>NW_026947511.1:31127500-32327500 GCF_034190915.1 Cavia porcellus
GAATTGTGAAACCTTCACAGAACAAATAATGGTTTTTGTTTCCCAATTTCCAACACCTATCTTATCTTTTCTGAAAATTGCATCACATTTTTGCAAGTTACAAAATTAACTTTTATAGGAAATTGAAAGATCATAACCATGGTTCTCCGCAAATTAATCTTATACTTGAGGTAGTTCTTATTCATCTTTGTGTTTTCAGTGCCTAGCACGAGCAGATGCCTTGATAAAATTTTTTTTAAGTAAAAGAAAGAAAGTAGCAACTCAAGGGAGACCCTGATGCTCTACATAGAAAAATTAAAAGCTCTCAGTTCACCTACCTGGTTTAGGGCCACATGCATCTGGTCTACCAAGAACACATAAAGTTCACTGATAAATGTCTGTAGTTCCTCCTGACTTTCAAATGATGTTGTCTTCAGATATTTCTCTCTCACAATCTTTACCACAGCGTGCTGCAAGACATACCCATTTCCCTTCCATTAGTAACAGGACCAGCACCACGCTGAAGCACAGGTCAGGACCTTGGGTGTAAGGCTCATCAAAACCAGACAGTGATTAAGTTCTCCAGGTCTCTGATGTTCCCTCAAGCAACATGCTCTATGGGTTTCTTCCTTGATGCTGCCATCAAGGAAAAGGGTAGTACAGGATTCACACCCTGCAAAAAGAGTCAGATAGCTAAAGAAAACCCTCAATTATGTTGACACATTATGTCTGTCATAGTGACCACGTCCAGGGAGACAGCCCCGTCTGAAAGCCCAGAGAATGCAGTTCTGGTTCTAATGCTACCACTATACAATTGCATAAATTACTCTGCAGTCTGGTGCCTCTGTCTCCTCATCTGTTAAGTGAATATGTAGCTTTAGTACTATTATCTTATTTTAGAAGATAACTTAAAAGCCAAAAGGAGAAAACAGAAGCTTGCAATGCTTCATAGTACTCCTTATCCACCGTTTCAGTCATCCATGGTCCACTGCCATCTGAAAATATTATGTAGAAAATTTCAGAACTAAATAATAGCTATTTTAAGTTGTGTCCCACCCTGAGTAGCATGACAAAATCTCCCGCTGCCTGCTCCATCCACCACAGATGTGAACCACGCCGTCCAGCATTTCCAAGCTATACCACCCATTAACCACCTGCCAGTCACCTTGTTACCAGGATGACTGTCACGGTACCACAGTTCCTACTTCTAACAGTTTTTATTTTACTTAACAATGACTGCAAAGCATAAGAATAGTGAAGTAACAATTTGGATATTCGAAAGAGAAGACAAAGTACTTTCTTTAAATGAAAAAATGGGTTTCTCAAAGGTATGTATACCTATGTAGACATGTAGATACAGAAAAAAACAATGTATACATAGAGTTTCGTACAAACATAGTCTCAGGAGTCTACTGAGGGTTCTTAGAATATATAAAGCATAAACATAGCACATTGTTACAACCAGGCAGCTTCGTCACTCTTTTCCTCCCTAACTATTATTGCCAAGTTTTATCCTAAGCATTTTCCATGCATCATATTATTTTACTCTCATAATTATTCAGTGACATAATATTAATATTAGCCCTCCCTGTTAGGTCAAGAAATTGAGGCAGAGAGATAGCTATGTGCCCAATGTCACCGACTTAGTAAAGGCAAAACCAGGAATCAAACTGAAGGGTGACAATACTACCTACTGACAATACCCTCTTGTCTTTTGAGTTTTTCACTTGTTCCCCACTGTCTCCTTTATCCCTGTTTTCTTTTTCTTTTTTTTTTTTTTTTTTTTTTTTTGTCTTTTTCCTTTTTATCGGTACCGGGGATCGAACTCAAGACTGCCTGCTTGCAAGGCAGGTGCTTATGCCGCTGAGCTAAATCCCCAGCCCCTCTCCCTGTTTTCTAAAGAACAGGGCACACAGTTAATGCCCATAGAGAGGCAGAGTAGTACAGCAATTCTGGAGCCAGGTTGCCTGAATTTGAATCCCTGTCTTTGATCTTCACTGTCTAACCTTGGGCAAATTAAACAACTAATTTTGCATTTCCCCATCTGTAAAATGGGAAATGGAGAGCACCTATCTCATAAGGTTGTTATGATTATTAAATTAGTAAAATATGAAGCTTTTACAAATTTATCTGACATAGAAAACATTCAATAAATGATAGCCAGTACTATTACCTAAGAAATTATTATTAAGTAACTATTTCTCAAATCTTAATGATTCTGCATACTAGGTAGAAATAAAGATTTACAAAAGGGCTGGGGATTTAGCTCAGCAGTACAAGTGCCTGCCTGGCAAGCGCGAGGTTCTGAGTTTGATTCCTGGTACAAAAAAAAAAAAAAGAGAGATTTACAAAATCAGTAACAGGGGGCTAGGAATTTAGCTCAGCGGCATACGCGCCTGCCTTGCAAGCAGGCAGTCATGAGTTCGATCCCTGGTACTGATAAAAACGAAAAAGACAAAAAAAAAATCAATAACACAGTTTCTGCCTCCTACAGCAACATGAAAACTGATTCAAAATCTAGCCTGTGAAAATTAATCAAGTTAAATTTAATTTCTGACAAATTCACACTCAGAATGGATACTAAGCCAATCCAAAACTGCAGGAGTAGAGCTCTTATTAATAATCTGTCACAGAGAATGTAGCTGAAGATAATCAGAGGAAAAAAATGTTAAATGGATAGGTAGAAAAGGTGCTTCCTACAATCCCAGACAGTAATTAAATATATAAATGTCTTACCTTGAGTTGTTCTTTGAAAGCAAAGTATTTTCCAGAGCAATTAAGCTCATAGTTGAGCTGGCACTTCTGCTCCTCCAGGGTTTCGCTGTCTATGTCACACCCTAGTTTGGCCGCCTGTGTTCCAAACATCTTATGGTATTCATCTAGAATTGCTCTAGAAATGTTCTTGATCTGTGTGTGGTAGTCACTTACGGCCTAAAATAACACAAAGCATCTGAGAAAGAGGCCCCCAAGTGGTCAAGACTATGCAGAGGAAGTCTAAAAGTGAGTTAGGTTTAGGTTCAACAGCACTTTAGATAAAAACTGCCCTTTCCTTCCTAGCTCAGAAGCCACCAGCCACAGATTAAATACTGTAGGATGCTCACTGCACACTCCTGATCACAAATGGAACCCAGAATGAAAACAGTACAGCTTCGGGCGAGTTTTCACTCCTCCTGGAAGACAAACTGAAGGGTCCACGCCAACTTCAAATGTACGCCCTGGATTCTCAGCACCCACACTTCCACTGTGTCTCACACTTGCCTTCTGCGCCCCTCCCGTCCGACGGGTAAGAGGCGGCCTTGGAGGAATCATTTCCTTGACCCTGAATCAGAAAAAAACATATTTAAAATTTATAAAAATGTATTCTCTGCCAATTTGTTCTCTAGATCCACCTGGGTGGAGGAAACTGAGGCCGCCTCCCCGCTGCTCCCTCATGAAAACCCCAGCGCGTGATTAGTCCGGATCAGCTAATCAGGGAGCAGTCAGGGAGCAGCTACTCAGAGCACATCTAAGTGGAGTTTTCGCTCTTTGAGCCCCAGCTTTGCCTTTTCATCTTTTAAAAAATTGTCACTATGCACAAGTCACGGCTTGCCTAGGGGTTGGAAGACAATGAGTTTCGTGATTTGGGGGGCATTTAGTTAAGTCTCTAAAGATTCAGAAATCTGGGCATCAGCGAGTAAAAGCTTTTGTTCATTCTCCATCTAGGATAAGTATACTCTTGCTTATGGTTTGCAGAAGTACAACAATTACAACAATGTCAAATTTTAAGGTTAAGAACACATTCTGTTATCATCAAATTGCTGATGCAAAACTTTTACCTTCCATTTTGAGGAAACCTAGCCAAGAATCTGCCAGAAAAAGTTACTGCTCTTTTCCCTGAACTTTTAGGTTCTTTCTTTCCTTTTTCTGGCATTGAGAATTGAGCTCAGACAGGTGCTGAGCCGCTGAGCTACACCCCTGACCAGATTCTGCTAGAGTACACTGTCCTGCCCTCAAGTCCACAGGCAAACATACAAATTCAACTTTTTATAAAATTATATGCCCCTGTTCACAGTAATTTTAATATAATTTATTTTGATAGGTGATACATTTACATGATTCAAGATTTAAAAGTATAAAAAGGAAATTATCTCCTTTAACTTTGTTTCCTAAACTCCCAATTTTTACTCCAGAAAAAAATGTTCTATATTCTGCAGAAAATATATACAAAGTGCCTAACAAATATACTGAGTACCTCTTGTCCATTATATGGGTTTCTAGTTTTAAGCATAGAATATTAAGCAAAATAGACAAAAACTCTTCCCCTCGTGGAGCTTATATTCTAAAAGGGAAGGAAAGACAATAAATGAGATAAATAATTAAGACAAGTATGCTAGTAATATGTACCTCAGAGAAAAACAGCTCAGCAAGCCAGTGAATCTCAGTGGGGTTCGGAGGGCACAGAATGGCACAGTATATTAACCAAGAAAGGGCCAAGAAAGGCTTCGCTGAGGTGATAACATTCGAGGAAAGACACAGAGAAGTGAAGAAGATACTAAAGGGTCAGAATGCATCAGGCAGGCAGACTTGGTGCCACATGCCTGCAGATCCAACGCTAGAGACGCTGAGGCAGGGAGACTGCTGTGAGGTTAAGGCCAGCCTGGGCTAATAGTCAGCTCCAGGCCAGCCTCCGCTACAGAGCGAGATCCTGTCTCAAACAAGCAAGGAAACAAAGCATATCAGGCATTGGATAGCAAGTGCCAAGGTCCCCTGTGAGAACACGCCTAACTGGCTGGGTGGGTGGTGCACACCTGTAATCCCAGCACTCCAGAGGTTGAGCCAAGAGGATTGCTGGGAGTTTGAGGCCATCCAGGGCTACACAGTGAGTTAAAGGCCAACCTGAACTGTATAGTCAAACCCTGAATGAAAAAACAAAAGAAAATATACCTGACATGCATAAGGAATAGCTTCTGGGGTACACTCCAGAGCCAACCTATGGAAATAAACTATTGGAAGTGAGTTACCAGGAAAAAGGGTTAAAAAAGACTCATGAATTTCTATTTTTTAAAATATTTATTTATTTAGCCTTTTTGACACAGGGTCTTACTATGCAGTTCAAGCTGGCCTTGAGCCCACTGTGTAGTCCAGGCTGGCCTTGAACTCGCAATCATCCTCTTGCTTAAGCCTCCTGAGTGCTGGAATTACAGGCATGCGCTACCACACCCAGCTATGAATTCCTATTTAAAAAGCAATTATCAAATTGCTCTCCCATAGAGTTTTGCTACTTTATTCTCCCCTAGTTTGCAACAGAGGGCCTATTTCCAAACATCCTCCTCAACAACAGAATGAGCCAGGGATGTAGCTCAGTGGCATAACTGCCTGCCCAGCAAGTACAAAGTCCTGAGTTGGATTCCCCCATGCCAAAAAAAAAAAAACTAGAATGAGTTATTAAACCTTTATGATATAAAGTAATGTAAAAACAAGGTACTTCAGGGTAATTTTAATTGCATTTCCCGTTTGGTTTTTTTTTTTTTTTTTTTTTTTTTTGGTACCACAGATTAAACTCATGACCTCATGCTTGTCAGGCAGGTACTTATGCCTACTGAGCTAAATCTCCAGCCCTCAATTTGTATTTCTTTCATTATAAAATTAACTGAGTCAAGACAAAAAAGGGAATAGAAAAAAAATTTAAGTGTACATATTTGACCATTAAAAAGGCCAACAAAGGGGCTGGGGATTTAGCTCAGCGGCATAAGCGCCTGCCTTGCAAGCAGGCAGTCGTGAGTTCGATCCCCGGTACCGATTAAGAAAAAAATGGGCCAACAAAATTTACAAACCTTTAGAAGATTAAAGGTGAGAAGACTCAAATTTCTAAGATTAGAAATAAAAATGGGTACATTACTGCCAATTCTACTGTGAGAAAAGGGATAAAAGAATACTTTGAATCACTGTATGCCAACCAACTGGTTAACCTAGATGTGATACACAACTTTCTAGTTACACAAGTAAAGCAAAGCAGGATGGTACAATATAAAAAAGTTTTTTAAGAATTACACATACAGGGGTTGGTGGTAAATCATTTGTGTGCACAAGGCCCTGGGTTCGATCTCAGCACCACAAAGAAGAAAAAAGAATTACATATATGTGTGTGTGACTTCGTGTGTGTGTGTGTGTGTGTGTGTGTGTGTGTGTGTCTGAGAGAAACAAACAGAGAATGTGTGTTATAATCCAGTGGCTTTAAAATAACTTCAGAAGGGGCTGGAGATTTAGCTCAGTGGCATAAGCATCTGCCTTGCAAGCAGGCAGTCGTGAGTTTGATCCACGGTACCGATAAAAAGGAAAAAGACAAAAAAAAAAAAAAAAAAAAAAAAAACTTCAGAAGGATACACATGAAGATGTTTAAAGTGTTTATCACTAGATGAGTATAAATCTGGGTGTTTTTATACTCTCTGGTCCATCTTTATTTTCTTAAAAAAATTTATAGCGAGCATATAATGCTTTTGTAATAAGGAAACTACAATAAGGAAAGAAATTCCATCTAAAAACAACAGCAGCAACAACTGAAAACTGTTGCTTAGCTTGGGGAAATTACATTTGTGGGAACAAACCAACTTCTTGTTTTGACCAAAACTGTTTTTATGAGAACCACTGCTCCATACCTTCCGGCTAGCTCCTCTGGCAATCGTTTGGGAACCAAGGCTTTGTCCAGCTCAATCTCCAACACAATGTATGTCCCTGCTTCTAAATATTGCTGTAAAGACATTTGTCTTATTTATTTCCAAAAAAAGACATTTATGAGAAAATGTAGTAACATAATATAATGCACAGAGGAAATACATGTATATATCTAGAATGATGTAAACTGTTAACATATTTTTTACACAGAAAAGTAATTGGAAAGACATAGGGTAACAACAGTTATATCTTAGAGGAAAGGGTTTTCACTTTTCTTAAAAATTTCTACCTCACCATGTTCGGCAACCTCAGTTCTACCTCAGTTGAAGTCGTGTTAACCTTGTTTGTAATTCTTTTTCCTTGGAACTGGTTTTTTCGTTGTTGTTCTTCATGACAGGGTGTTGCTATCTCATTTAGGCTGGCCTTGAACTCACTATGGAGTCCAGGGTGGCCTCTGCCTCAGCCTTGTTGAGTGTAGGATTACAGGTGTGTGACACCATATGCAGCTATGCTTGGAACTGTTTTAACTGAATGCTGTTTTTTCTTCCACAAATCCTGTGTCATGGTCCTACAGAAACATTCACAGCCTCGTTACAGCCCCATTCAGTCTCCCCAGCACCACCTACCAACTCTGACTGCTCAACACAGATTTCTAGCAGGATCCTAAATACACCGTAACATGCAAACTTCTCCTTTCTCCCACATCAGCTCTGTTGGCGTCCGTCTTCATGGCACTGTTGCCCTTACAGAAAGTGCGACTCGAAACCAACAATCCCAAATGGTCCCAGTTCTAAACACCTTCCTCTGCCGGCTCCGAGCCCCTTGCCTTGCATCAAACTGTCCTCCACACTCATCTGCACTGCGAGAAAAACGTGTGAAGCCCTACCGCACTTCAGTCTCTTTCACACCCTTGCAAGAGGTCTTACTTTCATGTGACTTAAAAACTTTTGGTGTGAGCCTGCAAGATGAGTCTAGAGCCCCTCCCCACCTGTAGCCCAAACTTTTAAGTGAACTGTTTTTCAATACCATGACTGCCTCTCTCTCTTCCACGCCTCTTTCTGCACCTTTCCTTTCTTTTCATTCTTAAATGTCAAATACTGAACTGACTGAAGCCCCTCAGTTCTGCTCCTGTAAATTTTCTCTGTGCTTTGAATCGTGCTGTCCCCTGGCTGCTGCCTTCATCTTTGTCTGGCTGAATTCTCTTTGTCATTCACCGCTTAGTTCAGTGGTCACCTCTCGCGTGAAGCCTGCTGGGAGGTGGCCCCACCCTGACAGACCCCGCAGAATTCACCTGGTCCCTCCACGCCAGCACTCAGTGCAGTTGTATATCATGGTTAGTTAGGTACCATCTGTTCTGCTGCCACATCGCTGAGTGTCTTGAGACAGATAAATAAACGCTGCTGCTGATGTATCTGTGCATCCCTCGCTGTACTTTAACAGAACTAAAGCGAGGCACAAAATTTTAATGCTGAAAGAACCTTAAAGATTATCTGGTACCAACTCACGGTACAGAAGCTCAACAAAACAAATCTCCCCCACGATCATGGGCAAACCTGGCATGGTAACGCGGATGCCCTTCCATGAACACCTCCCACTCCAGCTGTCTGGCGCAGTAAAGATCCGATGAACTCAAACTTCATTTTCCAAACCTTTGTGCATAGTTACCTGTCCTTCTGGATTGTGACTCAGAGAGGCTTCGCCTTCCACAGGAGTATCTGAGCTCTGAGACTTTACACTAGGCACTTGCTGCAAGAAAGTTAACACACCTCAAAAACTGAATTCATAGACAGTCCTCAAATGGCCAGAACAAGGATCATTACGTTGCGAGCAAGGCCAGACCACAGCGACACCTCTGGGGTCTAAGAGGAGGGCCCGCTCCGCCACCTACCCCTTCGCCAGGCTTTAACTTTCCATCTGTGTCCTTCTCTTTGCCTGTCTTGTCTTCTTTCGGAGTCTTAGGAACCAGTGACTTGGGCAGTGAGGCAGTAACTGCTCCTACTTTATTATTCTGAATCAAATGATGGCCGGTGTCCCGTAACAAGCTGAATAAACATTTGGTCTGGAAACAAACAAAAAAAATGCAATGATCACAGGCAAATGAGACAGTTGAAAGCTTTATTTCATCTTCCACATAATTTCTACATTGCAGAATCTAAGAAAGGACCTGAAAAACCCCATTGCATTTCTCTATAACATGCAAAAACACCACAGAAAGTTAGCTGCCTACCCTACATGAAATTTTAAGAGGAAACCCTATGACTCAATTTGATTCCACTATCTCATAACTCTTATCTTCAGAAAATAGTTAATCTAGCTAGGAATATAAATCAGTGGCACAGCGCCTGCCAAGCAAATGTGAGGTCGTGAGTTTGATTCCTGGTACAAAAGAAAAGAAAGGGAAGGAAAGGAAAAAATTAAGTTCATCGGGGCTGAGGATTCAGCTCAGCAGCATAAGCACCTGCCTTGCAAGCAGTCGTGAGTTCAATCCCCGGTACTGATAAAAAAAAGTTCATCTAGCAAGGTGTGGTGGCACATGCCTCTTAATTCCAGTACTCTGGGAGGCTGAGGCAGGAGCACACCAAGTTCAGGCACAGCCTCAGCAATTTAGTGAGATCTTGTCTCAAAATAAAAGAAAAAAAAAGAAGGCTGAGCATTGTAGCCCAGTGTGATGGCCTGGGTTCAGTCCCCAATAACATAAAAAAAAAAGAAAATGTTTCATCTTTGACACATAATTTCAAATAACTTTAAATGATATAACTTACTTTTATATAAGAAATAATATTGGCCTAATTACTACTTGCTTATCAATTATATTTGGAAAAATATAATTCAGTCAAGCTTAAAGTCCAAAGTAAGCCAGGGGTGGTGCCTCACACCTGCAATCCCAGCACTCGCGAGGCTGAGGCAGAAGAACTGTGGCAAGTTCAAGAACAGCCTGGGCTAAAAGTGAGCTCAAGGCCAGCCTGAACTGCATAGTGAGACTTTGTCTCAAAAAGACAAAAAATAAAATCCAAAGTAAAATCTTTCCACGGGCCAAACTAGAGCTAAATGACTGGGAAGAAATCTTTTAACTGTGTTTTACTTAAACAACATGGATGATTCTCAAAATAAGTTAGACTAGGTAAAAATATCCAGACCCTCCTCATTGGTGTGTGCTACCACTCTGAGCTTTAGGATCTTGACTGTGATGATAATTTCACAGGTGTACGTCTACAGGCCAAAACTTTAAAACGGCATGCTAAATAAATGCAGTTTGTTATTCGTTAATTGTACAGCAATAACACTGTTAAAAGGACAATTTGAAAATTAAAGAAAAATTTTGACTACTAAAATTCATTCACAGGGGTGCAAGTGCCTGCCTGGCAAGTGAGAGGTGAGTTCAATCCTCAGTTCCAAAAAAAAAAAAAAAACATAAAATAAAATCACTCACAATTTTACCACATCTGTCATGATTACTGTATTTCATAGATACAAAATTTTAAAAGTTTTCTTCAATCTTTCTCCACTTTGGGATAAACTGTACAGTGGACTATTTTGTATAAAGGACATTGTGTAATGTGATGCCTTCTTTCACTTAACATGATTTTGAGGTTCATCTGTGTTAAAGGAGGTATCAGTGGGTCCTGTCTTTTTTTTTTTTTTTTTTTCATTTTTATCGGTACCAGGGATCAAACTCATGACTGCCTGCTTGCAAGGCAGGCGCTTATGCCGTTGAGCTAAACACCCAGCACCTCCCCCCTTTTTTTTTTTTTACAAAAGCAGAATTATTGAGATATAGTTCACATTTCATGAAATTTACTCATTCAAAATGCACAGTGATTGGGGGTATTACTAGTTGTTATTTCATTTTTCACTATTAAACAGAATCCCCTGTACTATAACACATACCACATTTGTTTATCCATTCAGTAGCACAGACATTTGGATTGTTGTGAACTTTTATACATATCTTCGTGTGAATGCTCTTTTCAATTCTCCTGGGTAGTTTTTAGGTTTGATTGGTTGGTATGTAGGTACATTTATATTTATCATCGACTGGAAGGGACGGCGGCATCGGGAACTAAACTGAGGGCCTCACGCTTGCCAGGCAGGCGCTGTGCCACTGAGTTACATCTCCTGCCCAAAACAGATTTCTGTACAGTTGTCTTATCAAGTATTGAATGTAGAATATTGAAATTTCTAAATGTGATTGCCCAGTTGTCCATTTTTGCCTTCAATTCTGTTGGTTATTTCTTCATGTATCATGAAGTAATTGTGCTGTTAGATATGTGTGCATTCATAATTGCTCATTCTTTCTGCTGCATTTACTTTTTTAATCATCATGTCATGCCTGTGACTGTAGCACTCAGGAGGCTGAGGAAGGCGGACAGAGTTCAAGGCCAGCCCAGGTTTCCTTGTCTCAGAAAAACTCCTAAAATTGTTATAAAAAAAAATGTGATCATACACACCCGGTAGATTCTCCAGATCCATGGATTCAAACAAGCATAGACCAGAAATATATTGAAAATATTTTATTTGTGTTGAACATGCACATATTTTTCCTTAGTGCCCAAAAAATACAGTCTTAACAACTGTTTACATAGCATTTAGTCTGCATTGACGTCATGAGTAACCTAGAGAAGACCTGAAAGGATAAGCAGGATGTGTGTAGGTCCTATGCAGATACTAGGCCATTTTATATAAGGGAATTAAGCGTCTATGGATTTGGGAACCTGCAAGGAGTCCCGGAACCGATTCCCTTAGAGACCTAGTGATAACTGTCTATGTGCACAGGGAAAAAGCCAATCTTACCATGTTTTTTCCTGGAGGAAAACGACTCTTTGTAGACTGCAACAGACTTTTATTATTATTTCATCATTGTAAACAGTTTTTTTTTTTTTTTTGTCTTTTTCATTTTTATCGGTACCAGGGATCGAACTCACGACCGCCTGCTTGCAAGGCAGGTGCTTATGCCGCTGAGCTAAATCCCCAGCCCCAGTTATTTTTCAATAGTTGCATAAAAGACCCATTATCTATTTGTATACCAACTGAGCAGTAACATTTGAATCAGAAATTACGATTAGGAATTGATCCCAAGGAAACAATTTAACATGACCAAAAAAAGGTCTATACTCATGAAAACTTTTGGGAAATCCAAAACAGCAAAAACTAAAAGTAAGATTAAATGTTCAATAATAGAGAAAGGTTTAGTAACTCATGGTAAGTAAAAATGACAGAATATATATTACCCATTAGAATATTTACTGGACAGAGGAGTAATATCCAGATTACCTAAAGAACTAAAAAAATTGGACTCCAAAATAAAGCATCCAATCAAAAAATGTCTGACTGTAATGAATAGATACTTCTCAGAAGTACAAATAGCCAAGAGATACATGAAAAAATGTTCAATCTCTCTGGTGAGTAAAGAAACCAAATTAAAACAACACTGAGCTTTCTTGAAAAAAACAGCTATCATCATCAAGAAATCAAATAGTTACAAATGATGGCGAGGCAGCGGGGGATAAACAAATCCTTCTGCGCTACTAATGGGAACGTAAACCAACACAACCAATTATAGAGATTCCTCAAAAACTAAAACTAGAAATTCCATTCAACCCAGCTATTGTACCATATTAGAGTGATCCATGCATACATATGTTTATAGCAGCAAGATTTGTAATAGCTAAACCTTAGAAGCAGCCCCTGAATGTCCATCAGCAGGTGAATGCATACAGAAAGTGTGGTGTTTATACACAATACAATTCTACCCTGCCATAAAGAAAGATAAACTTGGGTCATCTGTAGGAAAATGAATGTACCTCGAGATCATAATATGCAATGAAATAAGTCAGACACACAAGCTTAAATAGCATGTTTTCTCTTATATAAGAAAGACAAAATAAAGAGCAAAATAAAAGATAGATAATAGAAAATAGGGAAATAAATGTTTTGCAAATTGGAAAAGGACTAAGAGATAGAGGGAGAAGGAACGGGAGAAAGGAATTTTAAAAAAAGAATGCAGATGTGGTAATGTACGTGCACCAACTCCCCATCCATGAGGAATGTAATACTGTGTACTGCAAACATGCACTAATGAAAAAAAACTTTTTTTTTCATAACACAGGGTCTTGCTAAATTCAAGGTGGTCTTTTTTATTTTATTTTTTTTGTACCAGGAATCAAACTTGCAACCTCATGCTTGCCAGACAGGCGCTTATGCCACTGAATTAAATCCCTAGCTCTCAAGATAGTCTTAAACTCACAGTGATCCTCCTGCCTCAGCCTCCCAAATGCTGGGATTACAGGGGTGTGCCACCACGTCCAGCTCCAAACCACCTTACTCTACTTTTTGTCAATATAAATTATTCCCTTAAATCACGTGAGTGGAACCATGATGTAGTATATACTTTTTTTTGTCTGGTTTCTTTCCTTTAGCATTGGATGCAGTGCATCAGTTGGATCCAGTGTATTGGAGGTTCACCCTTACTGCTGTATACATCTTTATTTCAGTCCTTTTTACGGTCAAATACCATTCCACTGTGAGATTATCGCACAGTGGGTTTTTCTGTTCGCAAGCTGCTGAAGATCTGAGCTGATTCCAGTTTTTAGCTCTGTATTTTCTTCAGGTTGCGAAGGTCCAAAGAAGAATGACTACAAGAGTCTAACATCCTGTTATACCAAGCAGACTAAAAATCACTTGCAGAGATGTGTATGTCAAGAGAGACAGCAAGAGTAAATCAAGCTGCTCTCCGTCCTGCAGTTTTTCCTACCTTTTCGTAGACCGTGCTGTCGAGGTACGGGTGGATGTGGAAGGCTCCGCGAATCCTCCTCACCCCGGGGTACAGCAGTGGGACCATGTTAACGTAAGCCACGCCATGAAATGAAAGCTGACTCTCATCTTCATTCTAAAGGGACCAAGTCAGAGAGGTTTTGGTGCTGCAGAGTGAGGTAGCAGAAGGAGGGAGCGCAGACCCCGCAGCAAAAGCTCAGTTTTAGAAACCAACTCTGCTACTTTGCTAATTATGAGTCTAAGGACCAGTTACATAGACATTTTAGGCCTCAGTTTCTTTATCTTTGAAATGGATTTAAAAATAAACGTGATCACAGAGATAATATACATGAAGTGTTAATAAACAGTAAAGGCAGCAGTTCCTTCAATATGGACTCAAATTACTCCATAATACATACTCGACCAGAAAGTCAATTTCATCATGTTGCTCCTTAGTAGAAAATGAAGATTTATTTTATTTTTTTTTTTTTTTGTCTTTTTCCTTTTTATCGGTACTGGGGATTGAACTCACGACTGCCTGCTTGCAAGGCAGGCACTTATGCCGCTGAGCTAAATCCCCAGCCCCTGAAGATTTATTTTTAACAACAACAACAAAAAAACACTAAACAAATAACAAAAACTTAAAAAGAAATTAGAAGCCCTGGCTCTTAGCTAAATTTAGCTCATAGATTCACAAGAAATACAAATCTTACAAATCATTTGGAGCAGTCATGGCCAATAGCATAACTCTTCAGTGCAAGGATTTTAGCATGCTTTGTTGAGAACAATTCTGTGTATTTATCTGGGTTCCGAAAGAAAATAGTTTAACTGATTCACAGTAACTACCACAGATGAAAGAGAATGAATGTCACTCATTGCAAAGGTGAGTAAATAATAAATAGGCCGGGGATTTAGCTCACTGGCCTAAGTGCCTGCCTGGCAAGTGCAAGGTTGTGAGTTTGATCCCTGATCTCAAAAAAAACCAAAATCAATAAATATATCTTCAGATCATTTTTAATGGCTTATGTATGCTGCCATATTTTTGTAAGGAAAAAATTCAATTTTTTAAAAGAAAATACACTTAATTATGAGTTTAAAAGTAATTTTTGTCTTATCCTGGTATAATAAATAGAAACTAGGTTAAAAAGTCCTGTGTTCATGTGATACCATCAAGTGCCTAAGAAATTTAAAGAAAGGTAGCCTATATGCATTATATGATAAGAAGGGGAAATGCTTCTGTTGGTAGCTAAAAAACCCCCTCTATTTTAAAAGCCAATTGAGTAATTTAGATCATTATCAAGGACTGGCTGGGTCCCACACAGCGTGCCATGCCATTAATGTGGAGAACAGAAAAGACCCAGCTTCAGGGGGTTCAGGAGCAGTGGCAGGGCCAGACAGGCAGACGGCAGAGAACACGCTCTGGGCTCATCCACGCCCTCTGCTGGCAGAACGGTAGCACGGCTGTGAACTCTGCACATTTACTAGCAGCACACATTTAGCTGTTGGTTCTAAAAAGAAATTCAGGAAAAATAGACCAGGTTAAACCATATTGCCAATTTCAACCTTAGAAAAATAGCTCTCTCATAGCTTTGATTACAGTAAAACTGTAATGAGGGGCCACCTGGAAATGTGATATCTGGAAATAAAGCCTGAGCAATTAGTAGGGACAGTGGGGAAGTGTGGGAGCAAACAATCCTGGTTTTCTTGGAACACAGGGATTTCCTGGGACTGGGACTTTCAGCACGGAAACCACAGGGTGAAGCTGCATGAGCTGGTCACCACCAAAGAAGAGCGGCTTAGGTTGCACGTTCCTTTGGTAGCAGAATTAGAAGCAGAGTAACAGTCGGTCTGATCTAGCATCTCAATATTTACATTTAATATAAATACATTTGTCAAAAAAGAAATGTACAAATAACAGTAATAAAATAAGCTCCCTAGGGCTGGGGATTTAGCTCAGCGGCATAAGCGCCTGCCTTCAAGCAGCCAGTCGTGAGTTCGATCCCCGGTACCGATAAAAACGAAAAAGACCAAAAAATAAATAAATAAATAAAATAAAATAAGCTCCCAAAGTATAATAAATAAATAAATGTTTGTGGGTTTTTTGGGGTTTTTTTGTCTTTTTCCTTTTTATCGGTACTGGGGATCGGACTCACGACTGCCTGCTTGCAAGGCAGGTGCTTATGCCGCTGAGCTAACTCCCCAGCCCCTTGTTTCTGTTTTTTGTGGGGTTTTTTGGACATGGTCTTGACAGTTGCCTGGGCTGGCCTTAAGCAGCTCAAGTGTCTTCCCATCTTAGCTTCCTGAGTGCTGGTATTACAGCCATGCACCACTCACCTGGCTTTGTAAATTTTTTTTTTTTTTTTTGAGACAGGGTCTCACTATGCAGTTCGAGCTGGCCTTGAGCTCACTTTGTAGTCCAGGCTGGTCTCAAACTTGCACCAATCCTCCTGCCGCAGCCTCAAAGTGCTAAGATCACAGGCCTACACCACCACACCCAGATTTGTAATATTTTTAAATGTATATTTTTACCTTATCAACTTTGCCAGCTTTCCCTTTGGGTACATTAACCAGAGGAACTCTCGTGATCTCTACAGGCCAAAGCCGGCAGTCAGCAATTCGTTTCTGAAAGCTACAAATCAAAACATCAGCCCATGACTATTATATTAAAAAATGGAGGCCATATAATTTAAAGAAAAACATTCTTCTGTTTTAGAAGATAACACACACGTATAAAAAAGTTTATCAAGTTGGCAATTTTTAAACCTTCCCAAAATCTATAAAATTACCTCATTTAGTTGAAGTTCTAGCATTTCTTCATCTTGGAAACAACCAGTGAGATATAAAGTGAGGTTGTCAGGTTCTAAAGGAGAAGCTAAGAGAGATAGCATGGCCATTTTTTTTTTTAATCCATACCCATTTCTCTTTACCAACTTTTTGCCAGGAATATAAATATGCAGGCTGGAACTCTAGCAGCCATCCTGGGCCATGAGACAAACTCATAGATAGAAGGCAACTTGTAGATATTGCAGCAATAAACAGAAGCAGGAAAACATCACCCAGGATTTGGAAGCAGATTTATTTATCCTGACATACATGATCAGGATTCATTCCTAAAGTATCAGGCCTCGATCTCTGATAGTCTAGGGCTTATATGCGGTTTGCAAGCAGGAATACAGAAGAAGAGTGTTGGGCAATGATTGACTGGTTACATCTTAGGTCATTATTACTGATTGGCCCAAGAGAAATCTACAGCATTTGTGTTGCAAGTATGCAAGTTCAAACTTTGGGTAAGCCAGGAGTTGTGGGAAACAAGTGCTCGAGGTAACCTGTGGGCTTAGCGTACAGTCAGTGAGATAAAGGAAATATGAACTTGGTCTAGGTGGAAAAGAGGTAGACAAATCTGCTCAAATTTAACTCTAAAAAGTTAATGATTTTCCTCTTCAGTATTAATGAAGGTAGAGGATAAAATAAGCCTGGGCTACTTGAGAGCTCTGTGAAGCCACGATGCGTAGCAGTTCCGGACTTCTCTACATGAAAGAGAAGTAAATGCTCACTTCATTTAAACCACCCTTATAGGCACCTTTCTGACACAGATGTGGTGACAAAGTATCAAATCACCATAATGCAAATATATGAGTAAGATTATTACAAGTTTCTCCCCACCAATGGCTTTGCTTGGTTGCACATATTCCTGCCTCTTCCTACCTGGAAACTGCAGGAGGGTCAAGGTAGCAGCGACTCTCCAGGTCCCAAACAATCCTTTTCTTTGCACACTCTGCATGGCTCCTGAATTCTCTGTCCTGTAGAAGAATAAAATGGATTCTATTTCTGGGCAGGTAGTGTACACCTGCAATTCTAGCACTCAGGAGGCCAAGGCAGGAGGATTACAGTGAGTTCGAGGTCAGCCTGAGTTACATAGAGTTCAAGGCCAGCCTTACTACAAAGTAAGACCTTATTACAAATTCAAAAAATAAAATAAAAATTAAATGTCATGCAAATTATTTTGTTTGCTGGACTTGAGACATATTTTCATCAGGATTACGTAAGCATTTTATTTTGGCAAGTGATAGACATACATAAGTTACAGAGAGTCCCAAAGTGCACAAGCTTCCTGTAGCAACTCGCCTCGGGGTGGTTGAGCTCTCCCTCCTCCTCCTCATAGGGGCCGCCCTCGATGAAGGCCTCCGGAATGTTATTGGCCCCTGGAGCAAGAATGTTGGCAATAGGCCATTTTTTGGGCCGGGGAACAGGTTCTCTTTCCCCTCCAGGCTTCAGAGTTCCATTCTTGAATAAGATGGGGTAGTCCTTCTACAAAAAAAAATCACATAGGAGAAAAATTATAAAGGACTCTGAATCGGACCAAAAACACATCATTTAAGCATCTTTTCACTGGACTGCTGATGGCTATGATTCCACACAGCAGCTGGTGCCTTTGGCTTTGTTAACTTATAACACTGTAAATTATAGATAATTGATAATAATGCAAATTGTTCTTGTTCATCATTATGCAGATATATTTTGTCCAGATTTGTTTGTAACTGATAATCATGCCAATTATCCTTGTCCATAGTTATGCAAATATTTGCTGACCGGTGGTGATGTAAATGGTTCTTGCAAATTTACTACAGTAGTCCTAATGCCTATTTATTGGTCACTTCTCTAGATTCTCCTTTCACTTGATCTTAACTGATTCACTCACCAATTAGCCAAGTAAAAATTTTCATATCCTATCATTTTGTGTTTATGTAAGAGCCATTATTATACTTTTAAAATTATTCTTGAGACAGGGTTTCACTATGTAGTTCAAACTGGCCTTGAACTCACGGCAATCCTCCTGCCTCAGCCTCTCAAGTGCTGGGATTACAGCCATGTACCATGTGCCCGGTATATACTTATTTTTAAAATTATGTTTAAAAAAAACAAGCTAAGCCAGGCATGGTGGCACACAGCTGTAATTACAGCACTTGGGAGGCTGAGGCAGGAGGATTGTTACAATTTTGAGACCAGTCTGGGCTACAAAGTAAGTCAAGGCCAGCCTAAGCTGCATAGTGAGGCCTTGTCTCAAAAAGACTAATAAATAAATAAATTAATTAATTTTAAAAAATAAATAAAAAACTATCCAGGCATGATGGCACATACCCAGCACTTGGGAGGATGAGGCAGGAAGATTGCTGCCAGTTTAAGGCCAGCTTGGGCTACATAGCAAGTTCAAGGCCAGCCTGAACTACCTAGGAGTACCTCATATCAAAAACAACAATAACAACAAAACAATGCAGAAACTGAAGTCTGACAAGGAATTAAAAAGATATGTATTTTCTTTTTTTTTTTTGTCTTTTTCATTTTTATCAGTACCAGGGATCGAACTCACGACTGCCTGCTTGTAAGGCAGGCACTTATGTCACTGAGCTAAACCCCCAGCCCTGGTATTTTCATTCTTTTTTTTTTTTTTTTAAAGCCAGTCAAATTTAGCAGTGGCGGCGTGGCATACCAACTTTAGTGACACTAATGTTAATAAGTTCTGATAACCCACTGCCATCGGACCAGCCGGTATTTTCATTCTTATAATTTATTTAAAATATACTTTAAGTGGAAAATTAGTTAAAGACATAAATAGGCAATTTATAATAGAGCAAATAGGATAGTCAACATTTAAAACATGCTGCATATAATCAGTGAATGCACATTAAAACAATGATACACCATTCTAAACATTGATACTGGACCCTCACCTAACACTATATACAAAAATTAACACAAAATAGAAAAAGATCTAAGCAGGCCCATTTGTGCATGCCTGTAAGCCCAGGATTTCCAGGAGGCTGAGACAGGAAGACTGCAAGTTCAACCCCAGCCTAAGCAATTTAGTAACTTAGCAAGACACTATCTCCATAAATAAATAAATAAATAAATAAATAAATAAATAAATAAAATACAAGCAATCTAATTTAAAATGGGGTAAAGACTTAACAGACATTTCTCCGAAGAAAATTTATAAATGCCAATAAGCATATGAAAAGACACTCAAATATTATCAGTCATTAATTAGTATATGACTACTATGTACATTATAGGTATTAAAATATGTACTACATATATACAACATCAGCCGCTAGTAGATTGCTTTGAATGATGTCTTAGCAGGTAAGGAAGAGCTGTCTGCGTGTACAAACCTATGTGAATCTGTATAACTATTTGGCAGCAGGGCCTTACCTCTCCTTGTGCTGGAACTTGTAGACCCACCAGGTAGTTCTGTGGAGGCCCTAGTGGGTTGAAACACTCAGGCACAGAGTAGGCAGCCTCCAGAGTGACCTTCAGTAGATTGCTCCCTAAGGCCTGGGCTGCAGTCAGTAAGGGCTCTGCCACAAACACTTTCACTTCAAGACTGCACTGCTGTAAAAGATTAAAATGATATGGCATTTTAAAAATTGCATATTTTTTTGGAGACAGGATCTTGCTTGCCATGTAGTTCAGACCAGCCTTGAACTCACTATGTAGCCCAGGGTGGCTTTGAACTTAGGTTATCCTCCTGCCTCAGCCTCCCAAGTGTTGGGATTATGGATAGGTGCAACCATGCCCAGCTGCCTCTCTTTTTTTACATTACCTCAAATCATTGTTCAAAATAAGATTAAACTTATTTCCAATAGAGGAGTGAAATAATTTTCCCCAGTTCCTGAAAGTTAGAGAAAGAGCCCCAAAGAGAACCTTATCCAGGGGCTGGGGATTTAGCTCAGCAGCATAAGCGCCTGCCTTGCAAGCAGGCAGTCATGAGTTTGATCCCTGGTACTGATTTAAAAAGAGAGAGAACCTCATCCTAAACCAAGGCCATTCCTACTGTGCCACAGCCCTGGAAGAGGAATTATAAGCCTGCATGATTCCATACTGCACTAACAACAGTAGCTGCATGTGAATGACACTAGGATGTTTTCGTTAGCCCTTTTTTTTTTTTTTTTTAAATCCCCAGTCCCTAGGGTGCTTTCTTGCTAGCCTATATTTACGATTGCTTTTATAATTCAATTATAATGCTTTGTAATAAAGTATTTTTCAAATATATATACCAATTCATATATAAACATGTCTGTATCTCTGATACTTTCACACAGAATACAAAATAAAATGTGAATTTTGGAGGGGTGGCTTGAGACAGGGTCTTGCTTTTGTAGTGCAGGCCTTGAACTGACTATTGTAGCCCAGGGTAGCCTTGAGCTGTGACAGTCCCCCTCCTTGGCCTCCCAAGTGCTGGGATTATAGGTGTGCACCCTGCACCCAGCTAAAATGTGTACTGATTGTCTTTCAGGCGCTAGGCACTTTTATAATGGCATTAGGGATATAAAGATGAAGATATGGTCCCATCATCGTGAAATTCATGTAGCTCCATGTTTTATGACAAAAATGCTATAATAAGGAACTGCACAAAATGCTCCAGTTGAGAAGCTCCAAGGAGGAAGTAGATAACTACTGGGCTGGGGGGGAGTAAGAAATTAGAAAATCTGAATTACCTTTTTGCAATAAATGGGAATTTGCAACCTAGAAGCAGAGGGAGGAAGGAGAAAATAGTTTTGGGTCAAGAGAAAAGTTGATACAAAAGGGGATGGCAAAGAATCACAAGTACATCTGACACGTATACTCAGCTCAGGGGTAAGAAGGGCAGGATTCTAGAGCATAAAGTCCAGAGGAGTGCTGGGAGGGGAGTAAGAGGCCCTGGGCTAGGCCCGCCTGTTAAGGGGTATGGACCTTGCGGGGTACTCGGTGGACGAATCTGCGAACCACTGCACAGGTGAAGAGAGGCGACCAGAGTCACTTTTCAGCTGTGCAGCACTGGGAAGGTGGAGGTGGAGGGAGGCAAGACCAGAGATCACCTGTAGGGAGCCAGGTGAGAGAGGAAGAGGGAGTACAGTGGGAGTGAAACTAAGAAGGAAGAGGGGGGGACACCTAGGAAGCAGGCCAGCCGGGATTGGCAAAAGGTGGACTGGGAGGTCGGTTGCAGTTAGGGTCCAAGTAAGAGGTCACGGATGTAACTCAGGACCTATGTCCTATGCTTCCCAGAGGAATGAGGCCCCAAGCAAAATAAGACAGACGTGGGTTTCAGAGGTGGAGCACCAGCTTAGTAGAATGGGCCCCGGGTTCAGTGCCGAATCAAATCTAATCTTTTTTTTCTTTTTGTCTTCCTGAGACAGGGTCTCACTACACACTTCAGGCTGGTCTCAACCTTACACTGATGCTCCTGCCTCAGCCTCCCAAATCAAATCTTAAAAAATACAATATAACACAGCACCTGCGTGGTAAAGCCCAAGGTTGTGAGTTTGATCCCTGGTACCAAAAATAAAAAATAAAAGCAAGAGGAAGCTTAAAGGAATGTACTGAGTCCAGCTGGAGGACACTGAGCTGCAAATGCCATGGGGAGCACGGCAGAGAAAGTCAGCAGGTGGTGGTGAGGGCTGATGCTCAGGAGGTTGGCCTGGGTTGGAATGGCTGAATGAGAAGTCTCCAACCAGAAGGAGGCCCATGCCTGAAAGGGTGTCACACCCTTTCATATACCATTTTCTTCATTAGCACGCAGCTCAAGAAGGGTTTCGAAGGGCCAGGGATTTAGCTCAGTGACCTAAGTGCCTGCCTGGCAAGTGTGAGGCCATGAGTTCGATCCCCAGTACCAAAAAAAAAAAAAAAAAAAAGAAGAAGGGTTTCCATGGTTAAGCCTTTCCTACAGCTTCCCTCAGGCTGTGGAACCAAAACTTGCCCTGTGCTCCTGTCCCCCGAATCCCCACCACTTTGTCTCTCTGGATTATAATCAGCCATGATGGTAGCTTGTGAGCTCCTGGAAGGCTGGTCTCTGCCTTACTCATCTCCGCTTTCCAGACCTCTCACTAAGTGTGCAGTGACCAGAGCATGGACTAACTAAGGTAAGGCTGGAGGGCAGTGGGAGGGCACAAGCTGGCGTGTGTAAGGCCCATGAAGTGGACTCAAATGGACTGAATCCTTAGCGGGCGGGCGGGTTACACCGAGTGGCAGGGCAGACAGTGAGTTACAGCTCTGATTACCTTATAGCCCGGCCGAGGAGTTTCTAGCGGGGAGCCCTGCACGGGGTGTAAAGGGAGCATCATTTCAAATGAAGTCTCTCCTGTGAAAAGCAAAGCAAAGTGAGCCAGGGAGGGCAGGCTGCCTTGGTACCGCACCAACAGGGACAAGCAAGTGTGCTGTTCCCTCAACCCTGGTTTGCGGGCCTGCGGGGCTGAGGTCTGTGGACTCGGCTATTTCTCCTTTTAGGCAAATCACTTAGCTGACCTTCCAGTAAAGGAAGAAGGTCCACCACGGCTTGACCGAGAACCAAGGTCTTCTCTTCTTTCTGTTTCTTTTCCTTTGGTAAAACCTCAGTCATGGTTACTAGAAAAATCAAAACAAAATGAGAACATTTCTAACTCATCTAACAGATAACCAAAGTGCAGGGGCAAAACACTGTCAAAGAAATAGAAGAAAAATTAGCTCGGGCTGGGGATGTAGCTCAGGGCTTTGGTGAGGCCCTGGGTTTGATCTCTGACACTGGGAAAAACCATTTGAAAGCCAAGAAGACACCAGGATCAGTGACTTTAGTGGAAAAAAGTGAACGATGTCAGTGACCTTTGAGCTCTGGCCTGCAAATGGTAAGAAATGCAGCTGGGGTGATGCACACCTGTAATTCCACCGCTAAGGAGGCTGAACTAGAAGAATTGCTGCCATTTGGAGGCCACCCTGGCCTGCATAGTGAGTTCAAGGCAGCCTGGCTACAAAGTAAGTTGAAGGCCCACCTGAACTGCATAGCAAGACCCTGTCTCAAAAAGACCAAAAAACCCCATGAATTTTACATCAGAATCGTGAACTCACAGATATAAAACTATTGACATAACAAAATTTCATATAATATAACCCATGTTAAACTAAAACCCTAGGTGTTTTCTATTGTCTTATTTAAGAAACTTTTATGATCATGACCTCCCTCAATTAATTTTCAGAGTAACTAAAAGTCACCACCTGAACTTTGAAAACATTTGTCCCAGGTCTTCTCATACTGCCTAGGACGGGGCTGAGCAGACCTTGGCCTGACTCCAGGCACAGACGTGTACAGGAATTCTCACTGGAGCAGGGATGAGCCTTTAGAGACCGACAGCCCAAACTGCAACCCAAAGCCCACTTACTTATCACAAAGTGCCAACGCTGCAGTTAAACCTGAATACTGGGGCTTTTAGTGTAGGGGAAAAAACCTCAGGCATTAACATCTTTTGCCTCAAAAGAAAAACAAACAACATGTGTGCCACTGATTTGCCACCACGGTACTAGAGCATTATTACTCTGTGTGCTTACTGTAAAAATAGTAAATGTACAAAAAGTAAAATAGTATAATGAACATTTATAAATATCAACTATGTTTTTTTAAATTGGATTTTTGAGACAAGGTCTCACTATGCAGTTCGGGCTGGACTTGAACTCACTTTGTAGCCTAGGCTGCCCTCAAACTTACAGCGATCCTCCTGCCTCAGCCTCCCAAGTGCTGGGATTACAGGCGTGTACCACATCCCTCAGCATCAACTGTATTTAACAATGATTAGCAAGTTGTTATTTTTGTTTCATCATATCCAACTTCCTCTGCTGAAAGACTTCCATCATATTTGCTTCATTTTAATGAAGTAGTTTCAAATAAATTACAGGCTTCATGACATCTTATTCTGAAAGTATACAAATCCAAAATACGACGTTCTCCTACAAAACATAGTATCTTCATCATGTCAAGCAAGCATGCATTAACAGTATTAAATGCTTCCTGAATTCATCTATAGTCTACAGTTAACATTTCTCACTTTTCCCCAAATTTACTTTGTAGCTGGTTTATGCAAATTAGGATCCAATCAAAGGCAACTTGGAACACTTGGTTATCATGCGTCTTATGTTTCTTTTCATTGAGAAGTCTCTCCTTTTTTTCACAGTCTTTTGAGCTATGACATTGATTTATTGAAGACACTAGGCCAGTAGTTACATGGTATCAATATTGTCTGCATTTATCTTTTTTTTTTCCTACATGGTGTTTCTTTTATTTATTTATTTATTTATTTATTTTTGGTACCAGGGATCAAACTCATGATCTTGTGCTTGCCAGGCAGGTATTTATGCCACTGAGCTAAAGCTCTGGCTACATGATGTTTCTTTTTTTTATTTTTATTTTTGTCTTTTTCCTTTTTATTAGTACCAGGGATCGAACTCACGACTGCCTGTTTGCAAGGCAGGCACTTATGCCGCTGAGCTAAATCCCCAGCCCCACATGATGTTTCTTAACCTTTGCGTTTCCTGTAAACTCAGGTTCTGCTTCAGCATTTTCAGCAAAGATAATACAAATTGATAACGAATTTGCCTTTGTGGTTATGAAATTCTTGTGATCTTTGTAATCTGATACATGAAGACGGCATCTAAGGATAATTGTATTTCTCTCACTGAAGTGAGACTATTTTTTCACATTCTTTTTTTTTTCTTTTTTTTGTCTTTTTCTTTTTTATCAGTAACGGGGATCGAACTCACGACTGCCTGCTTGCAAGGCAGGTGTTTATGCCGCTGAGCTAAATCCTCATCCCCCTTTTTTCACATTCTTGATCAGTTATATTTCATTTCCTGTGAAGTTTTCACATCTTTTCATGTGTTTCGCGCATTTTTCTATTAAGTTCCTGTTATTCTTATTGATCGATACCATCTCTTGAAAGGGAAAGTTGCCTCTTGTCTAGAAATGAGTTATAAATTATATCTCAGTTTGTGGTTTGTCTTCCATAGCTGCTTAACATGCACTCATCCCCATACTGATTCTAAGCTTGTCAGTCTGTAATTAAATAACTTTGTGATTTCTTATGGTACTTTATACATAGTTTAATTTAATACACATATTTTGTCCATCTAGAATTTATGGAAGTATAATTTTGAGCTTGGTTACTTTTTTCCCCAGGTGTCTTCACACCCTTAATTACATAATCCACCTCTTCACCCACTCACTTGTGAATCACCTGGGTCAGATGTAATTTACCAGAAGCATTGAGGGCTGGATCTGGACCTCTCTGTCAGTCCGGGTCTCTGAATGACTGTGCAAGCCCCATTACCACTGTTTTATTGTGGTTTTATATTGTTTTACTATTACATAGAACTAATAACTCTTATTATCCTTCTTTTCATAATTTCCCGATCAGCCTTTTGAAATCCTCTTCCTAAAAGAAATCTAGAATTTAAAAAATTATGACAGATTTCAAGGTCATATGAAATTCACAGATAAAAGTAGGAGAAATGACATCTATATAATATTGAGCATTCCAAAGAACAAGATGTTCCATTGTGTTTTGTTCTAATTTTATGTCCCTCAATAGCATTTCCTTTTTTCTTTTTTTATCGATACCGGGGATCGAACTCACAGCTGCCTGCTTGCAAGGCAGGTATTTATGCCACTGAGCTAAATCCCCAGCCCCTTTTATAGTTGTTTGAATCAGGATCAAATAATTTGAAACTTTTGGGACCACTTTTCACATGTCTTCATTTTTAAATATATACAGAGTGCTAAAATGACGTGGTTCAGCAGGCCAAGGAGATGGATCACAAACATTTGCCACCACGCCCCTCTTTGGTGAAATGTCTTTTGCCTATTTTCTAACTGGATCTTTTTTTTTTTTTTCTGCTGAGTTTTGCAAGTTCTTTATATATGCTAGGTATCAGTGCTTTTTCAGACCATGGTTTGCAAATACTTCCTGTCATTCTGTATTCTGTCACAGAGAAAGTTTTTAAAATTATAATGAACTCCAATTCATCATTTTTTTCTCATTACTATTTTTAAAAATGTTATTGGTACGTTTGGAGTACTTTGCGGTGCATCCCTCTCGGGGAGCTGTAACACGTACAGAACAGTCTTCATTTTTCACCCCTCCTACCTCACCTCTCCGGGCACCTCTTGGACCCCCATGCAGGGACTCAGTGTGGGCACACAGCACTTTGCAGCCCTGCCCCTCGGACTCTCATTCCCTCCTTTTTCTCCTCCTCCTGTCTCTCAGTTCCTTTCCCAAACAGCACAGATCTACCTCACTATGTTCTATCATCCATCTTTTTTTTTTTTTTTTGTCTTTTTCCTTTTTATCGGTACCAGGGATCAAACTCACGACTGCCTGCTTGCAAGGCAGGTGCTTATGCCGCTGAGCTAAATCCCCAGCCCCTCTATCATCCATCTTTTATTTTGCACTTTATAGAATGGGGCTCTCATAAAAGAGAAACCATGCAATATTTAGGTGTGTATGTCAGATTTAATTCACTTACCATTATGGTCTCAAGTTTGTTTCTCTGTTTTTTGGTCTTTGGTCTAAAAGCTCTTTGTCTTATTTTAGATCCTGAAGGTTTTGTCCTATAATTTTTCTTAATGTTGTGGAGCTTTACAGTTTAAACTGTGATCTTTTTAACAAACTTTGTGTAAGGTGTGAAGCAAGTTGTGGTTCATTCCTTTATCTATGGGTGTTCAATTGCTCTAGTATCATTTCCAGAAAGGCTGTATTTCCTCCAATGAATGGGATTCACAATTGTTAAAAAAAAAAAAAAAAAGTTGGACATATTTGGGTAGGTCAATTTCTGGGTTTTCTGTTTTATTCCATTGTTATGACTTGTGTCTTGATATCTCCTCAAAGCCCCATGTGGGCAGAGGTGGGGCTTTTTCAGAGGTGGCTGGACCTCGAGTGTGTGATGCTGGGATTGATACATGGTGTAATGCTAGACTCAGAGGCACTAGGATAAGGCTGTGCGTGCTGCCCACCCTAAGTAGCCTGGATAAGGGAAAGAGCTGTGGTCCTCTGTTGCTTGCTTTTGCTGTCTTCTGCCTACAGTGAATCATTTCTCCTCTGCATTACCCCTCTGCCATATGCCACCTTGCCTTGGAGCCAGGTAACTAGGGACTGAAACATTTATTTATGTATTTATTTTTTACTAGTACTGAGGATCGAACTCACGAGCTTGCACTTGCAAGGCAGGCGCTTATGCTGCTGAGCTAAATCGCCAACCCCGGACTGAAACTTTTATAAACTTTAAGCTAAATAAACTTTTCCTCCTTTAATTTTGGCTGTCAGGTATTTTGTCTGAGAAACAAGAAAAGTAACTAAGACGTCCATGGATCTATGTATATACTTTGCCACTAATACTACACAGTTTTGATTTGGAAGCTACATAAGAAGTCTGGAAATCAACATACTCATCCTTCCCATTTTGCTTTTCCAAAATTGTTTCAGCTATTTAATTATTTTGCGTCCCCACATAAACTTAAGAATAATTTTATCTACAGCTAAAAATATATTGTTGGGATTCTGAGAATTATATTCAACCTGTATAGTAACCTGGGAAAACTGACACCTTAACTTCCAATTTGTATTTCTCCATTTCTACAAATCTTTATATTAAGTTTGTACTATTTCAATTTAGAAGTAATTGTAAAAGGTACAATATTTTAAATATTGATGTCAATGTATTTACAACTAGTATACCAGTATTTCTGGTTCAACAACCTACTTTTTAAACTACTGTTCAGACTCATAACCGTGGTGTGCTGTGGATTTACCATCCTCTGCTGGGATTTATGGCCTATCTTTTTTGTATGTGCAGTTCTGTACCTCTTGCTGATAGAGCCTCTGTCTTTTTTGTACAGTACATCTTGTTTATACAGTACTGTACTTCTTCCGATGGAACTTTACAGTAGAGTACTGTAGTTTTATATTCTGTTATATATTACAGTCCTGCAGGTAAGAGTTATGGAAATAAAACAAGGTAAGGAATTCCTGTTAGTTCAAGGCCAGCCTGGACCATGTAACGAGACCTCATCTCCAAAACAAACAACAACAAAAAATAATTCTACAAATAAAAGTAAAGTCATCAAGTTAGAGTCTCCTTTGACTATTTCTTTGTTCTTTTTTTTTTTTTTTTTTTTGTACTGGGGATCGAGCTCATGACCTTGTGCTTGCCAATTGCCAGGCAGGTATTTTGCCGCTAAGCTATATCCCCAGCCCTGTTCTTTTTTTTTTTTTAAGGGTATATATTTTATTCCTTTTGGAAGCCCAGATCCCTACCTGCACTTACATGGGGCAAGCAATAAGAGAGCTAATGGGCACATCTACACACATACAGCGTCTGGGTGAACTGGGCTCTTTCTGGCAGGCCTTTTAAATTACCACCAGGAGAGAAGCTCAGACCTCAGGCTACAGAATCCTAAGTCAACTACACCTCTGTCAGACATGTCCAACTCCCTGATCAGTTTTTTTTGTCTTACAGGGGATTGAACTCACGACTGCCTGCTTGCAAAGCAGGCGCTTATGCCACTGAGCTAAACCTCCAGCCCCTGATCCTAACAGTTTTAGTATACTTATTAAGCACAACAGGTTAAAAAAAAAAAAAAAACCAGAAACAAAACATGTATCCAGTATTTGTGCAATTAAACATTTTTATAACATGAACAATATTCAGACACAAAATTTAGACTAAATGTTTTTGGTAAATGCAATTTATGTAATTAAGGCTTTCTTAACAAGTACAGCTCTTAGGTATATAATCTATACAAACTTCCAGCAGTGTATATCCCAAATAAAGATTTTCTTCCTAGTATGATAAGACAAAATAGTTGTTTTCTGAGTAAAGATACTCTAAGGCCTGAGCTACAAACACTTTCAAAGCAAAATAGTTTAGTGAAGAAATCACAGTTCATTTAAAAACATGGATGGCCTCCTAACAGGCCCCTGAACTTTCAAATTTACATCCATGAATACGGATTTACAATTTAAATGCATAGGAGAAGATAAAAAAAAAATACCATCCTTTGGGCTGGGGATTTAGCTCAGCGGCATAAGTGCCTGCCTTGCAAGCAGGCAGTCGTGAGTTTGATACCTGGTACCAATAAAAAGGAAAAAGACAAAAAAATTAAAAAATAAATGCCTAGGAGAGATGCAAATTTTATGTAAAAAAACTAGCAAAATTTTAAATCTACCAGTCTATTGAAAAACTCATTACTTTTATTAGAAAACAAAAATTCTTCTCAAGATGTTGGCAACAAGTCATGACGCAGACACAAGTTTGCTCCAGAGCTTTTCTCCCTGGGATTTTTCCAGGAGGAGGAGGAGCGGCCCCTCCTGGGCCATGGGAAGCGCAGGGGCTGAGGGACTGTGCGAGCCGGTCTCCTTGTACACACACCAAGCGTTTCCTGCCCACAACATCACATTCAGAAAGCCAAAGGTCACAGATACATTCAGGGATCCCGTACTGTCATGGAGCCGAAACGACACGCCGTGGTGACAGTTGACAATGCAGAAGCTCCTGAACAATCCTGAGACCCCAGGCACTTTAATGCCCCTAAGAGCTTTAGCCCAGGTTGAAACCCTCACCAACCACACAAAAAGTGGCAACAACAGTGACAACTTGGGACACACAGGTCAGGTTCGAGTAACCAACATAAAACACAGCACTGTGCAGAAGAGGAGCAATCTACAAAGACAGGAACCTTCCAGTGCGTATCACACACATTTGAAGATGACTGAAACGGCTGTCCCTGCATGGATTATAACCAGAAGTAGTGGTGACAGTTTGATTCTCATTCAGCCCGTAAAGCCTCCACAGGCGCAAAAGAGAAAATGCCAGCAATCTATTCCACCGGCACGCTGCTCCAGTTCGCTTCCATCATAATGTAACCGGTGCCTGACACCATGCTTACTGTTTGTTTCCCTGCTCCAGGACTTTGATGAAGCTCCGGCGGCTCCTTGAGTGGGACCAGGATGAGCTGGAAGGCAGACTCCTCTGAGAGGAAGGGGGACAGAGAGGCCGCCTGCTGGAGGAGGGGACCCATGAGACCCGAGCAGCCAGGACAGAAGGATGGGGTAGCGGGACTCCATTTCTTTGTTCTGAGTATTATAATTTACACACTGTGTTCAGTTCCTCATTTAGCAACCAGTACAATTAACCACTTACTTACAGGCCCGGAACTCAGTTTTTAAACAAGCAATATTTGTACATTGATTTTTATACATTATCTTTTATCCTGTGATCTTGTGTAACTTATCTTTTATGTTTTACAAGTGCTCTAGATGTCGTGATGTTTTCTACATGGATCATCACATCATATCTGCAAATAGCAGTTTTATTTCTTCCTTTCAGGTCTGTGTGCTCTGTATTTTCTTTCTTATTGCATTGTCTAGAATTTCCAGTTCTGTGCTGAATAAGAAACCTGACATCTTTGACTTATTCCTGAGCTTAGGTGGAAATCATTGTCTTTTACGTATGTATGTATGTATGTATGTATTTATTTATTTGTATGGGGATCGAACTTAACAACCTCACGCTTACCAGGCAGGTGCTGTGCCCCCGAACTATATTCCTGACCTCATGGAGTCTTTTACCATAAACACAATGTTAGTCTTTATCAAGTTGAAGAACTTCTATTTATATTTTTCTGAGAGTCTTTTGTATGAAGTGGTACTGTATTTTGTCAAATGAATTTGACTTAAATAACTGTGTGTTTTTTCTTTTTTCGATTGTGAATATGATGGGCTGTGTTGTTTTTTGGTGGGGAAGCAGGGTGTTTCAAACAGGATCTCACTATATAGTTCCAGCTGGACTTGAACTCACTATGTAGCTCAGGCTGCCCTCGAACTCAAGGTGATTCTCCTGCTTCAGCCTCCCAAGTACTGGGATTACAGGTATGTATCACCACACTTGCCTTAATTAATGTTGAATCTCTAGAATAAACACCATTTAGTTATTGCATATAATTCTTATATACTGCTAAACTCTATTTGTTTAGATTATCTTATTACGTAAATAATGACAGAAATGGACCAGGAGTTTTCCTTTTTTGTATAATCTTTGTCTAGTTTTGGCATCAGAATAATACTAGCTTCCACCAAGCAAAGTGAAATGTCTTCTATTTTCTGGAAGAGGTCATACAGAATTAATGTGAGTTCATCAAACAAATGGTAGAATTCCTCAGAGAAATTTTCCAGTCTGGAAACAGGTTAAATTATACATTCCATTTCCAGCCAGTGGCACACGCCTGTAATCCCAGCTCTTGGGAAGCAGAAGCAGGAGGACCGTGAGTTCAAGTCCAGCTTGGACCATGCAGTGAGACTTTGCTCAAAAAACAAGAAAAAAATACAAACAAAAAAATTCCCAACAACAGCTACTAAATACCTCATAACATCCTCATCATACACTCACATAACAGCATTTTTTGAACCACAAGGACTTACAGAACACAGGTTTGTGAGCGAGGTCATCTAGAGTGATTCCTCCTTCAGGATTGAACTCAAAACTGCTGGTGAAATTGTATTTTGCAGTTCCATCTGGAAAAACAGTAATTTTTGCAGAGTCTCCCAGAACCACCTGATTGAATTCTGCACGAATAGCAGTCACTGGAGAATCTCCTTTAGAGCCTTTCTGTTGGCAGAGACATACTGCTTTACAGTGGCACGTTAAAGGGGAAAATTTTTGCACATATCTGGCAACACATTCTGACCAGGATTAAGTAGCATTTTCTGTTTTTTTCTAACAAGCAATTAACAAATACATTTGGAGCAAGTAGAAAATCAGTAACCAAATCTAATTGTAGCCAAACGTGACATTCCATTTGCATGCTGTTATGTTAAGGTTTTGAAAAACAGCACTTAGTGTGTTTTATCTGATTATAAAAGTATATTGTGGAACATGTGAAAAAGTGAGAAAAATCATATAGGAAACTAAATTATCAGTAATCTCTCATTATAACATATAAGCACTATTAATATTAAATATGCATTTTAGTGTTTTGCTGTGCATATATGCAATATATGTTATATATTTAGAAACAAGTGGAGCTTCCTAATTACATTTTCTTTTTGGAACAAGCATTTTAAAATTAAAAATGCCGAATATTTTGCCATTTCATTATTCTAAATGAATCACAGGAAAAACTCTGAAAGAATTTAGGTCTTTCTTAGGAAAAAAAGGAGAAAAAAATAAATACAAACTGCAAAAGTATTACTCTTTCACCCCTGTTCAATGTAGCATTCAAACTGCCAGGCATTTTAGACCCACGGAAACATTACGTGCTGATCACAGACCAAAATCAGGCACACTGAGAAGGAAACAGCTATGTAAATCAGCAGGTTTGGAGGCTGGAAATAATGCAAACGGCATTCTGCCGTGATGCTTTGGAACTGAGGACACTGTGGCTTTCCAGAAATAACTTTACCAAATCATATCCGTCTGTCACAGTGATCTGCACCACTCGGCCTGCGGACGGCGCCTGGTCCATAGCAGCTGCTGGGCAGAGCCTCTGGTCTTTGGTTTCTGTGACGAGAACATATGAGACCCTTTCCCATCACGTAGCACAGCTGCATAAGACCCCGACCCGCATCATCACCAACACTAACCCTAAGGCCATGCTGTCGCCCAGAGTTATTTTGTTCCCCTTCCCAACCTCTGCTGCTGGACAGGCAGAGATCTAGGGAGCTGGCCACAAGGAGGGCTCGCTGGTTGATGTTAAAAAGATCCCTGCCTCTGTATCCAATTATCTTGAGAGACAGCAGGACCCCATCTCGCCACTCCCACCCCACACACACACCCTTCACACTGTTCCTTGGTCACTTTATTTCAATCTGCAAACCTCAGAGTAGGCAGTGGCAAACGCTTGTGATCCCAGCTACTCAGTGTTCAGGCACTGAGTGCAAGTTTGAAGACAGTCTTGGCGACACAAAGACCTCTCCTCTCAAAAACAAAACAAAAATAATTACTTCCAGGTTTGACAAAAAGTATTGCGAGCAAAGAAAGCGGCACATTAAGATGACAGTCCACTGGACAAGGAAGGTCTTAGCGTACGTCTTTTGCCAGACACACTTGCTAACTACTTTTCAACACTAAGGACTCAAGTTCGAAAATAAATTTCATTTTAAAAAAGACCATGTTTCCTCACTAAAGGAGAACTTATCTATGCAGTTCAAACGTTTACCGAAGACATGCTGTGCTATGTCTTTCCAGGACTGGTGATCTGAAAAAGAAAACAGCTCCTTGTGCCTTCACACATGATCATTCCCGTCTCTTCCCACTGCCCACAGCTCTCCTGTCATTTGTCCAACACCGTGTCTCTCCCGGGGCTCTTCGGGCCGAGGTAGCACGGACAACTTCCTCAGTAAGTGAAAAGTCTTGTGTGCCATCCCCCTTCCTTTTTTTTTTTTTTTTTTTTGTACTGGGAACTGAACTCAGGACCTTGCACTTGCCAGGCAGGCACTGTGTCACTGAGCTATATTTCCTGCCCCCATTCCCCTTCCTGTCATCAAATACTGTGGTACTAAATGGACTGGACCTTTCTTCCCCTTTTGCTAGACTGTACCAAAACACTCCGAACTGGGCTCCTGACTCAGCTGTCTTTTTATCCTAACCCATCCTCGCTTCCATCAAAATCATTAATGGAACAAATGTTTTTAAGTGAAACACAGTGGTACGTGCTGAGGATATAAAACAAGACACAAACTCCCAAGCCTCAAGGAATTAAAACTTGAGCGAGATGCAGTGTGATCATTTTGATAATGTTGCCTTGGAAACACTTTTGATATATTAAAATGGAATGTGTTGTAAGTTTTTTGCCATCACTGACTGCATACATAGGAAGCATTTAATTTCAATTTAATTTCAATTTAATGCAGTGGGCAATATCTAAATTTTTGAAAATATATTTTGCCTCTGGGTAGGAAAAGAAGTGTTACTCTCCTGCATAAAATATAAAGTAAAATAAAATTATGTATTTCACACACATACACACAAAACTTGAGCAAGGAAAAAAAAAAATCTAGTGAGGGAAAAAGACAAAAATGACCAGGAGTTACAGCTGTGTGATATGTGCTATGAAGAGGAATGAGGAACAGAGTAGTGGGGACCAAAGGGGCAGAAAAAGAGGATAGGGCATTTCTCTAAATGTTTTCAGTGTTTGGGGAATTTGAGCCCACTGTGCAATGGTTCTACTGAGCAACATCTCCAGCCTCGGGGAATTAACTTGGGACGATTGCTTACTAACACACTAGTGTATGAAGGGCTTTACATATGTTACCTTATATGCATCTCCTCCTTCAGGTGACACTTAAAACCTCAATTTTAGGGAAAAAAGAAACCAACCATCTTACAACATTGCTATCTTTATGTAAGTACTTGGGTTTAAACCCAAGGCTCTGATACTGAGTTATACCCTTAGCCCTTCCAAAAACTTTTAGAATGTTTTGAGACAGGGTGTGGTAGACTGGTAACTGGTGGTCAGCTTGTCATACCAGCTGAACTGAACCAGTGTGGTTGCTGAGTGTGGGTGGCCTGCGTGCTGAGGATTGTTGCCAAGATAAAAGGGAGAACTGGGGAACAGTTTATTTAGTGTTATCGGTTCTCTGTGGTGGTACTGGTTCTGCTGTGGCCCTTGGTTCTCCTGGAGGAGCTTATTGAGCTTCTTTCCTAATATGAACTCGGTGTTCTCATTGTCTGGAGGAGCTCAGGACCTTGCAGCTTCTGAGAATGGCCGTGGTTCACCTTGGGGAAGCTCTGGTCCTTACTTTGAGCATTGCTTCCTGGCTCCAGAGGAGATGATGGTGTGCTGTCCAATCTCCAGAAGCTTGTCACTCTGGCTTCCTGACGTGAACTCAACTGTTCTCATCACCTGAGAAGCTCAGGACCTTGATGTCACTAAGGATTGACTGTGGTACTTTTCAGGGGAGCCCAAGTCCTCATTTTGAGCATAACTTCTTTTTTTTTTTTTTTTTGTCTTTTTTCTTTTTATCTGTACCAGGGATCAAACTCACGACTGCCTGCTTGCAAGGCAGGTGCTTATGCCTCCGAGCTAAATCCCCAGCCCCCTTGAGCATAACTTCTTGGCTCTAGTGCAGAACCCTCAGGCTGCTGGCACAGACTTTCTAGCTTCCACTGCTGACCTATGGGCCTTCCCAGTGCAGATCCATAAAAGAGTTCACATGAGATATTGCCCTTGGCTCACAGGTCTTCAGCTGGACTCATGCAGGAGGTAGCCTTGGGATTCAGGCCCTCAGCTGAATTTCTTTGGGTCTCAATGTATAAACCCTGATTTCCTATACTCTTGCATATTTGACTCTCTGGGTGACCATTATGTTATGGCTGATATATTGTGTTACTTGAAGCTTAGAAGTTAAGAGACTCAGCAGGGAGGCAGGCTTCTTACTTTGTAAACATCCTCCTTTTGTGCAAGAGGAGGGCAGGGAGATTTTGTGAGTGCTATACCTGCCCTGGAGGAGGAGTGGCCTGTGTACAATGCCATGGAGGAAAAGAGGCTTGCTCTTCTTCCCTTCTGCTCTGGCTGCTTTCTCTAGCGGCTGCCTTGAAGTGTTGCCCCAGTGCCATCACCCTGCCTTGGAGCCAGCTGATTATGGACTGAAACCTTTACAAACCATGAGCTAAATAAACCTTTGCTTCCTTAATTTTTTTTTTTTTTTTTTTTTTTTTTTTTTTGTCTTTTTCCTTATTATCGGTACCAGGGATCAAACTTGCGACTGCCTGCTTGCAAGGCAGGCACTTATGCCACTGAGCTAAATCCCCAGCCCCACCTTCCTTAATTTTGGGTGTTGGGGATTTTGTCTTAGAAACAAAAGAAAAGTAACCAAGACAACTATAAATTATATGTCCTGTATTGTCTTCTTCTCCTAGAAATTCCTGACTATAAGGGTCTCACTAAATTGCTCAGAATCGACTTAACTTGTGGTCCTCCTGCTTCAGCCTCCCTCAGTGCTGGGATTACAAGGTTTTTATGTGCCACAAGGTTTTTATTTTACTACTGGTCATGCAGCAAGGAAGTACTGAAGCTGAGACCTGAGTAGATTTGAGAGTACACAAATGGATGCGCATGTCAGGAAAACTCTTTGTAGGAGGGGACCTGGAGCTCAAAAATAGACTAAAATGAAAGATGTTCCAGGCAGAAAGAAAAACTGTAAAAGATTTAGAAGAAAAAAATTTTTTAAAAAGAAAAGCAGGTCAAGTGGCTTGGTATTCTTGGATTAAGTGTGAAAAGAAATACAGAGAAAATGAGATTAAAGAAACAAGCAGTGGCATAAGCGCCTGTCTTGCAAGCAGGCAGTCGTGAGTTCGATCCCTGGTACCGATGAAAAAGACAAAACAAACAAACAAAAAAAAAACCCAAAAAAACAAAACAACAACAACAAAAAAAACCAAGCAGATAAAGCACATACCCAATAATATTGCTGCCTTATTTGCCCTCATTTGGCAAATGAAGTTAAACTGCGATGTCAAGCCCTCTGGACTCCATCAGCCCAATCCCGTCTTATTCTGTGGCTTAGTACTGCCAGCACTTGTTATCTTTGTAATTTTACATTTTATTCCTTCCTCCTATAACTGCCTCTCTCTTCCTATCCCCTCCACCTCCACCAGCTCCACTGGGCGAATCCTATTCATCTTGCTCAAATGCTTTCAATACCATGAAGATCCCCAGTCAGAAGCATTTGCCTCTCCTCTGAATTCCTCAGTCCTTTACACTTCTCTTGTGATAATTACCCCAAGCTGACTTACAAGGTCTGGGAATTTTAGTTTTTGTGGAGCTAGGGATTGAATCCAAGGCCTCCTGTATGCTAGGCAAGCGCTTTATCACGGCGTTACACTGCAGCCCAGGACTGGGGATTTTGAGGAAGTTTTCTCCTTAGTAACTGTGTGACCCTGGGCAAATGCCTAACTCCTCCGCAACTCAGCATCACGGTCTGAGAAATGGATAATTTCCGACTTGCGTTTCATTTGTTGTGAACCTCTCCTAAAATAGTGAAACTGTTAACCTATGAAGCACTGAACAAATGGCGATACTGATGTGCAACGACTTCCCCCAAAGCTCCCCTGAGTTCCTGAAAACAAGTAACCCGTCTTGTTTACATTTACCGCCCGCAATACCCAGCCCCATGCCGAGCACTGCAGACGCGAATGCCAGAAACGAGAGAAATCTGGGTCAGGTCAGGTCAGGTCGCGCGGGCCCTCGCTGCCCCTAAGCAGGCACGAAGTCTCCATCCGCTCGCTCGGAAGCAGCAGAAGGGAGACTCCAGGTAGCAACAGGTTAGAAAAGGAGGCGATGTGACTGGAGGGAGAGGATTCAGGAAAAGCTCGGGCGTGAGGGCTTGGGTGGCGAGAGGGCAGGTCAGAGGAGTTTTAGGCTGCACCGATTTTTCAATTTGGCATTAGCTGGGGAAGCAGAAAATTGAGGTGACGGAATACAGTCTTGCCGCAGGAGGGGAGAGTAACTGTCTTACCTGCGGCAGCCGCACGCGTTTTCGTAACTATAGCAACCACTCTCGCGAGAAGTTACTTTCTATGTTTGCCACAAACTTATTCCAAGATTTGCGACGTTTTCGGCGCTGCAAATCGAGGGTTGCCAGGTGAGTTTCTGCGCCTGCGCTTTGGAACTGTGCGCGTAGGCCTCAAGTTTGCTGGCTCTGGGCAGGGTTTCAACCACATCTTCCTCAGCGTTGCGAGAGCTTGGGTTAAGTGCACGATTTCCCACCTTTCCATTTTGCTTTGTACTCTTTTGTTATTCTTCCGTAAACTGGTGAAAAACCAAAAGGAAACTTGTTTAAAGAAAAAAAAAAAGCCTTTAGTAAGCAGATGGAACAGAAATTAAGTGGTGTGCTCTGGTAGGCTGAGGCAGGAGGGTTGCTTGAGATCAGGAGATCGAGGTTTGCCAGGGCAACAATATAGCGAGACCTTCCTCTCTTTAAAAACAAACAAAAACCCCCGATCATTTCATTATTATCCTTTTATACCCCTAGCCTCTCTCTTTTTTTGGTGACAGGGTCTCCTAAATTACATAATCTGGGCTCGAATTTGAGATCTCCTTGCCTTAGCCTTCCAGCGCGCTGGGATTATAGATCATGTAAGCCCTTTTCTCACCTGTGTGTGATAGCATACCCCTCTAATCCCAGCACTCAGACACTGAGGCAGGGGTCTAACATCTCTGGGCCAAGGCCAATCTAGGAACACAGTGAGTTCAAAGCTACCCTGAACTACATAGCAAGATGCTGTCACAAAAAGAAAACAAACCAAAAAAAGCAGATAAAAGGCTATTTAAAAGTAAGCCTCACATTGTTAGGGGCAATGCAAAATGATGCCACATCTCAGTGCTCAATATTTGTAAAATAAACAGACGAAGTATAAGGTATTAACGCAAAGTTTTGTTTTTGTTTTTTGTCTTTTTCCTTTTTATCGGTACCAGGGTTCAAACTCACAACTGCCTGCTTGCAAGGCAGGCGCTTATGCCGCTGAGCTAAAACCCCAGCCCCTAATGCAGTTTTAATATGATCAAAATTCAACCTTTAAAGTGTTGGAAAAGCAAAACATAACAATGATTTTGAAACGACCCAAGTGCTCATCAATTGTGGTACCTTCACAAAGTGGCATATTACTCTTAAAATTAATGAATTACAGACACACACAACATGGATAAATCTCAGCAATACATATATATCTTTAAAATGTTGGAGTGTGAAACCAGTTTGAAAGAATTTCCACTGGCCAAATTAAGGATGATTTTAGCAGCAAAACAATGACAAGAACAGACTACAACCCATGGAATAAAATAAGGATATTCAAGCTCACATTGTAAAAATGTAAAGAAGGCTCTTTCAGCAGAGTGCCAACCCAGAAGTGCAGAAGGAATGACTGAGAATTACCATTTGGCAATACCATAGCAGAGGCTGATTCAGACAGGAGTTAGATGGCTCTTGAGGCTGGTGGGTGCAGGCTTGTCAGGGTACAGGGTACAGGATATTGGCAAAGTTCTGTAATACTCCTCCAAGGAATACTTACCAAGTATAGAGGGACAACAGTGAAGTAAATGGCATAATCAGGTGAAAAAAAATTAACATCACCAGCGTAGGGAGGAGTCTATTGTGTGCTTCCTGGGGAGATGCCCCAAAAGCAGCAAAATGATTTTGCTTCTTTTCTAGAGTGTATGTTCCATTTGAAGGACCCAAGTTGCAGGGCATTCTCTACCATGAGTGCTGGAGGTGGAGGTACTACATGCTATCTGAGCTCTCAGCTACTGAGCTATATCCTCAGCCCGAGGCCTGCACTCTTTAAAAAAAGTGTCAAACACTAGAAAACCTGGAAACTGTTCCAGATTAAAAGAGTCTGAAGATATGTAAGAACCAAATATAGCACACATTGCTGTGTTGCACTCGAAACCACAAAGGAAAGAGAACTTGTAGAGACAGCAGACAAACCGTGGATGGGTACCACAGATGTGATGGCAGTGTGGTACCAACGCTGATCTCAAGTAGAAGGTTGCTTACTCTTACACAGGAGTGCACCTGTTAGTGAAACACAGTGGAGTGTTCAGGAGTGGTGAGACAGCATGCCGGTGGTTTGCTTTCTTGACTCTCAAAAGGTCTGGAAAAAGACTGAATACCTAGGGTCAATGCATACCCGCAGACAAAGAGTAAGCAATGGAACAAATGCAATAAAATATCAGTTATTTAGAAATTTGACTAAAGGGGACAACAGAGTTCTTTACACTGTACCTGAATGCTACACATTTTTCCCCAATGGATTTTGTCACGTCACTGCCAACCTCTTGCCTTCCTCAGTGGAATGCTCCTCAGCAAGCACTGTAAGTGCTCACTCTGGAGCTCAGCAAGTTCTTCCATCATTGGCTCCTCCTCATGGTCCTTGACAAGCTCCTCTGTGTCTGTACCATTCATGTCCAGACCCATACTCTTTTCAAGGACATAATCTCCTCTATTAAGTGTGCATCAGACCCTTCAAAGCCGCCTTCAGTGACACATTCTGGCCACGATTTAGGCTGAGTTTAAGGTCCAGTATGTGACATCTTCCCAGGTGTTGTCAGTGAAATTGAAACAGTGGAGGACATTGAAATGTTTCTTCCAGAACTCTTTCAGGGTCAAGGACATCTCTTCAGTAACATTAAAATATCTGGTGAAGAGCCTTTGTGTACAGCTTCTTGAAGTTGCAGATCACTTGCTGGTCCATGGGCTGCAGAAGGGGTGTCATGTTGTGGGGTGAGGGGGACTTAATCTTCATGAAATCACACTCAGTATCCATATCATACACCAAGGCTAGAGGGTGTGCTGGGGTACCATCCCTCAGAAGAAGTCACCTTTCGGGCAGTTGGCTGTCAGGTATTACTTAATAGCAGGAGTAAACACCTCACACACTCCTTTCCCCAGGAGACCTTGGTATCACTTGAGTGGTTCTGATTTTTCAGGCATACAGAATGCAAGTGCAATGGGGTAATGGAGGCTTCCACCCAGATTTTAGAAGCCCTGGAAGACCAGCCATAAATGTGTGACAGGGTCTCCGGCCCTCCCAGAAGACCCTGAGAGGGTGATGCTTAAAGCTGTGAGTGAAGCTGAAGGCACAGTGGTGACCCTAGAAAACTAAAGTAGCAAGGGGGAGCCAGCCTGAGAGGCCACAGAGCAGGGCTGCCCACACCTTCAGGAACTTACATTATACCACAATATGCTGTGGTACTGGACATGGAGCTAAAGGATTTGTTTGCCCTGCTCGGTTTTGGTCTTGTGTCAATTCAATTCCTTTGCATTCCTCTATTCCTCCATTTTGGAATGAAAATGTTTACCCTGTGCCATTGCACGTTACAAGTGTTTATTTAGCTTTCCTTTTGATTTTTACAAGGGATTACACCTGAGTTTGCTTTGAGTATCACATGAGACTGTGTCCTGGCCGCTACAGGATAAGCAGCTGTCTTCTGCACCCCCCTCCTAGCCCTTTTTAAAGTTTTATTTTGATACAGGGTCTTACTTAAACCACTAAATTGCCCAGGTTAAGCTCAAACTTGTGATCCTTCTGCCTCAGCCTCCTAGGATGCTGGACTTAACAGACATGTGTCAGCCTGCCCAGCTGTAGCCTGTTTTTTGTATTTTTAGACAGGATCACACTAAGTACTAGTTGCCTGGGCTGGGGATAAGCTTAATGGCCCTCCTGCCTCAAACTCTCAGAGTGCTGGGATTATAGGGGTGTGCCACCAGGCTGGCAACCCTTCATTAAATGCCTGGATTAGCAATCATGTCCTCAAATAATCAAGGTAGACCAGTCCATTTTTAAAAAATACTATTTTCTCTTTTTTTGAACTACACAGAGGTGATATGCAACATTAACACATAATTGCTCCTAATTACACAGAATGAGATCATTGAAATTTTTATTCAATTTTAAATCTTCATTAGAACCAAAGCTGTGAGAATGAAGCTTACAAATATTGCAAAATTACTACATCATTGTGATACGGCTTTACATTAATTGTACATACAGGAAAAAGATAACATTAGAATTAAGGCAATAATAATATGTGCAACCCAGCACATTAACCCTGACGGTCCTTTGTTTTGGTTAGGTAATGGCTGATATTCTGCATGTAGATCAGTCTGCTTTGAAGGATGTGGTCCATTTAAAAAATCCCCTCCTACTGGCCCACAATGGCGAGAAGCAGCTTTCGATAATCTCCACTTGTGTCACTTGCAATCACTGTGCCCAAGGTTTTCTGATACATCTGAGCGAACATCTGTTTTATTTGTACAAGGTCAATCTGTGTAAGAAATGACATTTGAAAGTGTCAAAATACAATTTTATAATTCTTTTTAAAATACTGATAATCAAAATAGGAAAGTGGGGGAGAAATATCAGGTGACTGACATTTTTATAACTGACATTCACTCCAATACTAGCACTACTCTGTAAAGGTCTGACTCACTGCTCTGTAACATACTGGGTAAGAATGGCACTACTTTTATCTATTATTCTAAAATATCAGTCATGAAAAAACACAGGAGTTTGGTGTGAAGTTTGGTGAGTCACATGTTTGTGATCTCAGCACTCAGGAGGATCACTCTGAGTTTGAGGCCAGCCTAAACTACAGAGGGCGAGCCTGTCTCAAAAAAAAAAAAAAAAGAAAGAAAATGAAAACACAAAAATGTAACATGGCTATGATATGATACACTTTTGATAACAGAATGGCTACCAGCAAAAACACACAGCATAGTTAAGTGTAGACGAGGATGCTGAGAAATGGGAACACGTGCACTGCTGCTACAAATGAAAGATAGTGCAGCTATAATGGAAAACAGTAAGGCAAGTGCTCACAACAACAACAAGAAAGCTAAATCTTGGAAACAACCAAGATGCCCATCAACCACAGAGTAGATGAAAAAGATGTATTTTCATACAATGAAATAGTACTCAGCTATAAAACAGATGATCTTGAAGCATTCATAAGCAAATGGAGACAACTTGAGGCTATCCTCATAAGTGAAATAAATAAGAATTGTAGTTATAAATATCTCATTGTGTCTCTAGTGTAAAAATGTAGTAACAAATGTAGGAATAATAAAACCCAAAACATGTAATTGCTATTGTAAAAAAGAGGAAAAGAAAGTGCTCTAAAGGATATAATTGCATGTATGTTTAAGTGTGTAGGATTGGTAACCATATTAGTAAGTTTTTGTTGGATCGCTGAACAGAACTGTTTGCAGTCTCGATGTTTGAATGTCCACTTCGTATGCTTTACTTTTGTAACTTGAATAACTATTTCTAAGAGTACAATATGTAATTATCCATTAGTGATTTCTGTTTATTTTTTTAAAAATTATGTATTATTTCTACCCTTTTTCTGTTTTTTTTTTCTTCAAATAAAAAAACAACAACAATAAAGTCGAATTGTATTTTTGGGAGACGGAGGCAGCAGCATCATAAATTCAAGTTCAGCCTGGGTAACTCAGTGACTTAATGAGCCCCTGTCTCAAAAATTAAAGAAAAGGCTGGGTATGTAGGTTAGTGCAAAGTCCTAGGCTCAGTCTCCAGTACTGCAAATCAATCAATCAATCTTTTTAAAAACCTTCCAAATTTTCATAAACTAGTATTTTTCATACTTTCTCAAGTGAGAAAATCTCTTGGTGTTGTCTTTGCAGGGGCACAGAGGTCTGTTTCAATACTACAGGCCTCTCTCAGAGCATCAGGAAAGTGAATACTGTACTTTATTTCACCTCTCTTTAACAGTGACAAAGCCAGGGATATAGCTAGAGGAATTAGCACCTGCCAGGCAAGCGTGAGGTCCTGAGTTCAATTTCTGATACTGAAAAACAAAACAAAACAAAACAAACCATGGGCCACAACTGGACCTTAACAGTGACAAAGAGCTCCTTCTTACACTGTTCCCAAGGGTTTCACAACCAAGATACTTTTAAGAAATGAACATTTGAAACCAAGTAAGACCAGACAGAAACAGAAAGCATTGCCGGGCTCACCTCACTTCGAGAAACCACAATTCTGACCAGGGTGGAGTCGTCGGTGCCAGCGCCTTTCATGGAGTAGTAGAGCCGCTCAGCAAAGAAGGCGGGGCGGTTCAGGGCACACTGCACTGCAAGTCAGAGGAGCTTCAGGCCGAGTCGGGATGGACACACCAGCCCACCCCGCCAGCGGTTTCGAAAATCACATCCAGCCTGCGTTTTTCCACTACGGAATCATCTCAGAAATCTCAGGTGAGCTGGAGATGTCCCCCAACCTACTTACTTTTCTCACCGTGTTTTTTTCCTAGCTGTATCAGACAGGCAACCTTTAATTCTAGAACTGAATCCTGTTTTCTCTCTATAGTACTGACTCTAAGTACTGACTTAGGTTCTTTACATATTCTTCCCTTACACTGTGAAAATCTGTAGCAAATATGCCCCAGTAATATTTAACTAAAAGGAACAACAAAATCTTGAATTCTACAGTCAGATATCATTTGGCAGAAAGACATGAAATAACTTAAAAGCCACAGCAAAAAAATTAAAATTTAAAAAGCCACAGAATTTTCAAATGTTAAAAAATCTGACATGTCTCTTAGAAATTTACTTAACCAAGTATCTTGCAATAGAAGGTAAAGAAGACATTAATTACAGTTATCACTTTAACATTTGCAACATCAATTGCTAATACCAACATTGTTAGTACACTAATTTCCCAAGTCCATTAGGTTCTATATGAACAAAATTTCCATTTCATTAGGCATCTGGGTGTTGGATCATCAGAAACCGGTTAATTTTCAAAAGGAAAAGAGTCTCATCTGTCTGAGTGGTTGAAAGGTGTATTTTGAGGGCTCAAAACCATATATTGTGGTGATGATATCAGTAGTTCTTAGGACTTTGCCATTCATCTTTTTTTTTTTTTTTGTCTTTTTCCTTTTTATCGGTACCAGGGATCGAACTCACGACTGCCTGCTTGCAAGGCAGGCGCTTATGCTGCTGAGCTAAATCCCCAGCCCCCTACTTTGCCATTCATCTTAAAGGAAGCACCACACTCAACAGGTCTTTCTGCACTGTGCTCAGGAAAGGTCTGCAGATGAAGGCCACATAATCCCAGGCAGCCCTATTTTATCACACACCAACCACTCACAGAAAATCACACATAAAAACATAAGTTTAAAATCGGCTCTGCCTAAGCCGATTTCAGAGACTATATTAATTATAATCACTTAACAAAAATAACTATTCAAAGTCCCTAATCATTTAAAAACAAACAAACACACAAAAGTCTCTTACAGATGGTCTTCAAACCGCTTTCAACGTAGCCGGAAAACTCGCGACTGACACTGTTTAACAAATCTCGATTAGCCATCTGCAAACAAAATTACAGCGTTAATACTTTCATATCTTAAAATAGACATCAGATCTTCAGAAGAGAAGCTCATACCCTGGAATAAGCCTCCATGGTAGCTTTCAGCTGAGGAAAACTTCTTGTGGCCAGGATCATATTGAAACAAGACTCATCCGTCCCGAGTCTGCCCTCACCAGCCTGATAGAGGCGCTGGGCATCTTCCTGAGCCATCTGGTGGTTCACACTCTGGTTCTCATCGCGATTTCCCTACAAAAAGAGGAAGGTAGGAACTGGAAGAAGCAAAAGCTCTACTAAGCACGCCCTGCATCTAGTTACTTGAGGATTCAGAGATAATTTATTAAAGATCAATGCCTACAGTCTGCCCTGCATATCTTTCATTTCCAAATAAAGTGTAAGGGACTGGGAATTTAGCTCAGCGGCATAAGCGCCTGCCTTGCAAGCAGGCAGTCATGAGTTCGATCCCTGGTACCGATAAAAAGGAAAAAGACAAACCAAACCAAACCAAATAAAGTGTAACACTGTAGTTAGTGCTATGTTACACTAGCAATGCTGACTTTGTAATTTTTTTTTTGGTACCAGGGACCGGAACTCACAACCTTGCGCTTATGCTGCTGCTGAGCTAAATCCCTGTTGACCCTGTAATATTGACCATAGTTTAAGGAAGTTATGATAAACTGAGGGTATCAGGGCTATGAGAGCTAAATTCTTTTCATTCTTTTTTTTTTTTTTTAATTTATATGAGAGCTAAATTAAACAAAGGTTTATACTTAGCGATACAAACTACCACCTAAATGACCAAGTTGTAACTCTCTTTAGGCTGGAATTGAAGGTCAATTACCGAGTTCTACACTGAGTTCCATTCATATTTACTCAAGCAGCCAGACACCGAGATGCCAGGCACCATGTTAGGTGCAGGGACACAGGGGAGACAAAGTTCCTGCCTTCAAGAAATTTCAGCCCAGGGAGGGAAAATGTAATATGGTTTCACAAGCTTCCTTTCCTTTATCCAAAGATAGTCTTAACATAAACCTACTTATCATGAAGACAAATAAAAATGACCTGAACTGGACATGGTGGTACAGCCCTGTAATCTCAGCACTCAGGAGGCTGAGGCAGGAGGACTGAAGTGAGTTCCAGCTCAGTCTAAACTATACAGTGAAATACTGTCTCAAAAAAAAAAAAAAAAAAGTAAGAAGATAAGTCCTTCCATATTCCCAGGTGGGACTGCAAATAGAATAACTTCTACAGACGTCAGCCAGAAGAAAAAAAGAAAAATGAAAACAGAAAGAGACCCATGAGCTTTTGAAGGCAGCTCCCCTGAGGAACAAAATGGGAAGACTCCGTGAGTGGAAACCTGCCTTCTGACAACACATGGCACAAGATGGCAGGTGTATGCTGCAGGGGCAACTGAACACAGAGATGCTAAGCTGTCCTAAGAAAACTTTCCCAGAGAATGGCCTTGGATTCAGACACATGGCAGTCCCATTTTCCTAGGAAGTTACTCCTTTGCTTATGCCCCAGAAAAGGGATGGCTACTTTTGAGTTTAAATGTAGTTTTATGGGGGCTGGGGATTTAGCTCAGCGGCATAAGCGCCTGCCTTGCAAGCCAGCAGTCGTGAGTTCGATCCCTGGTACCGATAAAAAGGAAAAAGACAAAAAAAAAAAAAAAAAAAAAAATGTAGTTTTATCCCTGTGTCAGTCACAGAACCTCAAGTTGGTGTTGACCGGTTTTTCTTCAAGTAGAGATACATAAAACCTTAAAGAAGTTAATTTCTTTTTTGTTTGTTTGAGACAGGGTCTCATTATATAGCTTAGGCTCGTCTTATATATCCTAGTATGGCCTGTAACCCAAGGCAATCCTCCTGCCTCAGTTTCCTGAGGCGAATGGCACCAAATCAAGTTGATTTCTGACTCTGTGCAAAAGCTGGATTTGCAGAGATAAATCCCAGTAGTAACTAAAAAGAAATCTGTAACCTGAGCTCTAAGCTATCTCCCTTAAAGATGACAATATTCCAAGGTGGCAAAATATTAGAAAAAATTAAGAATGCTTGTTAGCATAAAACATGTTCCCTCCACTAATACACACACATTCATGCTGTACTCACCTGGCACATGGATACAAGTAAGCGTTCAAAATGCCCTGATGTATCTGACCGAATATCCTTCTCAAGGTCCCGTCCAAATTCTGACTGGTAACATCTGACAATTTCTCGGATTTCTTGATTTGTTCTTGTGCACAAAATCTCAATCAATACACGTTCCTGAGTTCCTGCTCCCTATGGGAAGAAAGAGAGAATTATACAAACAAAAGCAAAAATATCTCCAAGTAACTCAATATCCCATCAGTATTTCTTATATGTTAGACCTGAAAAGCTCTGTATTTCCGATGATTTGAAATAATGCACTGCTTTAAACTTTTATTGCATATTCAGAACCACCATAATTTGTAGGTTTTACATATGAAATAGGACATAATACTTATAATAAATGACACAGTATATAAGCACCTGCCTGGTAAGCACGAGGTCATGAGTTTGATCCCTGGTACCAAAAATAAGTAAATAAATAACACAGTACCTGCATTGCATTCCGTAAACTCCAGGCATCATAATACACAGGAGGCATGAAAAGGGCAAGGATGAGTTCTTCCATATTTCCACTCAATTCTGACTTGAGATCTTTGATTAAATCCTGTTTAATTACAAACGCAAGCTAAGTACACAGGCTTGCCAAATTTTGTCCTTTTAAGGAAAATATGGAAAAATGAAATGGAGTTGCTCTAAAAAAGCTGAATTTCAAATATGAGTATGAAATACTAAGAAACAGTCAAAGTTCATTCACTGAAGTAGCTATAATTGCATTCATTCTCTCTATAAGCAATTATTACTCCAATTCTACTGTAAGAGTTATATAGCAAGAGCCAGGGATACTGCTCAGTGGTATAGTGCCTGCCTGGCAAGTACCAGGTCCTCAGTTCAAATGACAGCACAAAAAAACCCCAGTTACACAGCAAGGGATACATTAAGGAATTCAAATTAACAAAATGATGATCACTTAGTACAAACATTCTTGGTTCAATGAGGAAGTAAAATAAAGCCAGCATCATCCTCTAACTTGGAAAGAGAAACAAAGAGATAATATTAGCAACCTGTATTTCAGCACCAGAGGATTCACAAAGAAAACAGTAACGGGAAAAGTTGTATAGGAAAAGGGTTAATGGGCCAGAGATTCAGCTCAGTGGCACAGCGCCTGCCTGTGAAGCACAAGGTCTTGAGTTCAGTCCCTGGTACCAAAAAAAAAAAAAAAAAAAAAAAAAGATTACAGACAAGGATTAAAAGTGGGCTAGAGAGCTCAGAGAAAGCATTTAGCTCAAATTAAAAAAAAAAAAAAAAAAAAAAAAAAACCACAAAAACAAACTGTCACTATGTAAAGTCCAGGCTGGCCTTAAACTCACTATGTAGCACAAACTGGCCTCAAATTCATGGCAATCCTCCTATCTCAGCCTCCACGAGTGTTAGGATTACAGGAGTGCTCCACCATACTCAGCTAGGAAAATATGTAAAAATTAGCAAAAAGAAACAAGGGGATTTAAAGCAAGAAAAATAAATACAAATAAGGAACCTCTATTTGCAACTCTAGGATCATCTGTTAGAGCATTTTAAAAAAACTAATGCCCAAGACTTTATGTAAAAAAACTAAAACAAAACAAAGCAAAACAAAAACAAACACCCCCCCCCCAAAAAAACTAAAAAACCTGAAAAACTAAGACTCAGAAATTGTTTTTAAATTTTAAAGATTATACTCAGCTAAGTTTGAGAGTCATTAGATAGAGAGGTAGGAACATTAAGACAATAAACTTTGACCAAGAGGAAGGTTTTCCTGCAAAGTAGTAAAACAAAGTTATACCTAAACCTTGGATTACTTCCTAGAAGGAGTCAATAGAATCTTTTATGCAAGAAATGGATACAGATACAGCAATAATACGCGGGATAGACCATGGTGACAAAGGCACAGAGGATAGCTTTCCTTTTGATTTTTTTGGTTTGTTTGCTTTTGTGTTTGTTTTGTTTTGTTAGTTCTCGCGATTTTGTCAGCAACCCAAGGGTTTTTCACCACTGAACTGTACCTGCAGCCCTTTATATTTTTTGAGACAGTCTAAGTTGCATAGACTAATCCTGAACTTGCAATCCTGCCTCAGCTTTCCCTGCTTCGATGAGAATGATTAGGTTACTGGAATATTTAGGTAAGAAAGGCTTGAGTTTAAGTGGAGGCAACAGAAAAGGAAATAGAAGATATGTTTAAAGAGCCATTTTACAGAATACATCAATAAAAGTAAATAATCACTTTACAGTCTAGGAATACAGTAGATACTGAATAAATATTTACCGACTGAGTGATAAAGAACCTAGAATTAAGAGAACAAAACAACAGGCTAGAAAAGTCATATTAAGGTAGGAACTCAAGAGAAATGGCTGGAGTAAGGAAATTAAGTCGTGAGTTCAACTTTCATTCTTAAAAAGGTTCTGAAAGACAGCAGAGTATAGTCTAGATATTAACTAAAAATATCCATAACATTGAAAAAGACCTTTTTAAGAGTAGTGAGTGACACTGAACCTTAAGAAGTATACAGCTTAGGGTCTGGGATTTAGCTAAGTGGCATAAGAGCCTGCCTGGCAAGTGTGAGGTCATGAGTTCAATCCCCAGTACCAAAAAATAAAAAATAAAAACAAAAAGAAGTAGTAGTATAGGGCTTGCAGTGTATAAACAGTCAGGGTTTTTTTTTTTTTTTGTACCGAGGATCAAACTCATGATCTCAAGACCAACCCATGGAGCATTAGTTTGTTCTGAGAAAAGTAAACTGGACACACAAGATGTTAGGATTTTTATCTAAAAGGCATAATTCTGTTCAGTTTTTTGCTTTAGATAATGACAGTTTTTGCCATAGGTTCTTAATGGATTTAGTTACTGATTATTCCACAAATAAGCTTATTAAAATAAACTACATGTAGGCCAGCCACTGTAGCACATGCCTCTAATCCCAGCACTTAGGAGGCAGAGGAAGGAGGATTGCTGCAAGTTTGAGGCCAGCTCAGGCTACAAAGTGAATTCAAGGCCAGCCTAAACTACATGAGCCCCTCTCAAAAACAAAACAAAACAAACAAACAAACAAAAAATAAAAAAAAGCACTATTTGGTGTTAAGAAATACCAAGATAAACATGACATGGTTTGTCCTAGGGGAGCTCAGTCTTGTGGAGATAGAGAGATTAGTGACAGCAGAGGTTTTACAAAGTCCTACAGGACCACAGTGAATGGACAGAACAGTTAAATTCTGCTCAGAGCAATCACAGTACTTGTTATTTAAGTCAAATCTTGAAGATGTTTCCCATGCAGAAAAAGAAGGAAAGGTGTACTGAGTCAGCAGCATAGCACACACAAAACACGGACACGAACAGCAAATAGTTCTATATAGTTATAATACAGCATGGCTTCAGAAGGAGCAAGGGGAGTGGAAGATGATGCTAAGTACCCAGAATGAGGGGGCTCTGTTGTAAGTCTTGAATTCCACTGCAGGGAAAAGTGAGAACCATGCTCTTGATCCTTATTGTGTCATAAGCTGCTTTGTACTACTTTGTATCCCACAAAAGACAAGGAATGACTCAGATCAAGGAGTACTCTAGATAAAAAGTTTAAAGAGTGAATACACTTCAGTTCTATAAAGTCTAGTTGTCCCTTCTTTTACCAGACATACTAACAAAACCGTAGTCTCCTATCTGCCATGAATGCAGAGCAAGTCTCTCCTGCTGCTTACTCGAGAAAAAAAAAAAAAAAAAAAAAACGAGGGGAGAGGAGGGAGGGAAGGAGAAGCGAGGAGAGGGGAGGGAAAGAGGAGGGTAAAAGAAAGGATCATACCTTGCCATACATGGTCTTAAAAGCAGTTTTAATTTTTTGCCTCTGGTCATTGGAACGGTTGGCCACAACATCCACAATTGCCTGTTCATCCGTCCCTGAAGAACCATAAATGTTAAGCAAAGACAAAGTCTACTTGGTGCTCCTAGAAGTCACCTATGACACTGCCTACAAGGCAGGGGCCGACAGGTTATATCAAGGCACACAAACACAGGTTGACACATGACCTGGTTTATGATGTAAAGGCTTTTTTTTTTTTTTTGTCTTTTTCATTTTTATCGGTACCAGGGATTGAACTCACGACTGCCTGCTTGCAAAGCAGGCGCTTATGCCGCTGAGCTAAATCCCCAGCCCCCGATGTAAAAGCTTTTTGCCTTAGCATCAATCAGTTTAACATATGATATAAGACAAAGTCTGTTTTCCTCACCAAATCCCTTCATGGCTTTGCGGAGGATTTCTGCATCTCTCATAGCATCAAAGTTGGCAGCTGGCCGGATTGTCCCCTGAGTGCCCTGAGAACGAAAGGCATACAATCCAAATCAGGATCTTCTGCTGAGCGTAAGACTTCCCCAGATGTCATTCAGAGGCAAGAATGTTTGGCTTTAAGGCAAGCATTTTAGCACTTTTTACCAGGGCTCAATCTAGAACAGATAAAAGACCTATCCTGCTTCTGGACAGATTTTTCTCCCGCTAACAGCCAGCAAGACACCAAACTTCCAGGAAACAACGAAACTTGTGAAATTAAAGTTATGATTTTCTGATGCTTGGCTCTTCTTGGTCAAAGAGAGGAGAGAGAAGAAACTGATCTACCCTTCAGGTGATCGATAGAGTGAGATGAACAATATTTGATTTGCAAACAGAAGAAAATAATGACTTTAGTGAAGCAGACATAAGCATTCAATGAGTTTCAAATTAGCAATATAAGTTTATTAATAGTTCTTCACTTCCTATATGGATTCCTTGTTAGACATGAATTTTTTTTTTTTTTTTTTTTGGTCTTTTTCCTTTTTATCGGTACCAGGGATCGAACTCATGACTGCCTGCTTGCAAGGTAGGTGCTTATGCCGCTAAGCTAAATCCCCAGCCCAAGACATGAATATTTTATAATAAGAAAAACACACAAAATGAGCCATGTGTGGTGGTATACTATATGCCTGTAATCTCAGCACTTGGGAGGCTGAGGCAAGAGAATCATTATGAGTTCAAGACCAGCTTGGGCTACAAAGTGAGCTCAAGGCCAGCCTGAACTACATAGTGAGAACCTGTCTCAAAAAGATCAAAACTTGGCCAGGGATTTAGCTCAATGGCCTAAGCACCTGCCCAGCAAGCGTGAGGTTGTAAGTTCAATCCCCTGTACCAAAAAAAAAAAAAAAGACAGAAAAAAAAAATCCAAATCAAACAAACAAAAACCCCACACACATGAAATGAAGTCATGATTAAGAGATTTTGGGTGGTACAATATTCTTCCACTATTTTATAAGAAAACAAGCCAAAAAGCAACACATAGACTATTTTTAAAATATAAACTTATGTAAAAATTAAAAATTCACCATTAAGCAACTATTTCATGTAAGACTCAGCAATAGATGTTAAAAATAGTCTGTAACATTACAACAAATAACTTGCCAGACACCATCATAAACAAGTGATTAAAATTAATTACCATTAGTAACAGAATAAATCCAAAAATAAGTACCTCTAGCTATAGTGTGTTAGGAAAACAATTCTGTGGAATTCCTGGTACAAGCATAGCCTGAATTTAGCCTGGATGAAACATTAGACAAACCCCGACTAAGATATATTTCATAAGCTACATGTAGTGGCACTTGCCTATAATGCCAGCACTTTGGGAGGCTGAGGCAGGAGGATTTCAAATCTGAGCCCAGCCTGGCATTTGAGCAACATAGTAAGACCATGTCTCAGAAATAAGAAAAGTTTGGGGCTAGGTTCAATCCCCAGGAGAAAAGAGAAGGAGAGAGGGAGGGAAGGACAGAGAGAGAGAGAGAGAGAGAGAAAGAGAGAGAGAGAGAGAGAGAGAGAGAGAGAGAGAGAGAAAGAAAATCTATAAAGTAACTAGCAGTGTGCTTTAAAAGTGTCAAGGTTATGAACAACAAAGACCGAAAAACTGTTTAACGTTACAGAGGCTTTGAAGAATGTGATAATAAATTCAGTGTTTCATCCTGGATTTGTTCTTTCTTTTTTTCCCCTGGATTTGTTCTTAAACCAGAAAAACTACATTATTGGACATCAGTAAAATTTAAATAAGCTGTGAAGGGTGGGTGAGAATACCATGTCAATGTTATTATTACTTCCTGATTTTGATCACTGTAGAGAAGTTTCACAGAAAGTTAAGGTTTGGAAATCTGTATGAAGACCATATAGAAACATTTTGTGCTATTTTTGCAAATCTTTTGGAAGATATTATTCCAAAATTAAAAGTTAAATACTCGAATTTAAAAAAAACTTTAGTTGAAAGCTTCCCAAAGTGCTGAGGCTACAGGTATGTGCCTGGTAGCAGCTTTTCAGGAAAACTATTTCAAAAATTAATTAAGTGGTGCTGGGGATCAAACACAGGCCCTGATTATGGGCTATATTCCTATCCCCCCCAAAATAGTTTTATGGCCAATAATCTCTTCCACCTACAATCTTACCACCGGACTTCTTTCTATCAACAAACTTTAGTATCCAGTCTCCACTTTCTAAGTTGGGAATGTAAGCAGACAACTAACAAGAAAATATTCCTAGGTGATTTCAAGGAAAAATTAAAATCATTCAACTTGTGCCAAATATTCAAGTATGATTTTTTTTCAATATACTGTCCTTATATAAAACAATGTATCAAAAAAACTAAGATAGTTTCCTTTGGTGTAATTAGTGTCACTTAAATTCTAAGGAGATTAAAAGCCTTTGCTCATACCAGTTTAGACAGTAACAGAAATTAACTATCATTATGCACACAATTTGAGGATTCTCTATTCTCTAAAAGAAAAAGATAGCATTTTATTTTTCATCTGTAGGTGAAAATGTTGATATACTCTCTGCTGAAAGTTACTCTTTATCCTCTAGGTCTTACATTCCAAAGAAATCAGACTCTGTGTTTTTTTCTTTTTCTAATTTTTTTTTTCATTTTTTATCGGTACCAGGGATTGAACTCACAACCGCACACTTGAAAGGCAGGCGCTTATGCCGCTGAGCTAAATCCCCAGCCCCAGACTCTGTGCTTTTATGATCAAAACTCTAAGAGACATTTCTCACTACCAGTCCCACCTTTTGATATCTACATGATTCCAACCTTCTTGCTGAATGACAGCTATCACAGAAAGGTCAGCTGGCCAATTCCCCACCCAAGACAGAAGTTTTCTTTTATAATTTTATTCACACAGATGTTACACTCTCTCCCTGTCTGTCTCCCCACAACCCCCACAGACACACATTCGTGCACACCTACAGTCATATCACCCAGCTTCAAGGGCTAGGAATATAGTTCAATGGCACAGTGCCTGCCTGGCAAGCACAAGGCTTGAGTTCAATTCCCCATATCAAACCAAACCAAACCGTATCAACCAACTTCTACCAAGGGACTTCAATGACTAGCACCTCATCTCCTGTAAAGTAGCCTGTGTACTGTTATCTAAAAGCACCTCCAAAGTCTACCACTCTGTTATCTTCTACCTATGGTTTCTAGGTCTAGCTTAAGGTGCTGTTATACAAAATAAGTTGTAAATGTATGTATTGTACTTTAAGTGTTTAATGTTTAAAAAATCATATTTAGTCAAAGATGATGTCTATAAAATCATGTAAATGCTTAATCTAAAAATCAGAAATTCTCATAAAATTCACAAAAGTTAATTAATTACTGATATAGAATACAATGAACAATCAACTTCAACAGAAAGCATGGGAGCCGCTACTACTATGTGCTTTGGAGGAATATTTACTCTTATCAGGAAACCAGCACTGTGTACTATAGCAACTACTGTCTGAAAGTCAGAAGAGCTAGGATCTGGTTTCATTTTGGTCTCAGCTTGGTCTTTCACTAGCCATATAGTCATTAGACAAGTTTCTCAACCCCTATGGAGCTTAAATTCTGCATATCAGGAGAGTGAGCCAAAACAAACACTAACATATTTCACTTCCAATACTGTAGTTCTGCTTGCCTGGGACTTGAAAATGCTACACTTCCATGATCGTACAACATGGAAATCATTAAGCAAATTCAGATAAAAGCTAGAAGTGTTGTTTACATTCCCAGTGACTTTCAGAAGATAAAAAGAATTAACAAGATGATTTAAGAATAAAACAGTATTAAAATAAGGAAATAGGGGCCAGGGATACATGGTTTAGTGGCACAAGTCATACCTGGCAAATGCAAAGTCAATTGGCAAATGCAAAGTTCAATTGCTGGTACCACAAAAAACAATTAAATTAAAAATAAAAGAAGTATCAGAGACTGGGTAACAATTTCATGCAATATAGGAAATCTGTGGCTACTGAGAACTCTATCAAGATTTAACAGCTACCATATTTAGAGCCCTGCCCAGCATCACAAGGATAAAAACCATACAGTTGAGCTCTCAAGTGGTCAGGCAGGCATGGTGGCACATACCTGTAATCCCAGCACTCAAGAAGCTGAGGCAAGAGATCAATGCAAATTTGAGGCCATCCTGGGCTACAAAGTGAGCTCAAGTCCAGCCTGAACTGCATAGTGAGACCCAGTCTCAAAAAGACCAAAGAGAGAGAGAGAGAGAGACAGAGAGAGACAGAGACAGAGAGAATGTGAGACATCAGAAACAAATGAAAGCACAGATACAGGATCTAGTGATTTATAATAAACGTAAGAAAACCTTACTCACTTCACTGCCATAATCCAAAGAAACAGGAGAGAAAACAGGATAGGAAGGGAAGGATTCTGTACTGATCTGAAAGAAGAATGAAGTTATAAAAGGCAAGCATGAGGTCATGAGTTTGATCCCCGGTACAAAAAAAAAGTAAGTGGAAAACAAAACCACCCTTCAAAAATCACTGACAGAAATAGCAATTACTGAGTCGCCCAAGTTTATAACTATGATGCTGGTAAGGGCAGGACAAAGGAAAAAGAACAAAAACCAATAACAAGATCCCATCTGAATCTCAAGGATAAAGTTATAAGCAGCATTATCTAGGATAAAAGCCTATGCTTGTCTTACCAAATTTATCAGGACAAAACTTAAAGCAGATAGACCAAAGAAAGCAAAGATTACAGCCTTAAGTTACTGGAAAAGACTATTCCCCTACTTTATGGAAACCACTAATGTCAGCAAAGGACTGGTGCCTTTATCCAGTCTGAGTTTAAAAGGTTGAAGAAAAATACCTGATTAGGGTAAGGAGTTTGTCCTCCAGGATACTGAGAGGGCATCTGTCCTCCTGGAAAGCCACCTATATGTTAAAGACAAACAAATGAAAAAACCCAATAGTTTATATAACTTGCGTTTTTCAAAATAGTATTGATCACTCTGAATACAAAAACATGAGAATGTTCATCATACTATGTCCTATATTAGGATAATTTTTTAAATACCAATATCATGATTTATTGAATCTAAAGCTGTATTTGTTTACAAAAACTTTCCCCTCTTACTCTTTTTGAGATAGGGTCACACAAAGGCTATTAAACTTGCTGGGCTTGAACCTTTGATCCTCCTGACTCAGCCTGTTAGAGTGCTGGGGTTATAGACATGTGCCATCACACAGGACTAACCTCGTTAATATTCCATGTTCTACAAAGATCCCAACAAACAACACTTTAAAAAAATAACTTGAATTAAATTCAGTTCTGATTCCATCTGAAACGGCTGACAACAGGGGATCCAGTATAGGACCCTGAAGTGCTCCAGGCTGGCAGGATCAATACAAGGGATCTGGAAACTAAAGCCCTGTAAGAAGCAAGGCCTCACCACTCTCTCACTCCCTATCCTGCCACTGACCTCCAGGAAACTGAAGAAACCAAGTAGTTTTTATTGTGTCGAGCCATGAAGATTTGAGGGAGGCCTAACTGAAAGGGTTACCAGAGCCCAGTTTTGTACACAGGGACCTGGAAACATATTCATAATTCTCACCTCACCTGTGATAAATTCAAGAGTGCTACATACTCACTTTGTAGCAGGGTACAAAGTGAAGTTCCTAAAGTGTTGGGGACTAGGCTGTGTAAGGGTTAAGCTGCTAACAACAGTGCTCTCTGGCTGTGTTGGGAAAACTCAGATTCAGTCTTAGAAGGCTAGGTAACACGGCAGCTGAAGACCCTGGCTTTCACTCCCTATTCCAGGGCAATAAACTGCCAACCTAAGACATAAGACACTTACCTCAATTTGCAAGATTTACCGCTTGAAATCTCTATTTTAACTTCAAGGACTTTCTCATTTTTAAGTGCCTTTTGCCTCAGATATGTCCTCCATTTTCCTGAACGCTGCTGATTATGTTAAGGATCCAGTAAATACTGACAGTACAGAGAAGACTTGGTCTTAGTTCCAAGAGAGCTCTGACCTTCTTGGACCCCCATAAATCATACTGCATTGTCTCTTTTATTACTCCTTCACCATACAATTGGGAGCCTGATCAGCTTCTGATACTAAAGGATTTACTTTTTTTTTATGATCAGATTGAGGCAAATGCCATTCTGCAGTTTACTGATATATACAGTCACCTTAAAAAGTCAATCTCGACTTCCGGGAGAACATGGCGGATAGATAGCAGCAGCTATGGAGGCTCTCTGAGATACCCTACTTAAAATCCAGGAATGGTACAGGGCGAGAAGTCCTAAGCAAGGGGAGACATACCCTGCTGACCCAGGAACGAACTAAACTAAGAGAAACCAACTGGAAATGCAATCCCGGTACTATAACAGGAACAGATAAGGTCTCAGCTCAGAAGCTGGAGCCCACACCACTGGAAGCCGCGATTTGAATTTCCTACAGCTGCTGCTGCATCCCAATTGGCACAGCAAAGAGAGAGGGGTGAAAGCTTTGAGAGTGGGAAGTGGCGAATGGAGTTGAGAGCGGGACTGGCCGGGAGCCCTGCATCAACCTGTGGTGAGTGAGCGGATCAGGGAACCTTCCATAAAGTAGGAGGCTTCAGCAAAAGACATACTGGGACAGGGCAGACCAGCCAGAACAGGACACTGCAGTGTCGTTAGTTGCATATTCCCCTCTCAAGCAGGATTGGTGGGGAGTGCCTGGCCTGGGTGTCGCCGCTGACATAACACCCAGTACGGTAGCCCAAACCAGGTCCCAGAGCCTGGAGGTGCACCCTAGCAGTGAAGCCTTTGGTAGGTTGATCTGGAGGGGCGGGCCAAGCATAGGCTGCCCAGGGCTGTGTCTCCCTAGTATACTGCAGTGGGCAGGAACACCTAGCCAGTGCAATTCAAACAAACCGTAACCGACAAAGAAAGAAACTGGGCCTCCTATATACGCTTGTATGGAAGGAATAAAAAATATGGGAAGAGGGAGCAACAAGAAAGGGTCCTTGGCCCCCAATCCTGAGAAACATGCAATAGCAGACACGGCACCAAGACATGGAGCGGTATCTCCAGAGCCTCACAGACCAGTTCAAAAATGAAGTTATTAACGACCTAAAGCAAGATATAAGTAGAATAGTTAGAGAAATGCTAAGCACCGCCCAAGAAAAAAACAGATGATGGAATGGAGGAAAAGAAAAAAAGGGGAGAATTATTTGATGGAGAAAACAGAAAAAACAGAATATGTGAAGCAGGTTCAAAGAGATTACCAGGAAACTAAAAACTCCATTGAAAGCTGGCATAACAGCTTGAAAGAAACTAAGGATAGATTTTCTGAACTGGAGGGCAGATTTGTAATTTGGGAGCATGAAATGAAAAACTTCTTAAAAATAACAAGAAAACAAACAGCAATAATACAAAGGCTAGAAGATGATAAGAGGATCTATAACTTAAGAATTAAGAACATAAAAGAAGAAGTAGGAACACAAACAAATGGACTACAAAAGCTATTCACAGAAATAATCCAAGAGAATTTCCCTAATTTAGCAAAAGGTAATGATACTCAGATGTCTGAGGCATACAGGACCCCAGCCACCTACAACCCAAACAGAGCTACACCCAGGGATATAATAATCAAAATTCCAGAAATCCAATATAAGAACAGAATATTAAAAGCCGTCAGAGACAAGAAACAGATCACTTACAAGGGAACACCTATCAGAATTACAGCAGACTTCTAGGCACAAACCATCAAATCACGAAGAGCATGGGGGGAAATAATTCAAGCTTTGAAAGATAATAACCTCCAGCCAAGATTGATATATCCTGCACAACCATCCCTGGAAATTGATGGAAAAACAAAGTGCTTCCTGGATAAAGAGGGACTAGGGGAATTTGCAACCACCAATTCAACTCTACAGAGAATACTGCAGGATAGTCTAAAAAAGAAAAATACCAAGATTCCAGAAATAGTGGCAGAGAGGCCACAATGAATGGAGCAGAAAGAGAAATGAAGAAGACAAACTGACAACTAATGACAGAAAAGGAGCTCAACAGAAATGAGGCAGAGAAGATTGGATGGTAGGAACAGCTATTTTGGAGAAAATAAGACATCATAATAGCTAGTGCTAATTTAGTATCATCTTGTTTTGAAGTCCTATCAAGCTTTTATTCTGTCTCCATTGGTCTTAACAGGTTGCATCTTATTGGATTTTATTATATGTGATAATATAAGCAAAAACTTTTATAGACAAGGAGATTATACAGAAACCATTGTTCATTTTCTGTTAGTTGGCTCTAAATACCCTGTAATAATGTCATTCCCTTGAATGGTTTTACATTGTCTGGATATGTTTGGTGCTACAGTACACAAAGTTATACTCAAAGATTTCAAGGAAAGAGACACTATGGTAACGTTTTATGTCAGGATATCTTGTGGTGAAACACTGTTTTGCTTAAATGGTTATGTTTTGACCCTCGCTGTTTTGTTGTTATGCCCTCTTTTATCTCAATCTCCTTTTTTAATTACTTTTTAATTTTTACCTTTTTAATTAAGGGAAAAATAAATAAAAAATAGGATACATTATAGTAACCTACTTTGATTTCCTATTAACTTGATTTGAAACCCTGTATTGCCCTCTCCATCTTGTTTTGACTGATTTTCCCCACTTCTGCTTAGCTTGATAGTACCAAGTTCGAAAGTATAGGCAACAACTGTGAAGACAAGATTCATTATGATGCCCATTCTGGTTGACTATTATCTTCTTTTAAAGTCCTGTAATGTCTCCAATGTTTTGGTTTTATTCTTTACTGCTTTGTTCAATTTTATTATAACTGATGATATAGGCAATTCTTAAGATAGCAAGAGGCAGTACAGTAACCATCGATCACCTAGTATTTTGTTTTTACATTATCTATTATGTCCATCTTTTTGATTTGACTGACTCTGTTCTGATATGTTGCATTTCGTTTTACTCTCTTCAAAAGAAGTAATAAGAACTGTGGGAGTAATAAAACCCAAAATGTGTAATTGTCATTGTACAAAAGAAAAGAAAGTGCTCCAAAGGTTATAACTGCATTTATGTTTAAGAGTATAAGATAGATAACCATATTACTGAGTTTTGTTGGATTATTGAACAAAACTGTTTGCAATCTCACTGTTTGAAAGTCCACTTTATATGCTCTAATTTTGTAACTTGAACAATTATTTCTAAGATGAGAATATGTAATCTATTAACTAGTGATTTCTTACTGTTTATTTTTTAAATTTTGTATTATTTGTACCCTTTTTCTGTTTTTTTCTTTTTCTCCTTAAATAAAATTAAAAAAAAAAAGTCAGTCTCTCAAAAGAAAGAAGCTGGAGAGCTCAGATTATTAATATTTAACATTTTCTTTTTTAAGATTTAAATGTCAGACAAGGATTTACTTTTTTTGGCCTTGGAACAGATTTTTTGGGGGAGGGGGTACTAGGGATCAAACTCATGACCTTGTGTTTTCCAGACAGGTACTTATGCTACTGGGAGCTAAATTCCCAGTTCCAAAACAGATCTTCTAACAGAAAAAGTGGCTCCTTGTCTCCATTTCTTTTTTCTTTTTTTTTTTATTTTTGGTCTTTTTCCTTTTTATCAGTCCCGGGGATCAAACTCATGACTGCCTGCTTGCAAGGCAGGCGCTTATGCTGCTGAGCTAAATCCCCAGCTCCTTTGTCTCCATTTCTTTAAGCTCTTCCATCTAGTTAATATATTTAATGAGACCATGTATTTAAAATTATTTACAGCTAGGCATGGTGGTGCATGCTTGTTATCACAGCACCTGAAGAGGCTGAAAAGGAGGATTTTGAGTTTCAAGGCCAGCCTGAGACACATAGTGAACTTAATGCCAGCCTGAATTACACAGTGAGATGTGTCTCAAAACATATACAGAAATAAAATAAATTTACAGAAAAATACGAGTGTTCACAGAAGATAAACACAAATATAAACCTAACTTCTCTCCACAGCAGCTGAAAATTGCACAGCACTGTATGACAGCATTTCTCTCTGGGCAGCTAGTACCTACCAGGTACTGGGAACTGAGGAGGACCAGCACCACCATAAGTCTGTGCGGGTGGCTGGGGATAGCCAGAAAAACCCGATCCACCTGGTGGGGCTCCAAATCCTTGGCCTGGAGGAATGAAAGAACAGTCCAATAAAGTATAGTGAAAAATTCTCATGCTTGTAGAGCAAACTTCAGAAAAATGTCTACCACAACCAGGTGAGAAAATGCCACAGTAGCAGGCTTGTCTATATTTCAACTTCTTGTAAGTCCTCCCACAGTAAAAAATAAATTTAAAAATTTTACTACCATTCTTCTTCATTATAAGATAAACTGCTAAGATTTTGCTTTTTTAACCGTCAGATAAGCTGGCCACAGTCATGCTAACTAAAGTGCCTTCATCAGTTCTTAGGACTACAAATACTCAAAGGGTCACATATGGGACCTTCGTTACATGAAATTTATTCTAGTTCCCTTCACGTCAGAATTTTCTAGATTACTCCCAGCTTTCAGCACTTCCAACAGCCTATATCCTTCTATCTTCCCATCCTTAATATTGTCCTTAATATTCACAGTTAGAGCTAACAGTGACTCTTGACCTCTTACCAAAAAAACAAGAAGAGGACAAAGGAGAGAAAAAACAAGTACTCCAGCAAATCCACTACTACTAATTTCATAAGCCCTAACTTACCTCCAGGGTAGGCTGGAGCTCCTCCTGGCTGCGGGGCACCAGGACAGCTTCCAGGGGCCGGATAGCCTCCAGGGGCTGGATAGCCTCCAGGTGCAGGGTAGCCTCCAGCTCCTGGGTAGCCGCCACTGGGTGCTGGGGGGTAGACACCTCCTCCCATTGGAGGAAAACCACTAGGATAAGGATACTGACCAGGAGGGGGGAAAGATGACTCCTGACCTGCAGGCTAGAAAAATCAGAAAAATTTTTAGTTAAACATAATCATAGCGAAATATGACAAATCTTTTAAAAAGCAATAAAAATTACTATAGAGGTCTCTCCATTTTTTTTTTTTTTTACTTTTTATAAATTTCAATAGGGTATTGTAGTGTACACCTGTAATCCCAGCACTCAGGAGGCTGAGGCAGGAGGATTCCTGGGACTCAGGTGGTCAAAACCATCTTGGGTAATATAGTAAGCAGTTGTCTCTAAGGAAAAAAAACAAAATCAGACTCTTTCTCTTCAGCCACAATACTACACTATGTTTCCTAGACCAGTGAATACTGGTGAGAGAATGTAGACAGAAATGTACAGCACTTCTAGGCTGCCTCTAAAAGTCGGTGTCCAATTCTCCGTGCTCCCCCTCTTCCTTTATCTGCCAGCCAGATGCAGAGGATCCAGCAGTGGACTCTGAAATGCTACTGGATGGCCTGATCAATATACCAGTTTTTCAGAGTGGGAACTAAAACACTGTAAGAAATAAGGCTCTCACACCCACCCAATCACCTCCCATCCTGCCGCTAACCTCCAGGAAACTAAAGCAAGCAAGAAGTTAGTTTTTATTGTATTAAGTCATGTACATTTGGGGATTGTATTATTTATTTTTGTCTTTTTGAGACAGGGTCTTACTATGTAGGTCAGGTTGGCCTTGAGCTCACTTTGTAGCCCATGTTGGTCTCAAACTCAAAACAATCCTCCTGCCTCAGGCTCCTGGGACCTGGGATTACAGGTATGTGCCATCATACCTGTCCAGCATGAGGATTGTATATTTTAGCAACTGGCCTAACAGAAAGGATCGCCAGAGCCCAGTTTACTGAAGAGAGGACTGGAAACATACTCATAAAGAGAGCTACATATTCCTTTTATAGAAGAGTAGGTATATTATCATTCACATATGTAGGCTGCTCTCTATAGTCTCCCAGGATTAGGTAACAACCTGATAAAATCATAAAACTGAAATGCATAATTCTTAGTTTTGTTTTAACTAAGTGTTTAGTGCTCAGAACAGTATAACTATCAAGCCCAGGGCCCTCTAATTCACTACAATTTATATGAGTAAGCTCTTCTTACTTAAAACTTTGACACAAAAATAAGAAAGTGATTCATGATAGGTCTACCTTACGTACTTGTTTTATTGGCTTATATTGTACAACAATTAACTTGCTTTCTTTTTATCTTTATTTTTTTTGGTATCGACAATTGAACTCATGACCTCATGCTTACCAGGCAGGTGCTTGTGCCACTGAGCTAACGCCCTGGCCCAGCAGTTAACATTTTTAAAAATTGATTTGAACTTTAACACTTTGGACAATTTCACATAAAATTAAGGTTTTTGACTTTACTTGAAGTACTAGAATAGCAGCAATACTGGTCTGCCTCTCTGTGTGGTCATCGGCTAGAAGTGAGCGCAGTCTACTTTCTATAGATGGACACCTGACTTCACTCACGAATTCTTCTCAGTGCCTCGGGGCACTTGATTTATGACCGCCGCTCTCGCAATCTGTCCTGAGCATCTGCTATGGGATACTAGTTTCAAGGTTCTGAGTTATTTTTGCATTTGAAGTGGCAATACTTACAGGATATCCAGGGAAAGGTGGGTAGCCTGTGGAAGGATAGCCTGGGTATGACATTCTGAAATAATTTTAAAAAAAAGTCCTCTGTAATTTCTTAACAGTCTTACAGTCTTTGAAGATATGCAGATAAACATACAATCACATACATATGCAGTTTTGTGGTAGGCATTAAAAAGTAGGTATTAGAGGTATATATAACACATAAAATGTTTCATTTCACCCTATTTACCAATATATACCAGCATAACACAGTAAAGATTCCATTTTCATTCTCATACCATGCAGTTTTTGTCATATCTGAATCTACTAGTCTTTTATTTTTTGGAACTGAGGATTGAACTCACAACCTCGCGCCTGCCTGGCAGGTGCTTGTGCCACTCAGTTAAACCCCTGGCTACTAGTATTTTATTTATGGAATAGTTTTAGACCAACTAATTTTTACCTTAATCCATTTAAGAAATACTCCTCCTATCACTTTCAGGAACGGAAGGCTTGGAATAGTTTTCCTGACACAAACTGAAGGTAACAATAAAATAAAAATATAATTATTTAAATAAAAAATGTTTTCTAGGAGCCATAAAAATTCCCCTAAATGGAGAAATCACCCCAGTATGGGAAATGATGATACTAAGATTCAGAGTTAACGGTCTGAGCCAGGTTTGGACCTTATAATCTGAGCTGCTCAGGAGGCCAAGGCACAGGATCCTTGAGCCCCTGAGTTCCAGATCTACCTCAAAAACAACACAAGACAAAACACAAAAATTAAATTCTGGAGTAACACATATTGGATTAAACTGACTTTCTTTTAACTTCTAGTTATAGAAAATTTCAAACTCTTCAATAGCAAAGATAAACTGCATGGATATCTCTCAGCTGCAATATTTACTAATTCATGACCATATCTCTTATTCTTACCTACCACTTGATTATTTTAAGTAATTCTCAGACACTATCAATTTGGCCTATTTATACATATACATATACATATATATATTAGTATATTGCTCTAAAAACATGATTACTTGTTAAATAATTACCCAGGTTGTTTAAAAAATATAACCATGTCATTATTATGCCTGCAATTAGCAATTATTTAATATCATTAATGAGTTAGCCTAAAAGTTCCAATTATCTTTTTAAATGTTTTTACTTTTTGTTTTGCACTGTTTTAACTTATTACAGAAAATTTCAAATATATTCAAAAGGAGAAAACAACAGTATCAGGTAGAAATGCATGTCATTACTGAAACTCTAAGAGTTCTGACCTACAAGGTCAGTTTTCCCAATTATCAAGTCAATCCTACCTCCAATCACTATGCTCATTAGATTATTTTAAAACAAAACCTCAGGACTCACATCAAAAACTCATAAGGATTTCAATACCTTTTCAGTTAAACAAAAAACTCAGCCACATTTAAAATTTTAACAATTCCATAATATCAAATATTCAGTATTTCCTTTTCCCCCAATTGTTTCAAAAATTTTTTAGTTATTAAAATCAGTATATAAATAAGGTCCATTTATCCTAATCAGGTGATAGATGTCCTAAGTCTCTTTTGATATAAGCCTCTCCTATGTTTTTCCTTGTTGCTTATTTGCTAAAGGCAGTTTGTCATGAAATCTTCCAACTGTCAGGATTTTAACAATTGAAATTCACTGGTAGTTCCTTAACAGTGGTCACCAATGTACCAGATCTTGAAAACCTGGTAAAATGAAGGTTAACTTCAGAATATCAACAAACATTTTGTCTACTTCCATCAGAAAACACACTATGACTGACTTCTTTGTAACTGATAATCAACACCTAGATCTAATTCTATCATTTTTTCTTCTTTATTATCTGGACTACTCCTTGAGGAAAGTTCTATTTATCAACTAGTTTTTCTGAAGCAGTCTATATAGGAACAGTAAGATGCGTGATTTTTCTTTTTAAAACCACTTTTTAAAATAATGAGTTTCCTCCATGCAAAAATGAGCAGTAACTTTTTAAAGTATCAATATGAATTCACAGATTTAAACATTTAATATATTTCAGTCCTTCGTAGTTATTATTACTAATTCTTAATTTATCCCATTTTTGGCTAGAAGGAACCTCTTCATAGTGGTTATTGTTCTGACACAATCTTAGAAATCTTTGGTTCTCTGCGTCTTTTCCCCTAGTATTGGGCAGTGACCTGGGGCTTTATCTATGTTAGGCAAGTACTATACCACTGAACACCATTTCCAGCCTTTCTTGCCATTTTATGTGACAAGACATTCCAGATCTTGTAATTTCTCTTTTTTTAACCCAGGCTGCAATCAGTCTCCTTTCTTAAAAAAAAAACAAAAAAAAAACAGAAAAAGACTAGTGGTAGATGTTTAGAAATTACAACCTGGATACTAGAGGTGCTCACTGATTATTATTTTCTAGGTCTTTTCAGTGGGACCAGGGTGATAATACTTGTTTTTAAAAGAGAAAACATTCATATTACTATTTCCAACTCGTTTAATTTTTTCTTTTTGGTTTGGCTTCAGTCTCCTGAGTGCTGGGATTACAGATATGTAAAAATGTTATATTTGTGTATATTTTGACCTACATGAAAATTCTTTTCTTTTTTTTTGGTACTGGGGATCAAATTCATGACTTCCAGCATGCCAGGCAGGCACTTGTCCTGCTGAGCTAAATCCCCAGCCCCTACATGGAAATTCTTGTTTCCTAATAACATTAACATAATCTGCTTTATCTGACTAGTTGAGTTTCAGAATAATGAAAATGACACTGTTTATAGTAAACTGAGTAACAGACTCCAAAAGATTTCTATACCCTAATCCCTGGAACTGGTATTATATTACCTAACCTGGGGGTAGGGGTGGGGGTGGGGGTGACAACTTAATAAAGGATCTTGAGCTGGAGAAGGTATCCTAACTTGTTCAGGTGGACTGTATATGCAATTACCTTCATGACAGGCAGATGAGAGTATGCACACACCTGGGAGAAAAGTCAATGTGACCAGAAAAGTCAATGTGACCAGACACAAAGGCTAGAGTAACATAGGGTTAGCCACAAATTGAGGAAGGCTGACAGTCACCAGAAACTAGAAGGGGCAAGAAACAGTTTCCCCTCAAGTCTGCAGGGGAGCCCTGTCAACACCTCAACTTCAACTAGTGATACTGATTTTGGGCTTCTGACCTCCAGAATTATGCTATTGTTTGAAACTATCAAATTTGTGATTTAAAAAATTGTGATAATTTCTTGCAGCAGACACAGGAAATTAATGTAAATGTCTATATTACTACTAACAACATGCTTACACAAAACAATGTTGTTTCTTCCTGCAATTTTTCATGTTCTTAGGGATCTCCTACTATAAATGCATGGTCAAATTAAGTGTGTTTTCAAAACATTTCTGTGTAGTTTGTGGTCAATTTGATATGTATTTGATTCATTTATTTCACCTTATTTTGATTTTTAAGGATTATTTTTAAAAAAATTTTATCTAGTTTTATTTTAGAATTAGGTAAAACTTTTTCTTGGCTGAGGATATAGCTCAGTGTTAAAACATGTACTTAGCATGTGTGAGGCCCTGGGTTTGATCCCCAGTACAATTTCTTTAAAAAGCTGCCAGTATGGATGTCTTTAGTATTAGTGTGGAATTAAATACTCATTATTTAGTGGAATTAAATACTCATCTACTAGACCATGCTTAATTTCCCTTATCTGCCAACAGTATCACTGCTTAAATTACCTAATATTCCAGTACAGTAGGTAATCCAGTATTTTTTTTTTTTCCTCTCTTTTTCATTTTTATCGGTACCGGGGATTGAACTCACGACCGCCTGCTTGCAAGGCAGGTGCTTATGTTGCTGAGCTAAACCTCCAGCCCCGGTAATCCAGTATTTTTCTATTCTTTCTTTGAAATGCCTTTCTATTCTTCCTTTCTGTTGGAATGGCTGTATCTGTAGACCAGGTTTTTTAAATCACACTCTTTAGAAAGCAAATTCAGTCTTACTAAAATTACTTTTCCATTTATATTCTTGCTTATACTGTCTCACCTTCCCAATTCTCCCTTGCACTGACACTAGTTGACCTATTCTAAAATGCTATTCTTTCAGGAAATTACTCTTCAGTCTAAAAGGCCTCAACAACCACCATCAGATCTAAAATAAAAATTCACTGGCTTGACATTCAGGTCTCCTTAGTGCTCACTCCAATGAGATGGTTTAAATATGTAGTATCCTCCAAAGATTCATATGTTAAGGGCATTTAACAATGCATCAGACCACTGAGAGGTGACTGATCAGAAGGATGCTGACCCTATCAACGGATGAGCCACTGATAGAGGAGTTCAGAGTGGAATGGGCTATAAGAAAGCAAAACCAGCTGGAGGAAATAGGTTCTGGGGATCTACCTTTAAAGGGTATGTCTTGTCCCTAGCTCCTTCCACCTGGCTCTTACTCTGCTTCTTAGTTGTTGTTAGGTAAGCAGCTTCTTTCAGTCTTCTGCCATGACATTGTCTCTTCGCAGTCTCACAGCAACAGGGCCAAGCTTTGAAACCATGAGCCAAAATAAATCTTTTCCCCTCTGTTTTCTGCACATGTATCATCACAGAAATAGAAAGCTAGTCAGTTAATCTCTTACCAATGACTAAATCCTTATATGAAACTACTCAACATGCTTTTATTACTGATTCACTTGGCCGGTAAAACAGATCATTTATCCCTCCTGATTTCTTTAGTTCACATTTTTCATTTCTTTCAACAATGTAGTGAACAAAAACAATGTTTCTTACATTTTAATAAACATATGAATCACCTGAAGATTTTGATAGAGTAGGCTCTGATTTAGGAGTTCTAGGATAGGGACTATCTTGGTTTCTTTTCTCTTGTTGCTGAGACAAAATACCTGATGCCCAAAATTAAGGAAGGAAAGGTTTCCGTAGCTCACGGTTTGTGGAGGTTTAAGTCCATAATTCCCTGGGCTAAAGGCATGGTGGCATGGCAGAGGGCAACAGTTCATGGCAACAGAAAACAGCAAAAACAAGAGCAAAAAGGGAGGAGCACAAGAAGACTCTGTCTCTTATATTTTACCTAGCCTACCCATCCTAGGGTGGGGTAGCACTCACACCCACAATCTCAGCACTGAACTAAATCACAAACTCTAGAAGCCTGCGCCCATGGCTACACAATGCTCTGGGGAAACATCGAGACACAAACCATAACAGGGACTGAGATTTGGGGTTGTGGGGAATACTGGGAATTGAATTTTCCAAGACCTGCAAAATGACCTGCATCTCCAGACCTTTTGAATTGAGGCAGGGTCCTGCTAAGTGACTATATTACTTAGGCTGGGCTTGAACTTGCCATCCTTCTGCCTCAACCTCCTGAGTGGCTAGGATCACAAGTGTGCCCCACCATGCCCATATCTAACAAAACTTCCAGATGATGTTGACGGTACAATTCTGAATCCTACGTTGGTATCAGAATATTTTGGCATTTCTACAGCTACCATCTAATTCACTTTATTTTATGATATATGTTTTAGTACTTCTCCCCAGTACAGCCATAAATTAAGAACCCAAACAAAGGGCTGGAGGTATGGCTCAGTGGAACAGGCAGGAGATCTCAGGGTCCTTGTGGGTCCTAGGCAAGTGCTCTACCACTAAGATACATCTCCAGCTCTTTTTCTTAATTCTGAGGCAGGGTTTCATTAAATTGCTCTAGCTGATGGTGAAGTTGCTTTCACTAGCCTCAGCCTCTGGAGTATCTGGGGTTACACTACCAACACCTCTTCACTTCTGTTGAGGTAAGTCGTTTTTTCCAAACAATATATGAAACCATCTCCACACATATTTATTTTTAATAGCAATATGAGAAACTACATAGGTAGTTTGCAATTATATATGTAAAAATTACACTTATTTTCTTGTATATGTATAGAATATTCCTGAAAAGACATACAAGGAAGGAGAAAACAGTGGCTGCCTCCTGGGAGAAGAGGTCAGGAATTGGACGGAAATTTTTTCATGCTGTTTTTGAATCTTGCTATGGTAGTTCAGGCTGGCCTCAAACTCTTTCAATCTTCCTGTCGCAGTCTCCCAAGTGCTAGGATTATAGGTGTATACCACCATGCCTCGCTAAAAACTTACTTTTCAATGTCCATTTAGTCCTTTTAAACCCAACTACATTATTTGGGAGTCTGAGACAGGATGACACCAAGTCCAAGACCAGCCTGGGCAACTTAGTGAGATACTGTTTCAAAATTGAAAATAAGGGCCAGGGATATAGCTCAGCAGCACAAACACCTACCTGGCAAGTGCAAGGTGATAAGTTTGATTCCAAGTACCAGAGGAAAAATTAAAATTAAAATTAGAAGGCCTGGAGATCTAGTTCTTGTGTAGCAAGTGCAAGCCGCAGGCTCAGTTCCAACATCCCCAAACGAAAACAAAAACTGCATATATCATGTAGTGATGTATCAAGTAGTCAGGTAGATTTTAAATTTTTTGTAAAAGCTAAACAAACTCCGAGTGACTCAACACATTACTCAACTTCCCTTACATTGGCTTAGAGCAAACCAGATGGCTTTCCAAATCATTGCCACTAGGCTGGAGATTTAGCTCAGCAGCATAAGCACTTGCCTAGCAAGTGGAAAGTCGTTGAGTTTGATCCCCGTACCAAAAAAAAAAAAAAAAAAGACCAAATCATCTCCACCCAGTGAGTCAGCTTGTAAACGGGTGGGTCTCACATGGTGTGAAACCCAGGAACACAAGCACTGTTGTACATTTGTGAAAGAGGGGAAAAACCAAACCAGGAAGAGTGACTAAAGTTAGGCAACAGCAGATAGAATTTTCCAAAACCAGCCTCTGGGTCAGGACGGACCATTTAAATCAATAATTGAATAAAGTAAGTGGGAGCATAGCTAGTCCTCTGCTTGGCCAAGTAGGCAGCTATCTATCCCTGAGGACTGAAAGCAAGCTTAAAGTGGTAGTAGTCAGAATTCTCTCTTCTACCTGCGGGTCTAGTGTTTGAAACGCCTTCCTTGGCTTAGAGTTAGCTCATCACACTCAGGATGTAATTAAGACAGATAACGTTATCAGGTACCAACTGGCAGCAATTAGAAAGTGTAAAATAGGAAGATAAGGCGTCTTCCTTCCATTTCGGGCCCTTTATGTTGGTCATCTGCCATTTCCCTCAGCACCTGGTTTCTCTAGAGAAGTGTTCGCACAGGATGGGCTGCTGGTGGTCCGGAAACGGGAATCAAACCTGGAAAGCTACTTGCTAGAATCATTTCCAAGAATTTGTTAACCTGAGCCAGCGTACAACCTGAGGCTTGTAACTTCTGTCCTAACGCGCACTACGCACGGTACGAATTTCCCAAGTTGCCCTAAATTTGCTGTGTCACCAGAAGGTCTCGTCACCGGCTCACTGCACCCAGCCTCGCTCGAGTTGGCTTCAGCAGGGGCACCCTCTGGCCTCAGCCCCTCCACCTGTGGTCCACTGACGGGACGTCACGGCTCCCTGGGATCCTCGCGCCGCCAAGTGGCACACAGCACAACAGTAGTCCCCGTCCTCCCACCCCGACGCACCCAGCCCCACAGCCCCACCGGGCAGCAGCCACCCGGAATCCCCGAGGGCGCGTCTGCCGCGCCCTGGCGCCGGATACACGAAAGGAGACCGCGGCGGCCTTGGGGCAAGAAATCGAGCAGATACAGGGTGAAACTAGGAGAGCGCGCGCCATTGCTCACCTGACTCCCGAGTCGCACCACAGCCCAAACTGCGGGCCCACAATATGGAGCCTGGGCAGGGCGGGAACGCCCGGGGCCGCGGGGGGCGGGGCCTCACGCTCCGCCCCGCCCCGCCCCGCCCCTCGGCTTGCTGAGAAAGGCGCGCCGCTCAGGTGGCTGGGCAGGTTTTAACTTGTTTCTCGGTTCCAAAGAACCCTTTTCAATCCCTGTGTTCTTTTAAGTTACTAAGAAGTTACAGGACATCTGTGCTGGGGGTGTTGAGGCACAATTACGATGTAAGAGCACATTTATAAAATCGCAAACTTGTAGATATTTCACGATTACAAATTTATGTTCTGCTGTTTCACTTGACCTTGATGGTATCTATAGCCCCGCTGCATATCTCTGATGAGCTCTGAGAATGACTAAACCTTTAGGCACCTGGGCTAATTCAAGGGCCCTCCCCTCCCCAGAAGGTTCCTATATTGTGGTAATACCTTTAACTATGCTCACTCTGTAAGCCTCCCCTCGCCCCGGCTTGTTCCCAGAGTTTCTATATTATAAGCAATTCCTTTGTTTCAACAAAAGTTAAAGACTAATCTGCCTGTCAATATATGGCTCAGTGCATATAACCAATTATGTAAGGTTTTGTCACTTGCTTTGTACCTCTCACTTCTAAATTCTATATAAACTTAAGCTCTTCTGTTAATTCAATGCTGTTGCCTTTGAGGAACTGTACCGCAACAGTCCACTGGCGTGAAGAAGATCCAACAGTCTGCTGGTGTAAACATTAAATGCTGCTTTCTTATCTCCTTGGTGCAGTCTTCCTTTTGGTTTGTTACGGCATCCCGGAAGCCCCTTCGGTAAAGGGCGCGGCACAGAGGGGTTGGGAATGGGAGACTGGTGCAGCCTCTCCACCTCTGTTTAGGCGTTCATTAGCCTTCTGTAAAATTAAAATTCATTGGGATTTCCTGAGTCAGAACTGAAGATGTACTCATCACAGCCACTTCAGAAAGCAGTTGGTAGATGACTGTAGCCTCTTCAAGAGTACAAAACACTAGCGTTACATAGAGACAATTACAAGAGCTCAGACCGGGGACAGGGGATTTAGCTCAGCGGCATAAGCACCTGCCTTGCAAGTAGGCAGTCGCGAATTCGATCCCCGGTACCGATTTAAAAAAAAAAAAAAAAAAAAAAAAAAAGAGCTCAGACCAGTATCTTAAACTCACTAAGGAGTTGGTAGCTCAAAGAAAAAAACCAGTCAGTGGTTCTCACAGTGGAGTCTCCAGTCCAAGACCATCATCTGGAAACTTAGAAAAAATAAGAGGTGGAAAGGAGTAGACAAAGATATCTAGTGAAGAGAACAAGATATACCTATCCCCCAAACAAGGGTAAGATAAAATACTTGTGACAAATTTCTGCCCAATTTAACAATGGTAAACATAACTGCACAACACAATTATGCAGCATTAATTCCCCATCTTATACTATTTGTCTGCCTGTCGCAGGGACCTCCAGGATTTTAAATGTTACCTGAGAAACTTGTCCCTCTCCACTTCCTCTGTCCTAATTATCACCATAAAAGGTTATTTCCCAAACCTCATTTCCACTTTCTTGAACTGTAGGCCCAAATATCCAACAGTCTGTGCAGACATTATCATTCTTTTTCCCATTTCGTTTCCTTCTCTCTTTCCTGGGATAGAAAGGGATCAGAATCCTTTTGATCTGTCCAGAAAGCACTGCCCACCTTTTAACAATTAATCATCATTTAAACTCAGCTCAACAGCACCATCTTTTTTGACCTCCTTTCTCCTTGCCTTCCCTTGGGTAGACTGAAGTGACTTCTTTTGCAGCCAACTGGACTTATTATAGACATCAACCATGGCATATTTAAAAGTGGAATAAGAAAACATGTGCATTTAAATTAACCTTTACCCCACTGCTAAATTTGACTGGCTTAAAAAAAAATAAATTAACCTTTATTCAACCTCAAACTTAGCAAGCACGCAACACCTTGGAAGGCCATCATGTTAGTGTTTATGTGAAAGAGGAGCCATTGTGCTTATAATGTGAACATCCCACTGTGTCAGTCTGGTGTTTACACATTTTCTGTACAGTGATAACAGTACTCTGTCCCTTGGAGGACACTTGTCAATATCTGGAGACATTTTGGATTGTCACAATGGGGAGTGTGGATTATCAGCACCTAACAGGTAGACCAGGAATAGTATGAATGGTTGTAGGATACTAATTAAACATCCAAAATCCTGTGAGGTATGGTGACACACACCTATAATTCTAGTACTTGGAAGGCTGTGACAGGAGGATTCCCATGAGTTGAAGGTCAACCTGGGATACTGAGTACCAAACTCCAAAATCCCTAAAACAAAGAATTACTACTTGGTGTGATGGCACACAGCTGTAATCCTAGCACTCAGGAGGCTGAGGCAAGAGGATCACTGAGAGTTAGATATCAGACTGAGCTACACAGTGAGTTCAGGGACATCTTGAACTATTTAGGTGACACCCTGGCTTAAGAAACTGGAAAAAAAATTACTTAGCCCCAAGTATCAGTAGTGATGAGTGGTATTTCTAAAAATAAATTGGGTCCTATCATCCTATTGATTACATTTCCCCTAAAACTAAACAATGTCCAAACTCCTGACCATAGTCTATCATACCCTGAATAATCTGGCCTTTGAATACCACCTCTTCATCTCTTTCCTTTTCATACCTTTCTCAATGACTGAAATTCTAGTTACATGGGGTTTCTGTCTAAATGTATGGACCTTGTGTCCAAGCACACCAAAGATTCTTAAAGTTTTGCACTTCTTACTACTTTTACTCATAATTTAGTTAAAATTTTACTCCATTGTGTGGCACCGCAGAGATACTTTCTGAACACTCTAGGATCTGTCTTCAGCATCTCCATTTCTACTGGGTGGTATAGACTTACTCATTACCCCACTTTTCTTATTGCAGTTGAAAGCATCTGAATTGTATTTACTGTTTGTCTCTCCAATAACACATAAGGTCCACTAAAACAGGAATATTTCTAAAGTTAGTAGGAAGTGTTCAATAACTGACCCACCAAGCCCAAGCTATTTTATCTGTTAACTAGCAACTTGTTTTCTATACTGGTATTCTAAAGGGCTTTCAATAGTAGTTTTGGGTCACTAGTAGTTTGCTTCATACATTAACTTTCATGGGGTCTTTTTGTGTGTGTTTTCACTATGTAGTCTAGGATGGTCTTGAACTCAAGGGGATCCTCCTGCCTCAGCCTCCCAAATGCTGGGATTACAGGTGTGTTCCACCAGATATGGCAATGTTAACTTTTGCTTTTTGCTTTTTTGGTACTGGGGACCTAACTCACGATCTCATGCTTGCCAGGCAGGTACTTGTGCTCAGCTAAATCCCCAGGCCCTTTTAAAACTTTATTTATTTATTTTTGGCATATATTAACCTTTGAAAATACTTCTATTGTCCTTGCTTATATCAACCTTCTATTAAACTGGGAAGAAGTCATTTTAGAATCCTCAGCATGATGTTAGGTATTTCAACTTTTATGCACTACAACAGTGATGGTGAATTTTTTAGAGAAAAGTGCTCAGACTGCAACTTGAAACCTATTTATTGCAAAGTGCCAACACTGCAATTAAACCTGATACTAAGGTTTCAATTTAGGAAAAAACTTATAGATAATAAGTTTTGTCTTAAGACCAACACATGTGCTATAGGTTCACTACTACCATACTATGGTATCAACACTTTCTACTAAGTTGGAAAATTCTACCAGCTGTTATGTTGCAGTTTCTGTCTTCTAATCAGTTATCATTCCATATGCACCATAAGCAGTAGCAAAATCCCATAAATTTATTTTAATAAAGTATCACTATTTATTTAGCTTGTTGTATTAGAAATTCCTTCCTTTCCATGCTCACTGACATCACTCTAGCTAACGTTGCATTAACAACTGTCTAAACTATGACAATATGTTCTGACTGGTTTTCTTTCAGGACCAAGCCATCTTACATACTATGGGCAATCTAATCAATGTTTCTCAGCAAACTTCAAAGTGGTAGTATTTAATAGCTACTATTAAGCACAGACTATCTCCTAGTCACAATGTCAAGCACCTGAAAGTATTCTCATTCCAAAATAAATTGTAGCAGATTCATTATGTATCCATGTAAAGCATACAATTCATGCCACTTTTTTTTGGTACAGGGATCAAACTCATGACCTTGCATTTGCCAGGCAGGTGCTTATGCCGCTGAGCTAAACCCCCGGCCCTCCAAGCATACAAATCAGTACTTTTAATATATTCAAGGAACTGTATACCCATCTTCATGATTTTAGGTTATACACTCCACAAACAAATCTCAGACCTTTTAGCCACTGCTAATACCCCCATCCTGTCCACTGTCCTGAGACTTGTACGCACTCATACAATGGTCTTTCAAGGGAAATTTCTTTTGGTGGTGGTGGGGGAACTGGGAATCAAACTCAGGACAGTATACTTGCCAGGCAGGTTCTATGCCACTGACCTATGTCCCTGGCCTCCTAATACAATGGTCTTTCATGACCAGTTTCTTTCACTTAAGTGCTGCCAAGCTTCATTTATATTGTAGCATGATTTGTATTTCATTAATTTTATTTCTTTTTTTTTTTTTAATTTTTATTTAAGGAGAAAAGAAAAGAAAGAAAAAAAAAACAGTGAAGGGGTACAAGTTATACAGGTTTACAGAATAAAAAAATGCGCAGTAGGAAATCACTAGTTAATGGATTACATATTGCCATCTTAGAAATAATTGTTCAAGTCACAAAATTAAAGCTTGTAGAGTGGACATTCCAACAATGATACTGCAAACAGTTCTGTTCAATGATCCAATAAAACTCTGTGGTATCATTTTCTATCTTATACTTTTAAATATACATGCAGTTATATAGTTTAGAGCACTTTCTTTTCCTCTCTTTTGTACAGTGACTATTACACATTTTGGGTTTCATTGCTCCCACAGTTCTTGTTGCTTTTTTGGAAGAGAGTAAAACCAAATGTGACATAACAGAACAGAATCGGTCAAGTCAAAAGGGTGGACATAATAGATAATATAAAAAACATAATACAAGGTGATCAACAATGGTTACCATAATGCCTCCCGCTATTTCTAATAGAATTGCCTATATCATTAGTTGTAATACAATTGAACAAAACCGTAAAGAATAAAACCGACAAAACCAAAACATTGGAGATATTGTAGGTCTTCAAAAGTAGATAAAAGTCAACGAGAATGGGCGTTATAATGAATCTCATTATCTTCTCAGCTGATGCCTAAACTTTCGAACCTGATACTATCCAGCAAAACAGAATATAGGAACCTCAGTCAAAAACAAGATGGTGAGAGTAATACAGGGCTTCAAATCGAGATAACAGAAAGTCAAAGTGGGTTACTATATTATATCCTGCTATATTTTTCCCTGTAATTAAATGGATAAAAATAAAAAAGTAAATAATGGAGTGGAGATTGAGAAAAAAAGAGGGCATAACAGCGAAACAGGGCAGATCAAAACATAACCATTTAAGCAGAATAGTGTTTCACCACCAGCTAATCCTGACCCAAAAATGGTTACCATATTGACTCCCTCCCTGAAGTCCTTGAGTACAACTTCATATACTGTAGCATTAAATATATCAAAACAATGTAAATCCATTTAAGAGAATGACAGCATTATAGAGTATTTAGAATCGACTAACAGAAAATGAACAATGGTCTCTGTATAATCTCCTTGTCTTTAAAAGGTTTTTTCTTATACTATCGTACATAACAAAATCCAATAAGCTACAACCTGTTTAGACCATTGGAGACAGAAGAACAAAAGCTAGATGAGACTTCAAAACAAGATGGTACTAAATCAGCATTACCTATTAAGATGTCATTTTCTCCAAAAAAAGCTGTTCCTATCATCCAATCTTCTCTGTCTCATTTCTGTTGAGCTCTTTTTCTGTCAGTAGCTGTCAGTTTGTCTTCTTCGTTTTGTTCTCTGCTCTATTCGTTGTGGCCTCCCCGCCCCTATTTCTGGGTTCTTTGTATTTTTCTTTTTTTAGAATATCCTGCAATACTTTCTGTAGGGTTGAATTGGTGGTTGCAAATTCCCCCAGTTCCTCTTTATCTTGGAAGCACCTCGTTTTTCCATCAATTTCCAGGGACAGTTGTGCAGGATATCTCAATCTTGGCTGGAGATTATTATCTTTCAAAGCTTGAATTATTTCTCCCCATGCTCTTCGTGATTTGATGGTTTGTGAAGAGAAATCTGCTGTAATTTTGATGGGTCTTCCCTTGTAAGTGATCTGTTTCTTGTCTCTTACAGCTTTTAATATTCTGTTCTTGTATTGAATTTCTGGAATTTTTATTATTATATGTCTGGGTGTTTCTCTGTTAGGGTTGTAGGTAGCTGGGGTCCTGTATGCCTCATACATTTGAGTATCTTTACCTTTTGCTAAATTAGGAAAATTCTCCTGGATTATTTCTGTGAGTAGCTTTTGTAGTTCACTTGTTTGCGTCCCTACTTCTTCTTTTATGTTCTTAATCCTTAAGTTATGGCTCCTCTTATCATCTTCTTGTCTTTGTATTATTGCTGTGTGTTTCTTTGTTATTTTTAAGAAGTTTTTCATTTCATTCTCCCATGTTTCAAGTCTGCCCTCCAATTCAGATAGTCTGTCCTTAGTTTCTTTCAAGCTGTTATGCCAGTCTTGGGTAGACTTCTTGATTTCTTGATAGTCCCTTTGCACCTGCTTCACATACTCAATGCTTTCTCTGTTTTCTTCATCAAGCAATTCTCCCCTCTTTTTCTGTTCTTCCACTCCACCATCTGCTTTTTCCTGGGTGGTGCTTAGCATTTCTCTAACTATTCTGCATACTTCTAGCTTCAGGTCATTGATAACTTCATTCCTGAATTGGTCTACGAGGCTCTCTAAATGGCGCTTAATGTATATTGGTACAGTGTCCACTATTGCCTGATTCTCAGGATTGGGGGTCGAGGAGCCTTTTTTGTTGCTTCCCTTCCCCATATTTTCTGTTCCTTATGAAATGTAATCTTACACAGGAGGCCCGGCTTCCCTGCCTGTCAGCTACAGCTTGATCGAATTGCGCTGGCTAGTTGTTCCAGCTCACCGCTGCGCCCCAGGGAGTTGCGGAGGAGGCAGCCTACGCGGAAGTCGGTCGCTCCTCCGGGCCACCGTCAGGCTCTGGGATCTGGGCTAGGCCAGCCTAGGGGGTCCGCGAGCAGCGTCCCTCCGGCCAGGCACCTTTCACCAATCCCGTCCGAGAGGGAACCGTGCGGCTGCAGTTGCCGCCGCGTCCTGCTCTTACAGTACTGCACGCGCCCAGAAAATCCTCCGCTGGAGTCAGACTGCGGTAGGGAGTCAGTTCCTCGCTCACCTCGCCTCCAGTCAGCCTTCCTTCCTGTCCGTCGCGTTTCCGACTCCGTTCCCGAGCTCGGCGGTCGCGTCTCTCCTTGCTGAGCCGCTGTGGAGGTAGCCGGCCGCCGCGTGGCGGGAAATCCAAACCGCAGTTTCCAATGGCGCGGAGTCGAGCCTCCACACCGAGATTTTTCTGTTCCTATTTTAGCGCCAGGACTGTATTCCACGTTGGATTCTCTCAGCCCAGTTTGTTCCTGAGTCAGCAGAGCATATCTCTACTGGTTCGTATCTCCTTAGTCCGCATCATTCCTGGCCTCTGAGCCGAGCCTTTAGAGAGCGTTCAGTAGTTGCTGTTGTCTGTCCGCCATGTTCTCCAGAGTCATATTTCATTAATTTTATAGCTAATACTTCACTGTATGGATATACTACATTTGGATTATCCATTTATAAGTTGGCATTTGGATTGCTTCCACCTTTTGGTTATTATGAGTAACAAGCTATGAATATTCATGTGCATATATTTTTATTCCTCATAAGTATATACCTGTGATTTGAGTTACGGAATTACATGGTAATTTAATCTAACTTTCTAAGGAACTGCCAGACCATTGCCAAAATGGCTACACAATTATCACCTGTAGTGTATGAAGGTCCAAATTTCCCCACATCCTCATCAAACTCATGAGTCTTTATTATAGCCACTGTAAAAGGACAAAAGCAGTTATTTCATTGTATCTGTGTGGGATGGTGCTAGGAAGTGAATATAGATACCCTGTATCATATGCTATACCACAGAGTCATAACCTATTGCTGTCTTCTACTTGTATTTCCTAATGACTAATGATGTTTGGCATCTTTTTGTTTGCTTATTATTTATCTTCTTTGGGGAAACATCTATTTAGAACATATGGGCATTTAAAAATTGGTCTTTTTTTGTTCTTTTAAATTGAAAAAGTAGTTTATATACACCGATGCAAGTCCTCATCAAATACATAATTTCTGAATACAGCTGTCATTCAGTATCTGTGGGGAATTGTTTCTAGGACCTCCTGTGGAAACTGAAAATCTCAGTCACTAGTTCTTTATATAATGATGTATTTGCATATGTTTTATATATATATATTCCCTCCTACTCCAGTTACTAGGGTTTAAATCCCCTGCCTTTTTTATTTTTTTAGATGGGCCTTCACTAAGTCACTGAGTTACCCACAGTGGGAATGAAATCAAGCTCTTGCAGCTTCAGCCTCCCAGAGTGCTGGAATTACAGGCATGTTTCATCACACCTTACTTCTAGTTTCTGTATTCATTTTGAGACCGAGTCTTGCTAAGTTGTCCTGCCTCAGCCTTCTCAGTAGCTGGGATTACAGGTATGCACCATCATGCATATCAAGGTTTTTGAAAGAAGCAGTTTATTATTTTGGCTATTTGAGTTTTGGTACCATATCTAAAAAAAATTTCCCAATGCAAATTCATTAAGATTTATCACTATATTTTCTTTTTAGGTCTTTGAACAATTTGAGTAAATTTTCCTATGTTCTGAGTTTGAAGTCCAACTTTATCCTTTTGCATGTAGATAGCCAACTGTCTCAGCATCTTGTTCAGAAGTCTATTCCTGGCACAGTGCCTGCCTGGCAAGTGCAAGGTCATGAGTTCAATTCTCAGTACACACACACACACACACACACACACACACAAAGTCTATTGTTTTTCCCTTAAATTACTTTTGATATCCTTCACAACAGCACCATTTATTTAAAAGTCAATTTTTTCTCATTGAATTGCTTTGGCACCCCTGTGAAAGATCAATAGGCCATACATGTAAGGACTTTTTTTTTCAATTCTTATTAGTCTGAATGTATACGTCCCACTTAAAATTAATGCACTGAAATGCAATGGTAATAGGAAGTGAAGCCTTTCAGAAGTGATGGGGTCATCAATGGGAGTAATTCTTTTATAAAAGAGAAATAAGGGTCACCACATAAGGATGCAGTAAGTAGATGCCTTCTGTAAATGAGAAAATGAGCCCTTAAAAAGATACCAAATAGACCAATTCTTTGATTTTTGACTTCTATCTTCTGAAATTGTGTTAAATTTTTTTTTTGTCTTTTTCATTTTTATTGGTACCGGGATTGAACTCACGACCACCTGCTTGCAAGGCAGGTGCTTATGCCGCTGAGCTATATCCCCAGCCCCCAATTGTGTTAAATTTCAGTTGTTTATAAGCCACCTTTAAAATGATATTATAGTAGTTCAAACAGATTAAGACAACTCCCAATCCTATTTCATAGATGAATGTATCTCTCTTATGCCAGCACCACATAGTTTTATCTTTGTTTTTTGAAACAGGGTCTCACTATATACTTCAGACTGGCCTTGAACTCACTATTCAATCCAGGTTGGCCTCAAGCTCTAGGCAATTCTCCTGCCTCAGCCTTCTGAGTCTTGGGATTATAGGCATGTGCCACACCTGGCTTGATTACTACTGCTTTGTGTAAATTCTGAAAGTGAGACATGCGAGTCCTCCAACTTTACAAACATTTTCATTTAATATTTAATGCAACTTTGAGTAATAGGTATTATCCCTATTTTGCCAATGAGGAAACAAAGACAGTAGTTTAGCTTAGGGCACAAAAATATCTGATGGTCACCCCAAGATTATACTTAGATCTATAATAGATATGTTTCTTCTATAACATAATGCCAAACTACTTTCCAGACTTCATTTATACTAATTCTTCAATATACTCTATAATTTCCCCCTCCCCTAACCTTTTTTTTTTTTTTTTTTTTTTTTTGTCTTTTTGAGACGGGGTCTCGCTATGCGGTTCAGGCTGGCCTTGAGCTCACTTTGTAGCCCAGGCTGGTCTCGAACTCGCAACAATCCTCCTGCCTCAGCCTTCCGAGTGCTGGGATTACAGGCATGAGCCACCATGCCTGGCTTCCCTCCCCTAAATTTATCTGCCTCTAATCTTCTGTTCCTATTTCTTCTCTGGAATACCCTGCTCTTTGTTTCATACAATTTTATTTATTTTTTGTTCATAAAATTTTAATTCACAATACTTTCACTACCAGTTGCCGAAGTGATCTCTCTTTGCTGATATCAGCAAAGCCTCTATTTCCTTAGCAGTACAAGTCTCTCATTTCTTATTACTATATTCTTCAATAAAAGTATCGGGGCTGGGGATTTAGCTCAGCGGCATAAGCGCCTGCCTTGCAAGCAGGCAGTCGTGAGTTCGATCCCTGGTACCGATAAAGGAAAAAGACAAAAAAAAAAAAAAAAAAAGTATCTCTGTAGACATATTATTTCTCTTCCTAATTTAAGATTAAGGACCATCTCTCATTCACCTATTTCCCAAAAGTAGTAATAAAATACCTTTCACACAGTAGGTGTTAATTGTTTTAAATGAATAAATGAATGGGGCATGGTGGTGAATGCTTTGATCCTAGCATTCAGGACACTTGAGGCAGGAAGACCACTGGAAGTTTGAGAGGCCTACATACATAGTGAGTTCAAGGCCAACCTGAACATCATAGCAACACCCTGCCTAAAATAAATAAATCAAACAAACAAATTAATTCAAAATTACCCCCATAAGAGTACATATGTGTATACTGGGGGGACAGATTGTTTATGCGCATGTATGTAACAAATGGCAAGGTTGTAGAAATGAGCATCTAGTAATCTGAGAATGTGATAAAAGAAAGATAACATTAGACAAGTATACAGAAGAATGGTGGGCCCAAACAAAGCTACTATTAATCTTCCATTTCAAAGTATTGTATGCAAGTGAGTAATACGTGCAAAAAATAATATAAAAGTAGTGATTTAAGAAGCTCTGAAGTAGCTAGGCACAGTGTGGTATCTGCAGACCCAGCTATTTGACAGGTTGAGGCAAGTGGATCACTTGAGGCCAGAAGTTCAGGGTCAGCCTGGGCAATGTAGTAAGCCCTCCTCTGTCATTAAAACAAACAAATAGGGGCTGGGGATTTAGCTCAGTGGCATAAGCACCTGCCTTGCAAGCGTGCAGTCATGAGTTCAATCCCTGGTACCGATAAAAATGAAAAAGACAATAAATAAATAAATAAATAAAACAAATAAAAATCCACCCTCAAAACTGAATTTATTGTGATATAGAACAGGAGATAATGTCAATGAATTCAAGTAAAGTTTGATAAAACCTGGGATAACTCAAATATACCATCAGGTCCACTCTGAGGTCAGAATTCCCCAAAAGACAATTGGAAAATGAGACATTACTCGAGGAGAGGGGGCAGCAGAAATGTGGCAATGTGCCAATATTTACAACCTTCCCCACACTCCCAAAACTTCCCTGACTTGTCCATTCTCAGACCACTGGCAAGTCATCAACTTCTCCAGTTTTTACCCTGAATTTCAGGATAAGAAGAATTATTTTCAGAAGAATATGATGGTTCTTTTTTCTCGTCAGTGCCAGCTGGTTCTAGTCAAAAAGTGTAACTTACTCACAAAGGAAACTATTAGAAACTCCGGACTCTGGAAAGACTTCCAGGGCTTTTTGCCACCTACTAAGTCTAGAAACCTATCTTTAGAAACTACTTGTGGCTAACCACTTAGAAATAAGTTACATCATACTGGTGTTCTCATTCTGCTTAGACTCTTTTATCTGGACAGCAAACGAAATTTACTCTAAACAAAGTATGTTTTAGCATTGGTAACAACCTGGCATGTGCAGAATAACTATATTATAGCTTCCTCATTTTCTAGGAATCCAGTTAGGAACTGGCTCAGCCATTTAAACCCCGCCATCTACTTTCTCATCTAATGGCCTCTCTTCTAGCTGGCAGGAACTCCCGTGAAACATGATATAGTAGGCACTGCAGTATACTGGCTGCTTGTTGGGGTTGGAATAGACCTGTTCAGGCTTGAGAGATGAGAAAGGATTAGCTCCATAGGCAATGACATGGGTATCCAGGTCCACCAGAATCTGCAAAGAGGCTGTCAATTCCTGATAGCTATGGGAGAGAGATAAGAAAAACTGTTTTAATGATAGTGAGAATGAGAGTGAGAAAGAGACAGAGACAGAAAATAGCAGCTGCTCAAAAGCATGACATTTCTGTACTTAAGAATTCCAAAAATTATCTAAAACTAGACTAGATAAGGACTATTCTTTCCTCCCAAATGTTTCACTAAATCCATAATTAAGCAGCATATGGGATGAAAAGGCTACATGGGGGAAGGAAGAACATCTTCATAAGAAGGTTAGAAAAGCAAGGGGAAGCAAAACAAACTCTCCATATAAAGAGTGCATCAGGGAGGCATCACAAATAGGAATAGGTCAAAACCTGTAAACAGTAAGCAATGTAGGGATCTTATAGTCACGAAGTAGCAGCAAGGTAGGTAGCCAAGCTTCCATCAAGGTCGGGGAGGCATGGAAACCTATGGATCAAAAACAGAAATAGGAACAGCCAAAGGAGAGCTGAGCTACAAGCAAGATACTTCTTTCACTTTGTCTATCCCAACCCTCATGTTGCTCACCATCTTCATCCTCCTCATCTACTCCAAGCTCTTCAATGAAAAATTCTAACCTCTGGTATATTACATGTAGCAAATGATGAACCAAGGCTTTTATCATATGGTGTTTAACAAGCCCAAATAAATAGGGCTCCAAAGATAAAAAGATACAAGAATCAGGATAGAAAATTTTCATGGAGCCACCCAATAATCCTGTGAACCAATGGCTCTTACCTGGATGGAAAGCCACAACCATATCTGGATGGGCCATCTGCCCAGTCTCTACCTGTTCCTCCCAGAAGTCATGATACAGGCCCCTATGGCCACTAAGGTGAACGGTGTCAGGTTCTGGAGTTGATGTTACAGTGCTCTGTAAAAAGCTAGTAGTCACATCCACACCCACCATGATCACACGGAGGCCAAGATGTCCAGGAAACATGTAGCCAAGCTCATTATAGTCCTCAGAACCAGTGAGAAATGTCTCCACATGAGAAGCACCAACCACATGTACTGTGCTTCCTCCAGGCTTCCCAGTGTTTATCCCCAGGGCCCGAAGTCCTAGGCCCAGTGTCAAAGGCCTTGACAGGATATCTGTTAGCAGCCGCTTCAAAGACCCCCGCAGAGCATCTGGGTCTGGCCTTGGCCTTCCTACACTGGCCCAGAGGATGGTCATGGCATGGCTACCTAGCATAGCATCCAGTGTAGCCTCTAGCTGTAACCTTCTCATAGAAAACCAAGTATCCCAGTCCTGTACACCAGCCGGCCATGGCCAAGGTCCTGAGGGTAGGACAAAATCACCTGTAAAAAAGAAGGAATAAGAAGTGACCTAATCCTTTCCTGGCTTCAAAGTTTCCTGCTCACTAATGAACAATAATCTCTCCATGTTCATTCTGTCAACACGTGACCCCAAGTGACCCATCCCTTCCCAGTTCGTTATTTTTCCCACCCAACAATATGCCTTTGTTATCTTCCTTCAAGTACAACCAACTATGGCCATTATGGTAGAGTTTTACCCAACACCACCACTCCACCTGTGACTAGGAGCCATTCCATGAGACGATCCACAGCCACATGACCAAGTTCTTGACAAACCTTTCTGTGTACTGGCCAGTCTGACCTCTGACACTCTGGATCACAGTAATACACATTTCTGCACCTAAAAGAATGAGTTACAGAAATAACTATGACTCAAATCCAACCTTTCCAGAACAGATGTGGTCTTATCAGTTGAATACAGTAAGTTTCCAATTCATGAGCAAATTCTGTTCCAAAAGAACCTTTGTAAGATTCATTTATGAGTCTGACAAAGTGAGTCTTATACAGTACACAACCAAATACACACATTAAAAGGCTGTAAATAATTTTACTTTTTAAAAAGTAACTATTTTTACTTTTATAGGTACCTTAAAATGGTAAGGTTAGCTGGGTACAGTGGTGTACACCTGTAATCCCAGCACTTGGGAGGCTAAGGCAAGAGGATCACTGCAAGTTTGAGGCCACCCTGAGCTACCCAGTGATTTTAAGGCCAGCCTACACTACAAAGTGAGACACTGTCTCCAAAAAAACCCAAAACCCCAAAAAAACAAACAAAAAACTGGTAAGGTGATCACAAGAACTACTTCTACAATATTTTCACATCTATGAATCCTCATAGAGCAAGGTCCATTTGTATCTGTGAAAGGTAACAACTTTAATATTCATAAGTTGGGTACTTACTATACTCAAGAAAAAGTAGTAGGGAAGAGTGTTTCTTCCCGTCTCATCTCCCCACAACACCAAAAATAAGTAGGATTACACCTATGTTCTAATCTCTCTGTGACTAGAGTTACACAAAATAAGGAATAAGGCTTAAATTATTCTGAAAACTCTTGAATTTCCTTTTGGGATAAGGACTTAAAAAATGGCCCTTTTTTAATGTTTCCCCTATTAGCATGTCACAAATCACCTTTTACAGTGTCGGAGAACCTTGGAGTCTGAAAGTCCACTAGGTAGTGCTCTACAGTGAGCACAGAATCGAAATGTGTCCTCCAATCTTTGGAACATTTCTTGAGGACTTCGAAATCCAAAGCCTGATACAGGGGTACCACCATCTACCACCATCCTGCAGAAACAAAAGAAAAAAGTGGCAATAGAGAAAAGAATATCTCCAAAAATCTCTCATGTCCCTCACTTTACCTCCTATACATTTTCACATAATCTTGTGTCTCCCACTATCATTTCTTTCTTAAGTAAATAAGTCCTTTTAGTAATAAAATTGGGAAGTCAGGATGGGAAAATCACTCATTAAAAATTATCTCCTAATGCCCACATTACTTTCTCCCTCCATCTCCTGAAATCACTTCTACCAAAGACAATGTCTTTCTTCCACAGAACTAGTCACTCACTTGTATTCTTCATAGCTTTTCATGTTCAGCTTTTGAAGAATCAGCTTGGATAGGCCAGGAACATTATTATCCAAGGAGAAGAAGCCAAGTGCATCAATGCTAGGGTCAGGTTTTGTGAGGGTCACAGGTATAGGAGTCACAACTGTGGGTGGAGTTACAACCATAGGAGTCACTGATGGATGTTTCTTACGCCTTCTTTGCCGTAAACGCGGAGCCATGGCCTATTCAATGGTACCTGGGAACTATATGAAGAACATATTAAGTTGAATTTGCCAAGTTGGACATAATATATTTTCAGGTGTTTGACCTCTGACTTCTCAGTCTAGTCTTTCAGACCCAAATTATCAGGAGGATTTATTTAGTGTTTATGGATTACTGATCACCATGGGCAGTTGTAAAAAATGGAGAGAGAATTATGTGAAAATATTAATTTGCATGTGTTACATATGAAGTTCTATATATAAATATATATGTAAGTAAATGCAAAGAAAGTTGGCCAGAGCCAGATGTGGTGGTACATGCCTGTAATCCTAGAACACGGGGGACTAAGACAGGAGGATTGTTACAAATTTAAGACCAGCCTGGGCTAAAAAGTGAGCTCAAGGCCAGCTTGAACTGCATAATGAGACCCCATCTCAAAAAGACGTTCCCTCCAAAAAAGTGTCAGGCAAAATTGTTAGAAAACTAGTAATATAGGGCCAAAGATTTAATGCAGCAGCAAATCACCCGCCTGACAAGTACAACGTCATGAGTTCGAACCCCAGTACCAAAACAACAACAACAACAAAAAAAACCCCTAGTAATACTGATTACTTCTGAGTAGGGGAAAAAGATAATGAAATAGAAACTCGGTTAATTAAAGGGGACTTCTTCATCTGTAAATTTTTATAAGAAGGTTATATTCATGTATTACTGTATTTATATTCATTTAAGGAACTGCCATTGCATTTATAAGCAACAAACCAAAAATAGAAATAAAAGGCAATATAAAATGAACATGACAATGCTAAGAGTTATGTAGTCCAAGGAAGTCAGAAAAAGAATGAAGAAAATTTCCTAAGAAGTTAGGTTTTGAAGTACAATTAAGGATATATCCACTACTAGCTGAAACAATGTGATGGGCAACTTTCCTATCTTGTCTTTTCCCATGCCTTCTATAAGGAAAGACAAAAGTGACCAGGCTGGAAAATAATAAAACATTCACTCATTCAAAATACATTTATTAATAAACAGATTAAAATAAAAATGCAAAATAATGTATAGAAATAAATATGAAGAATATACATACATCTCATCTGAATGTCTTACAGGGAGATTAAACTATTAGGTAGTATATAAGTTCTCTAAGAAAAATGAAATGAAAGCTCTAATGAGAGATTAAAAGTATCTTCAATGGATAAACTATAGGAAGGCTTTATGAAACAGAGCATTTGAAATTGATCTTGATAAATGGGAATACTCTGAATATTTGAAGATGGGGAAAGCAAATTCTAAGTACAGAGAAAAGCATGAACATAGAAATTAATATGGGAACATTCTGGAAATTAATTAAATAGGATAATTTGAGTTTGACTGTTAAGTTTTTTTAAATATAAGAGCTAAATATATAGCCTGGTGTGGTGGCACACAACTATAATCCTAGTACTTGGGAGGCTGAGGCAGGAAGATTGCTGCAAGTTTGAGACCACGCTGGGCTACACAGTGAGTTCAATGCTAGTCTGAACTACAGAGCAAGACACTGTCTCAAAACAAAACAAACCCACAACCAATTTAAAAAAAAAATCAAAAAACCAGCTGAACATAAGTCTCAGAAGAAAACAGGGAAAACTTCATGGCATGAATTTGGAAAACATTTCTTATGTATGTCACCACAAGTTCAGGTAACTCCAGAAAAAAACAGGTAAATTATTCCACTGAAGCTAAAGACTTGTGCACATCAGAGGATATTACTGGTTTGGAGGTACAGCTCAGTAGTAATGCACGTGCTAAGCATGTATGAAGACTTGGCTTCTATCTCTAGTGCCACAAAAAAATAAAAGGACATTATCAAAGTGAAATGACAGAATGGAAGAAAATATTTTCAAATCATGTGTCTGACACAGAGTTAACATCCAGAATATATAAAAAATTGTAACACAAAAAATCCAATTAAAAAGTGGGCAAAATACTGCATTTGAATAGATATTTTCCAAAGAATATGTACAAATGGCAATACACAAGAAAATATGTTCATTAATTAGGGAAATGCAAATCAAAACCACAATGAAATATCACTTCACACACCAAGATGGCTACTATAAAAATAAACAAATAAATGAACTATTGAGCATATAATGGAAACCCTGTGCAATGCTGGTGGAAATGTAAAATGGTGCAAGCACCATGGATAACAGTATAGCAGTTCCTCAAAGAGTTGGATCTAGAATTACTACATGACCCAGCAGTTTCATTCTTAGGTATATATCCCTAAAAACAGATACCTAGGGGTTGGGGATTTAGCTCAGCGGCATAAGCACCTGCCTTCTAAGCAGATGGTCATGAGTTTGATCCCCGGTACTGATTAAAAAAAAAAAAAAGATACCTAAACAAATGCTTATACATTAATGTTCATAGCAGCACTATTCAAAAAGATAGAAATAATTCAATGATTCACCAGTGGATGAATGAGTAAACAAATTGGGGGAAAAATATATATACATATATATGAAAGTCATAAAACAATACTGACATGCTGGATAAACCTCAGAAACATTATATATAAGTGAAAGAAGCCTGACATAAGCAGTTACGTGTCATATGATACCATTTATATGAAGTATCAAGAATAGGTCAACTGAGAAACTGCTTTCACAGTTGGTAGTTACAAGTAACTGTGTAAAGGGAAAATTAGAAAAAACTGCTTAACAAGTATAAGGTTTTCTTTTCTTCTTGTTCTTCTTTTTCCTCTGTGCTTTGTGTGTGTGTGTGTGTGTGTGTGTGTGTGTGTGTGTGTATGTTGTTAGTGCTAGAGATTGAACCAGGGCATCATGTATGCTTGGCAAGTATGCTATCAATGAATTACATCTGGGATTCTCTTTTGGGGTGATAAAAATGTTTTGGAATTAAACAGGGGTGGTGGTTGCACAACACTATGAGTGTACTAAATGTCATTTAATTACTAATTTTATTTTGTTACGTGAATTTTTTACATCAAAAAAAAAAAAAAGAAAAACGAAGAAAGAAAAGTATTTGTAGGTACTGAAAGGCTGAAACAATTATCCAGATTACCTCCTGGGCCAGGAAAATGATAAAGAGGATAAAAACATTGCCAGTGGATGGTTTTACTGTGAATGATACAACAAAGTTCAAACCATGGATTATGTTTTGTTATAAAAACTGTCTGACATTTGATCAAAACGTTTGACATATGATCCTTCTGGTCTACATCTATTACAGGGAAAAAACTCAAGAATCACCATGTGGCTGAAGAGTATACAGGCAGCAAAAACAAACAGTTCCAGAATAACCCAGCTTTTGTAAGCTAGTAAACCTTTGTCCTGAGGTCAATAGAGGAAAATATTTTCCTTTGTACTTTCTTCTCATCTGTTTTTATCTACCCTGTCATTATTTCCTCTTAATTCATTAGTGAATGGCAGGGTCCATAGAATGAAGCTCTTCTGTGTATCACAGTATCTACATTACTGTGAAAGAAATGGGACCTAATGGCAATAGACTGCTTTAGGGTTTAAAGGTTATGTCCCTTTACTGAAGGGTAGATGAAATTGCTATTCATACTTCAGAACTCCACTTTAACTACTGACTTGATTCTGCCTTCCATTTTTTTTTTTTGGCGGGGAGGAGTGCTAGGGGTCACAAAGGAATTTCATGCACACTAAGCAAGCACTCTGTTGCTGAGTTAAAACCCCAGTCCAACTGCTCTGTTTAATCACTATAAAATCTCAATGCATTTCTAGAATCACTGCCGTCAGAGAAAAATCATTTATTTATTTGCTCTCTCTCCCCTTATTCTCTGCCCAGGTCAAGACAGTACTTTTTAAGCCTTCAAAGATTGGGACTTTTTCATTTTTTTCTTCTCTCTTTTTTTTTTTATCAGTACTGGGGATCGAATTCATGACTGCACACTTGCAAGGCAGGTGCTTATGCCGCTGAACTAAATCCCCAGCCCATTTTTTTCTTTTAAACATAGGGAAAGTAGCTTCTTAAGTCCCAGGACCTACAATAAATGTTTCCAATGGTAAACTAGAAGTGTTTTTGTTGCAGTGGAGCCAATTAGGACCAGAAAGGGGAAGCCAAGGCAAGAGAATTCCTGAGAATTTGAGGCCAGCCGGAGCTACATAGTGAGTTCAGGGTCAGCCTGACGTACTGATACCTTGTCTAAAAAAAAAAAAAAAAAACAAAACCCAGAAAGGTACTGCATACTTAACTGAATTTCCAAGTTAATCTTCTCCTCAAAGGAAGATTAACTTGGCAATACAGGGATTAAAAGAACTTGCGAGAAGTCAAAAAAAGCACAGGATTCAGAAAAAAGAATTGTGAAATCTCTAATGTTATAGTCTCCATCATGTCTAGAACACATTGCTGACCTACAGTACAAATGTGCTGTCTTTCCAACAAGAAGGTAAAAGGGTAGGAATGAGCTTGGGTCTTTACATATAAATATGTCTCATTCTTCAGGCTCCTGTCCATGTCTCTGTACCTTAGGCCCAGACACAGCTTCCTTAGTTCTAACTTTCCTGCACAGCCTGAGTGACTTCCCAGTTCCAGGCGTATAAACTGACAGAAGCAAAAAACAAAACACAAAGAAACCAAAAACCAAACAAACAGGGAACACAAGGGCAAAGCTGAAAAGAATTATGATAAGGTCTCAAAATTTAATGAAGTTCATTTTACCTAGAAAGAGAATCACTTTTTTTCTAGCCATACTTAGCTGCAACCAGAATCATGGAAAGAATTAAGTTTATGAACCAAGGCACCACTATGCAACATTCCTACAATACGAGAAACACATACTATGGACTGAAGAGGTAAGAACTAGATTATCTATAAAAACTGTCATTCTTTTTTTTTTTTTTTTTTTCTGTCTTTTTCTTGGTACCGGGAATTGAACTCACGGCTGCCTGCTTGCAAGGCAGGCGCTTATGCCACTGAGCTAAATCCCCAGCCCCTAAAACTGTCATTCTTCACCTCCAATTTACAAACCAAAATATTAAACCTATTCCTAGATAGAGGTTTCCCATCTTTCTCCTATCAACGGAAAAACCTCAATTTTCACCTAAGTCATTGATATTGTCTATATCTAGACCAACATAACCCACTCAACATTAGCTAATTCACTAGAAAACACCAAGCTTCTTTCAGGAGGTGAGAAAGGGGAATAAAGCTGGTCCCTGAGGATCCACAAAAGGGGTAGGGAAAGAAAGAAAAAGAAATACATTAACGTGCTATTATGACCACATTCAGCTGCTTAATCAGTGATTAACACTTCCTAGGGTGATAAATACTTTACTCAATTATAAACTAAGCAAGCAGACAGGTTGATGGGGAAGTAACTTACCCTGTTAAGCCCTAGCCTTCCTTCGTTTGCTCTTCCCTCCAAGTGAAGTGGGTGCTCGATTTCCTCAGACTGAGGTTGTGGCTTACTTGCAGCTGTCCCTTCGTATCACTTTTCTTTGCAAACCGCTGAAATGATACTTCGTGATTAAGTGTGCCCTGCCAACCAGACACACAAGGTTGACTTCTCCCTAATGAGGCAAGTAGGGACTTGGACCACTGCCCAAGGACCTCTCTCTTTTTGACTCTTATTCTCTGCCAAGAGGACTCAAGACTCTGTCAACACTCCCAGACTCACCAAAAGCCTGGCAGGCTGAGGAGAGATGAAACCTACTGCTTCCTGGGCTTTTTTCAAGGCAGTATTTCTGTTCTCAATTTACATCCTCGAAAAAAAAAAAAGCAAACAAAACCCTTGGGATTACTTCAGAAGCTACTAGCTATGTGGTTGGAAAGGGCAGGCATTTGCCTGGATGCACTGGAATTCCCAAAGTCCCTGGACATCAATCGAGGCCCAGAAGAGTTCCCCAACAGTCAAAAGGTTTTTTTTTTTAGTATAACACTGCTCAAACAAACTCAACAAAGTCCAATCTAGGTATAAGTATAAATTTAATTATCCACGAACAGAAGAGAAGCTGGGCGTGGTGGCTCATGCCTATAATCTCAGCACTCGGGAGGCTGAGGCAGGAGGATCATTGCAAATTCGAGACCAGCCTGGGCTACAAAGTGAGCTCATGGCCAGCCTGAACTGCATAGCAAGACCCCGTCTCAAAAAAGACACACACACACACACACACACACACACACCCAAAAAAAAAAAAAAAACAAAAACAGAAGAGAAATGGATACTGAATAGTAACCAATTTCAGGGGAAACAAACAAAATTAATTTGTAAGATTCACATCTCCTGAAAGAGAAGTAAGGTGTTCTTTAAATGAGTGCTATCACTTGCATTTCACCCATTTTAAAAGAGGAATGTTTCTGGAATATAAACCCAACACTGTATTTAAAACTAAAAGTGTAAAATATTTCTAGGAATGGAAAATGGGAAAGAATCTATTCAATCATCCCCTTATTTCTTCTATTATGGTTGCTCATCTAGCATATTCATGGCTCCTTATCTCAAAGCTATTGAGCTGTACAATCGATCACAAGTTGTTAGAGCGGTGGTCCCATGACTGCAGCACCTATATTTGATCCCATCTATCACTGGCTATATTTGATCCCATCTATCACTTACCTGTCTCTGTGAACAACATCAAAACAGGGAACAGAACCTCTTAAAACAAGGTCCTGGAATCTCGCAAATTAAATCTATAGGTGCCGGATTTTTTTTTTTTTTTTTTTTTTTTGGTACTGAAAACAGAACCTAGGGCCTTTGTCCCAAACTACAACCCCAATCCTTTTTAAAATTTTGAATTACACCTCACTAAGAGATTAATCTGCCCAGGCTGGGCCTCAACTTGTGATCCTGGATAAACACACAGTCATGTGCTACCATGCTCTGCTAAATTCACATAGTTCTGAGGCAAAGAAAAGAACTCACTGGAACCCTGAAGTGTAGAAACTATAGGAAACTATAGGAAAGGGAAGATGGAAGGATCATGTTAAAGAATCAATGAAACAGGGGCTGAGGATTTAGCTCAGTGGCTCAAGCACTTGCCTGATAAGTGCAAGGTCATGAGTTTGATCCCTGGTATTAAAAAAAGCATCAATGAAACATCACACAATATTATACAGAATAGCTGTGAACAAAGAAAAATCAGTCACAATAGGCAAAAAACCCTGAATAAAATAGGGATGATTCATTCCAAGCAAAACTTTCAAGACAATATCAAACTTAACAGGTTTTAAAATTTGACTCTGAACTCCAAAGAGATTATCAGTTGTGTTGCTAATATCTGAACCACAGAAGGTACAGGAAATCAAGAGATTGACTGGTAATTCAAACATTATCTTGAAGAGAATGACAGAAAAATTTTTATGTTGAATATATTTTTCATCACTACAATTTAAAAAGATCTACATTTTCACAATTTACATTCATCATGAATTACATTAAAATATCTAAATACTTAACAAATGGTTTGTTGGAAAGCTAAGGAAGACTTGAAAGAGGTTTCTATTCAACAAGTAGGAAGTGGTCTGTAAGGCTGTGACATTGTATCTCCTTTTGTGTATACTATCTTTTTTTTCCCCATAGGCCCTGAATCCACTACAGAGCTGAGGCTGGCCTCGAACTCTGCAATCCTGCCTCACCCTTCCAAATGCTGGGATTACAGAAGTGTGCCATTGTATCTGATTTTATACTGCTTCTTTTGAGTTGTTTCCTACTAATTTTTATCATCAACCTAGAATTTTCTAGTTTGCTAGTGATGTTTTATGCTTACCGGTGACTTTCCACAAATATTACATAATCATAGCGATGAACCTAAGGGCTAAAGAAGTTCCTGGCAACTAACATACTAGTCAAATTCCTACTTTAGAGATGCATAGCTATCCCAAAACATCAACATTTAAAAACAAACATCTTTAAGGTATGCAGTGCATAATAACTTTCGAGGCAGTTCAGAAGGTGATTCACAAGTTAATATTGTATCAAATAAACCTATAATAATTTGAGAAGTTCTGTTTTTTTTAAAACTGGAATTATATATATTTTGATGGAAATTTAATTTTACAATGTTTATTATTATAATTATTGTTCATGTTATATATGAGAAACCCAACATATTAAAATTTAAAGAGCAAAGTAAAAGACAAGACAGATGTTGTGGAGATGGGAAGGGGATCTGGGTATGAGAGGAGATGGAAGGAAAGGGAGGAGAAAAGGAAAGATCATGATATGATATGTATATGTACCAATTTTCCATGATGACTGCATTACAAATATATTAATAAAAATTTTTAAAACAGCCATAATTAAATTATTTTACAATGTGACCAATATCCTAATTTTCCTCAATTGGCAAAATCCTGTACTTATTTTGATTATAAAAAACTAGGAGTATGAGGGCAAGAAAATCTATTATCATTAATAATCACTTTTTGCTGTTGTTAAAACATCCAATAATTTCCCAATACCACTATAACAAAACTTCAAGCAAGAACATTTTCTTTCAATTAAAAGTAAATGAAAATAGAGATTTTAAATATATTTAGGAGAATTACCGTAAGCATCCAAAATTCTGTAATGCTCAGTTACTAATGGTCACATAGAATTAACATAACAGAAGTTTAAGGGGGAAAAAATTTGATGAAGACAACAATTTAATTCATCAAATTACCACGAACCATGAATTAGATAAACTCTGAAGGATATCCCAGCTCCATTAACAGAATTTTTTAATTTGCATGAAAAGGTCAAATCAGATTGCATCTTCCAAATAAAACCCAACACAGAGATAAGAGCAGCGGCCCATGCATGGAATTTATTGTGTGCTATTGTTTATAAAATACTCGAATAGTCCTGGACATGCATAATATTTCCAACTTAGACAGGAGACCATACAGGGTGCACTTTCTGGCAAACAAAACAATAGACGGTTCCGCTGCCTGGAGCTCTGAGTTGTATTCCAGGGCATGAGGAAAGCAGGCCACCAAAGTAAAGGGAAATACCAAACTACAGTGGCAATCAACACAGATCAATAATCGTGTAAAATCAGCACATGGTTCCATTTAGTTTAACCAAGCAATTCTGTAACTATCAAATGAAAAATTTCAACATGCAGTCTTGACTTTTATGCTTCCACTAATATCTGAAGTTTGAGCAGAACCATTGCTTCTAGGCTGCATTGCTTATCAAAAACACTTTCAGAACATTTAAAATTTCCTTTGCATTAAAACATAAAAATGGATAGAAAGCCATCAGCAAATCACCCTGGTGGCTATTTAAGTAACTGGAGTACTCACAATAAACTAAAATGTCTCATAACATCTAGGTAACCTATACATGTTGTACCTGTACATCATAGGTCTATATATTAAATATTTGCAAAATGAAAACATGCATACACAAAATACGTCAAGTTTTACAGACATGATTTGAATTAAAATTTACTTTGACAATATACAAACTTCTTTTAAAGTATCTTAAGTGAGTAATTCTGTAATTCTTCATAATTTTGAAATTTAGAGGTTTTCTTTTTAAATCTCTGGGGTATAAATCTCAAAAGATCTGGGCAAAAAAGATTCTAAATTAGTTTTTGGATTTTTGTTCAAGTAAAGAGTATTCCTAGAAATAGTTTATGTATTCATAATTGAAAAATATCAAGACTATGTTACAGAATTAGCCACATTTAAGAACTCTAGACCTGAGGTCAGCATTTTGTATAAACGCCAACTGGGTTTCTCAGTATTTTGCCTACAATTCAAAATACAGCTAGTAACCTCAGAAATATATTTTAAGACCATGCTAATTCATTCTTTAAAGACATTTCATTGAAAAAAAAGTCCACATTAACGCTTAAGATTGCATTTGAAGTTATGATTCAAAAAAAAATCTAAGTCTACTGAGGGAGAAAGAAATCTCATTTGTAAACGTAAATGTGTGAACCACAAGCATAAATGGAGGTGTAGATGCCCTCCATCGGGAATTGCCCCAAGCCCCTTGCTCACTACTCTCCACCTTGGCAGCGATGACCCAATCTTATCAAATAGCACATGTCCCAGGGCCCTCAAGCCTCCATCCAGGAAGGGGGCTAAGGACTCAAAAAGCACAATGGTTTCTTCAGAGGGACTGTAATATTTATAGTCAGCTTGGCCAACCCTTCCAGCTCCTCGGGTGATTTGTCCATTTGGGGCCCGAGTTGTGAGAGTCCCTGGGAAGTCGATGGTCACTGGGCACTATGGTTGCCAGTCCCGTGGTTCTCAGTGGCATGTGCGGTGTTCAGAGAATTGAAACCATCTTGCTGTACAGCATCTTTCCGAGGTGGCATTCTCTCATTGATCCTATCCAAACCCTTTGCCTCTTCAAAACTGCAGATTCTATGTGGTGGAGAGAATCCTCGTATTGCTTAACAAAATGCAAATTTGATAAGTCAGTAATTGTAAAACAATTCTGAGATTAAAAAAAATAATTAATAATTTTTTTAAGAAGAGAGAAAAAACAGCTGTAAGGAACAACACTTAAATCTTACTTTAACTGAATCCTATCCCCATTCCCATTTTCCCCTTAAAATGTGAAATGTTTAAACTTAAATATAAACACGATAGCTTCAAAGATGAAAAATACTTGCTAGGGTAGCTTTAATACTAAAATGATCCTTCTCTGCCCACAAAATCAACCTCCAGGCAATAGTCTCAGTATATAAGTCTGACTTCTCTGTATAAGTTATTTCCTACCTTAGATTCTAAAATCACCAGTGACTATCACAGTAAGGTAGCAACAAGAATACAGTAAGTGAGGAGGCTAAACAAGGTTAATCCTCAACATATAAATCTGTACCAACAGCTCAGGAGCAGAAAGAGGTAGTTAACATTTAGTAGATTAGACTCAGCTTGGAGGTCATTACCCCATGGGCACCAATATGCAAAGAAAAGGTGGGAAATGCCTCCAAAAGTTAAATTTGTATTTGACTGAGAGCAAAAACTATTTATAGCTTCATATTTTAGATGTTTTCCTTAATTTACTAGCCACTTACAACAAATTCTCTGGAAAATCAAATCTAAATACAATCCTTCATCAACTGCAATGGATTCATTCATTTCATCCAGAATGATGCTTCCTCCACTATTAAGCTGTTCATACTAAAGATTTCCATAATTCTAGCTATAATCTGGTCATTTAATATGTGAAATCCCTGAGACTCAGTCTGTGTATATGAACCAAACACATCACTGAGGCAACAAAACATTCAGTAATGAGTAATATCAAGCCATAACAATTTGCATGAATATATCAGTAAACTACAGCCTAAGGTGCAGAAAAAATCATTATTGTAACAGTTTCTGCACTCTCAGGCACATTACTGAAAACGAGTAAAAAGAAACTCACATGTTCACCTAGAGGAGGTTTCACTCATAGGAAAAAAATTTAAGCAGAGAATGAAGCAAAATACAGAGCAGATCTCTATCTGCAGAGTTTAGTATTTTCCATTAGAACAGGCAACATTAAAATGTTATAGCATACCATTTATCCTTTAAAAAACCAGGAACATTAAATTATGGATGCATTTTTAAAACACTGTCACTATGGACAACAATTTTTGTGATTGAAAAAAAAAAAGAGGAAGAGGAATGTGACTATTAAACCTGATGAGTCAGTGAGTATGATTCATCTTGGTTGTGCAAGCTAGGAGTAAGACACACCCATAGGACATTCTCTGATGCCCACCCACACACCACAGATCTCTGCCCAGCAGAAGGACTCTGATCGTACCTTTTTCAGCCTCAATAGCCTCAACTGTGGCTGTACAGAAGTGAGCAGAGGCATGCAAAATGAATGAGAGAGATGAGAAGGGTCATATTGTACAGCAGAAAAGGCAATGATCACTTTTAAATATCACAGTACTCCATACTACATCATCATTTACAATTTAACATAAATACTACCCATATTAGAGTCCCATCCAATCCCCAATTCCTGACACACCACAATTTATACACAGCACTATGACAACATCACTCAAAAAACAGAACATGTAGACCTACTGTAAACACAGACACCTCAGTATCCATGCAAATGCACTCCAGTATTATCCTTCTTGAATTCAACATTTTGATCGCATTAGAATTTTCCATTGTTAACCATCCAGTTATAATCACAGGAAAATTCTCTAGGGTAAATTATAATGACAGAATTGTCTTCTTTCATGTCAAATGGAAACAATGCTTATCACCAGTTGGTTTCATAATATACAAACTCAGAAGTTAATAATGGTTTGCCTGTCACTTCTAACTATAAGACAAGACATAATCAGGTAGTTATAATGAAACTTAAAGGCCATAACTTAGTGAGTTAGTCTAATTAGAACTGTTCTATAGCTTTGTTCTTTTGGAAGAACCCTAAAAAGACTCCTCTTGTCTAGTAGGAACTTCTTCCTTTGTAACTTTCTTTTCTTCTTCTTCTTTTTATTTTTGTTTTTTAGATGAAATCTTGCTATGTTGCTCAGGTTAGCCTCAAACTCTTAGGCCTTGCAATCCTCCTGCCTCACCTTGCCAAGGACATAGGACTAGAGGTGAACACCATTGTAACTGGATTCTATTCTATTACTGATGGCCCCAAAATATAAACGTTTATATTTTGTTTTGTTTAAAACAACCTGTTATAGTGAACCAGTCATGAATTTGTCTTAACAACTAGGACTCTGCATTCTTAACTAAAGACTTCAGAGCATCTTTTCAAACCTATCAATCAATTAAAGAGGCATCAAGGGATAGTACTGAGGAGTCTTTGAGGCAATAAACCCTATTTCATGATATGGAGACTAATACAGGCCATATTATAAATAGGAAATCATCTTGGTATAGCTAATATTGGCCCACTTAAGAATCTCAACACACTTAGCTGTACATTTTGTAGTCAAATATTCTTTAATATCTGGGTTTAAATTGTAAAAAGAAAAAAAAGCGGGGGGAGTTTACACAGAAGACCTGAGCCTAAAATTGTAGAGAAAAATATTGTCCTACAATATTGCCCTTACTGTACTTTACTCAAAGTACACAAACTAAGAATATTTGTATTCTCAAAAAAAAAAAAAAAAGAGTATTTGTATTCTCCTTTCCTTTCCTTCTTTCATAATAAGGCCAATTAGAATAATTATTCTTTTTTTTTTTTGCTTTTTCCTTTTTATCGATACCGGGGATCGAACTCACGACTGCCTGCTTGCAAGGCAGGCGCTTATGCCGCTGAACTAAATCCCCAGCCACGAATAATTATTCTTAAAATATCCTTTTAGAAATAAATGTAATTTAGAAATGATATAATTTATCTAAAGCATTTATTAATATGAAATGGTACTGATGAATCCATGATATTAAGGTAATATTGTTAATCTTAACCAGATATTAAATGGAATTTAGGCATCCAAAAGAAGTAGGATGAATAATAAACAAAGGAAGAGTTTATTTTCCTTAACTATTATACTACAAATAAACACTTATTGTATGCTTATTATACAAATCACTATGACAAAAAAATCTACCCCTAATACCTAGAAAGTAATTCTGGAATGTGCCAGACAAAAGCCTATGGCCAACTAAATGACTCACTTCTGTTTGATCAGAGCTGGAACTCTTACTCTTCAAAACTGGACAAATTTCATTACAGTTTAATACCTGGAGAAAAAGGTCTACCAGAATTTATTTTAAAAGAGTTTATGATAACAAAAGTTACTTAATATGAAACATTCTATAACTTTTACTGAGTATATGGTAATAAAGACTAAAAATTTATTCCAGTATGAAATTTAGTATCTATGATTACATCAAGAGTTTAAAAGTTTGTTAGTATATTTTTAAAGTTATAAAATATAGTAATACATGTCTGAAATTATTCGATGCACTTAATTTTATATGGAAAGGCATTTTCTAGGTTAAATGATATTCATTGCTCTTTCCTGAGGACTTTAACTGATTCCAAGTCCTTTCTACAGCACAAAATAGGTATCACATTCAAAACTGCATACTATAAAGGATGAATGATTGAAATTGAAAGCTAAGCATATGAAGTTTAAGCACTAAGCTTAAAAAAGATCTGATAATTAGAAACTTTTTTTTTGGTACTGGGGATCAAACTTATTACCTCACGCTTATCAGGCAAGTGCTTCAGAGGCTGAACTAAATCCCCAGCCCAACAGGAAACTTTTATCTTGAAAAATACTGCTGTATTTCTATTTGCCTTCACTTATTCTGGGCACCTTAATATATTCCTAGTAAGTTCAGTGCTGTCTTAAACTATGTTTCCTCAATACAACAAAGAATAAATTACCAAGAGGCATTTGACATTATTAAAGTACAGTTGGCTACATATTTTCCCATGTAGGTCTCTGACAATAGCATTTAGGGCTACCTCCCAATCAAATTTCTATGAAGAAAACATAAGCACATAAAAGTAAACTACAGTAAGAATTGTGTAATTTAGCCAGGGATTTAACTCAGTGGCTCAAGCGCTTGCCTGGTAAGTGCAAGGTCATACGTTCAATCCCCAGTACCAAAAAGAGTTGTGCAGTTTATAAAAACACTAAGAAAATATTATGTAAATTAACTTTAAAGTTATTGAAAAGACAATTTATGTTTTCTGACAATAGGATTAAAGATTTAAATTTTATTTTCCAATACTTCTCAGTTGCATGCCCTAACATCAGAGAACATAGCCATTGAAATTAAAAATGTTACATAATTTTTTGAAAAAAAATCATATAGACGCAGCTCCTGCATGAGTTTTGTTATTTGTTTCAAAGTGGGTTTATCTTATGGAAATAATTTCAACCAAATGCTCAAACCATACTGTGAAAAGCCATTACTAGCAGACCTGGGGCATATACAGTTTCCCAAATTAGACCCCTGAAGCTCAGCTCCCTCTGATAACTCACACTCTATGCTGGGAATAGACAATCCCTTCAGTAAAGCTGCTGTCTGTCAAACCTTCTCTGCCATTGAGGGTAGTTTCCAAGGTGGAGGAATGAACTTCAGGCTGCATGCGAATTACGAATAAATAAAGCGCTGAACTGTCAACAAAGCATTTAATTAGCAAGTGCTAACTGTAAAATCTGAAAGCAAGATTTGCTATGGATATAATGTGAAAGTATTAATATATCCACGGATAATAGAGATGGTCGTAAGGTAAATTTACTTAAGTATGATACCCTTTCAATTTTGTTTTTCTTTTCTAAACAAAGAGGAGTAAGGGTATAACATTTTTGAAGCTTTTTTTTTTTTTTTTTTGAGACAGGGTCTCACTATGTAATTCAGGCTACCCTTGAACTCACTACATAGCCCAGGCTGGCCTTGAACACTTGGCTATCCTTTTATTTATTTTGGTCTTTTTGAGACAGGGTTGTGCTACGCAGGCTGCTGTTGAACTCACTGTAGCCCACGATGGCCTCGAATTCTGAGCAATCCTCCTGCCTCAGCCTCCCAAGTGCTGGAATTACAGGCGTGTGCCACTACACCAAACCATGGCTATCCTCTTGCCTCAGTTTCCCAAGTGCTGAGATTATAGGCATTCCCACCACGCCCAGCTTTTGAAGCTATTAAAATTTACCCTTCTAACACTTTTGCTAGTCTTGAATGCTTAAGGTCTTCTTAAAATGTTTTAATGTATATTCACAAAATTTTCTCTAATTTTTCTAATACTTCTTATGAAAAAATGTAGGGCACAGAATATAACGAGAATATTGCAGATTTTTTTGGATTTTAATCAGAAAAAGAAACCCAGCGCTGGGGAGTTAGTTCAGTGATAAGAGTGCATGCTTCGCATGCTTGAGGGCCTGGGCCTGATACTCAGCACTACAGAAAAACAAGAATGGAAAAAAAGAAACTTCATTCAGAATGAAAACTTGAAACTATAATTTCAAAACACAGTTGTATTCAGATATGCCAGTGGTGGTAATAGACAATACAATAACATATAAAATAAAACATATATAAAGTACAAGCAAAAAGGCTCTGTCTACTGGAAAAAAATTCTTTTTATTATAAAGGGACCATGGGAAATTGTAAAAAGTCAATATAATTCAAATTTATTTAAAAATTTAAATATAGCCTATCTTTTTCAATTTAAAAATTTATTAATCACAACACCAAAAAAATTACTAATAATGATTAAGTAAAACATCAGATCTGTTGCTGCCTGTTTTAAAAGAACAATGACCCATGGAGGGCTGTCAAATGTTGCTACAATAAAATGTAAATTCAGGCTTTTCCATATCACAATTTTTGCTTTCCAGTCACAAAGGAAAGAAACTAGACTCTGAGTCACTGTATAGGCTACCACATCACATCTGTTTCTTCTACTTAATCTACAATGGGCTTTAAAAAAAATTAAATCAGTGTTTACCCAAATATTTATGCCAAAAGTTAAGGTTTTAAATATAAAATATTCAATGAGCCAGATTACAGGAATGCTTTACGTATAATTCTTTTTATTTTCATGCAAAATAAAGGCACACCTTTTAATTTTGACTTACAGGATTTAAATTCAACCCCTTATAACAATGACTTAATATCTAATATTACATTCATGTTCAGAATGCACAGAGTGCAGCAACAAATGCAGCAAACTTCAGAGTGCTACCAAGCTGCTTCTACATCAAAAGACAGACAAGTGTCTGAGAGAATAATTTAATTGAACATACTTTTACAGACATACAGCTAACCTAAAGAAAGACAGACAGATTTAGAAAAGCAGCTACATCTGCAGAGGAAGGAAACAGCATGTTACAGACAGTCGATTATACATAGAACATTTGACAAACACCACAGAAAACAAACTTTGGCATCATTTACCACAGTACAAAACCTTGCACAAATCTTTTGGGAAGTGAAGTGCATAAGTAATGTTCTGGGCCTAAGCAGACTGTTTATTCTAAAATTAAGTATTTGAAAATATAAGTATATTCTAATACAATTACATAAATATAAAAAATAAAAAGAAAGCTGGAATTACATTTCCATTTTAGTATTATGGCTATCCCTGATTCACATTCTATACTGGGGCTTTTAAAAGAAAACGGTGCATTAGACAAATAAGTAAGTAAATAAATAAATAAATAAGACATTATGATATGAGCTGCTCCCATATCATTTCACGGAAAGCTGAGAAACTCGGCATTATTTTCAATTGGAAAGATTACTCACTTTATCAAAATTCTGCCCTGGTCAGGTATTAATCAGACATCGTCTATTATATAGTACCCTGCTGGTGTCAGCTGCTGAGACAGGAACTAAAAAGCAGAAGGAATTCCCTGCATGCATTATGTGTATTATTAGCAAAAGAGTGAGGTGTGCCCCAGTCCATCTGAGGCACAGCAAGTTGCATAACATCATTACCACTTTGTAGGGTCTGCCGTCCTCCAGCCAACACTCCACTAGGCAACATCCCTGTGGGAGTCAGGCCCTTGAGTGTCAGCACACTTTCACTCTCCTCCCTGTAGCAGAAAGATATAATAAGTGTCAGAGACTTTAGTTTAAAACAGATGGGGTAGAGATGTAGGCATATACAATTTACAACATTTAATATCATTTACCATATTATAAATATTTCAGATAATACATCTTAAGACAGACGACATTACTTTTCCTGAATAAGTCTTATTTACTAACATTTACTTTTTATTTAGGGATTTTTGTTTTGTTTTTGGGACAGGGTCTCTTTATATAGTGCAGACTGGCCTTGAATTCACTATTGTATCCCAGGCTGGCCTCGTACATATCTTTCTGCCTCAGTCTTCCAAGTGCTGGGATTAAAGTGTAGGCCACCAGAAGCATTAAGTATCTGGCAAGATTCAAAATCAAAAGGCATCACATGACTGAAAAATTATGGTATTTCATATGTTCTAAAAATTCAAATGTTAAATTAGTTTTTCTACCAAATTTTGAAGGACTGATCTATTCATTTATACCCTTAAACCTGGTATCCCTGAAATAACCCCAGAAAGGCAGGAAGGCAATTTGTGCTTTCAGCAATAAGAATGCCCTACGTGTATGAGCAATTCATCAAGAACATCCAGCAAAAAGAATTTCCTATATGCAAATTCATGAAGGCAATTTAGAAAAGCATCCCCTCCTTTTCGTGATCTTATTTTCAAGGTGTAAATATAGTACTTTCATCACAGAAGGAGACGAGATACTAAGGGCAAGCAATAGTAATAACAAAGGTCATATAGCCTGTTTTAAGGACCTAGCTCAGTGGCAGAAAGCATGCTTTTATCATGTGTAAGGCTTTGAGTTCCATCTCTAGTACTACAAAAAAATAAAATAAGAATAAAAGCAAACAAACCCTAGATTCAAATGGACTTATGTACCTTTCTTCAGTATATAAGTGTACAACTTTTTTACAGGAAGAAAACAACTATGTTGCTTTTAGATGTCAAGCAGGACAATGTTTATAAACAAAATACAAATAAGTAATCTTTGTAAAAAAAATAATCAGAGTGAAGCGTGGTGGCACATGCCTGTAATCCTAGCACTCGGGAGGCTCAGGCAGGAGGCTCACTGGGAGTTTGAGACCAGCCTAGGTTACAAAGCAAGCTCAAGACCAGCCTGAAATGCACATTGAGACCCTGTCTCAAAAAGACCAAAAAAAAAAAAAAAAAAAAAAAAAAACCAGGGAAATATATCATTACCTGAGAACAGAGAAGACTCTTGCCATCTTCCCAATTGCTCGAATTTTGTTTCTTATGATTTCTTTCCGGGCTGCAGCTGAACCTACTTTCAATAGAATAGAAAGAAAGACTCAAGTTTAGGCATCCATGCTTGCATTACTGTATCAGCCTGTCCACACTTATCTGAACCAAGACCAAGTTCCTTGTCACCAGCTAACATGGGGGAGACTAGATAAACTCATGCCAAAAAGTCCCTTATTTTCTCAATGTTTAGCTCAGCGCTGGTCAAATGTTGGGATCTGACACATATATAGACGAAAAGTAATCCATCAACTTTAATCATCTCACACTGCTGACTGATTGGTAAAACAGCAATGAGAAAAAAAACACTTGAGTCTGACTTGTATTACAAACCAAAGGACAAAAACACTAGTAACAATCCTATAGAGTCTTTAAATTTCATGAGAACCTATGCATGCAGACAAGAATTGTAATCCTCTGTTTAACTAAAGCCTTTAACATGCAGGCTAAAAATATCCCATTATATTATGAAAGAATAATTTTCCTTGCTCTAAGTTGTTCTAAAAATAAAAGGTACTATGCCATGCACATAATCCTAAATTAAGGGTCATATCCTCATTTCAACAACAAGGTACATCTCAACTTAATGGACTAGTTTTCCTCTAAGGTCACACACACACACACACACACACACACACACACACACACACACTCACAACTGTATGTGAGTATGACAAAAACAATCAGAAAATACTCCCTTAAAAACCTGGCTAAAAATCACTTTTACTCCATCTCTCAAGGGAACTGTGTTATCACTAATATACAATATAGCAAGATCCTTGGCTGAACAGAGTCAAAGGTTGTATCTTCCTTCCCTTGGCCTCCAGAAAGAACAATAATCTCAGTCCTATTATCTCATATATAGCAACTAGAATCACTCTGGACCCTAGAGTGTGGTTCCTTAGAGTTGTGCTTCAACATGATAAAAACACACATATGGAAGCACTATGGTTGAGGAGAAGGTTAAGGAAAGGCTAGTGATGCTAGAGCAAAAGGGGCCTAGGGTATACAGAAGTCTAAACAATCGTAAGTCTTCTAGAGTAGAACATTCCATTTAAAATCCAAACAGCCTCAAGTGCTCATTTCAGCAGCACATATAATAAAATACAAACAGCTTACAAATACATACAATTAAAAACTAAGATGATTTAAAAAAAAAAACTAAGATGATGACTAGATCTGACTACAATGAAACAAAAAAAGAAATCCAATTTAAAAGGTGAAAATATCAAGTATATTTTAGAGAAAAAGGCTCTACGATTCCATATTTATGATGTTCTTAAACATATTATGAGCACTGATGCTACAGCTTTTTACAAGTCCAAAACTGTGTGGATACCACAGCATTCCACAGGTATTTTTTAGATGTCAAAAAATTACGAGAAGTCTAAAAATCACAAACTATTAAAATTTGAAAAGATATTAGGGATATTGCAAAGTTTAATCTCATTTTATAGACAAAGAAACTTATTCAAACAAAGAAATTTATTCAACAAACTGTTCAAGAATACAAGGCATGTCTGATTTTCTTATAATGAATTAATGCAGACATTTTGATTTAAATTGACAGAAATTTAAATAGCTAAACTGCAGTAATGCAGTAGGGGGCTGAGAAGAATGGCTTTAATAAGGTAGATTCATACTTGCAGCCTCAATTTATTATCTGTAAAACCAAGTGATATGTAAACTATACTGATTTCAAATTAAAAAATCATGGAAGATAAAAACACTATAAAAATCGGAATTTAAAATCAGTCTACAAACACATCATGCATCATATTAAAGTAAATGTCCACAGTAAAATTATTTTGGGGAATAAGACAGACAATCAAACACCCCTAATCATGCAGGGAAAAGTACAAAACATTACAAATAAGCAAAAGAATGAAATTTTAAAACAAGAGGAATGAAAAGAGGGAAAATATTTCCATGCACAGAAAGACAGATATCTTGGAATATGACTTCAAAAAAAATCAAATGCTAATCAAGTAAAACTTGAGACTAAATTTGGACAAGGCCCAAAAGGACTCTACATGAACATTACTTGATGAATAATGCTAACTTACATGGACATGAGGATAACTTATGAAGTCATATTTCAAAACAATGTTACTCTGTCTGGTCTGTACCTTTTTTATTGCCATATATGAGCCGTTCTTCAGATGGAGAGTCCAGAAAAAAGGAAGTGAATGATGGAGAAAAGGTGGTTGAGACAAATAAAAAGATAGAGATTTAAGTTGGCAGTGGTACTGAAGAATGAATGCAGAAAGAAAGGGAGAAAAATGAAGGTCTCCATATTTGAAATTCTGTAGTACTACAGGTGAATAAGAGGGATGCCACTGAGTAGAGCTCTAAAATAAAGATTTCTTAAAAGATATGTTCAGAAGAAATTATGGACAGAATGATTATAATATTTGATGAAAGTAGACATAATTTGGGACAGAGGAAAACACGTGAAAACATATAAGACTGATAAAAGACTGTGCTAACAACAACTGCACCTTTATAATCATACTCCTAAAGAAACGTGTCACCCGTGAAAGGTTTTTTTTTTTTTTTTTTTTTTTTTGGTACTAGGAACTGAACTCAGGACTTTGTGCTTGCCAGGTAGTCGCTTGTGCTGCTGAGCTATAATCCCAAGCCCTTGTGAAAGTATGTTAAGTGAAAAGTAATAACACAAATAAGGAACAAACTTAATGTGGTTCTTCAAGGACACTAACATCTGTAAAATATGTAGTATTCATAGAGAAATGTAGGTAACTTCATAAACTACCTCAGTGAAAAACTTCACCCACCCTTACTAGAGAAAAAGCTAAACCTCCTACAGTTTGCAATAAGAACACATAATTTGTTGAATCTCAATTGTAGAACTTCTGCATATACTCAGCAGCAACACTGTGCTTTTTATATCCCAAGCCAATCTGGGAGCTCAAGGGACATCTTTTTGCAAAAAAAGCAACAGACTGTTTCAAAGCAAATGATAGCTCTAACAGTAGGTAGCAGAGGTAGCTTCACTTGAGCAATTCCAACCTTCTACACTAATGCTAAGATACATCATTCCATTATAAGAAACTCAAAGTTTAGTTTAGAAATACTGTAACACATAGGATTATGTCTCTCCTTTACTAAACTGAAAACAAAAGATACATCTGGAAGGAACAGTATGCATTTTAAATACCATAGAAATTAGTCTTCAAAATTTTTTCTATGATTAAGTAACACCTTGAACACTATGTGCATTTTTACATGCAATGTTTGAGCAAATCTGTCTTAAAATGACCCCATACACATAAATAACACAGAGTACTAAAAATTCATCACTTACAAAAAAGGAGTCTTATTCGTTTAGATTTGGATATACAGTGTACTCAGAATATAATATATAAAAACTGCCATTGGAAAATCTCTAATCCTACTCTCTACTCTTCCCCACAAAAAAGCTAATCCTTATTCTGCCTCTGTAGCAAACATCATTCCGCTTTTCCAAAGTCAAATTTCTTCTCAGTCCCAGTTCATATGATGGTTCCACTTTTACACAGGAAAAGAGGAAGGAGAGAACAAAAGCTATTCCATCATGGGGAAGAGTAAGGAGAAAAAGAGGATCAGCGTAAAGAGGACAAAATGAAGGAGTATAGATGAGGGGAAATAAACCTAGTTCCAGAAGATCTTTTTTTCTGGCCCATTCTAAACTTTAGCATCTATGCTAATGTCCTCCCCATCTTCCACTGCTACAATATTCTTTCCTAAATCATCATCATTCAAACTTTCTTAGAATTCCCACTCTTAATACCAGGTAGTATAAGAATAAAAAAATGAAGAATAATTGCACCTGTCATGCTGGCAATGGAGATCTATTTCTACTGTTAAAGTTGGAATTCAGTATGTTTTCCCATAGAAACATTGTCACAAATGGTGATGAAAAACTTTAAAATTCTTTAAGGCTAGGAAATAATTTTTATCTTTTCTGTTTCCTCAATATACAGATAGAAAGATCCTAAGAAGTAATGGGACATTTCCAAGATTGCACAGCTGGTAAACGGTAATGAAAAAACACCTAAACCATTATCTTTTTCACTAAATCATACTACTTTTTTGATGGCCAAATTTAATTCATCTTTGGAGTACAAAATAATATAACAAGTGAATAAATCAGCATAATTGAACATACTGATAGGACAAACATTAAGATACCTAAAACCTTCTCATTAGAGTGACTATAATGGTTTAATACTTCCATGCTTTAGGCAGGTAGTAAATGTTATCTGTTCCTTTCCCTGTTTGAAAAAAACGAACATAATAAAATGTTGTATTTATCCCTGTTATATTTATATGTGCTTCAGTCTCAAAAAAATGACTCAATATCTATCTTCATATAAATCATAGGTAAATATATACACATTTACCTATATATATACATATTGATGTATAAATCACCTTTAGCCAAGTAGTACAGTTAGACTTAATAAGGATAGTTATTTATTGGAAAAAGACTAAAGCATCACCTGCTACCACTCCTATTTAACATACTACTGGCAATACTATAATTTTCAAAGTTAAAAAGGTAAATATGTAGAAAATAAACAATACTGCTCTTATACAAATGATTTATTTCCAACAGGTATGGAAAAAAATGTAAAATTACCAAATGCAGTCATGCTACTCATCTAAATTGTTGGATGTAAGGCAAGCCCACAAATATATGTATTTCTTTACACAGCTAGAAAATACGTTGAAAGACCAGTTATAGGGGCTGGGGATTTAGCTCAGCGGGGCATAAGTGCCTGCCTTGAAAGCAGGCAGTCGTGAGTTCGATCCCCGGTACCAATAAAAAGGAAAACACACACACACACACACACACACACACACACACACACACAAAATACCAGTTATAATAGTATTAAAAAGAGAAAAACTAATCTATTAATTTAACTTGAAAATAACAACAGATTTTTTTCCAAAGAAAATCTATAATTTTCAATGCAGTAATTATGTATTCAATGGAGTAATAAGTGGACTAATTATATATAGCAAGAGAGTTTTAGTTTATAAACTAAGCATTAAGAATTCCTTGAATTCTGATATAGAGTCAACAATACTAACTGAAACACCCACAACATTATTTCATAGAATTTGGCAAATTACTGGAAAATTTCACCTGAAGAACTTACTTTGCTGTATGTCCAGAACTATTTCAAGCATAATCTTAACTATTCATTTTTTCAATACAACATTATGAAGTACGTAATATTATTCTCATTTGAAGAGGAATACTGAGACCCAGAAAGGTTAAATAACTTGCCCAAATCCACAAAGTCACTGTAAGAACTAGATAGATTTTAGCTCAGGTCTATTTTTACAACAGATTCTGATACAGCAGAACAGGGTAAAGAAATATCTATTTTAAATTTTTAGAAAAAAATGTCCTACATTTTATTTTATTTTATTTTATTTTTTATCATTACCAGGGATCGAACTCACAGCTGCCTGATTACAAGGCAGGCGCTTATGCCGCTGAGCTAAATCCCCAGCCCCTTAAAATATACTACATTTTAAAACTTTGAATTTCTATACAAATATCAAGAGAAGAGAGAATAAAAAGAAAAACAGGCCAACTGTGGTGGCACAATCCCAGGGACTTGGGAAGCTGAGGCAGGATGACAAGTTTGAGGACAGCCTCAGCACCCTAGTAACAATAACACAGTGCTCCTTGGATTTGATTCCGAGTAGCACAAAAATAAGATTAAAAAAAAGAAGAAGAAAAGAAAAAGAAAAATCCTATTTACTAAAGATTATTATCTAAACCAAAACTGATAAAAATGTACTTGTTTAATGTAGCTTTCGTTTTTTTTGGTACCGGGAATCGAACTTAGGATCTTGCGCTTGTCAGGCAGCCACAGTGCTGCTGAGTTATATATCCCCAGTAGTTGTTTTAATTATTAACAAAAGTATGAGTAAAATCCTATCTTTCTGCCTGCTACAAAGAAATAACAGTAACAATTACATACAGTTGCTCACTTTCAAAAAATGAAATTATCATTGTCGAGGAGTCAAAGGGTCCAGGCTAAATACACAGCCCCGATTCCCAGGTAAATTAATAAAAGTCAAACTTGTTGGTAGGCAGAGAAATTTTCACACAGTTTCCATTCAAACTTTACCCAATAAATGATCAATTATTTATTTATATTTTGTGGTACTGGGGCTCGAACTCACCACCTCGTGCTTGCCAGGCAGGCGCTTATGCTGCTCAGCTAAATCCCCAGCAATAAATAATCAATTAAAATGGATAGTTTACACAACTGGAAAAATAGTAATTTTTTTCTTAGCACCTTTAAAAATCAAAGAATATAAATTTAGTTAACTCTAATTTACTACTTTACTTACTGATTTACCAAGCAAAATTAGTAAAGTAAGTACAAATGGCAAAAATCCTAAGAGGTGAACCTGTAGAGAAATAGGTCTATGGATTCACTGCTGGAAGTAATTCATATTGGTCCCAATTCTTCTTCTGCAAAGCAGTTTGGAAGTTCACAAGCTAAACAGTAAAACTAAAACTGATCATATTCTTTTTTTTTGTACCAGGGATGGAACTTATGATCTTGCATTTGCCAGGTAGGCACTTATGCTACTGAGCTAAATCCTCAGCCCCTCCTGATCATATTCTATAATTCTCAAGTCTATAATTCTCAAGAAGTTCTTTTCTATGAGAAAAAAGCTACTATACAAATATTTATTGCACTGCGATTCATAATAAGGATAATTTAGATTAACAAAATTGCCAAGCAATATGAAGTTAACTTTTAAAATTATAGTATATTAATATAACTTTTAAGTATATTAATACTTAAAAATATATAGTTATTGCTGGGTGTGATGGCACACACCTATAGTCCCAGCTATTCAGGAGGCTGAGGCAGGAATAGTGCTTGAGCCCAGGAGTTTGAGGTCAGTCTGGACAACATAGCAAGACCCCATGTCCAAAAGAAAGAGAAAATGAGGGACGGAGGGAAGGAAGAAAGGCAGGAAGGAAGAAAAAGGCGGAGGAAAGGAAGGATGGAAACATATGGCCATTAATCTTTCCAATATGTAGACCATACTTAAATATAAAAACTTTTAAATACTGGCTACAACTACCAAAAGTTTACTAAAACAAAGATGTTTGTCTTGTACTCTGAGTAACTACTTTGAAGATAATGATACACAGTATATTAACTGTTGTTATTCTTATTACAGTATTCTGTTAAATTTGTCTTTATTTTTTCATAAAGATGTGAGGAGAACATACAAGGGAATAGAGTTTGCAGCTTGTTAAGTTTTTACCCTTTTACTTAAGAAAGGTTAAGTAAATATTTTAATTAAAAAGTTTAAAATCCAAATTTCGAAACACTAAAAAGATGTTTTTATGGTATTCATTTATAAGTATATATTAGATATACAGGCTTGTTGACTCATACAGACCTATAACCATGTATAACTTTGTTTCTATGGGAAAAAATACTGCCCAAATCTTCAGCAAACTAACAAGTAGTCTTTTAGAATCCAATCACACTAATTTTGAGATCAGCCCACTTTGGTGTCTACAAAGCAGTGAAAGCAATACTGGGAATTCACATGTCTTTGATGCACTAAGAATATTAAACTAGTTCTTCTTTTCAAAAAGCAGTGTCCATGAGCCAGGCATGGTGGCTCATGCCTGTAATCCCAGCACTTGGAAGGCTGAGGCAGGAGGATCACTGCGAGTTCAAGACCAGCATGGGTTACAAAGCAAGATCAAGGCCAGCCTGAACTACATAGAGAGACCCTCAAAAAGACCAAAAAAAAAAAAAAAAAAAAAAAAAAGCAGTGTCCATTTTCATGAAGAGCCACATCCTTTTAATACATTTCAATTTTCTTTTTCTTTTGTTCCTCCAAATTTCCCTTTACCAAAACTCATCTTCTGCCCCATGTCACCATGAAAGAGAACTAGAATTATTTTAAAATACTAGACATATTTGACAAAGTGATTTGTCACTGATTAAGAGAATAGCCATCCTGAAAGAAATGACTTTTTTTTTTGAGCCTGAGTAAGTAAGAGACACCATTTCAAATAAAAAGTAGTAAGATGAGTAATCATACCATCAAACTGGTCTTCACCTTCAGTCATTAGTTCATCATCAGAGCAAATACTCAGAACATTTACCAACATTTCTGTCACTATTCAAAAAAGAAAAAAAAAGTTAAATGTTAGCTACCCATGTATAATCATCTATACATACAGCAATGATTCATACAAATAGTTAAATAATTTTAATACAAGAAGGCATACACATTTTGACAGGAGGAATGATGGTATTAAAAAGCTTACTGTAAAAGCTTTTATAGTAACTAAATCTTAGAAGTAGCCTATATGTCCATCAACATATGAAAGGGTAAAGAAAATGTGGTGTTTACACAAAATGGGAGTATTACTCTGCCATAAAGGACAAATTTGAATTGTTTCTTGGAAAATGGATGCACCCTGAAGCTGTAATATTAATGAAATAAATAGGACATGCAAACTTAAATATTGCATGGTTTCTCTTATATGAGAAACTCAAAATATAAGTGAAGAGCAAATAAAAGAGATAATAGCAAGTAAGGAGACAGTTCTTTCTCAAATGGTAGGGGGATCAAGAGATGGAATAGAGAAAGGAGGAAGAGGAAGGGGGAGGGGAAGAAGATGAAAAAAGAAGTAAAACATGTTACATACATGTACCAATTTCCCACAAACTATAATATAATCATTAAATACTACAAACATCTGTTAAAAAATTAAAACCTAAAAAAGATTCAATGACAGTAGGTGGAGAGAAAAAAAATTTTTTATCAGTACCAGGGATCGAACTCATTACCACACACTTGCAAGGCAGGCACTTAAGCCACTGAGCTAAATCCCCAGCCCCGAGAAAAAAATTCTTTACAGAATATAATTTCAAGACTCTCAGGGAAAAAAATTCTGAAAAGATATAAACACAGAAAAACAATCTGAATATGTGTGTGTGTGTGTGTGTGTGTATATATATATATATATATATATATATATATATATATATGATCCTCATCCATGGATATGGCATTAAGAAGAAAACAATGTTGGCATGGTTCTTTTGTTTCAAAGAAGTCCCAAGATCCAATCTTTAAAAAACAAAGACCACAGCAACCATCCTAAATCTTATTCCTATACATTACCAATGATTTCTCAACAATCTGAGCTCATGGCTTTCTTTTTTTTTTTTTTTTTTTGTCTTTTTCATTTTTATTGGTACCGGGGATTGAACTCACCACCGCCTGCTTGCAAGGCAGGTGCTTATGCCGCTGAGCTAAATCCTCGGCCCCGCTCATGGCTTTCTTAAGACTTAATCTTCCATGGGGCTGGGGATTTAGCTCAGCGGCATAAGCATCTGCCTTGCAAGCAGGCGGTCGTGAGTTCAATCCCTGGTACCAGAAAAAAGGAAAAAAAAAAAAAAAAAAAAAAAGACTTATTCCTTAATTACTGTATTTTTCCTTACTCCTCTGGTTTTTCTACCCTTTCACCCTCAAAATTTAGATATCATCAAGATTCTCTTGCAGCTTTATTCTTTTTGTATGTCCAATTTCTTTGCAACTCTGTCCATTTTTACAGCTATAGTTTCAAGTACTTCTATTTGAAAGTCTTCATCCCAAAGTCTTCATCTCCTATCTTTCATGCTCTGGATTTCCTTACTGGCTTTACTGTCAACCACAGTCTCTACCTTCAAAAAGCTTACTAACTAATAAAATAGATAGATAGATACCAAAAAGGAAAAATGAAAACGCTTCTCTAAGTATTCAAAAGAACCCAAAGGTCCAGCATGTAAGGTAAGATTTTTGGTAAATGACATTTAGCAAGAATCATGAACTAGAAGAGTTTGCCAGGTGGAAGATGGAAAAGAAAATTCTAAACAGAAGTTAGAAAAACTAACAAGAAGTCACATAGATAATGAAATAGAATTGATAATGCAGATATAAAAACCTCACAAATAAAATCAACTGATTTTCAACAAGGATGCCAACATAGTTCAATGGGGAAAGAATAGTCTTTTTTACTACTGCTCATGGACAAACTGGAGGCCCACAGATAAACAATTAAGTTGGACACCATCTCACCACTGCATACTATATAAAAATTAACTAAAAATATATAAAAGCTATAACTATAAAACTTTAAAAAATGATAGAGGTAACTATAAAACTTTTTTAAAATGATAGGGATAAACCTTGGATTAGATGATGATTAATTAAATATTATACCAAAAATATAAGCAACAAAAGAAAAAACAGGTAAATAGGACTTTATCAAAATTAAATTAAAAACTTGAAGCTGCATATGTCTGAAGTTCTAGCTACACAGGAGGCTATCACAGAAGGATTATTTCTCAAGAATACAAAAAGCCAATTCAGAGAATTGGAGAAAATACCTGTGAATAATTTATCTAATAAGGGATTTGGATCTAGAATATACACTTTAAAAAACTCACCAATAAAGACAAATGACCCTATCTATTTATTTATTTATTTAGGTACCAGGGATTGAACTCAACGGCTTCATACTTCACTAGGAAAGCACCACGAAAGTGCTTAAGCCACTGAGCTAAATTCCCGGCCCAAATGACCCAATTTAAAATGAGCAAAATATCTGAAAATAAATTTATCCAAACATATATAGTTATTAGCACAAAAATATAGTTTTAATTATTAATCAGGGAAATGCTAATCAAAATCACTTCATATCCATTATGAGGACAATAATAAGGCAGATAATATTGAGCAACTGGTTAGCTGGGTGTGGTGGTACACTCCTGTAAGCCCAGCAATTGGGAAGCTGAGGCAAGAGGATCGTTTGTAAGTTCAAGACCAGTCTAGACTACAAAGTGAGGCCAAGGCCAGCCTGAACCTCATAGTGAGACTCTGTCTCAAAAAGACACACACACACACACACACACACAAAAAGAGAGTGAGGGAGAGAGAGAGAACTTGGGATCATTATACACTACTGGTGGGATTGTGAAATGGTACAGCAGCTTTGAAAACTGGTCTGGCATATCCTTAGAAGGTTAATCATTATGATCTAATCATTTCACTCCAAGGTTAAAATGCAAGAAAAATGAAAATGTTAAGTCCACATACAAACCTGTTCACAAATGTTCTTTTCAGCATTACTTATAATAGTAAAAATTTAGAAAAAAATCAAATGTCTATAAGCTGATTAAAGGAAATACATAAAATTACACACATGTAATAGAATATTATTTAGTCATAAGAGGAATGAAGAACATAATGGATGAACCTTAAAGATGTTATGGAGAAAATGATCAAAAAATTATACCTACATGTACAAATTCCCCAAAATGAATGTAACTATTATGTACCACAAATGCACACTAATAAAAAAACACATTATGGAAAGAATACAGTCACAAAAGACCACATATTATATAACTCCATTTTTACCCGTGGAGTCACATAACAAGCAAATCTATAAAGATAGTACATTAATGGTTATTTAAGGCTAGCAAAAATTGGTTTGGGGAAATGAAGAGTGATTGCTAATAGGCACAGGGTTTCTCTGAGGGGTGATGAAAAAATTTCAAAACTCACTGAAGCAACAGCAGCACAAATCTGTAGAATTTACCAAAAAATCACTGAGTACAAAATTAAAATAGATCAATATCCTGAGTGAGATATATCTCAATAAAGCTATTATGAAACATAGTGAAAATGTATAAAAGCATAAAACAAACAATATATTCCAGCAGGAAACTGGCTTTGTTGCATTATGGCTAGAACACAGGTAATATCAAAGAGAAAGGCAGGAAATGAGATGGAGGCAGAAAAAACAACAAAGGAAGTCCAAAGATTAGTGTAATAGGTCAACATTTTTCTTGAAAGATACAGGGTCATTTATGGACACTAAATAGCAGGTTTTAAATACTGTACGTAATACTTTTATCTCAGAAGCTTGCCTGTGAAAGAAGGACAAGAAAGTCACAGCACAGCAGTAGAGAAAGACATGAAATGGGGAGAAATGTTTTATTTAAAATTCAGGCTAGTTGGGTATGGTAGCATACACCTACAATCCCAGGAGCTAAGGAATGAGAATCACAAGTTTGAGCCCAGCCTAGACACTTTAGCAAAATCCTGTCTTAAAATAAGGAAATTTAAAAAGAACAAGGGATGTAGCTTAGTATAAAGATCTGGTTTCAATACCCAATACCACAAAAAACGATGAATAATTTATAAAAGAGCTAATCAAGAGAGTTTTAAGATACAGGACACATGAATGATAAACCACATTTCCCATAAAAAAAGAAGGGGGGCTGGCGGTTTAGCTCAGCGATGTGAGTGCCTGCCTGGCAAATGCAAGGTTGTGAATTTGATCCCCAGTACTTTAAAAAAAGAGAGAGAGAGGGAGAGAGAGAGAGAGAGAGAGAGAGAGAGAGACAGACAGACAGAGAGAGAGAGAGAGAGAGAGAGAGAGAGAGAGAGAGAGAGAGAGAGAGAGAGAAGGGTAATACAAATTTAGGTACAAGTTAGAAGGACTAACCCCTGGATGAACGAGTTACCTTTGCAACAAGATAAAAACTGACAATGAATGTACTTTGTGGTAGGAAACAATAAATAAAGTGCTCACCACTGACAAGTATTTTAATTGAATGAGATAAATAACTGGAAGAAGAAATCATTTAAGGAAAAAAAGGAGAAAATTTAGAATATATCCTAAGGAAAATGGGAGAAACAGCAGACTAGAAATCAAAAGGCTACTTGAGTACTCCTGGGAACCCAGCTGATAATAGAAATTAAGAGGTGTCATCAATTCATAAGGCAGTAGTGCTCCAGATGTAAGCTGTAAAAATGGAGAAAATGAATGGTCGAATTTACTAAAGATTTATAAGGCAAATAAATTAGATAAGCAGTAGAGGAAGCGTTTAAGAGTGTTAAAAAGGAAGAAAGGCAAGAAAAAAATTCATCTACCAAGAAATGAGCTGGTGAAATAGCTGAACAGTAAAGTGTCTGCATGGCATGTACAAAGTCTTAGCTTCAAACCACTACCTGAAGAAAAAAAAGAGAAAAAGAAGGAAGGAAAGAGAGGGAAAGAGGGAAAAAGAGAAAAAGAAAAAAAGAGAAAGAGAAAAAAAAAGAAAAAGAAAGGGAGAGGAAAACGAAAGACCAGTTAAAAGCTTAGAGAGTCCAATGAAAAAGAAAATCCAATATAATCAGTGTGAAAGGTTGCTATAAAACAGTTTTCTTATCAGTAGGTTAATGGCATCATCTTTATCACACTCAAAATACCCAATTCTTCTTCAACCTTTTTCTTTCTCTTAAACTTATAATCTTGTTATGTCTCACTGATTTCTATTTCTACAGTTCTTTCAGTTCTCTATGTTTCCATTCCTAATTCTACAAAAGCTTCATTACGTCTCTACTTGATTTTTGATGTAGCTTCCTAACAGGTCTCCTAGGCTTTAGTTTTCCTTTTACCCAATTCACTTCACTAAGTAATCCCCTCTCCACCTGATGGTAGAGAACAACACAGAGTTTTGGGCATGCTGGACAAGCATCTACCACTGAGCTACATTCTCAGCCCAGTGATATTTCTAAATGACTACCCATGGTCACGTTTGTTTCAGTGGCTGGCAATCACTTATCAAAATTCCAGCTGTCTGTGTAGAGATCAAGATCTTTATGATCTAGTTAATGACCTATGTTTTTATTATTTTTCTTCTTGTCCTTTATACATTCTACTAACAAATCAAACTGAACCTCTCAACATTTGTCAGAGACTTATACTACTTTATTTTCAGACACAGGTTTGAGAAGTTCTTCTATCTAGAATTTTATTGCTCATATCCACAAGCAAAATCCTCCCATTTAAACAGCTAATCCAATACATTAGACAAAAAAAAAAAAAAAAAAAAAAAAAAAAATTCCTTAAAACCATTCCTGTCTTGGAATACTTACAATATTATATCTTATTATCATTAATTATGTATCTCAGGTCCCTAATTAACCAACAAAATCCCTCACCTTATCTTTACATTCTTAGTTTTTTTTTTTTTTTTTTTTTTTGTCTTTTTCTTTTTCTTTTTTATTGGTATTGGGGATTGAACTCACGACCGCCTGCTTGCAAGGCAGGTGCTTACGCTGCTGAGCTAAATCTCCAGCTCCACATTCTTAGTATCTTGAAAACAGATTTTCAAAAAAAAAATCTAGAAGTCAAGTGTTCTGTCAAGGGTTATGGCATACTAGTTACTCAGGAAGCAGGATGATCAAAAAATTGGGGACAGCCTGGGCAACACAACAAGACTTCATCTCAAAAAAAAAGAAAAAACAAAAAAACTCTATTAAAAGAGTAGTAAGTCTCACATGCATAACCTTCTACAGAAATCACACTACACTGGAACCTCTAGAACAGAGGATCCTAATATAAGAATATTAGGACCAATAAACCAATTCACTTCAGATCTATATGCATACTAAGAATGTTCTGGGTGTGCACATACATTTGTACATGTTATTTTCTTTTTAAAAATGATTCTGTTTTAAGAAATTGGTAAGTGCTTCTATGTGTATTTTTAAAAATTAATTTTCATCTCTTATAACATTTTGAGATTCTTATAGATACAAAAAATACTAGTTGAGATTTGTTTCAAAATAATTTAGGTGTAGGGAAGGGAATAGTGAATGGGTATATAAATGACATAAGATTGGCCAATAGTAATGATTTGATAATTGCTGAACATGGGTAGGAAGTACATAAGAATTCACATTTTTCATGTATGTTCATAGTTTTCCAGTTTATGATTGTTTCTAAGCTGGGTGTAGAGGCTGAAGTAGGAGAATTATGAGTTTGAGACTAGACTGGGCTACACTGTGTTCAAAGACAGTCTGAACTACATTCCAAGGCCCTGTCTCAAAAGAGAGAGAGAGAGAGAAAGAGAGAGGGGGGGGGGAAGAAGGAAGGAAGGAAGGAAGGAAGGAAGGAAGGAAGGAAGGACGGACGGAAAGAAAGACAGACAGACAGACAGACAGGAAAAAAAGAAATTTAATAGGGGTTCTTAGCCCCCACCAAAAGTTAAACTCTGCTTTCATTTAACTTTAAACTATCCTTTCAAGAAGCCTCTGGCTTAGGTTAGTAGCTTTCCAGGGACTAGCCCAGAGTAAAGCTAGCTTTTTCAAAGTGAAACAAACAGAATGTCACTTGCTGATTTTCACCGAGAAAAATTAAGAGTCAAGTTACCTAAATAGTTAGAGTATCTAAACATCTGTCATGTATTAAAATGTCAAATATGCAGGGAGTTTAACAAAATTTTATGACTGCATGAAATTGATTAGGATTCTATTTATGCATAATATTAAAATGTGAGCTTTACTTTTTTAATTTAGAAATGATTCACAGAAAACACAAATGTTCAAAAGGTTTGAATCCTTCCATATGCATTTTACAAGAGATGATTTAGAGTCATAAGAGAAGACTTGAAAAGCATTTAGAATTCAAGTGCAGGAAGGCCAAGAGAAGCTGTTTTCCATCTTCACATAATTTGTAGAGTCACAGAAACCAAACTAAACTTTCTCATTTCTCACAATGAGATGGACTGCACAGTTAGTTACTGAGTTCACTAATGAGCTCTATAACTTTTTGATGCCCTAGTTTTTGACTGGTATACTGAGAAAAATCCATTTCTCTATTTTTTTCTTTTTAAACACTCACTGTATAAACATTTAAATTAGATATAATGAAATATTTTACATTGAGGCCTCAGAAAAACAAATTTGAAACTACAAAATGCCCATTTTCCTCCTACCTTACCTTCCTCCTGGCCTCCTTACACCCTTCTCATATTACATTGTAACTGCTGAGTTGCAATCAAGTCCAGAGGCAAGAGAGTTACCAAGACGAATTCTTAAATTCCCTTTAGTCGCATGATGCTATGATTGAACTATTTCTCATATACCAAAGATAGAAGCTTGTTAAGTGTAATGCATCCCTTGCACCTAAGCCCTTAACTGGTCCTCTTCTCAAATGCTAAAGCGGGTAATTCTATCTGCATATTAACTTAACATCAGACCTTTAGAGTAAATGAAGACCGAAGGCAAGTACTAATTTTGAATTATAGAACAAAAATTGCCTTGGCAGAAGTGACCATCATAAAAAAAGGAACATTCTGTAACATGGAAGAGGTGGGGAAAAATAGAGGGGCACATAGAACAAAATGTTTTATAGTATTTGTACTCTCATACTACCATATGCCCCATATGAAAACAAAGGTGTTGCCTTGTGGAAAAATTAACACTAAAAGTTGGATGTGGTGGCGTGTGTCAGTAATTGCTGCACTCAGGAGGCTGAGGCAGGAGGCACTCAGGATACTGTATATTCAAGGTCACCCTGGCCTATATAGTGAGTTCACGACCATCCTGGACTACACAGCAAGACCCTGTCTCCAAAAACAAAAACAAACAATCAAAAAACACATCAAAATGAAAAAGAAAATATGATAGGTAACAAAATCCTAAGAATTCTACAGAACTAAAAAGAAATAAAAATTTTAAGTAGCACTTATTTTCTCTTAAAAAGATTAAGAAGTGTTATCTAACAGGTAGTCTCCTAAGTTAGCAGAAAAAATCACTACTAAAACTCTATACATATTTTGATACAGAAGAAATCTTAGGTTAGAACCTAGAATGTTCTTTATCATTTCTCTCAGAGCACAGAAGAGCTATCAAATTCTACCATAAATGTCCATGGCATCCCCAAAACTAGTATTAAAATCTGCAGGATCCACTCCAAAGTAAAGCAAACCCTCCATGAAAGATACTTTACTTTAAAGTAAAGACAAAAAGGAAGAAAATCCAACAGCTGAAGACAACATCAGGTTATTTATAAATCTTCTTCTAGTCCCCCAGACACCCTCACATGGGGGCTGTAAACAGCTAACTAAAATATCTTTGAAGCTCTCATATTCACACCCACACCCACAGACACAAGTAAAGCTATCACCACAGTGAAATCCGACTTAAGTTTCCTTTATCTAGTACCTGTGATAGTAAACTAGAGTAAATGTAAAGGCAATAACATAATTCTTGGTTCTTTTAAAATAAAAGGCATACCTTTTTCTCCAACAAATGGTAAAGACCATGTGAAGACATCCATAAAATTGGGCAACCAGTAAGGATGTGGAGAACAATTAAACTGTCGAATATTCATCACATTATTTTCATACTTTAATACAGCAGCTGCAAGATAAGTTGAATGCCAATGTAACAATTTGTCTGCAGGCTCCAAAGTACAAAATACATAAGAGTAGAAAGGTATCTTTTTAAGAGAGAAAGGTAATTAAAATCTGGGCTAGTAGAGAGAGACAAAAATTAATTTTTTGTAATAAGGACATATTTTGTTTTTAACAGAGTTTTATGTCCAGTAATAGATCTTTTCAATGAAATTTTTAGATTATTTCCAGAATGTTTGTTTTACTTTATAAATAATAATGAACATGTACTTTTACTAAATCCAAAATTGTGAAAACTCAATATATAAAGGAAGCACAGAATGGAAATGAGCAATTTTCTAGGTTTTGAAATTTCATATGAACTGAGGAATTAAAAGAAGATCTTTTTAGCTTCATGAAACCTAATAAGGGCAGCTAAATGAAAATAAGATAAACAAGCAAATCAAATCTTCCACTAATTTACTTATGGATGTGGATGTACTTATTTCATTTACTATAGAAAAGCAGGTGAAAAAACATTAAAGAAATATTTTACTTCATTTAGAAAAAAACTCTCCTAAAATCCAAAGGCTAAATATAATAATCAAAAGTTAATATATCCATCATAATTTCAGTTAACTTTCTAATGCTTCAATGTCAATATAATTACATATTTTATATTAGCTTACATAAATTTTTATCACTGGTTACATTACTTTCAGAACAAGGGGTTAGAAGGGCTAGATTCTAGTCTAAACTACAACACATAGTGGCTGTGGAATATGTAGTATATTATTTAATCTGCTTCTCACTTATAAAATAAAAACATCCTATCTCTAAGTTCAAGATCTCGAAGTTCAAGATCTGAGAATATATCTCATAGAAAACTACATAAACTATAAAATGGTTTGTCAATATTACAATAAGTATGTGATTACTTTTTGTTCCTTTACTTAATGAAAAGCACTGAAATACAGATGTTAAATTCCAACATCTGCAATCCTGGCTAATACAGAACCAAAAGTCATCCTGCTACATAAAACCATTTATTAACTTAACCAGTATACATTGTTTTCCTTATAAAATTACCTTGTGAAATAAAAACGTTTTAAATTTACCTCAGAGACTAACGGCTGGCTAATAACAGGCTTTCAAACCTTATTTTAGAAAAGACAAAGAAAGAAAATCTAGAAAATTGTCTTGTAAATGGGAATGAACATCACAAACATGCCCATACTACGTAAACATTCAAAGCATTAACATTAGTTATATACAGAAATATAACTACTAAAAGACACTTGATTGACAAAACATTTAATGGTTTGAGTTTTGATTTTAAGTATTAAAAAAAAAAAGTTCTTGAGTCAAAGTGACAAGGGACAACCAGTAAGGTAGTAAACGGTTGAACACTGAATACTAGCTCTTTTAATACTGAAAAGAATAGACAGAGATAAGGAATTAAGAGCACTGGCAAAGACCATAATCTTAAGCAAAATAAATCAGACACACATACTTAAATATGGCACGGTTTTTCCTATGAGAAATCAAAAGTGTAAGTAAAGAGCAACATAAAAGACAGATATAGAGGGGCTGGGGATTTAGCTCAGCGGCCTAAGCGCCTGCCTTGCAAGCAGGCAGTCGTGAGTTCGATCCCTGGTACCAATAAAAAATGAAAAAGACCAAAAAAAAAAAAAGATACATATAGAAAATATGGAGATACCCCTTTTGCCAAATAGAAGGATTAAGAGTAGAGGAGTAAGAAGTGGAAGGGAAGAGGCTAAAAAAAAAAAGATGTGTTATGCACATGTACTCTCTATGAGTTGGTACATGTACATATAATCATTATGTACTGTAAATGTAATAATAAAAAAATAAAAACTGAAAGAAAAAAGGTGCCAGGAAAAAATTAAATGTAGCACTTCATTCTGTTCTTGAGAATGAAGTCAAAACTTAGATAATATTTTTTTTTTTTTAAATGGAAGCTACAGGCTGAGGCAGGAGGATCATTGTAAGTTCAAGGCCAGCTTGGGCTACAAAGTGAGCTCAAGGCCAGCCTGAACTACATGAGACCCTGTCTCAAAAAGACACACAGACACAAAAGAAAGCTCCATTTCTTTAGTTTAAGTTCTTATATTCAATATTAAAGTTATGCAGCATGTTACTGTTGGATCTTAGACGAATGCTTTAATTTTTTGTCATCATTTCTCATTATCCAAAAAACTCAAATTGTGCTCCTTTTTTGAACTTGCACCATGACCCATATTTAGCAATGACCTCATTCATTATCTTTCTAAATGCACTTTTAAAAGTCTTTAACCTTCTGTTCTTTTTTTCTTGGCACAAATACTTGGGTCTAACTCTGAAGCTATGAAATCGCCAGCTAAATTCCAGACATGGCAAGACAGATTAGGAGCTGGCTTCTTAATTTCTTCCTCCTCTGATGTGAACTATGTAAATTCAATTTCACCTTTAATGTCCTTGGCATATATTTGTCTAGACTAAGATCCTTTGTATTATTTGTCAATAAATCATGTTCAGAATAAAATGAAATCCTATCATAACTGGGAGATCAAATTTGAAGGGAAGGAAAAGAAATAAAAACCACTGGAACAGAAGATTTAAAAGCAGATACTATAAAAAAAATTTAAAAAGAAAGAAAAGAATTTCTGTATGAAAGGAGAGTACACTGGATTAATGAAAGACATCCAAAAACAAATTTTCATTGGGCAGTGATAAAGACTGTCAGGATAAAAGTACATACAAAAACAACATGATAAACTAAGCAAATAGATGGTGCAAATAAAACTGTCAAAGTAGTAGCAGATTTATATAAACAAAACATTCTCTTGACTATAAAGGGAAAGAATTAAGAAAAGTAAGTTTAAGAAATTCATGTTTGGTTTTACTTGATGTACTGAAGAGCACTTGTTTTGCATCAGCTTTTATGAGTGACAAGCTGTGGAATGCTCATATATACTTTCATTTCACATTTTGGATTTTTATTTATTATCTTCTCTCTCTTAGTTTTTTATAATTTGGATAGTTATAAACAATACCCCTTTTCTATTACATTTTCAAAGAATAATTAAGTTAAAATGTGAAGATGTTTAATAATTTTTTATCAACAACATCTTACCTTTATTATTGTAGACATCTAAGTAATTAGGTGCCGAAAAAATTGTTATTAATGAAGGGAACCCTGTAGTTTGACTTTTTCTGTACATTCTATAGCTGCAAAACAAATAACTTAATATGCATCGTAAAGCATCAATCATGGTTACTAAGTACGATTTGTATTCAAGGTGTTAATTGGGTCAGGAAAACAGAATTCTTACCCTGCATCTTGAGCTTCATGAGCTCTAATAATCGATAACAAATTATTGTTTTGCAAAAATTCACACACTGCTGGATAGCTGTAGGGAAAAAAGAGTAAATGTTTTTTCTTTTATATGAAGCATATGCTATTTTAAATACTAAAAACATGATTAATCTTGAATTTTTTTCCTTACTTATAAAAATAGGAACATCCTCGTACTGTATTGTGACTAAAATGTTCCTGTGATTTCTCATTTCCAAAATCTTCAGAAGGATCGGACCATAGCAAGTCACACATTGGTCCAAATGCAGGTGGTTCTTTGAATCTATCTAACTGTGAAAGAAAAAAAAGAAATAAACAAGGAACAGAAAAAAACTCATCAAAAAGTGAGGACAGAATATAGATAGGAAAATGGTACCAAGTTTAAATATGGACTATATTACATTGTTCTGAATGATCAGAAGGTAACTTCCTTAAATTATCAGTTCATTAATTTTTACCATTATGTATTCTTAACAGTGAAGAAAAATTTGAAGCTTCTACTCACTCTCCTAATGTCATCCAGTGTGTGTATTTCTGGTGAAAGTCCACCATGTACACAAAGAAACTGTTGGTTTAAAAGTGCAGCAAGGGGCAAGCTATCAAAAGCTTCCATACAAGCTTCATAGACTCTTTCTGAATATTTAATTTTACCTAGGAAAAGAAAAAAATATAACATATAAAAATGAATCATTGATCACTTTTCAAAGCACAGATACTAATATCAGATGTTTTTTTCTTCACTCCTATATAGTTTACAAATTTTTATAGTAAGTTTACAAATTTGGGTAGTACAATTTCAATTATAAAATGTAAATGGGCTAAATTAAAACCAAAGCAAGAAAACTATGGAGACAGTGAACACATAAGTGGTGGTCAGGAGTTTAGAGTGGGTAAAGTGGTAACTATAAAAAGAAGCAGGATAGGGGCTGGGGATTTAGCTCAGCGGCATAAGTACCTGCCTTGCAAGCAAGCAGTCCTGAGTTCGATCCCCGATACCAATAAAAATGAAAAAAAGACCAAAAGAAAAAAAGAAGCAGGAAGGAATTTATGACGATGAAACTTTCCTGTATCATGACTATGGTGGTAGGCAAAAACTACATATTTGTCAAAAATTCCTAAGAGCAAATTTTATTGTACACATGTTTTAAAAAGGCAAGCCTCTAATCTTATAAGAATAAAAATATTATTTTATGAATTGTCATGGTTTATGTTTGTGTCCCCCAGGACTCATGAGTTTGCATTGTTCATTTGTGATGGTTCATTGTATAGTGCTTGGATTGATGGTGTCAGTGCTCCACCCACATAGGGGTGGAGCCAGGATTTAATGTAATGGCAGGAAGAAGGTGTGTCTTTCTCTTTGCTGGTTTGAGTTTGCTGCTGGCGGTCACCATGAACTGCAGCCCAGCCATGCCTGCCTGTTTTGGAGACAACTGAGTGTGGACTGAAACCTCCAAAAACTGTAAGAAATAAACCTTTCCTTTCCCAACTTGGGCATCAAGTATTTTGTTTCAGCAACGAGCATAAAGTAACTAAGACATGAATGATATTTGCTTTCTCTAAATTTATGTAGGATACACAGCACATATGACATGGTCATAAAATATTACTAAAATTAAGTAAGTCGGATCTCTGAAGATAGTTCAACTTTTCACCTTTGCAGGCCAAATAAAGCAAAATTAGAACTAAAGGCTAAAATAGTTTTAATGTTTTCATTTTATTCTGAAAGACAATGACTATTATTATTATAGGCAAGACCAGTACATCATTAGAACAAAATTAAAGCCCATACATTTAAAAAAGAAAAGAAAATATATGTTGGAGAAACTAGCAGGCTCTTAATGACTAAAATTAGTACTTTAAAAATGGGTAATAAGGCAGGAAATCAACATAGACGCCCCACCAAATCAAACGATCAATTAATTTTAGGACAATATACACATTCCTTTGTTCCTTTATATCTTTGTTTTTTTGTTTTGTTTTGTTTTTGAGACAGGGTCTCACTATGCAGTTCAGGCTGACCTTGAACCCACTTTGCAGTCCAGGCTGGCCTCAAACTCACAACAATCCTCCTGTCTCAGCCTCTCAAGGGCTTGGATTGCATTTATGTGCCACCACACCCAGCTCCATTATATCTTCAAATTGGATACTTTATTGTGGCAAGAATGGAAGAAGGGTATGTGATAATTATCTAAGAAAAAAAAAAAGCTTAGTTCTCATTTTCGCTTAAGAGCTCCAGGTAGTACACAGCTCATCCATAGTGTGTCACATGAGAGCCACAGTTTTGGAAGGCCCCAGTGTCTCTGTCTGGCAGTATGACTACATGTGGGAAACATGAACATAAGTATGATATACAGGGGAGTAGCCCAGAATGTTTATTATAATATTCAAATATTAAAAATCTATCTCTAAGCCAAGCATGGTGAAGCATATCTGTAATCCCAGTCAGGAGGCTGAAACAGGAGGATTGCTGCAAATGCAAGGCCACTCTGAGTTATATAGCAAGACAGTCTCAAAATGACAAAAAAAAATCTATCTATATATCCAGCAACCAGACTTTTAAAACTGAGTTTATTGGCAGATCTGTTCTTGCAGCACTGTGATTTAGTAACAATTTTATCTGATGATTTTCAGGTCAAGCATGTACTTTCCACAGGTTTTATCTTAACTATTTAGGTTTATTCATTTAGGTTATGGGCCTCATCCTTGAGGTTATTATGAGTATTTTTTCTCTGCAATTGTCCATTCCCTTTTTTTCTTCTTTTACTATAAGTCTTTACTAATATGATCTTTATGCTGAAGTTCTCAGAATAAAGTAATTCTGAAATTACAGTTAGCCCTCTATATTTGTGTATTCTACATACACAGACTCAACCAATCTCAGGTCAAAACTACTCTGTGAGCCAGGCACAATGGCTCCCATGCTTGTAATCCTAGCACTTTTAGAGGCTGAGACAGGAGGATCACAAGTTTGAGTCCATGATGGACAGCATAGCAACTTAGTGAGAACCTGTCTCAAAATTTAAAAATAAAAAAAGGATTGGCCGTGTATGCAGCTCAGTATGTTAAAGCCTGAGTTCAATCCTCAGTACCACACACACACAAAAATAAACAACTAAAACTTGCCTCTGTACTAAACATGTACAGGCTTCTTTTGCTTTTCATCACTCCTTAAAATTTGGATTGTACATTGTTGGTTATTGTTATAATATTCAAGACCCAAGTCTCTCCCCATGAGTCAGTGTCATTTGCGGACTGGGGGAACAAAGAACAATGATGCACCAGCAAATGAGCCCAATCTGGCAACCAGTACCACATACGGGCCACTACTGGACTAGGAAGTAGACCCAGCCCCTTTCAGAATGGGCTGGCAAACAAGAAGTACCAATCCCCCTACACATACCCATATAAGTGACTGGCTTATCTGAAGAAACACAGGCTGGGATGATAGCTATCAAGGTGAAATGCAATTGGATGCCTGTGGTGCTTTGGTATTTCACTAACATTACAGGTCTAGGGCCAGGGGTCAGATCATAGGTTCAGAGGATATCAGTACACAGTGCGGCATCTAGCAAGGGAGCCCCTTCTGAGGGTTGTAGCCATTGTTGATTCCTTATGGTCTTATTTTAAGGTCCTATATTGTTTCTATTGTTTTGCTGGGTTGAGTTTTATTCTCTTTTGTTTTGTTTGATTATGTTAAATCAGATAGCAGGAGAAGCTATTTCAAGGATGGCAAGATATATTATGGTAGCAATTTTGGATTTACTATTGGCTTGCCTTGAAATCCTTTGTTACATTCATTGTTTTGTATTTGTTGTTTCTATTCTGTTCTGTTCTGTTTGATTTTTACTATGTCCGAAGTTATCTGCAGGGGTTTTGAAGACATCAAAAGGCATTATGGTAATTATTGTTGATTTCATAATGAAGTCCTGTATTTCTTACACTGATTTGTTTTGATTGGTTTTATTGTTTTATCCTCTATAAAATAAATCTATCCATATATACAGTAGCCAGAATATCTAACCTGTATTTACTGACACACTTGTTCTCCAGTACATGAGAATCTAATCCAGAAAATATCTCCCTTCCTCCCCCCAAAAAAGTCCCGAGTGCCAAAAAAAGTTGAGGATCAGTGCCCTAAAAAATACAGTACAGTAACTATTTAGATGGCATTTACAGTGTATTAGGTATTATAATTTAGAGATGATTTACAGTACAAGGAAGGATATACATATATGCAAATGCAAACAGCACTTTATCTAAGGTACTTAAGCATAAGCGAATTTTGGTAGCTACAGGGGGTCCTGGAATAAATCTCCACAGATACTAAGGGATAAGCTAATTCCTAATTTAGAGCTTTATCACTTAAAATAGTCATGAATTATTATTTATTTATTTATTTTTTGGTGGTACTGGGATCGAACTCACAATCTCACGGTTGCCAGGCAGCCACTTATGCCGCTGAGCTAAATTCCCAGCCATAAATTTAAGATGTGAAAAAATGCCAAATATTGATTGTGCCATACAGTGACTCACAGATTATAATTGCTGTAATTATTTGAAAAGGGATACGCAGTGTAGATAAAGAATCTTGTGCTATCATAACTTTCTATGATATCCTGGCACTGTTTTTCCCAGATCCAATGATTTCTATTTATTTGGTCCTGTTTTTCTATTTATTTGGTTCAAGTTCATTCTACAGAGCCAGTTTCTCTCCTACTGTTCTTTTACTTTCTCAAATAAACTTTGCCACTTTTTTGCTAATTTCATTCAATTCTTTGTTTATGGTAAAAAACATGGAATGCAACTCCAAGAGAGGTAAGTAATAAAGGATGTGGGCAACACACTTTTTAGAAACAAGCTACCTGATAACAAAAAGACTATCATATGATACAACCAAGTTGATATTCAGAGTATGATGGAAACCCCATGACAGACCATTTACCACTGTAAGATTCTGTCCGTTGGAAGTTGTTTTGCCCATGCATCCTGGCTGTGACTCATAGGCCACATCCATGCCAGATCAGGTTACATGGTTGCATCTTGTTTTTAGCCTCCTGTCCAGATCTTTGTGATTGACAGGTTGTATCCTGTCCCCCAGCCAGCCAGCCATGCCCTAATCTTCTACCTCATTACTAAGTAACTTTTGACATTTCTTCAGTTACATCAATTAGAATGGACTCCTTCTTACAGACAAACAAGTTCTTTTTAATTAAGAAAGACAAGGCTTGACTAAATGACAACTTGGTAACTTGAGGAAAAAAAAAAAACAAATTAATTTTCCTTGGCATGGTGACATATACCTGTAATTCCAGCATACAAGAAACTTAAGAAAGAAGACTGCCCTAAGTTTGAGCCTAGCTTGGGTTACTAAGACCAGGCCAGCCTGAACTACCTAGCAAGAGTTTGTCTTAAACAAAAAAAGAGAGAGAATTCCAATTCATGAACTGATCTGTAATGATCTCAAGATTGGGGGACAAAAATCTAAAAGGCAACAATGTTTTGGGGGGTCTGTAATTTTAACATTAAAACTACATACAACCCTAAAACATTACAAATTTTTAAAATATATTAAAACACTAAGCTATTCCTATATTTGTAAAAGTTCAATTTAATAGGACATATTAAGAGGAACATTTTAAAATTAAATACCATTAAAACCTAGACAGTGCTTGGAACTTCCTCAAATGTTTATATAAGTGGACACACAATTTGTTATTACACACGACAGTGTTCATAATTTTTACCTACATCAGTCCATAAAACAGAAACAAGGAAGTGAAACTATTTCCCATGAAAGTACTTACATTCCTGTTTAAAGGTAAAATATTCAGTAAGATGTCTGCATTCATGGTTGCCTCTCAGAAGAAATAATGTGCTTGGGTATAGAATCTTCAGGACCCATAAATATAAGACACACTGTAAAAGAAAAAGTTTCCAGTGAATTCATCTTGTATTTCTGTTTAACTAATTTGTCTGACCTTTACTCCTTTTCCTTTAACTTTATTACTCTTTATATCTATTACTCTTTGTTGCTTACTAAAATACAAGATCCATGAAATCATAGATTGTTATCTTACTCCTTCTGATTCTCCATGCCTAGAAAAGTACACAGCAAAGAGAAGAGCAATAAATATTTGTTGAATCAATGAGTCAATTTATTAGATTTATAGCTTATTCAATACAAAAATAATTAATGGCTTCCTTCTTAGGTCCACTAGTAAATACAATAATCATGTCAAAAATAATAGCAGCTAACATTCAGAGTATTTACAAGGGGTCAAGCACTATATAATTAACCCTCTTCAAAAAACGCTACGGAGTATTTATTATTATCATCTCTATTTTACAAATAAGAAAAACTGAAGCAACATACTTAAGTAACTTGTCCAAAATCACAAAACTCTTAAATAATAAGAGGATTCTAATCTCTTAATCTTAAGCTGGGGCCCAGGATATAGTTCAGTAGTACAGCTCCTGCCTGGCAAGTGTGAGGTCATAAATTCAATATACAGTACCAAAAAAAGAAAAAAAAAAAAACTTAAATATTATGACATGTTGCTTAAGGAAGGGAAGGGTCAAGTTTTATGTTTGTTTTGTTCATTATAGAAGTTGCCTTACATAAGGAAAGACCTTACGATCTACCCTAATTCAAAGAAAATACAACTTTATAATAAAAAGAATATTAAAATAAGTAGTACAAGCTGGGTGTGGTGGCACACTCTTATAATCCCAGTACTCAGGAGGCTGAGGCAGGAGTAACACTGCAAGTTTGAGACCAGCCTGTGCTACCAAGTGAGCGCAAGGCCATCCTGAACTTAATGGTGAGACCTTGTCTCAAAAAGACAAGAAACAAAACAAAAAACAAAAACCCAAATAGTACAGAACAAGCATTTCCCCAAATAGATATAGCATAAGAAAAAGACTTCAATTTACTTACTTGGTTAAAAAAAAAAAAAAAAAGGAAGGACCACTATATGGAAAGAAACATGGTTTAATCATATAAAGAAAAATTATGTTTAAAAGTTTAAGATATGTTGAAATGTATAACTATTCACATTTTTATTTTATTCACAAGGAAAAAAGCAATAAAACCAGGGAAATAGTTAATGGACTCAACATGAACTTACTGTTTTTGATTCTGTTATTTTCCTTTTATAATTAAATACAGTTACGAAACAATCTTATACAAGTATGTATACACTAACATGCTTAGGTGCTAAGGCTCTTAAAATTATTTTAACCAAACTCCCCAGAAATTTTTGTTAGGAAGAACCATTTTCTAATTTTGTTGAAGCCCTGAAGTAATTCAGAGAAAGTTAAAGTGTTGGGAATAAAACTGAATGGGAGGAAGAAAATTCACAATAAAAAAATTTGTAAGAGAAGCAGGAGGGACAGAGTCCAAAACTCCATTCCACACTGGGAATCTCAGCACACCTTAAAAAGGAAAGTATGCTGAAAACACTGAAATGAAAATTCATCACATAAAGCTTTTTTTTTTTTTTGTGGGGTGGAGGGTATCGGGAATTGAACTCATGATTTTGTGCTTGCCAGGTAAGCGCTTAGGCCACTAAGCTATACTCCCAGCCCCCTAAAAGCTTTAATATCAATTAGGAGAGATTATTAACAGCACAGACTTAAAGAGTCAAACTCCCTTACTTACTAACTAAAGTTACTAAGTAACTTTGGGTAAGTTACTTAGCCTTTCCCAGCCTCAAATTCCTTATCTATAAAATGAGTAAGATAATAGTACTTACCTCATAACAATGTTGTGAGGATTAAATTAATATCTGTTAAGTGCTTAGAACATGCCAGGAATACATTAATTGCACAACAAAAGTATCTATCAGTACAGCTTTGACCCAGCAGTTCTCTTTTAGAATCTGCTCTACAGAATACACAGAGATGAATTAATTAAACAGTTCACTGAGGCATCATTCATAATGTCAAAAAAACATGGGAACATCTTAAGGGTCTCCTAACAAGAAACTGTGACTTATTTATTCAATGAAAGACAACGAAGCTTTTAAGATAAATGTGTAGTTTTGTATTTGCTGATTTGAAAAGACATTCACAGTGTAAGGATGTATGAAGAAAGCAAGTAACAGAATGCTATAATATGGCTCTGTTTTCATTTCAAAAAAAGAAAGATGCTTTCTGTATTTATGTATTAGGGCAAAAAGGAGCAAAAATAATCATTTTGATAAATGATTAACAGGTCATTTTTTTGTTTGTTTGGTTTTGGGGGGGGGGTACGACAGGTCGAACTTACAACCTCGCACTCGCCAGGAAGGTGCTTATGCCACTGAGCTAAATCCCTGGCCCCAACAGGTCATTTTAATGACTCCCAAGCTTTTCAAACTAATTTCAGAATACACAAAAATTCTACAGGATATAGTTAGAATACACAAAGATTCTACATGGTATAACTGGGTCTTAATTAACCAATAAAAGAATCATAATATGCTTCAAATAATCAGAATTTAAACTTTTTCACATGATTTAATGCTTTTAGGGACAAGAAAGATAAATATACAAAAAAAAGATAAATATACAAATGAACAACATATCTTCTATTTTTTTATTTTTGAGACAAGGTTTCGTTGTGTAGTCCAGGCTGGCCCTAAACTTACTATGTACCCCAGGTTAGCCTCAAACTCACGGTGATTCTCCTGCCTAGGTCTCCCAAGTGCTGGGATTACAGGCATGTGCCACCACATTCACCTACAACGTTTCTTCTTAAAACTATAACAGGGCAGGGGGCTGGGGATTTAGCTCAGTGGCATAAGCACCTGCCTTGCAAGCAGGCAGTCGTGAGTTTGATCCCCAGTACCGATAAAAATGAAAAAGACAAAAAAAGAAAAAAAAACCGTAACAGGGCAATAAAAACTAAATAGTTTGTTCATAATTTCCAATAGGAAAAGGGCAATTATGATTATACAGATTAACAGGAAAGAAATTAAATAATCTGTAAAAAGAATACCTATAAATTCAGAATATGCAGAGGTACTGAAAAGAACCAAACACAGGTAGTTTTAGAAACTTATTATACTAGGAAGTAATAGATATAATCTACTTAACACTTAAAAGAACAAATCAAATGACAGTATATGATTATTACCTCTATACTAAAATAACCTCTGTCCACATAATCACCAAGAAAAAGGTATCGGGTATTAGCAGGTGATCCTCCTACTTCAAAAAGTTTCATCAGATCAAAAAATTGGCCATGGATGTCACCACACACTGAAACAAGAAGATTATTAGATATGAAAAAAACTTCCCGAAATAACAAGTAATACTTTAATTCTAATTTCTTTTACATAAGAGATAGTGAATGCTAACAAGTAATGACTGGGAAGGAAGTGGTTTCTGAAGAAAGATGATAAGGATTATGTGTAATCAAGCATTTATGTGCTTGAAACTCAGAATTAGATATAACAGATAAAATTTGAGGTCAGTGATAAACTTTTATTTCAAACTTTTTTGGTTTTTTGAGACAGGGTCTCTATGTAGTTCAGGCTGGCCTTCAACTAACTATGTAGTCCAAGCTGGCCTTGAACTCGTGACCTTCTTCTTGCCTCAGTCTCCCAAGCTACCACACCTAGCTAGTGACAAATTTACCTAAATTTATAAAGCTCCTTTTTTTAGAAGTCAGGATATATTTAAAACATGACAAAACTACAACAGTGGCACTAAAATCTCCATTCTAACTCAATACTTTCTGTTAATTTCTAAATGATCACCTTCGGTATCTGATTTGACATCACGGTATTTGTCTTGAATAAATGAAAGCAAAGTATTAAGTCAAGCAAGTATGGCCAGTAACAACTGATGAAACCTTCACAAATATATATCAGACTAATTTCTATACTCAGGTTAAGATCATGTTTATTCAATGAACGGCAAAAAATATACAGAAAATAATTTGCAAATCAAGATATTGTTCATGTAATATTAATTTAGTATATGACATGATTAAAAAACAGATTTGTACTGAGGCAACTCAATAGTGGTACAATAGAAATAACCATGTAAAACAAACACAGTTTACCTGTAATTGGAGCTTCTACTTCTATCATGGTTTTCTCTCTCCGAAGAATAGCAGCACCCTCATTGATAATTCTAAGTGCAATTTCTTCATCAACCCGACCTTCTTTTACTAGGTGGTTCTTCAGAACATCAACCCTGGGTATCCCATCCATATCAAATACTTCTTCAGATGTCAATCGATGAGTTGGAGGGAAAGGGACAGCTGTAATATTTTTACAATACAAAGTAAGTGACTATTAATATGTTAACGTAAGCCAGAATAGAAAGAAATCTTAAATATGAGGGAAACTACCATGTTCCTAATAAAAAGAAAAATGAAAAAGGTTTTCTAGTCAACTTGAATATAATCTTTTAGGGAAGTGTATCATTAAAGATTAAATAAGCCATTATATATGCTGTAACAAAATTGGTTCCATCAGTAAAACAGCCATTTAAAAGTTACATACTTGAATGAATTGCTTACCAAATGAATCAAGAGTTACTTTGGAGATATACAACTGAAAAAGTTGGTTGGGGATTTAACTCAGTGGCACAAGCGCCTACCGGGCAAGCATAGGGTTGTGAGTTCAACTCCCGGTGCCAAAAAAATAAAGAAAAAGTTAAACATTTTTCAGATCAAGGTAAGTTCACATTTTTCTCACTAAGCCAAGAAAAAAATTTTACTACTCTATTCGGTAAAAGATATTAATTTTTAAGATGCTGCATTTTAGATCACTCAAACTTTCTAACAATCAACAATGTAATTTTACTAATTGCTAAATTCTGCTCAAAATTCAGAATGCCCTAAAAATCCACTCTTTACCTCACTCAGTCAGACACAACTAATACTGTATGTTTTCATACATTCCACAGCAAGCCACACTGAGTAGTTGCCACTTCTTTAACCAAGAGCAGAAATGTCCACAGTCCACCTGAAAAAAAGACCTGTACACCACTTCCATGTCTGTGGGTTAGTTATCTACACACCAACACTTTTCTACCTCCCCCACAACTCAAGGAATATTTTTCTTTTCATGTCCGTATCTTTGAGCAACGACGTTTTCCTATTTCTTTTCCTTTTTTTTTTTTTTTTAAACCGGGAATTGAACTCACGACCCTGCGCTAGTCAGGCAGACACTTCTGCTGAGCTAAATCTCCAGCCATATTTTTGTTTTCAAAACCAACTTATACATCTTTTTGGGGTAGCGGGGATGAAACTATGCAATTCTGGCTGGCCTTGAACTCACAATGATCTTCCTGCCTCAGCCTCCCAAGTGTTGCAATTATAGGCATGTACCACACCTAAGAGTATATGTTAATATAACAATGAACAAGAAAATTTTAGAAAAATAAATAAATATATATATATATATATATATATATATATATATAATGTTGTTTGGTTGCTAGGTAAAGGAGCTGCAGTAGGTAATGTGGCAAACCAGAAGAAAAATGATAAAACAGAATTTGGACTAACGTAAACTGTTCAATACGAGATTACAATGTTTTTCATCAAAGCAATATTTTCAACCACTAGTTTGTCTGTTAACTCCTAAGATGTGTTAAAGCATTTCCATCTGGTTTTAGGGATTTAAGAGGTTTTTTAATCAGGTGTGATAGTGTACACCTGTAATCCCAGCACTTGGGAGGCTGAAGCAGGAGGATTGTGATCCAGGCTAGCATGAGTTATACAGCATGTTTAAGTTTTGGATTAAACAGCAAGACCCAGTCACCAAGGGTGAAGGCAGGGGGAGGGGATCCTACAAACAAAAAATTTTATTGCTGCTTCCAGGGTTTTTCATATAAATGAGTATGTACACACATGTACACAGGCAAACACACACGGCAGTGTTAACTGGCATTTTTTGGGGGGGGGGGCTTTCTGAGACAGGGTCTCACTATGCAGTTTAGGCTGGCCCTGAACAGTGATCCTCCTGCCTCGGCCTCCTAAATGGTGGAATTACAGGCATGAGCCACCAAATCTACCTATAAGGATTTTTTTTAAACTGAGGATTGAACTCCTATATGAATTTTTGGGGGAGAGGTCTTTTTTTTTTTTATCGGTACCAGAGATCAAACTCAGGACCACTTGCTTGCAAGGCAGGTGCTTATGCCGCTGAGCTAAATCCCCAGCCTCTGGAGGTCTTTTTTGAAACAGGATCTCACTATGCAGTTCAGGTTGGCCTTGAGCTCACTTTGTAGTGCAGGCTGGTCTCAAACTTCCAAGGATTCACCTGCCTCAGCCTCTCAAATGCTGGGATTACCAGAGTGCGCCACCCACACCCAGCTCTAAACTGTTACTTTTTTTTTTGGTACCAGGGATCAAAGGCACAACCTGGCACTTGCCAGGCAGATGCTTATGTAGCTGAGCTAAATCCCTGGCCCTCTCTATGAATTTTTTGGAGATTAACTTTCAGAGTATTTTTCCTACTCTTCTCTACCTATGAAAAATCTGAACATTGATGTAAGTGAATTTAATGTAAATGGTCAACAACTAGAATGAGTGAACAATGGGGGATTAGTTTGAACAACCATAAAAGTAGACATGGTGATGCGCACTTATAATTCCAGTACTCTGGGAGGCTGAGGTAGGAGGATCATAAATTTGAGCTCATACTGGACAATTTAGTAAGATTGAACTAGGAAAAGAGCTGGAGATATAACTTTGTGGAAAGACTTTAGGTTTTATCCCCAACACAAATAAATTAAATAAATAATCACCTCAAGTCACCAAGTTACCAACACTAGAAATTCTGATTAGGTAAAATCATTTTGACCAATCTGTTATGCTGAAAATTTTCCTGTAATGCAAATTTTGGCAAGAAAGGAATATTTATATAGTAATCAGTAAGGTACTGTACAATGAATTTTCACTTGTACTTAATGTATGGTGACAAGACCCAAAAGTAATTAATTTAAGAAGTTAGAAAACTAGCAATGATACAGATTGGTCAGGAACAGGGGAGACACAGAAAACTGTTTCTACCATGAAATGCTGGGAATTAACTGTGCTCAACTCTAAGCAAAGGCTGCAAACTTAACCCTAACAGGCCTGCAATTCCAATGTGGTGCAACCTGTGCCAAATTATCAACTTCACTCCAAAGTGCCATTCAGGTTACTGAGATCAGGCATTCTATTATGCTTCCCATTGTTACCATCCTTAGTCACTGTCCTAAATAGTTAATATATGTATACATTCTTCTGAATTTTTTTCTATATTATTTTCCTCACACCATTTTCTCACTGTTCTCCCTTTCAAACATTTTCACTGAGGTCTCCAGAATTCCTATCAGATTAAAAAAAAAAAGAAAAAACCAAAAGCACACTTTTCCCCTAAACTATGTAAAGCTCTTCAGAGAATGCTGTCTTCACTTCCGTAGCTTAATTAAATGTTGGTTCTCCTGAAGAACAATACTACTCTCATATACACATTTCTGTGGTACTGTGGTTTGAATCTAGGGTCTTTGCACTGAACTACATCTATATCCTTTTTTTTTTGAGACAGAGTCTTACTAAGTCCCTAAACTGTACCAGCTGGGGTCGAACTTCCAATCCTCCTGCCTCAGTCTCTTAGGATGCTGGGATTATAGGCATTTGCCACCAGGCCTGATATTGTCAAATACTTTTCAAAATTCAGGTGCTGTTTATTTTCTATTGCTAAGCCTTCTTTTAGCCCTCCATCATCATTTCCAACATCACGCCACTCAGAAAACAAAATGCCTTTTTCTTTGAAGTGCATGCCTTCTAGTATTTACCCTTGTCTCTGTCATCTATCTATTCAACTTCTATTTATCTCTCACACTTTTCCTAAACTTAGGTTCCTGCTCTACAAGCCTTTTCCATGCCTTGTGGATAACCTATCTAAAATTTAAAAACCTGAGAAGCTTGAGCTTTTCTTCGTACTTACTGATTCACCTCTGAAGCACTGAACTACAATCTCTCACCAAATGCTATGTTCTTCTGTTTTATGATCGTACCAAGAACCTATAGAGTCCCTTTTTATCAGCTCCTATTTAGATATTTACTATTTCTTTATAATTTTTTTTTCATTGAAACAGGGTCTTATGATGTAGTTCAGGCTGGCCTTGAACTCACTAAGCAGCCCAAGGCTGGCCTTGAACTCACTAAGGCCTCAAATTTGGCACAATCCTACCTCAGCCTCCCAAATGCCGGCATTACAGGCGTGTGTCACCATGCCCACTCCTTACAATTGTGAAGCAACTTCACAATCCACCCACTTTTAGAACAACATTCTGAACTGTCTTTTCCTTTTGTCCTTTTATACTACCTGCCAGGCTAAACCCCAATTCTTAGATAACTTAGCTTACAAAATTGGGAGTGCTGAGTATTGGGGGTCAACAAGTCCTAAATAATTCTCCAGCTTGTTTTTGTCACTTTGGTCTCCAGGACTCTGAATAAACTCCCTCATCATCCTATAAATACTATAACCTCTTTGATTTTGTCCCATTCCACAATATAGAGTACCCTCTTACAGACTCAAATCTCAACCATCTTGTTTCAAGACTGGCTTCACTACATAAAATCCAAATTCTTTAACATAATATGAGACTTCTCATGATCTGACACCCTATCTACAATTCTACCCTAATTTTCTACCACTACTTCACGTTCCAGATACATTCTATGCTGTGGACACCACCTTTCATTTTTTTCATTTCTGTTATTAGCAATAGGTTGTTCTTGTTTTTTGAGACAAGAAAGAAAAGAAAGAAGTAATTTCTTTCCATCTCTGTACTTTGCATGCCTGCATTGGGGGAGGGCACTTGTTCCATGTTTTGTCTAATTTTTAGTTCATTTCAGTATTCCAATTCTTTTCCTGATCTTTCTATATTAATAGTGCCCCCTACTTTGTGGTCCAAAAGCACAGGACATCGTGCACATCTATTATTACAACACTTACCAATTACACAATGAATACCTGTCTCTCCTACCAGTTTATGAGGACCTTGGGAGGCATCATTTGTACATATCCAGGGATCTAAAACAAAGATACTAATAGACGTTTGCTGAATTAATAAGTTTCCAAAATACTCCTATATCTTGGTACTGCTTTAATTAGCAATGACAATACATTTATAGGGTTTTATTTATAGTTTGCAAACTACTTTGACATACATAATTTGACATAATTCTTAGACACACTCTATGAGTATGATCAGACAGGTTTTGTCTCCACCTCACAAATAACCTAACAGATTCAGGGATGTTAATATAGCGTCCCAAAATGTTTAGTAAGGAAAATATCCATGATTGAAACTGCAATCTAAGGGCTTCTCTGATACCATCTGTCTTTTTGTCAACATAATGACAATTATGTTTTGACTAACGAGGTCAGCAAAAGGCTTTTCATCAGCCTAAGATAAGCAAGGATTGGTCACATGCCCTCAAAAAAGTTCAATAAATTCAACAGCAGTGTCATCAAAATTTCAAGGTATCCATTGGTCCCTTTTAATTTTTGATGATTCTTTTTTTTTTTTTTGTCTTTTTCCTTTTTACCGGTACCGGGAATCGAACTCACGACTGCCTGCTTACAAGGCAGGCGCTTATGCCGCTGAGCTAAATCCCCAGCCCCTTTTTGATGGTTCTTAAAAATCTTTCCCTCAATATTGGATTTTTTTTTTTTTTGGTTTTTGTTGTGGTTATCACCATTATATGTCTCTGAGACTTAAGAGTTCTGTTATTACTGCTTTTCTAACTCCAAGTCCTTTTGATTCTTTAAATTCTGTCAATTCCCTGATATCTTCATTGTCATAATCGTAGTTCAAATTCTTATTTACTAGAAAAATCTAATCTCTACTATTCTTCTTCCTTAATTAAAGCACAACTAGATTGACCTATAAAAAATTTTTTTTAGGTCATCCTCTCTCTCATACGGGGGATAGAACCCGAGGTACTTTATCACTGAGTTAACTCACCCCATTACCACCCCTTTTTTTTATTCTGAAACAGGACCTATATTGTTCAGGCTGGCCTTAAACCAGTGATCTTTCTGCCTTAGCCTTTCAGGTAGCTAAGATGGCAAGTGAATGCCATCAAGCCCAGCAGTAGCTTTTTTTTTTTTTTTTTTTTTGGTACTGGGGATCGAACTCGTAACCTCATGCTTACCAGGCAGGCGCATGAGCTAAATCTCTGGCCCTAGCAGTAGCTTTTTTTTTTTTAATTTTTATTTAAGGAGAAAAAAGAAAAAAAAAAAAACAAAAAAAACAGAAAAGGGTACAAGTTATACAGAATTTCAGAAGAAATAAACAGTAGGAAATCACTAGTTAATAGATTACATATTGTCATCTTAGAAATAGTTGTTCAAGTTACAAAATTAAAGCATATAGAGTGGACATTCAAACAGTGAGACTGCAAACAGTTCTGTTCAATGATCCAATAAAACTCAGTAATATGGTTACTTCTCTTACACACTTAAATATACATGCAGTTATGTCCTCTAGAGTACTTTCCTTTCCTCTTTTGTACAATGACAATTACACATTTTGGGTTTTATTACTCCCACTGTTCTTATTACTTTTTTTTGAAGAGAGTAAAACCACATATGACATAACAGGACAGAGTCAGTCAAATCAAAAGGATGGACATAATACATAATATAAAAACAAAATACAAGGTGATCAACAATGGTTACCATAATGCCTCTTGCTATCTTAAAAAGAATTGCCTATATCATCAGTTATAATAAAATTGAACAAAACAGTAAAGAACAAAACCAATAAAACCAAAACACTGCAGACATTAGAGGACTTCAAGTATCTTCTTAATAAGTGAAAAATAGAAAATTCTCTTATTTTCACAGTCTCTTTTCACTGGCCATTTTCAGTTATTTGAATGACTCTGTCATTCCAACCTTTGCCAGCAGCTACAGTTGCCAAATTCAGTCAATCCCCAAAGCAAAATTAGTCTGACTCTTTAAAACTGTTGCTTATGTTTTGTTGCTATATCCAATCTGATAGCCAATATATGTCTACTGTATCAAATCTGGTTTATCTCTTTCTGTTAATTCATGCTTTAGTCATTTCTCACTTCATCTACAGATAACCCACTTTAAGCCTCTGCTCCTTTTCATTACTTGTTTCACACAAGACCAGAGTTATCATTCAAAAACTAAAATGAGGGTCACTATTTGACTTTGAAATTGTTGATAATTGCCGGGTGTGGTGGCTCATGCCTGTAATCCCAGCACTAAGAAGGCTGAAGCAGGAAGATCATTTCGAGTTAGAGACCAGCCTGGGCTACAAAGTGAGCTCAAGGCCAGCCTGAACTGCATGGTGAGACCTTGTCTCAAAAAACAAAAACAACCTATTGATAATAACAGTGAAGACTTTCATGTGCAATACTTAACATTAATCACACCACACACACTGTCTCCATTAACCTCCCAAAACCCTCAGAAGATTTTACTAACTCTGTAGAGGAGAAAAGTAAGGCTTGTGAATGTTAAGTATCTTGTTCATGGTGAGAATCCTAGCCTTAGAACTAGGATTCAAATCCAGGTAGTTTAACTCCAGAGCTTTGCCCTTAATCATCCAAAGGCCATCCCTGCTTACTACCTTAAATTTCAGCTCCTTGACTTGGTATACAAAAGATCCTTTCCAACTTCATCCGCCACTCCTTGCCAAACATTTTACATTTATTGCCATATGCAACTCTATGCCTTTTGGCTTGTTTTCTCTACTCTACTCCTATGTTGTCTAGAGAAATCAGACTTATTCTTCAACTACCTCAAAAGATTACCCTTTTAGTGATGCTTTTTTTTTTCCAAATTAAGATAGTCAATTTCTTCTTCCTCTTTTTTTTTTTTTTTTTTTTTGTCTTTTTGAGACAGGGTCTCACTGTGCAGTTCAGGCTGGCCTTGAGCTCATTTTGTAGCCTAGCCTAGTCTCGAACTCGCAACGATCCTCCTGCTTCAGCCTCCTGAGTGCTGGGATAACAAGTGTGAGCCACCACATCCGGCAATAGTCAATTTCTTCTGATTATCATTCTAGTAGGACTTGTTTCCAACTCCTCATATTATTTATTTATAATGTCTCCCCCCACTAGATTGCCAGCACTCCAAAAAAATCTATCTTATTTAACATCTTTTAAAATTGTGCATCTTCAATCCCAAGCACAATGCCTGTTAAACAAGTAAATGTTACCATCTTCTGCATATTTCAACTCTACCTATCCTTAAAGGCTTCTTTCCTCCTATATAAAACCCTTCCTAGATCATTCCACTCTAGTCATTACTATCTCCCTTCAAACTCAGAACACTTGCTCACTATGCCACTCTACTGGCAAGTATTAATCATGCTTGTCCATATGAAATTAAGAAACTTTTTTACAAGTATTTACTTCCCGATGGATCAGGGCTGCTTTTCATCTTTTCTTACTTTGGCTGGCTCACCACCATTTTAAAGCATACAGCAGAAATTAATAAACAGTTGCTATTTGAGTTCTTTGATTCAGAATTTTATATACCATATAAGGATGTTCAATTAACATCACCTTATTTCATCTCTTTGTATGGTGCAATGAAGTCGTATGATTGACTCTAAAAAATACTTCATTTAATAAATCCAGGTTGTTTTCATCAAACTTTTCCTTACAATTCTTGGCAATTCATTTAATAGCTCTGGAACTTGAAGCTTTTGCCTTTCTACTGTTCTAATGAGCATCTGTATTTCCTATTTGGCATTTTCCTTCTAAGATAATTTGTTACCATAGTGTTCTCTCTCTCTCATACACACATACATTATATTTTCTGTTCCTTTGCTTTCTCTTGGACACAAGGCACTGAAGATTTATTTTAGTATGTTTAAAAGTTTGATGAGGGTGGAAAGAAAAACAAAAATCATTTTTAAGAGTTATCTTTTTTTTTTGTCTTTTTTGAGACGGGGTCTCGCTGTGCAGCTCAGGCTGGCCTTGAGCTCACTCTGTAGCCCAGGCTGGTCTCAAACTTGCAAAGATCCTCCTACCTCAGCCTCCCAAGTGAGTGCTGGGATTACAGGCATGAGCCACCACGCCGGGCAAGAGTTATCTTTTTACACAGGTAAATCTACAGAATATATTTTATGCACGAAACTTACAGTTCAAACTGTTCTGAAATATGAAATACAACTAGTAAACACTGAAGAAGCTTTTGGGTCATCTGAAAATACGTAAGAAAATTAATCAGTCCCAATAAAACTAAGATACTGACAAGTGTGGCCAAATGGCCTCAGAAGACAAGAAAATTAATCAGTCCCAATAAAACTAAGATACTGACAAGTGTGGCCAAATGGCCTCAGAAGACAGCTGAAAACAGAACCTAAAAAATCTTAATGCTGCCCATTTAGAAATACATTCAGCCTAAAACAAAACATAAACACTTCACAAATTTGGTCCAATCTGAAAGTGTGGTAATTTATAGCTAAAACAAACAAAGAACTCTAGCCATAAAGAGAAAATGTTGAACGTAAAATAAAATTGTCACATTGGAGTTACTAAATGAACATATACACAATTTAGACAATGCTCTCTAAATGATAAAGGTGAATTTTTGTATTGTGACTAACAGAATTGGTAATTTCAAGGACAACATAGCTTTACAAATCTGGGACCTACAGTAGATGGAAAATGTACATTTTTATAGTATCGTGGAAAATATGTAAGTATTTGAACAATTCATGTCAAGTAAATTTTGGGGAGAGGAGAAAATACATTGAAATTCATTTTGGGTTTTAGTTACCAACCAGTTTTGCTGATGGGAAGTAAAGCAAGCATGTTTATACAGCTATATGTTTTCTCCTAGTTTATTTCTATTTCTTATTTGCAACTTAACTAAAGAACAAAAATGCTTAACAGAATATAATTAAATGGGCTTAGATTATTTCACCCAATTCATTTGTGCTATGGTCAATTTCATTTTTTAAATTTTTTTAATTTTAAAGAGAAAAAATTTCAAAACAAGATAATAGGAGAGTAACAATGTTTAATACATTACATATTGTTATCTGTAAATTAGTCACTAAGAGTACAAGATACAGGCATTTAATTGTCCAAACAATATTAGCACAAACCTTTCTTTTCAATGAACTAAGAGAAATTAGTAGTATAACTATCTTAACTATCATATATAAATAATGTTTTTTCCCTTCATTTTCTTCATTCTTCCATCCCCGTTTTTCTCTTTGCTTTTGAAGTTGATTATCAATTTCAAAACAGAAAGAATTTGATCTGAGCCAGCAACTAAACTAGGCTCAGAACCAAATTTAACCAGGAAACCTAATCACACATAATCAGTGACATGTAATTGTTACTAACAATGTTAGTCACAAGCTTATCACATTTATACATGAATCAATGACAGTATTTAAATCATTCAAACGTCACAAGAAGTAAATTTTAGGCATTTAATACTAAACTTTGAAAGATCTGCATCTCTTTAAAGCTGGATGTGATGGTGTACAGCTATAATTCCAGCAATGGGGAGACTGAGGCAGGAAGATTACCATGAGTTAGCCTGTGTGGACTGCACAGTCAGTACAAGGCCAACCTGAACTACAAAGCAAAGCTCTTTGTCTAAAAAGTAAAATAAATAAATAAAATTAAATCTTATCCAACAAGGTGGAGATTGTGGTGAATGCCTGTAAATTCCAGACCTGAGGAGGCTAAGGCAAGCTGATTGTAAATTCAAGGCCAATCTGGACTGCACACTGGTAGTAAAAAGCACTATTTAAAAAACAAGGGATCGGGCTGGGATCCCCAGTATCAATTAAAAAACAAAAAAAAAAACAAAAAAAAAAACAAGGGGCCCAGGTATAGCTCAGTTGTAGAGTGCCTGTCAAGTGTGCCTGAGGCCCTGAGTTTGATGCCCAACACTGCCAAAAGAAATAAGTAAAAAACACAATAAGGAAAACCAAAACAATACTGTAACCATAAAATACAGGACTTCTCAATAGGATATAGAATATAAAGTTTAGATACAATAAAAAAAAGTTTCAGGGAGTAAAAGACTACTTGTATTTAATACCAATGATTGCTTTCATTGTATTACTATGAAATGGTATAAAATAGTACACCCTGAACTTTACAAATTTACATTTTTTAACAAGTTCAGCTTAAACTGAAAAAGTGCAGTGGTCATTAATTTTCAGAATCACCAAATAGTACAAAACTGAATGTAAAAGGCGAAAAAGAGGCCTGGAAATGAAATTTAAAATTGGAATTTTGGGACTGTAGCAAAGACAAGACTTCCAAGTAACTATACAACAAGCTAGAGACAAGACTCTAGTGCAAACTAATCTGTTATACACCGTTTCTACACACGTGCTCCCTATCAGAAATTCTAACTGGCTAATAAATTCCATAATGAAATGAAAGCTGTCAATGTGAAGAGGATACAACAGTTTAATTATATATTTTACTGATAAGGGCTGAGGACACAGCTCAGTGCACAGTGCCTGCCTGGCAAGTGCTAGGCTGTGAGTTCGATTCCCGGTACAAAAAAAAAAATACTGATAAATTAAACATTGATTGATAAGCATATTTTAGTTATATTTTTCTATGCCAACAAGCTCCTTTGCTATTTACCTAAATCAAATGGCTTTTATTTCATACCAATAAGCTATAAACATGACTTACTAGACTCACATCTTATCCTTAAGGAATCTGCCTTATGCTTTGAATCTCATTTTTACTGCATTAAAATAATGCAGGAAAAAAATTACCACATATATGACAAGTAACAATAAGATTCGTAAGCACAAGGATAGCATAAATTCATTGTTCAAGAATGTAACTGGTTACCTAATAGCTTGATGAAAAGTGCCCATGGAAATGTATTCACAATACAAGTATAAAATAATGAGGCAGCCAATGTCTCCACATCCATAAAACTGCAAGATTTCTTGACAGGATGAATGCCTGAACTTTTTTCTTTTCTTTTTAAAGATTTCTCAGAACAAGTTGTCCATAACACTTTATTCAGCTCATTCCAATACTTGACTCAACGGATACAATAGCTCTTAAAATCCACATAAGCCTGCATACAAATCAGTGTCTGTTTTTTGAGACTCAGATTGAAAATTTTAACTAGAAAAACACACTAAGGAAAGAGGCTGTTTTGTTGGGGGGTTTTTTGGTTGTTTTGTTTTTAAATATAATGGAATCACTGGGTCACATTTTAAAAGTGGACTAAGTGCTCACATATTGCGCCAGTACATTTGTGAAGCTGAATAAAGAATAATAACAAAACGAGGATCTTTGTTAAAGAAAACGTAGAAGTAGTTTAAAAATCCTACAACGATTTTAACTTACTAAGATATATGGTAAAATTTTCAAATTGTTTTTAATCAAGTTCTCGCAAGGAACTCAGAATACCATACAACTCTTAATTAGCCCTTAATTTTAGATAAATTTTAGATAAATCTGCTCACGTGCTGTGGATGCACATCCATACATTCCGCCCTCGCTCAGAAACATTGAACTTCTCGACAGTGTGTGGGAGTGTGTTTATATGGGAAAAGTAACCTCTGACAAACGCGTCGCTGGTTTTCTACCATTTCTTCCTATTCCCGAGCCTTTGCTTTTTCCCCATTATGCTTTCTCTTACTCTGCACGCATAGCCTCCGTCCCCAAATTCTGCCTCGACCCTTTGTCCAATCCCATATGGCGCCCCTGTTTCTACGCCGGCTGGCACCCGAGGGCCGAGCACGAACCCCTGCGGCTGGTGCTGGGCAGGCGCGGAAGGGGCAGACTGCTGTCACCGGGGAGCGGGCGTGGGCCAGAGCCGAGGTGATTTCTCACTAGTCCTCGCCCGGCCCCGCGTGGCTGAAGGTCTCCGAATCCCTCGGTCAGCCCCGGCCAGCCAGGAGCACAGCTGTCGCGGGAAAGGCAGCTAAACGTGGCCCCGGCGCTGTTTTGACAGGCCGCGGAGAAAGAGAAAGGGGCTCACTGCGGCGAGCAGTCGCATCCAACCCCGGGCTAGGAAACCCCGAGAGCAAACCCCAGCCCCGGCGCAAACCGTGGACCGCGGAGCCACCGACTCGGCCCAGCCCAACAGGGGACCGCCCAGGGGCCACTCCCCAAGGGAGGCAGCCAGTCACTCGCTCGCCCAGTCGGGCCCGCACCCGAGGGGACGGGCTCCCGCCCGCCCTCAACACAGCTCCTCACGCCAGGCCCCCAGGGCTTCGGCCACCTCTCACCTTTGACGACGCGGTCAGCCCCAGGAGGGGGCGGTGGGGGTGGGGGCGGGGGCGGTGCAGCCCGGGCCGGCTCCGGGGCGGCCATGCTGGGCCCGGGGCTCGGCTAGGCGCTGGGCCGGGCGGGGTTGGGGGCGGGGGCGGCGGCTACCAGAGCCAAGCGGCAGCGCCGCCGGGGAACATGGCGGACCCTTTCCCTTCAGAGGGGCTAAGACCGGCATGCACCGCGCGCGCGCGGGGGCGGAGGCGGGACAGACTCTAGGGACTTGGGCAAAATTACTGAGGGTAGGAGAGAACCAACGCGAAGCCAAGGGATCAAGTTGAAATTCTTTGCATGCAGAAACGGTGAGCAGAGGGGCCGATTGGTAGCTAGCTAGCTAAAAGTGTAGTAAATGAGTGCAAGGAAGTCCACAGGCTCCTTGTAACATAGAGAGACCTGATCCAACCTTAGAACTTCCTACAAATAAACAAATGTATAACAACTATCGAGTTTGACTACTAGAGTTGACGGTACAGAGGAATAGAGGAGGCATTGTAGGTTCTACAGCAGACACAGGATCGTTCAAGAGTTTGAAATAGTATTCAGGCCCCCGTGTTTAGAGCCTGGCATTGTCAAGAGTTTGAAGGCACAGAGTAAGAATCTATGGTCCAAGGGTTAAGAATCAAAATTGGTACAGAGAAATGAGGGAATGCCACCAACAGATACTTCACAGAATTCTGAGGACATAGCTTCCCTTTTGTTTCACTAAGAAAACAGGCAGAAAACCAAAAAGGGAATTGTAAATTAGTTTTATGTTCCTGCACATACACAGAAATTTTGTAGATACCAAGGTGACTGACATTGGGGGGGAATGGAATAATAGGAAAAAGAACCAAATTACTCCATCAATAATTATTAGACGTGTGTGCTTAAATCAAGGACAGGAACCAGCTATCAGGTTTGACAGTTCGATGGCATAGGATCCAAGTGGGATGGAGTGTGAAACTCCTGCATTTCCTCCTACTCAATAAAACATGTACTCCCACTCTGTTCAATATGATTAGTGATAATTAGGTAAGCAATAGAATGAAGGTCTCAGCATCCTATTTCTTTGTGTCAATCTCAATAATCCTTAGACTTAGGATTAAAAAAATAAATAAAAGAGGAAGGAAAAATCAATGGCTATTTTTTGCAAAGTAAGCCCACAAAATATCTTTTAGAGAAGAGATTCGGGAGTAAAGTAGGGGTGAAAATGGATCTTTCTGGTGTGAAAGTGCCATAACTCTCCATGGGAAGGAGGCCACGGGAGGAGAGGACAGAAGAACAGAAGGCGTATCACAAACATGTAAGGCAGAGGAAGATACGAAGAGTACCTAGACTAGCAGTGCATTTGTAATAGGACTTTGAATACACAGAAAATCTCCCTCAGGAATGGAGGGAGCATGTAAGTAATATGCTGGGTTACAAGGGCAGGACAGGGATAGGAAACATGCCACCAACAGTACAACAAAGAAAGGCACTCTGTAAGGGCTCACTGACTCCTATGTTGAGTGTATATCCTTTGACTCTATTTCTCCTCACTTTCACTCAGTCACAACATTATCTATCACATACTCTATCTACCTATCTTCAGGGCTCCCCACCATAATACATAAGAGCAAGAGCACACAAAAGGGAAAAATCACAACAATTTCATTAAATATATCTCTCATAGATTTATTAATGAAAAATACTTTACAAAAACAGTATGTTTGGCTCTAAAAGGGATCAGCTGAACTGAGGGTTTACAATGGCGACTGAGCAAGTGGCAGTAATGGCTCTGCTGCTGGGGACAAGGGGTTTGTTAGTGTTCCTGACTCCATCTTTTCAGAATGGTGAATATGCTGGCACCTCTGCACGCCAGGTTTGGGGCATGTGAAAGATTGACAGGCCACACATAATACCTCAGCAGGTGAGCTTCTCTGAATGGTGTGGTCAGGACCCTCCAAGGATGGGAGATGGAGAAGATAGTCAAATGAAAGGAATACATGGACAAAACAGAGTAGAATTTAGGAATGTAATAGGAACCAGACGATGAGGTGGAGGCAGGGGCAGAACTGTATCTGAGAATAAAATGATGACATTATGACACTAAGGAAGGGCTAGTTTCCAGAGTAATATGATAGATTCGATGTTAAAGTGGCTCATGTAAGTCCTACATAGTCATCTGCTTCCTTTTGCTAAGGAAATCTAAGTTGGAATTTAAAATATTTCCTCCAAAACAGGCAGGTCTCTTAAGACATTCCTGGTATTTCTTGGAGAAACTGACAGTTCTCACAGCCATGATAGGGATGCAGGGTACCAACTTTCCCACAGTAGTTTTATAGAGGAAAGAAAAAAAAAAAAAAAAAACAGGCAAGGGGTGAGCCCTACCATTTGCTGTGCTGCAGGACTCTAGCCTTGTTCTGCTCTATTCCAGGGCCATGTGCTAAAACAAACAGAAACCTCTCTCTCCTGTCCTCCTGACTCCAGATTGGGGGGCATAACTGCTTTGCCTCCAGTCGTCATCTGGGGGAATATCTACTCTTCGAGGACCAGATGTTCGTGACACTGGAACAGAGGCTGCGTTCCAAGCTGCCCTCGGGGGTAAATGAAGACTGCTGGATGGTGGGGACACAGGGTGAACAATGGAAGAGTGGTGGGGTGAATGGAAAAGATCTCCCCAGGATTGAGAATGAGGAACCTGGAAGCTCTGGCATCTCTCTGCTAGTGTGGCAGTGTGGGTTAGCTGAGGCTTGCATCCTGGGGTACTTGGGAGTCTGGCCCTAATGTGCTGGTTGGGCTCTGACCAGGGTCCCAAGGAGGCATCAGTTCTAGAACGATGGGGGAGACTCCGATAGGTTAAAGTCCTTCCTGTGTACTTGACCCCTTGGGAAGTTTCACTCCTGTCACACATAGCCAGAAACTGCTGGACATTCCTCGAACTTCCTGAGGAAAGAAAAGAAACCCAGAGACTGAGTATCTTCATAAAATAATTCTCCTTCCACAGATCATTCCTGACTGTTCTACCCAATTCATTATTCCAGCAAAAGCATACATACAATACCTAGTTTTGCTTTTAATTTTATTTTTTAAAATTCTTAATTATATCAAAAGAAAGTCTCTTACTGTCAACTTAGACAAATTACACAGTCTCCTAAATGTTGTCATACTTACCTTGCTCCATTATAATTCCTGTTAACACACACACGGCCCCCAAAATAGCAGATATACTAATGTTGCAATAACTAATTCTTGAGCAACTACTCTAGTCTCACTTAGCTTTTCTTTTTTTTTTTCGGTCTTTTTCCTTCCAGGGATCGAACTCACAACTGCCTGCTTGCAAGGCAGGTGCTTATGCCACTGAGCTAAATCCCCAGCCCCTACTTAGCTTTTCTTAACGTGGCGGTACCTTTAGTAAGGCTGCCTGTGCTAACTTTCCTGCTCAATCTTTTGTTCATACCACTCTTCCTAAATATACAATATAGAATGCCTTTTCTATGAATTTATTCAATATTGACACTATTGATATCATTGCTGTTATGGATTAAAAACTGATAGTCAACTTAACAACAGCTGAATTAAATCAGCATGGTGCTAAGCGTAGATGTTCCACCTGAGGAAAGTTGCCAGCATAAATACAGACATGGAGAAAGAGAAGCTAGGTGTTGCTGTTTGAGCCGTTGGTTCTTCTGGAGGAGCTTGTCATGACTAGCTTCCCCAGTGAGAGTTTGACCATTGTCAACAGAGGAGCTCAGGACCTTGTTGGTGAGAGTGGCTATGGTTCACTTTGGGGGGGCACTGGTCCTTACAATGAGCATCACTTCCTGGCTCCAGAAGGGAAGACATGCCATTTAATCTTCAGGAGAAACTCCTCATGCTGGCGTTTCTATCATTGGAGGAGCTTGGGACCTCCGTGTCGCTGAGGATGGCTGTGGTGCTTTTCAGAACAGCCCTGGTCTTTATTATGAGTGTGACTTCTTGGCTCCAGTGTAGAACCCTCAACCTACCAGCACAGCTCCTTCATCCTACTGGCATAGACTTTCCAGCTTCCATCGCTGATCTTTGAGCCTTCCCAGCGGAGATCCGTAAAACATACTGGCGTGAGTCCTTCTTGTGGGCTGTAGCCCTCCAGTTGGACTCATCGGAGGCATTGTTATGGGCTGTAGGTTTTCATCTGGACTCATGCAGGCCATTGCTGTGGGATCCAGGCCCTTGGATGAATATTCTGAGTCTTTAGCATCGTGGACAGATTTTCTGTACTTTCTTGTGTTAAACTCTGGGTGACTATCATAAAATTATAAATTCTGTGTCCTGATTCTGATTGTTCTCCTCAAAACCCCTGACTACAACACTGGCTAATAATTCTTGGTTGGAAATGAGGAGACACTGCCCTGTGTATTGTATGATATTTAGCAACAGCTCAGACCTCTTCCCATTGGGTGTCAGTAGTACCTCCCTTTCCTATACTGCCTTTAACCAGAGCCTCAGGCCATAAGGAGGAGAAAAAAAATGCCTTACTGTAGAGGGTCACTGAAAGCCAGAATGATGCTCTCCACTTTTCCCAGGATCATCTGGGTTTGTTCACATGGCATGGGTAATCCAAGGACAGGGTCTTTCCAAGCTCCCCTTCACTCCTCATCCTTTCACACCTCCCCCACTCAGAAGAGACTCCATGAATAGGAGAGAAACTAGTTAACAGAGATGACACTTCTGCTTTGGAGGCATCCCAAACACTGGGTATTGGTCACTTAAAAGGTTATATTGTGACTAAAATAGTTCATTCTCATGAGGTACCAAATTCTAGGAATGCCAATTTAGAATTATGTGTTTAAAAAAAAAAGTTTTTCTGAGACAGGGTCTTGCTATGCAACTCAGACTAGCCTTAAACTATGTATACTTGGGAGGCTGAGGCAGGAGGATCACTGCAAGTTTGAGATCAGCCTGGACTACAAAGTGAGCCCAAGGCAACCCTGGATTGCATAGCAAGACCCTATCCAAAAAGACAAAAAAAAAAGAAAAAGAAAAAGAAAAAATAAACCTCACTATGCAGACTAGGCTGGTTTTACACTCACAGCAGTCCTCCTGCCCGAGCCTCCCCAAGTGCTGGGATTATAGGCATGTGCCACCATGCCTGATGCCAATTTAGATTCTGATCTAAAAAACCATGGTGCCTAAGAGATGATTCAGTTACAATTCATAGAGATCAATGCTCAATCTTAAAACAGTAGTTTATACCCTTACACCACTCCAACTTGGGACATCCGACCCATCCACCCACCCACCCAACCTACTAATTTGACCCTTAAGAGTCCCCTTGAAACACACTGTAACATGCAACATTATACTTTGGGCAGTTTACCTTGGAGTCTATAAGGCTCCCTTGCCATGCTGGGCATCAGGGCATCTGGGGACAGGAACTGTGTTTGGGGAAGGTGGAGTTGGGAATCAAGGAGAAACACAGAAGGATCACGGATGACAGGGAGGGAAGAGGAGCTGGAACAACGGTTCTCGGTTTCCAAAGGCTTTCTCCTTATGTTGGGTGAATCCTTATAATGAGACAAGACAAAAAAACACAAAAATGAGGATTAACACACAGCAGGATGTGGTTAGGTAAACACAGAGGGAGGGATGGAGGGAACTAAGTACAAACATGCCTTGTTCTAGAAAGGGACCCTATTTACTTTGTCAGTCCTTCTACAAAATTCAAATTTCAGATCCACTTCCCTGCACCAGTTTTTATCATCTGCCTCACCTTCTTAAACCCACCGTGTAGGTCTTTAGCAAACTTTTTAATGTTAACAGTAGAATCAGGAAGATTGCAATAGAAGTTGAAAAGAGTATGAATCAATGCTGAGAAAATGAAAAAAAAATTCTGTATTTAAGTATTTGGCACTAAAATATACCTGCTAAAATGCAAAGTTGAAAACTATTCCATCTGCTAACCTGCCATTGCTACATTTAAGAAGCACTTCTTCCTTTGCGTGTCAAGTTTGCTCTTGTGTTGGGTGCTTATACCTTATTAGTTATTGACTCATGTGAAAAAAAAAGTGCCTGTTAACATCTGAAACATTAATACACCCAAAATTAAATAGATGTTCTTCCAAACTCATCCTCCTAGTGCCATATTCTAAGAAAATCCAAACAGTGGCACTGCCCTGGACTTTGATTTCCCATTCACAATTCCATTTTGCTAAATACTCCAGTTTCTAACTGTGAATTTCAAATTTAAGTTCAGTGACACTAAAGCAACAGACTTCAATCTGATCTTCCTATCTCATATCTATTACCGGATTATCTAGAACTATGTGATAGGGCACTACTGATCTTCACACTTTTAACTCCAACCATTCCTGTATCTTGTGCACTTTTGATGTTTATCAAACACATCAACTCACTCCTACCTCAGGGCCTGAACATTTATTGTTCCTATTACTAGGAATGTTTTCTCATGGCTGAAAACTGCCTATCACTGAAGTCTGATCAAATGTTACTTCCTTAGAGCTGATGTCCCTCCCTGTCTAATCAAAAATTGCCCCAGGAAAGCTATTGTTACTTTTTCTTTTGGTAGGAGTGGTAGTTGAACCCAGGTTTTCACACATGCTAGGCAAGCACTGTGCCAGTGAGGTACATCCTGGCCCCCACTATGCCTATTTACTCCTTAACCTTTGACTTGTTTTATTCCCCTTTAATCACTCTTATAACTGTCTGATGTTAAATCACTTGTTTAACATCTTTTTGTCCTAGTAGACCATCTTTCTTTTCACTTCAGGATCCCTAGTACCTTGAACAGCACCTGAAACAATGCAAGAATTTGGTAAATAATACATTAACTGAAACATTTTATATACCAATATATTTAATTTCCTTTAATTGATTATAAGCTAATCAAAGGCAGAATCTGTATTTTATTAATGCATGCTCATATCATCTATCAGGGGAAGAATATTTCAAGAAGAAAGGAATTAAGGGAATAACACATATCTTCCTTTTTTCTTGAAGCTGTTTCTTTTATGCAGTCCCTTTTTAGGATTCTTCAAGGATGTACCTTTGTATTTTTTCTCTATATATAATTTTTTTTTTCAATTATGTGAATCTCAATTTCTAAGTCATGTGTCTCATATGCAAAGGTCACCAGCTTTCTCTGCTTGGGCATGATATATCCAAAATTGAATATGTGTCATCCTTCAAGTGTACCATTAGCAACCTAAAAAAACTAGCATATCATCCTTGATTCTCCTCCCCTACATCCAGGTAGGCAGGTATCAAGTGTCGTTTATGTTTATCTCCTAATTGGCTTTCCAATATGTTTGTTCTCTCTAAGTCCCAAACTCCTGATTGTAACATGTAGGACTCTCTGTGGCCCATGATTTGAATGGTATTTATATTCTTTTCCATCTCACTTGTCAAGACTGTCCATCTCCCCTCACCAGTCTATAATCCTGTCTTCAAAGTCAGTTAATATTAGCTTAAGGGTCCCTTTGCCTGGCAAGCATAAGGTCATGAGTTTGATTCCAAGATAGACAGACAGACAGAAAGAAAGAAAGAACAAAAAAAAAAAAAAAAAGAAAGAAAGAAAGAAAGAAAGAAAGAAGGAAGGAAAAGAAAGAAAGAAAGAATATATATTTATATCTAGCCTCTAGGAAGACTTTCCCAATACCTGAAGCATTGGATAGATACCACTTCTATTATGGCCCCATAACAACAAATCCTTTTCAAATTATAAAACTGTTTATCTGTCCCCTATAATAGACTAAGCTCCATAAAAGCAGGGACTATATCTAACTCACCATCATATTCCCAGCACTTGGCACAATACCAAAAACATAAGCTCAATAAGCATTTATTTAAAAGAATGAATCAATGAATAAATGAATTCTAAAGAAGTCAGAAGGAAACCAACTCTCTTAAGAACATCACATTTTACATTAAATGCATTCTGTGTGTGAGAGAACAAATGCCGGGCAGAAAAGACTACCTGTCCAAAAAAAAATGGCAGGCTGTTAAATTATTTAGGAACTTAAGGAAAATAAAATGGAAAAAGGAATGACTCTTGAGAGGAAAACTGGTTCTGAAGAGATAGTAATACAGAAGCCATAGTTTTCGCTGTGTATGCTTTTGCACCTTTTTGTCTGTCTATCTGGTACTAGGGGTTGAATCTGAGCCTTGGCACTGAGCTACATCTGCAAGCCTTCTTAGTATTTTTATTTTGAAACAGATTCTCACTAAACTGCTAAATTTCCCAGGCAGGTCTTAAACTTGGTGATCCTCCTGCCTCAACCACCCAGAGTGCTGGTACTATAGGTGTGTGTTACCATGCCCACCTTTTTATTTTTGTACATGCACCATTTCTAAAGGGGTTGTAGTTCAGTGGTAGAGCACTTAACAAGCACACGAGTTCCTAGGTATAATAAAAATAAATAAATATGTCTTCTTTCTTTCTTTCTTGGAATCAAACTCATGACCTCATGCTTAACAGGCAGGCACTGTGCCCCTGAGCTCTATGCTCAGCTCAAAACCTGTTTTTATATTTTCATTGAGCTATCTTAGTAGACAAGCTTCAGTGTACTGGTACTTTACATCCTAATCTCTATTATAATGAAAACAACTTATCTTGGGCAAACGTATAAAATTCTCAAAAGAACAGATAACCTGTAAGTTCACAGTAATTCTCCTGCCCTTGCCTCCTACATGCTGGGATTAAGTGTGCATCACTAAGGCATTTTTTTTTTAAAGACACTGGGGATTAAACAAAGGACCTTTACCAGGAGATATTATCCCTTTATTTTTGAGACAAGACCTCATTAAGTTGCCCAGGGTGGACTTGAGCTTATGATCTTCCTGCTTCAGCCTCTTACAGTGTTGAGATACAGGTATGCATCATCATGCCCAGCTCTATTTCTTCCCTTCTTACTTTAATGAATACCATAGCTAACTCTCTCTCTCAAGAGCTTTTGCTTCTAAGATTTCTCTCAAGGCTCCCATAATGTTTCTCACACTAGAGAATCCTATAATACACTCTTTGAGAACTGCTCTAAGAAAGAGACATTTCTCCAGGATCCAACTGAGTATGCGTAAATAAAACAATGACCACGTCTTCATTTTTGCTGAATTAATGTACATTCTATTATGTCCCATGTTGAAACCTTCAGTTTCTCCATATTCCTTCACCTGCACTGTATTTTCACCTAGCAGAGAGGACGCTCTGAATAGATACACCCTAATGCTACTTACAAAACTGTGGGAAGACACTGGAGCCTCCTCCCCCTTTGAGATAATGGTGCCACTGAGACTGCATGAGATGCGACGAAAGTTCTCTGCACTGTACTGTTCATCCTCCCCATATTCCCTGCTGAGGTCTTGGTAAGCTGCAGCCTTCAAACACACAGACACACATAGGCAGATGGGTGACATCAGACCTGTGGTTTTCCCACAGACCTGTCTTCAGGGATATAGAAGAAAATAAGGTAAGACCCCATAGTAAACACCTGAACTACATATATTTAAAAGGTAGTAGCCATGTGACAATCTCCGCTCATTCAAAAGAAGTTCTATTTCAATCCTTGTTCTTTTCTGATAGGCCCCCATTACCATGTCTCTGCCCTACCACCAACCCTACCACATATTTTTTTGTACACTTTCTTCCCTAACACACCAAGTCTAGTACCTTTGCACTTGAGGCTGCTACCTGTGACACAGGCACTGTGCTGACTTCACGGAGAATGTGCTCCATTTCTGTTGTTGGGGTCTTTGAAAGTTCAAGACTAGGGGCTGAGTGTAATCTCCTCCCCATGCCATCTGCCAATCCTGAGGAGGAAAATACAAATGTAAGTTGGAACGAGGAAGGAAGGAAAAAGCCAAAAAAAAGACAAAGGAAAAAATGGAAACAAAGCTTTTGTAAGTAAGGGGGGGGGGTCAAATGGAGGGCAGAAGAATGGGAAAAAAAGGATCGAGGTATATCCTCTATATAGACAAAGGCCCTGTGATGAATGTGATCATTACGTATACCAAAAATGCACCAATGAAAATTATTTTCTTTGAAAAAAAAAGTTGAAGCCATCACTCTCCTGGGGCCTAAACTCTAAGGCTAGAAGCACAAACTCTTGAGTTCTTATTTCAATAAGTAACAAATATGTATACCTGAATCTACAAGAATGTTTTCTTGGAACTCAGAAAGGAGTAATTTCAAGAATGTGAATAGACTGCTGTATATTAGAAGGGTGACAGTCATAGGCCCTAAAGAACTTAGTAGAAAAACAGCTCTGTGAATAGGCAGCTGAATGCCCTCATCTAATCTCATTTCTTTTTTGTAAACATAATCAGCTTCTGTCAGAGATGGGGCTAAGATTTGTAATATTACAGTGAAGAAATTCTGTAACATAGTGATTTTCTATAGCATCTGTGGTGGAAGAAAACTATTCTTCCCAATCTAGTTCAAAATGAAAAGATCATAGTAATCACTTATCAAGCCTCCTCATGTAACAACAGGAAAATGAGTTCTAGAGCCTTAGCAGTTAAACTAAGATTAAATTTCAAGTTGCTAAATTGTAGTACAGTTGTCTTTATCATCTAGCCTGCTGCCCTTGTATCCTTGAGCAGGAGTGTTTCAAAAATACATGACATGCGAAAGTTCTTTTATCCCCCATGGCCCTAGCTTCTCCCAATCACTTAAATTTTAAACAACCACTACTGCTGTTCTAAACTGGATTATGGGACTCACAAGGAGCTGTTCCCAATGCAACTAGTTAAGCCTTTCATTCTGAAAATGTAAACATCCTTGACCTACATTTGATATTTATGTCCATGGCTAATTTGTATGTTGATTTAACATTTTGATCCTAATATCTGATGTATGATAATGTTGATATAAATATTAAAAATCAGTTACTTTTAATATTTTCTGAAATTTAAATACAATGGCTATCATACCACCTGTAATTTATCTAGGAACTTTAAAAAATACAGCATCCTAGAGCTAAGGGTATAGCACAGTGGCGGAGTGCTTACCCAGCAGGCACAAGGCCCCAAGTTCAATCCCTAGCACCTTTAAAAGTATAAATTCCTTTACAATAGACCTGAATTAGAATTTCTGTGGAGCCAAAAAAACCTTTTTCTTTTCTCTTATTTATTTATTTAGGATTTTTTAATGAGGATTGCACCTAGGACTTTTATTCTGAGTTACATCCACAGCCTCCTTTCTTTTCTTTAAATACTAAGTTGTCCAGGCTGGGTTCAAACTTGCAATTTTCCTGCCTCAGTCTCCTAGTGTTGGGTTATAGACATACACTAACATGAATCTTTATTTAAAAAAAAAAAAAAGTGGAAAAATATCTTTGAATATTATTGAAAGAAATGCCATCATATTCCTAAAAAGCAACCTAGAAATTTCTATTAAAATTGAAGAAATAAAAGTACTCTCTTGTTCAACAATTCTACTCCTGGAAATAAGAAAAAAAATGCCAATTTGTAACATTTCTGTAGAATGTTTTCTTCTGGCATTACTTGCAGTAGTGAAAAACTAAAAATAAAGTAATACCTATGTATAGAAGAATGTCTAACTATTAAGATATACTCAATATCAAATATTATCCAACCACTAAAAATAGGAATTGAGGGGACAGGAATATAGCTTACTGGCATAAGTATCTGCCTTAGGAATTGCTAAGTCCTGAGTTCAATTCCCAGTACCAAACAGAAAAAAAAAGAATTTAGTCAAACTACATGATTCAAATGATACACATGAAATACTGCTGAATTAAAAGAAAGTATCTGTCATATGATCCCTAAGCAAAAACACTCTATGTGCAGATCTACAAAAGATTATATGAATAGAAAAATACAGATGTATGTATACTATCGAGGTATACTGTATGCATACTACATTGTTACCTAGGGAAGTCCAAGTTAAAAGGTAAGGGATACTAGAAGGAAAAGAGAAATAGAAAAGTAAACAGTCTGCTAAAAACAGCTTGGATGCTGATTCCATCAGTGGTAGAGTATTTGCTTAACGTGGGTGAAAAAAGTATGTAAATAAATACAAAAACCCACAAACAATCTGACTGTGATGGGTCGGGAGTATAGCTCAGTAGTATAGTGCTTGTGTAGCATAGGCAAGGCCCTGGGTTTGATCCATAACACAGCAAAAAAATAACAAAAACAGGTAGGCTTAACAATTTTTTAAAAACCAATTAAAGCCAGAGACAGATGGCACATTCCTGTAATCCCAACTACTCTGGTTAAAGCTGAATGATTGTAAGTTCAAGGACAGCTCCAGCAATTTAGCAATATTGCTTCAAATTTTAAAAATAAAAAGGGTTCAATCTCTAGTACCACTAGATACCACTAGATATACTAACAAATGAAAGAAGGAATAAATGAATGAGGCTAGGGATATACCTCAGTGCAAGGGTCCTGGGTTCAGCTGGGCATGATGGCACATACTTATAATCATAGTACTATGTGAAGCTGAGGCATAAGGATCACAAGTTCAAGCCCAGTTTGGGCAATTTAGTTAGACTTACTGATACTCTGTCTCAAAAGGCTGGGATAGGGATGTAGCTCAGTGGAAAAATCTTAAATTCAATCTCTCATACCTCAAAACTAAACACCACCACCAGCACTCAGGAAGGAGGATGTGGCAGGAGATCACCATGAGTTAGAGATCAGCTGGGGCTACATAGTGAGTTCAAACCCAATTTGAACTACATAGAGAAACCCAGTGTCAAAACAAACAAACCTACAACAAAAATAAATTGAAAAAAAAAAAAAACCCTGCCTATAATGAAAAATGTTATTTTGGACATTAGAAGGGATTTTTTGTCTTTGTTTCTATTTTATCTTATTTTTATTTTTGAGACAGGGTCTCCTCATGTAGTCCAGGCTGGCCTTGAACTTGCAGCGATCCTCCTGCCTCAGCTTCCCAAGTGTGAGGATTACAGGCATATGCCACCATGCCAGCGTCTCTTTGTTTTTAAGATACACTATTTAATATTCAATACATTTCCAATGTATTGTGTTTATATTTCTTTTAACATTTAATATTTGCAAATTCTTTCTCCTTTATATTAAAAGAGAAAGTTCACTGAGGCAGACTGGTTTTCTTTCCCTATAATTTTCCCATATTGCCCTGTCCTATGTACCTAACTGAATAAATGTTACTACAAAATTTAAGCTAAAATATAGATTCACAAAAACATATCTTAATATTAAGCAAAATATCATAACATCTTTTTAAAATCATATTTTTTATATCTGTAGTCTCGTGCAAAGCTCCTGAGGATATAGTGTACACTCTAAGCACTTGTTTGGCTGTAGTTAAACACAGGGTATCAGTTTGCAAGGGACCTATACTGTTACAAAAACTGCTGCACCCAAGTTAAAATTCTCTGAGTTCAGTTTTACAGAATCATACTTAGCATTTTCAAGTTCAAATGATTTTTTAAAATATTGAACTAATTCTCTCATTATAGAGAAAAAAACTTGACCCTGGGATACGAAGTGTCTTGTCCAAATTTATCCTCAGAGATAATGTCAGAATCAGGAAAACAGCTGTGGAGTTAAGTGCATCAGTCTAAGTTACAACCATTCTCCATATACTCAGGTTCCAGAATTAAATCTGTGATGTGCATTTCAGGTATAGGTTTCAGTTCTCCCTCTCTCTGTACTATCTCAAAGAAAGTGAGTAACTGTTACCCTATCAACATACTATCTTGAAAATTCTGTGAAGACTAAACATGGCATTTCCTGAAGGGAACAGGGAAGGTCTTAACACTGCTGGTTCAGTATGATCTGAAAATGGTACACTGGAGACCTGACTCAATGTGGCACTGTTGTTGCAAGAGAGACCTGTAAGCTAAACCTTGAAATTAGTTCAGCATCTAAATTATAGAAGGATGACTTTTCCTCTTAGTCTCCTCATGCTGAGTCCCCTCAAACACTTATGAACCATTCCTTAGTACTGCATACTAGAGAAAACATGGACAAATACTTAGTGGTCTCAAGAATTTCTTAAGAAAAAAGGAATCAACCTGCAAGTGTAAATTCTGCCCCCATTCTCTACTCTAACCTGTAAAATATCTACCCCTTGTCCTGAAAGCTACGTGAGTATAGTCAGAAGTTCCACTCCCCATTACCAAGCTGGAAATGCTATATATACAGCATACCACCCCTCCTTTTATCTTGTCCTCCTGCTTTTAGGTTTTATATGTCCTCCAGTCTTCTCAACCCTGGTTGCATCCTTACCTGGTTGGCTAATTGGATGCCAAGCCACATCTCGCTGCCCCCATCCAGGACAGACAGCTTGAGAAGCCTGAAGACTGGCCTGGTAGAGAGACTCTAATTCAGAGGTCTCCTGCTCTGTATCTTGGTTCCAATGTGGATGCAAAAGGATATGATTCCTCTCAGGATAAATTATGCAGGTGTGAGAATCTTGGGGAGAGGACTTCACTCCTGGCCCAGATAACCCATGTTTAAGTTGAGAATCACAGAGCCTTGTGACATTCACCCAGGAATCCAAAGGCAAGGAAGTCCCCAAGTTAAAACTGCTACTTAGCTCCTCAGGCCTACCATCTCTTACTTGGGACCGCTTTCCTGGGTATATACCTGGTTCTGCCAACATGGACTCTCCTCCCCTACGAGTTACACCATTAGGCAACCCAGAGTCTATGGCAAGAGAAGCATAGTCAGCAGGCTCTTCCCAGGAAGGCAATCTGTCCTTAACATCCAGGCATGGTTGCTGTTTTGCCCAAGGACAGTGGCCTTTCACCTGACCCTGTGGGAAAGAAGGCTTAGAGTCAGAAGGGAAACAGTTCTTCCTTATACTACTTGGCAAACTTCTGTCCTGGGAGCCTGCAGCATCCCTCCTGGAGACACCCTGCATCCTCTGTAACTGTTCTGCCAGGGAGCAAACAAGTCCCTTCGTGCTGGGAAATTCTGACCTGTAGAGTTCCTCATTGCCTCTGTCCACTTTTGAAGTCAATGAATTCTGAAGGCTTTGGGCTTGGAGGCATTGGTTAGTTTTCTCCACAGGATCAGGAGAATGAAGCACAGATGAAGAAGCAGCAGGCATCATGGGGTAGCAAACCCTATACAGGGGAAAGCCAGGCTGAGCTGATGAACTTGAAGAACTAGAGTCAAGACAGTGTGGATCTCCTCTCTCAGACATAGCTCTTCCTGTTGGATGTGACCAAGCCATCATAAGGGCCAAGTCCGCAGGGTCCCTTTTTTCTTGCAATTGTTCTTGAGCAATGACCCTCCCTTCTTGTGGAGGGAACCTGCTGCAGCTGTTGTCATCCTTGTGGCCTTGCAGCTTACCCTGTAGGGCATCCAATGGCAGACAATCATACTGAGAATTCTCAGTCCTTCCTGGTGTTTTAGGCAAACCCTGCCTGTGGAATTCAGAGGAGTCAAAGCTGTCCACCTCAACTGAAGTCAGAAGCTTCGAGGCAGATCTACAGGGGGAACTGTGCTGTGGGGCAGGTGGGACAGGTGACTCTGCGAACAGTGATGAGTGTGACTCATGGCAGGAAGCAGGTGAATGGAAGTAAGAAGAACTGGCCCCAAACTCTGTATCCGTGCAGGGTTCCAGTTGAGTGTCTTGACTTAACAGTACTTGGGGCGGGATAGGCTGTTCACTGAAAGAGAGAGAGCCAGTCAAAAGCTGCCTTGATTGATAAGAACACTTTCAAAAAAGAACCCATTTTACCTATCTGGAGAGGGAATGATGACAGTAACTAGAAAGACAATCAAAAGTAGAGTCAATAGTTTAAAAGTCAAAAAAGAAAAGATACATGGTTTATTCATACCCAGATAAACAAGTAAATCTATTTAGCGCATATAATAATACTGTGTGGAGTCCTTAGCAACAGTTACTACCTGTAAAGTGTCATTGCAATCACACTTACTTGCAAATTAAAGATAAAAAATATTGGTAGTCACACATGCTGATGACATGGAAGATAAGCAAAGCCTGAAACTCATTCATACTAAATAACAAAATTCCAGAATGCTATACAAGGAGGGAAGTCCCACCTAGGGCCTGTGAGGTAGCCCAGTCAAAGGAATCAGGCGGCTATAATCCTATGATGTTCATTCACAGGATTACAAAGAAATGGACTATCTCAAATGTTTTCATAATCTGGCTCCACTGTAATACTGAGATGTTTTCTTAAAATTAATTTAAGAAAGTCTCATTAACACTAGGACTCTTTTGAGAGTGGGAAATTAGGAGTGGGAACAGGGGTCAATTGCATTTAGTTAGTTTCTTATTTGTTTTCTAATCAAAAACCTATATTGTCAGAAGCACTAAAAACTTCACCCTTTCAAATTTTGGATTTTCAAATTAGGGTTGCTCAACCTATGCATATCTAATCTGAAAATTAGGATTTCCTTTTCAAAATATATTTAGTTCCCTACTAAGAAAATACACAATTTTAAATGCTCTAAAATCTAAAACTTTTTGAGTGCAGAAATGATGATAAAATAGTTTTGGATTCTGGAGCATTTCAGAGTTCAGATTTTTCTGGATTAGGATAATGAGAGTAAAGTGTAATAAGCAGCAAAACATGGTTGCCCATGCATGTAATTCTAGCACTTGGGAGGCTGAGGCAGGCAGATCTCATTAAGTTCAAAGACAGCCTGCAGTACATAATTCAAGACCAGCCTGAACTATACAATAAGACCTCGTCTCAGACAACAACAAAAGAATAAAGTCTATGCAAATATTTAAAAAAATATGAAATCAGGCTGGGGATTTAGCTCAGCAGCATAAGCACCTGCCTTGCAAGCAGGCAGTCGTGAGTTCGATCCCTGGTACTGATAAAAACGAAAAGACCAAAAGAAAAAAAATGAAATCTAAAACACTTGTAGTCCCAAGTTCTTTTAAATAAGAGACGGTCAACCTGTATGCAATAAACTTGGTGGGCTTTGTTACCTAGGTAACAAGATAACATTATGAAAAATATATTTATATGGGAAATCTAATCCTATAAGGCTGTATTACCTAATGACCAAAATCAAGTGCTTTGGCATTAAGTAGACTGGGTTTAAATTCTAAACTTTTACTACTTTTTAGGTAAGAAATCTCAGGTTCCTTACTTATCTTCTTTGAGTCCAATTCTGTTATTTAAAATACATAAATATATGTGTGTGTGTGTGTGTGTGTGTGTGTGTGTGTGTGTATAAAAGCACCATATATACATATGGTGCTTAACTCAGGAGGCATGGTCCTAAGCCAAGTGTTCAAAAACTTTTCACTGTAAGACATAGATGTAGTTCAACTGTAGCACATGCATGTCTCTGGGTTCAATCTCATCACTGAAAAAAAAAAAAAGGTACCTGGTTTTATGCTTTTATTTTTTATATTTTGAAAACTACTCAACCTGGCAGGGCTCAGCGGCATAAGTACCTACCTGGTAAGCACAAGGTCATGAGTTCAATCCTTTGTACAAAAAAAAAAAAAAAACAAACCTACTCAATCTTAACAGCCAAAATTAATTTATACTTAGATTCAGTTATTCTAAATAGAAGACAAATTTAAGGTCTAAAATGTAGGAAAACTATATCAATGGCTAGATTTTTCCAAGTCCTGATCTTACAGAAGCAAAGAAAATCTTTTGTCTCTTCTCTATGACACAATTAGAGCAAGGAAGATTGCCTTCTCTGCTTCCATGAGGAAAGGAAGGAAGCACTAAAATCCCAAAATAAAGCACATTGTTGCTACTGCAGCATGAAATGTAGTCAGTATTGCCATGCTGAAGAACATAATACGTAGGCTTATAATAATCATATGGTTGGGCCATGGATTTAGCTCAGTGGAATAAGTGCCTGCCGGGCAAATGCAAGGTCATCAGTTTGATTCCCAGTACAAAAAAAAAATCATATTGTTGTACAACTATAGAGATAACTTCACCCAATGAAATCTGGACAAGTGTTATGCTATACATTTTGCATCTTTCTTGGCACTATTAAGAAAAAGAGCAACAGTGCAATAAACTTTTTCATTGTATGTCTGACCTAAGAAAATCTTTCCAACATGTTCCTATCTCCCCTGTACTCACGATGGCAATGAAAGTGCTTGCTACCCATGGAGCACACACGGTCACTTCCGCCCCTGGCGTCCATAAGCTAACATGGTTCCCAAGCACTACCTTGTTGGCTGAGGGAGGGCCCCCCCTTGTGATGGGAGGCAGGCTGAGGGCTGCGACGGTTGCTGCGATGTTTGCTGCTGCTGCATGCGATCCTGCAGGCTCCGTGCTTTTCGAATACTGATTTGCAACTTCTTATCGACTAGGGCTCTGCTGTGTGTGCTAGAGCTGGCACCATGCAGGGCAAGTCTTAGTTTAGCTAAAATGCAAAAGAAAATATAGCAGGAACAAAACACAAAATACAAAACAAAAACAAAACAAACAAATTTGAACCAAAACAAGCAAAGGTATGCAATGAAACTCAAAATATGCAGCAGGAATGCAAGTCATGGACCATGCATATGCTGTCCAGGGCATGGGGCTAGCTCTGGCTATAAGGAACATTCATGGAAGCCATGGAGGCCAAACAAGTTAATTTAAATTAAAAATAAATAAATAAATAAAAATTAAAACAAACCAGGAAGATATACTAGTACTTAGAGGTTGCCACTCATGTCATCCTTTCCAACTGACCTGTTCAGCTCTGGTCTCCACACTCTGCTCTCTCAACTCCCCCTTCCTGATGGCCAACAGTAGAAATAAGATCCAAACCCGCATCTGTCTTACAGAGCACAGCTTCTTGTGGGTCACATTTAAGAGTCAGATATCAATTCTAAGCCTTAGTCCCTTGCTGTATTATTATGATGCTACATATCAGGAAGGGAAAAAAACAAGAAGAATTGAATATTGTGACATAAAGTCACAGACCTGGGAAGTCAGAGCCAATTTATTCAGTTTTCTTACCATAAACTCCCACACACTAGTCAGCAACTAAAGAATGAGTAAACTAAGCTCATATCTGAAGTCTGACTTTATCTTAGAATAAGAAGGCTGGCATGGCTGGAGAATTCATCTGTGGATTCCTGGTGAAATTATGCCATTAAATACATACAAGGCCAAGTGACAGTGCCAGACACATTTAGAAATCTAAAGGACAAAGACAGCCAAAGGGCCTCAGTTTGGGAACATGAGACTGTAGAGACATGAAACTTTTTATAGCCGTCTGAGTGACAACACTAAAATCTACTGTGAAGTTAGTTAAAACTGCCATAGCGATAGCTGTTAGAGTTACTTACAGATAGCTTCGTTACAGAGAGCCAAAGCTGCAGCACAGTTTCCCTTTTGTTCCAGATGCAGCGACTCTTCAAACACTGAATTTGCCTCTTGCAGGGACCTCTCAAAGTCGTCAGTCCTCCCTGAAAGGGCCAGCACTTTTCATTTTGATTACAATGAAAATGATTTTGTTGGTCTTACTGAGCTGGGCAACAAACTTGTGATTCTCTTGCCTCAGCCTCCCCTAATATAGGAATTACAAGTGTGCAGTACCATGTCCAATTTAGACTTAAATCCCTATTGTCTCAAATCTTAGTGCTCCTTTCCTTACTGTTGCAGATGCTGAACCAAATCATATGGAGAACTGACAATAAGACATAGTAGAATCCCTTTTCAGCTCGTGGTGGGAGGGTGGGAGGGAGAGGAAAAAGATGGCAAGATCCGAGATCCCTCTTCAAAAGGTAACATATAACCTGGCATATCAAAGTGACAGTTTGAGGTTGAAAAGCAAAGAGGAAGACTATACAGCCAAGGAATAATTCAAAGCTAACAAATTTGAAATTTAAAATTAAATTTGAAACAAATGCAATGCTCTGGAAAAAATATAAGACAACTGCTTTGAATTGAAAGACAGCAGGATTAAAGAAAAGCTGTCCCAAAGTAGGATTACTCAGCCCAGGCAGCTTCTCAAAGGGTTGATAAAAAGAAAGGGAAAGTCAAGAGAAAGCAGCCACTCAAACAGTACTGGCTCCTTTCACTGCTTTAGCAGAATTCACTGTATCTGGGGATTCTGAATAATAAGAATTATAAATTCATTTTATAGAAAAGCTGGTATGTTTCACAACCTTGTAAAGGTAGATACTTCAGCCTGCATGTATATTTGAAGACCATTTTTGGCACAAAGTTCTAGAGAGGAAGAGGTGATTAACATAAGGTGGTTGGTGGAACTTACATCCATGCAAATCTCATGAGACTGGGGAATAAACTGTAGTGAGATCAAAAGTAACCTGGGGAGGAGCGCAAGCATAGCTCAGTGATAGAGGGCTTCTCCAATACTAGACACTGAGTCTGATCACCAGAACTACTTGAGAGGGGAAAAAAACGAAAATTAGGTATTGTGTTCTTGGTTCTTATTTGGCAAATCTTGAAGCTCCAGGCAAGATAGTTCAGGGTTTGTTTCTTCCATTACTCATGGTCAGGATGGCTTTTCCTTTTTGACTGTTTCTGAATTGAGATACTTCTATTTATACTTTCCTTAGGTGTTTATGAAAAAATTTTTCACAAATCATATAGTATCTCTACTTTACAGAATTTTAATAGGCAAGGCCAAAATCAGTGCCTATCTGCAGATGACAGGCTCATCTCTCTTTTAACTAAGTATCTTCAGAATGGCCGAATTAACCAAAAATGTAACTTTGCTAAAGAGTGAATTTATAGGGGCTGGGGATTTAGCTCAGCGGCATAAGCACCTGCCTTGCTAGCAGGCGGTCGTGAGTTTGATCCCCGGTACCGATAAAAAAAAAATGAAAAAGACAAAAAAAAAAAAAAAAAAAAAGAGTGAATTTATAAGCTTTGTACTTTGTTCCTTTTTTCTCCTTTCTCCTTTTTCTCCCTGTTACCCACAACCAAGTTCTCATAATTACCCTGATTTTGCAGTTCATCCAAGTCCATGAAGCGGCTGGGATGAGGGTTAAACCCTTTAGCAGCTTCTAATTCTTTCTCTCGTTTTCTTCGAAGTTCTTGCTCCTGGGCCCTTCTGGTCACCTCTTCCTGCAATTCATCCAGTTCACTTTTGGAAGATACCTCCCCGCCTGGATAAAGCAAAAGAGAAGGTAAACCTTATTCCCACAACCAAGATGAAGCACTTACTATACTTATAGCCACTATAAAATTTTTTCCTCTAAAATTCTTTCTTCAATTTGAAGTTCATGTTTTGGATAGTGCTTTACATATCACATCCAGGGACCCAGGCTAGTAATAATAACAATAACAAATACCACAGTAATGAAAGGACACCTTTTGTAAGCATTTTCAAAGTACCAAGAATAGTATTAAGTATTTTTACATATAAATAACATGAATTAAGTATAATGATCATATAATTCTCATACCTGACAAGGTAAATACTATTATTCCCATTGTAGGAATAAAAAAAAAAAATGAATCACACAAAACAATTGACACATGTGGCATAGGGTAGAGCTCACCTCAGTCAAGTAGATTAAAGTAATAATCCATGCTCTATTGTGCTTCTCTGTTTGTTTTTTGGTTTAGTGGTTGAAGGAAGTACTGGGGATGAAGCCAATGGCATTCACAGTGAACTACATTTCCAATCCATTGACCTGCCCTAAAGTCCTCTGTGCCTCTGTCCTTCAATCCTTCCTTTCCTTCATTTCTTTTTTCCTTTTTCTTATTTTAAATTTTGAGGCATGGTCTTGCAAATCACTAAGTTGCCCATGTTATGCTCAAGTTTGCAATTTCCCTGCATCAGCCTTCCAGAATGCTGAGATCACAGGTATACAACACCATGCCAGGCAGAATGCATGCTTTTATCAGTAGGGAGCATTCTCTATCAAGCACTGTCACTGGCTCATTGGGAAGTTTTAAGTAAGGCATTTTCTCATCATTAATTTCCATCATCTCATTAATGAATTTGTAAAATTCCCATAGTGGAAAAAATTCAACCTTTCAAATGTTCATTGATGGATCTAAAATAGATTTAGTAATGTCCATGATAAATGAAAAATCTGAGATAATTTATATATAGTACCATATAGTATAGAAATCATATAGTATGATTTCATTTTTTTAAAAACATAGTACACACACACACACACACACACACACACACACACACACACACAAACTTATTTATGTATTTGTAAACACATAGAAAAAGAGGACATATACCATAGTGGAAACTCAGGTTCCTTCAATTTCAGGAGGCAAAAGTAGATTATTGAACCACTGGACATGATTTACTCCTTCAGTTTTTTAAAAGGAACCATTAGTCATCAGATAAAAATATTTGTTCTACCTCTTAATAAAACTACTAGGTCAAATTAAGGGACATGTAAGACTTCTTTCATGAACACGATGGTGAGGTAATGTGTTAGAAATTATATCATAACTCTTTGCTAAGTGTCTTTTAACCAGCTGAGGATTCCTATTGGTGTGTTCTATCCAGCTTGTCCAGAATTGAAGATTATTTGGGAAAGTATAAAATTCAGTCTTTTTTTATTTTTTGGTACTGGGAATCAAACTCAGGACCCTGCACTTGCCAGGCAGGCATCCGTGTCACTGAGCTATATCTCCAGGCCCATACTCAGTCTTACTATGCTAGAAAGGTAGTCTCTCAAGAGAAGCGACAGTAAATATATGCATGATCACAAGTGTGTTAACATGAAATAAATGAAAATGTAGGAAATAAACCAAATGTACAATTTCATTGGAAAGTATGAATTTCTTCCATCAGTATCTATCTTATTATAACCTAGGATACATAACATTTCTGCCTTTGCTCTTCCAGATCCCTACCAAATGTTAACCACTAACCACACATACCTAAAAGAGTTCACACTATATCACATATACCTAAGAGTTCACACTATACCACATATACCTAAAAGAGTTACTGTTACTGTGCATCTTCATTCCAAACACCTCTAAGAACTTTCAACAACTAATAAGAGAACTGATAATCAGACTAGGAGATAGAGGCAGAGGCAGAAGTATATTTAAATTGCTTATTTCCCAGAAAAAATCAAGTTATATAATATACAGGTGGAAATTCTCTATGATGAATTCGACCATTATGTACATCTAAAATGTATCAATAGGGGCTGGGGATTTAGCTCAGTGGCATAAGCACCTGCCTTGCAAGCAGGCAGTTGTGAGTTCGATCCCTGGTACCAATAAAAAGGAAAAAGACCCCCCCCCAAAAAAAAACTATACAAAAAAAATAAAAATAAAAAATAAACAAATAAAATCTATCAATAAAATCTGATTGAAAAAAATAAATTGCTTATTTCCCAATTTTGCCCACAACCTATTCCCCTCCTTTTCAAATCACAACCCATAGAACTACTCAATAAAAAATCCATTTCTTAAGAGGCTCTTCCTATACCAAGGAAAGCCCTAGGACAGTGATGATGAACCTTTCAAAGTTTTTGATCGTACAAACAGCCTGCTGTGGCATGCACGCCATAGATTTGTCACCATTGCTCTAGGAGTTATTTTTCTGGGGAAATGGAGCTGTTACTATGACTATTTACATTTCTGTCCCTTACTGTTCTTGCAAGGGCTCTCTTCAAAATAGAAACATTCAGGTAAACTGTGAAGGAGAACAAAAAATAGACAAATGCAAAGAGGGAACAATAGAAATGTCTCTATGTTTACATTCTGATGGAATAATCAAACTACATCTATTCTCCAACTACAAATGTGCTAAGATAAGGCTGTTCTCCAAAACAGAATTGGTGGTCAAATCTAGTCAACAGCATTCAGTGTCCTTATGCTTACCCAAGAGGGGTTGAGTCTTTGTCCAGCTACTCATGGTTGCTGTGGAGTCTACTTCCAGGATGCTACTGCTATGAGACTTTGGGATATGACGCCAAGAAGGGACGAAGCCTGTTGACTTCTTAGCACTTGGATCCCTTCAAAAGAGAAGCCAAAGTCGAGTAAAAGCATCAGAAGAGTGGTTACTAACAACATTTCTGAGATTAAATTCTCTCAACAAAACATCAAACTAAAATAATTAAAGTTTTTAGGAGGCAGATGTGCTGATAATATGTTTGTTGTCCCATCCACTTGGGAGGCTGAGGCAGCAGGCTCTCTCAAATTTAAGAGCTTTAAAACTGGACATGGTGGTGCATGCCTGTAGCCCCAGCACTTGGGAGGCTGAGACAGGAGGATCACTGCAAGTTTGAGACCAGCTTGGGCTACAAAGTGAGCTCACAGCCAGCCTGAATGGCACAGTGAGAGTCTGTCTCAAAAAAAAAAAAAATTCCAGAGTTTGAGATTGATATAAGCAGAACTGTAAGACCCACATCTTAAAAACAAACAAACAAACAAACAAAAAACAGCTGCTAAACTACTTCTGAATAATTGAAATATTTACTTATCCACTCATTTCTCGATTTCTCGATCTCTTTATCTTGCTCATACCTTGTGTATTGCACAAAGCATCTGACACATAGCAGACATTCAAAGCCTACTAAATGAATGAACATATTGCTCTCATGTGTACTGTCTTCCTCGCTCTTTAAAGTCAGTCTTTCTCTCTCTCTCATATGGAACACATGGTCTTGTACGTTCTAAGTAAGTACTCTACAACTGATTTATATCCCTACTCCATCTCACTAAATTTTTATACACTCCTCTCATGAGTAAAACTGAAAAGGGCCAGGCAACCAGAGAAGAAGAATAAAAAAGAATGAAAATATGGTATCAGCCCTTGTAAAATATACAATTATGGCTGCCAAAGAAACCATAAGCTATCAGGAAAACTGCATCCAGGACAACTTAGTAAAAGTAATGTTTAGAGATCTAAAGTTTACAGAATAGACTGTGCCCAACAGGCAGGATAAAATGAGCTCTATTAAACTGTTACCATTATCTTATGGGATTCTGAATATTACTGGCTTTATAAAACACAGAATTCTGAGCAACCCTAAAAAAAAGAGAAAAAAATGCTCAGTACAAAGTCCCTGGGTTCAGTTAAAAATAACAACAAAGCAAGAATAAATAACAGCTGTATTTCTTCTCTAATTTTAAGGTTATGATGGTCAGATTCACTAATTCATCCTTTCATTAAAATATACTTATGAAACATTTAAGTTATATATATTTAAGGTATATAACACATCATGAATACACATAGACAAGTAATAACTGTAACAAAATTAACATATTCATCAGCTCAGTTACTTTCTTTGTTTTTGTGGCAAGAGCAGTTTTGTGGCAAAAGCAGTTAAAATCTCATTTAAACTGGGCATGGGAATGCACGCCTGTAATCCCAGCACTCAGACAGCTGAGCCAAGAGAAACACAGCGAATTTGAGGTCAGCCTGAACTACATAGTGAGACTCTGTCTCCAAAAAAAAAAAATCTCATTTGATATTTCAATGTATAATTTTAATACCTATATTCTTCATGTTGTACATATTAGATTGAGACTTGTTCATACATGACTGAAAAGTATAGAACATTTCATGAATTTGCATGTCATCTTTGCATAAAGGGCACGTTAATCTCTGTATTATTCTAATTTTAATACATAATGCTGCTAAAGTGAGAACTAAATAATTACTAAATGCTCTTCTCAGACGCCTTTGGTCCTCTTCCCAGCAGAGGGTGCTGTTGCTTACAGAAAGCAGGTTGCTCTATTATTTACCCAGATGGATGCTACAGAAGCCCAGCTCTCGTCTTGGGTCATGGATGGCGGAAAGCTCTCAACAGGCAGGTTATATTACACCTCCTGACACTCTCTTTATTCAAAGGCCAAACAATACCTGCAGGTATTTGAGCTCTCAGAGAGGGCTACATCCAGGCTGACAGGACTGCTGCTGTTCCTCTCACTGCTCTCATAGCCAGATTCCATTCGCTGGATTAGGCGAGGGTGCTGCTCTAAAAGTTGAGAGCCTGGCCGTGTTGGACCCCAGGGCTTGTATTTGGGGCTTGGTCCACCAGCTTTAATGTCATAAGTAGGTGGTTTGTTTAGTTCATCTGATGTAAATTCTTTAGCTGTTCCAATCAAAGGACAAATATGAAAAAGGAGGTAGATTTATTATTTACCTAAACCAAGATGTAACTAACCCCTCCCTCTAGCCATTTATTGAACTCATATCCCAAAAAAACCTGATATCAGAGTAAAGATGTTAATCAACTTTATTTGAAAGCCCAATTCTTCCCTAATTATCTCCTCACCTGAATCCTCAGAAAAGGGGCTAAGCTGGGTATAGCCACAGTGCTTCCTTTTGTCCTTACTAAAAATACTGTCAATATTGAGAGACTCTCGTCTGGGTCTCCATGTTGGACGATACTTGCTGGAAGAACTGGATTTTGACTCACTGCTGGTACTCTCTATTTCCCAGTCATGAGAGCTTAAAGGCAGACTCTTAGGAGGTTTTTTGCCAGGCTGGTCTCCTCCCTTCCCCCCACAGGAGGATCCTACATTGGTCTGAGAAGCCAAGGACGGTCTATTATGGATCATATTGCTGACTGTCTCTTTAAAATCCTTTAGTCTGTTGGTGCTACTGGATGGTTTGGATGTATTTCTAGGAGCCTGCTTCTCCTTCAGTGTTTCTCCTATAAATACAAAGAATGAAACAAATTGAAGTGATCACATACACTCAGACCCCAAAGTCTAGAAAGCAAGGAAAAGCCCTTTGAGCAGAAAAGGTAAGCGACCAGTGTAGCAGATGACAAATTTGACGGGGAAAATGAGAAAAGAAGGATGCAGAATGGCTTGCCTTCACTGTGATATCCAGAAGCCTGTGGCTCATCACCTTTCCTCTTAACACGGCCAGAGCTCCTCTTGCGTTCTATCAGAGTCCCTTTCTTGGATGTGTGCTTCTGATTACATTCACTATCAGTCAGGTGTCCTGAAAGAACAAAGAAATGGGAAGAAGCTGATATTTGGACTGACCTCCATTGTCCTGAGAATCTAGTTCCTCTCTCGGATTAATGACAGTGTCATTAACTTAGTGTACTCGTGAATCAGAAGAAGATATAGGGGTTAAGTGGCCAATTATCTGATTTAAGTGAAAGAATCTCTCATAACTAAGGACACATTATGTGGTGATTTTTGGTTTGTTTTTTTGGTTCTAAGAACCACACTCAGGGACTCATGCATACTAAGCAGTGATTTATTATTACACTAGATGCCCAGCCCTTGGGAATTTTTAAAAGGCAAACATTTTAAAGATTATGTATTTTCACTTATAAATTGAAGATAAGTTTTTATTTTTATTTACTTGACAACATGTATGAAATGAAGTATGATTTTTAGAATATTTGGTATAATTCTGGGTGTGCCAGACTTTGCCTAAAAGAGCTCTGATTATACTTTGCTTTAAGACCCAGTTCTAAACTTTCCTTAAATGTGGAGCATTTAAGAGGTTATTTCAACTTTGCTAATTCTCATTCTCACCTCCAACCCATACTTCTTCAAACCTGATTATCATTTAGAAATTACCCTTCACAGTCTCACAATAATAATCATTGGGAAACCTGGGAAAGCTAGACTATTTACGTAACTTGCCATGCCTCATGGCACAGTGTGAAAATATAGGAATACAATTAGATTAAATGAAAAAAATGGGTTTTAAATCACTTAATTAAGCTGATAGAAGATAGAAAAGTGAGTTAAGTTTGAAGAAAGCTTAGAGAAAATCCCATAGGTTCTCAAATGCATTTACATTCATTCAACAGAAATTTGTTTTCATATGCTAGTAAATAAAAATCCTTGTACGTATTCAAGGATATATATACAATGATACAGCTATGTATTTCCAATGATATAGATATGTATTCTCAACCATTTCATGCAACGTTTTATTGCTCTTATATATTACTTTGTTAACTCTAGGCCTACAAGAAAGATTTAATAAAGAAAAAAATCACTCAGAGGAACTAAATTTACCAGTGTTAAACCAAAGACAGAGAATCCCCATATATCAATCCCTTACATAAACCTCACTCTCCTAGAAAAGACTTCACTTATTATTGGTTTGGCTCCTCCCTAGTTTACACTTACAGAAATATGCACAGTAATTATCAAAAGAATGAATTTGAATGAACTTCTAGTTTCAACTACAATTTACAAGACAAAAAGAACAGAGAAGGGGCCAGGGATGTAGCTCAGCAGCACAGCACCTGCCTGGCAAGTACAAGGTCCTAAGTTTGATTCCCAGTAGGCAAAAAAAGACGGATATTAAATTATATCATGGGATACAATTAGCAAAATTCAGAATGTAGGAAATGCACAGAACAACTACTTATTTCTGTAACAATGAATTACAAAGGAAAAAACAGGAGAAATCTATACATTAAAAATAATCTACAAGACAGCTACTATTACAATGTATAGTCTTCACTTGGATTTTGAGTGACAAATCATTAAAATATTATGACATTTGTAAGATGATACATGAATATTTGTTGGTTATTTAGTAATTTAGGAATCATTACTAACTTTGTTTTTTGATGGTGGTGCCTGAGGGCCTCATGCATGCTAGCCAAGTGCCGTACCACTGAACTACAACGGTAGCTGTAGTTGTAGTTGTTCACTACAGTGATGTGGAAGACCACCTGGGTAAATCTCCTTGAAAGAAGCGTAATCATCTCTATTTTGATTAACACTGGCCCTAGTTCCATGTTTTGGTATGTACAGAGCTGGCTAGCACTTTTACTTATTCCTTCAGTTGGCCTAAGCAATACAAATTGGTATGGCCTCTTTGAAGAAAGGCAACAGGTCAGTGTTACCCTGCCCCAAAAAAGCTCTGCCAAAACACATGTAAGCTGGGTAGGAGGGAGAGCCATGCCCCACAATGACTTTCTGCTGGGATGGATCCTTGTGATAAGAGGCTCCGATTTCCCAGAGTATGAAAGGTTACACATCAGAGCTGAAGAAACCAATTCTAAAACATTAGATACTACCTTGAATTGTGTTCTGCTGATTACTCTTCCTGTATATCCTTCTCTCAGTGTATTGCAGAGCTGATTTCAGGCCACCTACCTAGCCTAGCTCACACCACTCACGGACTTCCCAGCCACTCTCCTTGATAAGAGTTAATAAAACCTGAGTTTGACCTTGAATCAAGGTCTTTGTTCTGGTTACCCATCATCCTAGCTGAATTTAGGACCCCTGGCTCCCGACAAGTATAGGTAAGCCTTAGTCTATTTATTCTCACCACAGGTTGCAGTGGAAGTGGTAGATTAGAATTACCTCGCTAGAATTCTAATAACGTTTCTTTGGGATTACAAATATAAACTTCCCAGACCACGATGAGATAAGGGCTCTCTATACAGTGACTTATTTTTTAAGTGTGGTTATGGTATACTTAAAAAAATGATTTTTTTATGCTTTAACAATACATGCTAAAAAATTCATGAAAGAAGTAATAGCTGAGGTCTAGAATAATTAGTAAATTAAGACTGGGGTGGGGCTGAGGGGTTTAGCTCAGCAGCATAAGCGCCTTCCTTACAAGCAGGCAGTCGTGAGTGGGGGGGGGGCAGAATAATTTTCTAAAAATAATTTAAGAATAAGGCAAGTGGGTAGAGGTACAAGTAAAACTAGACTAGCCATAAGTTATAATTACAGAAACTAGGTGACAGGTACATCAAAGGACACCACACCATTCTGCATACTTACAAATGTTTGAAATTTTTTATTTAAATGAAGGCCACCTACACACAATAAACTTGCAATCAGAAGCCTCATAAGCTCACTAATCCCCATATTCTTAAGAATATGGGCACTGTTCCATGTATTCGGTGTTCTATCCTCATGATAAACTTTTCATTCACTGTTCTTCCCTGTACTGCACGCCCTGTATTGATTTCTCCCGGTAACATAAGCACATTCTCCTGCAGATTAATAAAACTCAAGAATGCTATCTGTATGGAATGTACAATAAGCCAGCTATTTCCCTTTCTTTTGCTTATCTGTCCTTCAGCAGCATTGCAAACTAATGAGCAGCTGTAAATAAATAAATAAATAAACTTTCTCACAAAGCTCTTCGCTCAGGACAAAAACTGACATAAAAACATCACATGGTGTAAGATCATAGGTATTAATGGGGTACTGGGGAAGGGCAGGGGTCAAAAGTTTAACAAGAGAAAAGAAGACTTCTGAATAATTACATCAATAATCATATTATAACTGTGTTTGTTGATGTGCTATTGCTGACAAGAGTATATGCTATAAAGTATCATTGTTCATTTAGAACTCTGCTGTTTCTTTGTAGCCCACACCATTACCCAAGTTCTGTGCCTTTCCACATTGCATGCAAGCATGTCTGACTTGCCATAGTTTCTTTTTCTTTTTCTGTGTCTTTTTTGAGACAGGGCCCCACTATGCAGTTCAGGCTGGCCTTGAGATCACTTTGTAGCCTAGACTGGTCTCAAACTTGCAAGGATCCTTCTGCCTTAACCTCCCAAGTGTTGGGATTATACGCATGCACTACTATGCCCAGTTCCTAGTTTCTTTCTCCTAGAAATTCTTCCGTGCAGATATTGAATCAGGCAAGCAGAGTGACTCTGTGTAAGTCCCTACCTGTGTCCCAACTGCTCTGGGACATGGAATCATTCTCCATATTATAGATGACTGTTCCCTGAGAATCAGAAGAGAAGTGACTGACCAAAGACTCATGGTGGGAATGTTTGTAAGGATAGCTCTCCGTTGAAGAATCTGTTCGAGTGTCACTTGAAATTGAGGGCTCCCTCCCTAAGGGAAGGAGGAGACATACATACAAAAGTGAGGAAAGAGAAGAACAGTGACAGAGAATAGGAAAAAGATAGATGTAACATAGCACCAAGGCAAGAATTCCTAGAAGGAAGGGCGACAAGCATATCCACAGAGCCATTCTTCCCAAAACCCAACTTCCAGGTAATCCAAACACACAAATAATTCCTCCCTCCTCTGCCCCTTCGTTGCTGAAGCCCTCACTTTGCCTGTCACTGTAAAAAACTGTGGGAGTTTAGAAAATCTCTGAGAGGGGGCTGGGGATTTAGCTCAGCGGCATAAGCACCTGCCTTGCTAGCAGGTGGTCTTCAGTTCGATCCCCGGTACCGATAAAAATGAAAAAAAAAAAAAAGAAAAAAAAAAAAAAGAAAACCTCTGAGAGGAAAATGGAAGAAATGAAAAAGTCGTGAGAAATAACTTCTATTTCAATGGAAAATCCCAGGCCTACCTGTGGTACATAACCACTTGTTCATCTATCCTATAATCTTTCTCCTATGCTGGCATGAAAATCACTATAAAAATTTAATTGGTGTTATATGCATTTTTTAATATCTCTGAGAAGTTACAGAGCTCATTTTTATTCTTTCGTGGGCATTGGCTCACTCAGAATGCTTGCTTCTAAATGCTTAGCTAAGATAAGTACAAGAGGACACAGGGATGTTTGGCTAAAGGGAGTAAACAGGTGTAGGTGGGATACAGAAATAAGAAAAGCAACAGGACAGAGATAAAAAGGAGAGAGAGAAAGACTTAAAAGCCAAGAAATTTATCTTTCAAAAATATACAAAGGACTGGTGGTAGAGTCAAAAGAATAAAATAATTTTTTTTCCTCATCAAAAACCAAGCCAAAACTGCCAGGATTATACACCACATATGAGCCTTTATGGGCTAGCCTGACACATCAGCCATCAATCTAAAAACTGTTTCTTTAGGAATTTTTTTTTTTTTTTTTTTTTTTGTCTTTTTGAGCCAGGGTCTCTCTATGCAGTTCAGGATGGCCTAGAGCTCACTTTGTAGCCCAGGCTGTCTTGAACTTGTAACAGTCCTCCTGCCTCAGCCTCCCAAGTGCTGGGATTACAGGCATGTACCACCATGCCCGGCTGGAAAACAATATTTAAGTTTCTTAAATTATTTTCTTGGTACTAACAATCAAACTCAGGACCTTACATTTGCCAGGCAGCTGCCTGTGCCACTGAACTATACCCTGGCCCTTAAGTTTCAAACAGAAGTAAACAACTGAGTCATAAACCTAAGAATATTATTATTCCATTTGGGATTTTAAAACAAAATCCTCTCATTCCCCTAAAAATGACTAGCTTTATATTGACTCCAACTTTTTTTTTAATCCAACTTTTTTTTTTACTCCTACTTTTTTAACAATTAATTTATATCACCATTGAATTAAAAAATCATTAATGAATTATCAGTACAAATCAATCACCTTATCCAACATTAGAAGGCTGACTACTGATATCCGCCTCACAAACTTGGCTACCTCTATGTAAATAAACATAAGAATCTTCACTTGGAGTTCAGGCCAAATGATTTAGGTAACATACTTTTGAAAGCTGAAGGAAACAGAGTCTCACATAAAGTTAGGCTTCAGTACAAGTAGGCACTTCTTTCTTACATCAAATGGATCCTCACTTCAAACCAGGCTACACCCAAAGCACATAAGTATGAGTGCTAACCCCCCGGTCACATGGAGTGAGGGGGAGAGAAGAGGTAGAGACCTAGGTAGTTCACCTGAATCTTCACTATCGTAGCACGTCCTGCTGTATGGCTGGAACTGGGCTTGCGGGGGCAGGTCCTGGGTAGACACTGGGGTACCCTGGGGGTCCGCATAAAGCAGCAGCAAGGGCTGGTAATGCCCCTTGATGCACTTGGTCACGACATCCTTCCATTTGGGCCCAATCTGAACCAAAACAACCAGAAGAACATGATAATTATATTTCACATTCACAATTGAAACACATTTTTCCAGTCTACTTATCTACAGAAAAGATCTTAGACATAAACAATAAATTTTTCATTGTATCTTTTGTTTGTTTGTTTTGTTTTTCCTAAAAACTTTCATAAACCATAGTCCATAAGAAAAAGAATGAGGGGCCAGGGATGTAGCTCAGTGGCATAGTGCCTGCCTGCCAAGCATGAGACTCTGGGTTCAATTCCTAGTACCCTCCCTCAAAAGAATAAAGTTTCTTCTATTTCTGTAAAACATCAACTCAGTTTTAAAGAATAAACAAAAATATGGGTGTGTTAGTGCACACCTATAATCTCAGAACTCAGGGAGGCTAAGACAGGGTGATCACAAATTCAAGCCCAGACTGAGCAACTTGGTAAGACCATACCTCAAAAAATTTAAGAAGGAACTGCAGCGCAGTGTAAAAAGTCTGGGTTCAATCCCCAGTATCACCAAAACAAACTAACAAAAAGATTCAAACTAAACTGAGGGGGACTAGATTAAACACCTCACTTGGAATTTGAATTTCTGTAATTTTCTCCTAAATATTGAAGTTAGTCTTATGAAGCCAAAGAGTACACAGGAACTCCCTCGGAGACTGCCTTAGAATAAATGATATTCAGTTTTAGAGTTCACACATGGCAGGCCATAAATGTCAAACTGCTTAGAATAGACTGCTCAGTCTCTCAGCCTTAGCCTTGTAATGGCTATAGCTCTGCTATCACCGTAGGTAAGCAGGATAAAACTGCCATGGACGTAAAATTTCAACCAAATCTCATACTCATGCTATCTTAAGCTTGAACTGGACACATCTTTAGACATGAGCTGTGCAGGTGCTTTGCTCATAACAGTCATTCTGTAAATCTACAACTGCATTATTTTTGCTTTGTCTTATCTTTTTGAGACAAAGTCTTGCTATGCAGTTCAGGCTAGCCTAGAACTCACTTTGTAGCCTACACTGGCCTCAAACTCATTGCGATCTTCCTGCCTCAGCTTCTTAAATACACCACCACACCTGGCACTATTATTTTAATTAAAACACATTTATATACTTTTCACATACAACTCTTAGTACCTTGTAAGAATACTTTTCAAATAAAAATCTAATGCTCATATAAGTTGTTCTAAATTATAATGGTAGCAAAAAAAGAAACAAAAGAAGAACAAGGAAATTTGACAGACCACTATTTGTGTAAGACATTGCTTCAAGGCCATGAATTAGTAGTCAGCAGTCTACTTGCTGCTAGTTTTTATCACAAGAGGCTTCTTAACATTCATACAAATGACCTAAACACCTTCATTCATAAAATCTATGGTGTAGACAGTACCAGGTTTCCTGCTTCAAGCATCACTATGACCTTATTTTTCTATGCTATCCCCCCAAAAAATGTTTATCTATGATAGGACACTTTAGGATTTTAGAATAATTCATAGCCAAGAAAACATACTATTAGAGGGATAAAAGGACTTGGAATTTTGAACTTCATGTTAACTTTATAATCTAAGTTGAGGCATTAGACTGTGCTTACTCAAATCAAACAATGTATTTTTTTAAATATAAATTAGTGTGGTGCCACATGCCACATGCTTATGATTCAAGCACTCTGAGAGGCTGAAGCAAAAAAATCACAAGTCTGAGGCCAGCCTGGGTATCTTAGACAGGACATGGTCTCAAAAAAAATTTTTTAAAGGCTGTAATATACTTCAGTGCAAAAGCCCTGGATTCAGTCCTAGTACTGGGGGAAGGAAGGTATTTCATCAACTGTAAATACAAAACTATGCTAAATGTCTGATGAAAATACAGAGAGAAAAACAATAAAAGACATATTGATCCTATATTCAAAGAAGTAAGAAAATAAGACAAATAGTCTTATCAATTTGAGAAAGAAGCAGAAAAATGCAAAGAACATCTGACAGCAATGAGAATCATCATTTAAAATTATAAAAATGAAATATAAAAGACAAATAATTGTGTTGCAGTCATCAAATGCTTTAAGAAGGCCTTGAATATCCATACCTCCTTAACATGAGCATCATCAAAATACATCCATTTGCGGACCTTTGTTTGAAAAAAGAATGTAGAATAATGTTTGCCATAGTAACAGATCATTCCTACTAAATACAGTTCAGACTGTTTGGCCCGATCATCCGTCACTCTGAAAAACAGCTGTAGGGGGAAAAGAAAGAAAGAAAAGAGGCATCACATATTTCATCATCTCATATGTCTCAGCAGAACTCATCAACATTTCTTAACTGATACACTGACTTGCTTCCCCTCCCTTCAGCCTTTTTTTTTTTTTGTCAGTCAAGATTAATCATAAGAAATGATTACATACCTGTAACCCCTGCACTCAGGAGGCTGAGGCAGGAGGATTGCTGAGTTTGAGGCCAGCCTGGGCTACATAGTTTTAAACTAGCCTGAACTACATAGTGAGATCCTGTCTCAAAGCAAACACCCACCCAAAACAACAGAAAGCAATCAAGCAAGCTATGAAGTGAAAATGAACAGAAAAACAAGACAGTGGAGATTAAACTGGTATGGAGTGATGTTCCTTCATACTTTTTATTATTTTCTTACTGAGGGGTCTCATGTGAGAAGCTAAGAAAATTTTAAAAACACACACACGCACACAAAAAAAGGCTCTCAAGTTCCCAAGGTTGCTTATCAGCTAGCCACACATATAAATTTCCTACTGAGTATCTTAAACATCCTTAATAAGGGAAATCCTGGGTAGAAATCTGAATGGTAAAAAAAAAAAAAAAAAAAAACAAAAGAAGAGAAATCCAGGAGGCTGAAGCAGGAGGACTGCTGCAAATTCATGGCCAGACTCGGCTACATAGTGAGTTTATTTAGGATCAACCTGAATTACATAGCAAGACCCTGTCTCAAAAAAAAAAAAAAAAAAAAAAAAGAGTGGGGTGGGGTGGTAAATACAGGAAATACAAGATTTCGACTCCTAGGTAACCAGCAATGTCCTCGGTACAAGACATATATAGAAACATTTGAAACGAAGTATTCTGAATTTGAGAAACTTACACAGTTGAAAAAATAATCATAAGAATTAAACCAGAATAGTAAAGACTATTTAGACTGTAGAAATTAAAAGGAATATATTGGACATAGCCTATTCAAGTAGTATTCATTGGGAAGAAAACCTAAAATAAGATTCCAGAAAGTTCACTTACTCTCAGTAATGCTTAATAGCTTTAAAATGACAATGAGAAAGATTCTTTTTTTTTTTTTCTAAAGACTGAGTGCTCCAAAGAGAAAGATTCTCTTTAGTCACAGAAATATCCAGACAGAAACTATTATAATGAAAACCAAATTTTCTAGTTCTTGAGTCATAGGAAAACCCTGGCCACACCCATCTAGAATATGGAGCTAATAAGGCCGAGACCCAGTCTGAGGTCTCTTTCCTATGTATTTCTCTAACTAAATATACAGAAATCCCCTACGCCACTAATTCTCTCCCCAGGTGCTTCATTACCTCCTCCATGGATACTGGTTTATAACTGCATTTCAAATTCCCAGGCTCAGGCTACCAATCAGTTATCTGCTTCAGCTCCCACACAGCCCTCCAGTCAGAACTGACCACTCCTTTGACAACCCTGCCTCCCATGGTGTAAACTAACATTGAACAAAGTATACAGTAACACTATAAATGAATTCATTCATTTTTTTTACCAGTAAGTAAACTCTGTCAATCCCATTCTACAAAGCCCAAATCACTCCATTTCTTCTCATCAGCCCCTGCTACCTTCTCATATACACATATGAATCTGCACACATTAACATATGTCCAAAACACCATAATATTTCTCTTCTAGGATATAACTTTTATTCAGTGCTTGAATAATAATAAAACAGAAGAAGTCTAAGTCAGAAATAAAGTAACACGCACATCACCCAGTTTAAGGCAGGTACCGAGACTGTGGATGACATCTTCTGCCAAGTCTGAATGGTCAGAGTCCCACACCAGACCGATTGTGATTATCTGCGGGGCATTCATCAGCACACGGCGAATCCGGATCCTCTCTCCACAGTTGCTCTGAAGTATGTATGTAATGACAGTCAATACCACAGTGACGCTGTACCTCAATTCCACTTAAGTCAAGGTTCATCTCACAGTGAACTTGACCCAAGTTAACTTACCGGACAGTTCCGCAGATCCCCCATGGTGCTGGCATTCTGCAGCAGCTCACCAAACATGCTTGGCGAAGGTTTTTCCCTCCTTTCCAGCATACAAATAGCCTGATTGCTTCAAGATGAAGATAGAAGGGGGGTGATGGTGGGAATTGTACTGAGTTATAGCTAAGTCACAAAAATCATTCATGCAAATTCCTATCTCACATGTTTGATTTTTCTTCTTCTGCCTACTAAATAAACCACAGCCCCTTGTCCTGACCAGCCTCAGTGTCCCACAAACACAGTGAGTGCCTCTACCTGTCCCAAAATCCAAAGCTCATAGAATCCCCACTTCTCCTCCCACTTTGCTGGCCAGAACTGAGCCTAAGAAAAGGGGAGGGATAGGAGAGGAAAGAAGGAAAACAAAGGTTATTTTTAGATGATTGTTCTGAGTTCCTGTAATATAGCACAGACCCAGTAACAGAGGTATAAACTATTTGGTGGCCTTCAGTTAAAACCCAATCAACTGGAGGAGTGTCAAAGGGTACAGCAGAGAACTCTGTAAGACTCACCAAAGGGAAGTGGTGGAGATGTAATGTACCATCTGGATGAAAGGCAGTGGATCAGAAGTAGCGCCACAGCTAGTACACACACACTGGGCCAGGGAGAAAAAACGAAACTAAGCAGCCACGGTCATGAACTACTATGGAACCCAGATTCCAGGACAAAGTTTCCTTGAAAAAAAATCTAAGAAGAGATAGAAATAGGGTTCACCTGTTCAAACAATGTCATTGCAAATTTCTGATGGGAAATGCAGTGTTTGGCAGTACATATATCTTCTTTGGTTTCATCAGCAATGTGGAAGTGAATTCTCATGAGGAGATTTTCCTGACAAGGAAAGCACAAAAGCAGTATATCAATAAAATTTAATAGCCAAGTGAACAAACTGGCAAGCAGTTTACCCAGAGAAACAGCCAACCATCATATAAAGTAAGAATACTTCTGATTATTGATTCTTCCAGAATCTATCACTGTTATTTCAAGAATATTACACATAGAATAAAACCTTTTGATATCACATTTTCACTAAGCATTATTCCTTTGAGATCCACCCAAACAGTTCCATAGATCAATTTATACCTTTTTACTGCTGTACAATAATCCATGATATACAGTATCAGTTTGTTTTAACCATCAATCTAGTGAAAAACATTTGGTTATTCAATTTTTTTACTACTACATATGAAGCTTCTATGAATATGTAGATTTTTCAATGAACATAAGTTTTCATTTCATTTCTTTCATATGTCTGGGGAGGCAATGGCTGGATCATATGTTAATTTGCATGTTTAGTTTTTAAAGAAACTACCAAGCTGCTTTTCAAAGCAGTGATACCATTTTACATTCCCACTCTCAATATATTAAGCCATCTAACGATCAGGAGCACCTTGGATTTTGGCCCAATGTTTCCTGTGATGTAATGTATATCAAGCTCAGATATTTTTAAAGTTTACACAGAGTGTTTTGCATATGATAAACAGACAGAAGAGTTAGGATCTTCTATTAAAGTCATGGTGGCAACATAGCTGTCTATATAGCACATCACACTTGTGTTTTTGGCACTGTTAATATTTCCTGTTTAATATCTTAGGAAATGGAAAAGTCCAAAAAAGCACAATTCCCAAATCAGCAGTCTCTGTATTAGCATCATCTGGGAATTTGTCAGAGATAGATATTCTTGAGACCCATTCGAGGCTACTGAATCAGAAGCTCTCAGTTCAGCACTTTGTATTTTAATGAGACTTGGCCCTTCTGATGGTAAGAGTCACTGCTTTATAAGGTGGCAAACAAGAACCTACCTTAAGCCTGAAAGAAAATATAATAAATCCACTAGACAATTCATACAGCAATAGCAGAGAAACTCTAAATCTCTGAGAAACTGGAGAAGCTCCTAATTCTAACTGTACAGATCAGGGCACAATAAACTCCATCACAGTCAGTCCCTGATGTGGCCCATCAGCAGTCCCACCCAATATCAAAGAGGGCTAGAGGCTGGCACTTACAAAGCACTCTGCAGCATCATCCATAATTCCCAGCTGGAAACGCTGTTCATCCTGAAAAGTCTTTGCCAGAGCACTGCGGAGAGTGTCAGATGGAAGGACTTTTTCACTACTGCACTGAAACTGGTTAAAGATTCCCTGTAGGGAAGAAGTTAAACAAGAAAAAAGGCTTAATGCTATTATTAAGCTTTGATACAACTCAGTCCTTCCTGCTGATACTATGGAAGCAACTGTACTTTTCATGGGTTGATATCCTCACAGTTAGAAACTTAAAAAAAAAAAATCAAGAGTCAAAATGAAAGGCATAATGTGTACTAACAAATTCCTTATCTGAGTGTGACACCATCAAAGACACATTAGAAAAAAATCACTGTCATGAATTAATATGAAGCAATTACCTTATTTCCTCAGATACAGTAAGATAGGTTAAAAAAATAAAAAGGGTAAGTTACATGTAAATAGATTCACACATTTTCTGGGGACTCACCCTATGAAATTTGGCCATCTTCTTTTAAATCATTCAGCTAATAAAAATTATAAAGAGTATAAAGAATAATGTAGCAAAAACCCTGTGTGTTTACTACCCAGAAATAATCATGTTTACTCCCATCCTTCAGTTAAGCTAAAGTCTAAGACTGTTCCATTCTCCACAGCCACTCAGGATTGTGAGTTGGTTGCATAATCTTGGTTTTAATACTTTTACAGTATAGATAGGTAGATAGATGTAAAATTACATATAGCATGTGTCTATGCATATTTGTGTTTATGTAAAAAACCCTAAGTTTTTTTAAAATTCAATATTGTAGAGAGCTATCCATAATGACAAATATCAAAACACTCCTTTTCTCTGCTACATACCACTTTATTAGGTGGCAATATCACATCTATCTATCCATTTACTGATAGATATTTTGATTTGTTGTTGTTGTTGTTTGTTTGTTCTTTGAGACAGGGTCTTGCTATGTAGTTCAGACTGATCTTGAACTCAAAATACAGCCCAGGCTGGCCTTGAACTCGAGGCAATCCTCCTGCTTCAGCCTCTCAAGTGCTAGGATTACAGGAATGTGCCACCGCACCTAGCTACTGACAGATATTTTGGCAGTCTCTAAGTTATTTCGCAATTATAAAGAAGTTAAGCCAGCTTACATACTTCTATCAGTATGTGATTTAGAGTATCCATATTCAAAATATCATCAAAAATTAATACTGTCAGACGGGTTAAAGTTAGTCTTTACAACTACTTTTAGTCTTTCTTGGTCCTTTATGGGAAATACCTTATTATCTACTGTCCTTGGCTATGATGTATTTCATTTCACTTTTTTTTTTGGTACTGGGGATCAAACTCATGACCGCACGCTTGTAAGGCAGGCGCTTATGCCGCTGAGCTAAATCCCCAGCTGCTATGATGTACTTTAATGCAGTTTTTTATTCTTAAATAATTAAATGTCCCTAACTGCTTCATCTTTACCTACATTTGAACCTTGCTGAATGCAATGTCTTTAAAATGAAAACAAAGGTGGCAAAAAGTGGCACCTGGCTTTAGGTGCCTTTGTCACATAATACTGGACTCTTACCCCAAGACTAGAATATGCTCCTTGACATCGTATGTTCTAGATTGTCACTAAATCACCCTAAAAATAACCCCCTCTGCAATTCGTTATGTACCAATAGGCCAAAAGAAATGCTTCTCATTTCAAAATATTAGTAATTTCATATAAAAATTTTAAGCGCCATTTTCCAAACACATTAGTAATGAGACCACTTTATAAATATGCCTGTGTAATCTCAGAATATGAAGTCCTACCCAAACTTGAGTCGGTAATCCTTGGTCCTTATGCTGCTGACCTATCATTTATCAGCAGCATTAAACCTAGCTGATCTTTCAAATGTTTTCTTCCCTTAGCTTTCACTAAACCATACTCTGCTAGTTTTCTTCCTACTTTTCCTTATCACTGTCTTTGCCAGTCCTTAATCAATTCTAAGACTCAAGATTCAAACCTCCCTCTTGATTTCTCTATAAACAGTCACTCACACTTGTAATATCATCTGCAATCATGGCTTTAAATACTATACATACATTTATAATGCTTCCTTTACATCAACAAACAAATCTCCTTCCCCAGATTTATACATCGAGCTATCTATTAAACATCTACATTTGATTATCAGTAAGCCTACCAAATTTAATATGCCCCAAAATGGATTTATTTGCTCCATTAGCACCACCCGTATTTTCCCTATCTCAGTAAATGACAGCATCATCCTTGTAGCTGCTTAAGTCAAAAGCCTCGGAGATCATCTTTGACCTTCTTTAGCTCTCACAACTCACATTCTATCACTTGGCAATTCCTCTATTTCCCTTCTCAAAATATATTGAGACCCTACTACCTCATTTAATTCCATTCCAGTTTTCACCAGTACATTTTCCCTGCATGACTGCAATGATTTCTTGACCTACTCCCTGTGCAAAACAGTCTCAATACAGCACTCAGATGACTTTCTAAAACTACAAATTAGACAATGCCATTCCTTTGATCAAAATCCTCTAGTTTCCTACTGAATACACAGTAAAAATCAAAGTGTAAGATGTTCCATAATTTGTCCTACTAAATTACCGCTGGCTCACCCCCATACAATCTCTGACTTCACTCTCTAGGAATATAGGAAGTATGAGAATATAAATTTTTGTCATATTATTCCTTCTTCTACTCTAAACAACTAGAATGTTACTGTATGTAAAGAGCAACCAACATCTATTTTCCATCTGAAAATGGATCTTTAGCTCTATCTCCTATTTATCTGTCTTTCTATCAATTTATCATTCTGAGACAAGGTCTCACTGTGTAGTTTAGGCTAGCCTTGAACTTCTTATGTAGTCCAGTCTGGCCTCAAACTAACAGTGATCCTCTCGTCTCAGCCCCTGAGTGCTGGGGTTATAGGTGTGTACCACCATGCCTGGCTTATTTACCTTTCTTTCTTGCTTGCTTGCTTTCTTTGTCTTTTTGAGACAGAGTCTCACTATGTAGTGCAGGCTGGTCTTGAACTCTCAGAGATCCTCCTGCCTCAGCCTCCCAAGTGCTAGATTACAGGCATGTGCCACCATGCCTGGCTTATATATTTTTAATATGTTTGTGCTACATAATAATTGTAATCATCTTGATGATTTGATACATCTTCATATCACATCTTGATCATTTGACAAACCAACAGGTAAGTATTTCCAGAACAACCCTATGCAAATCTAATACTTTTAGCTGGGTGTGGTGGTACTCAGCACTTGGGAGGCTGAGGCAGAAGGATTACTGAGAATTTGAGGCCAGTCTGGTCACACAGTGAGTTCAAGGCCAACTTGAACTACAGGCTACTTTTGCGAAACAAAATCTGACACTTCCTTTTTTTTTTTATTTAAAGAAAAGGAAACAAAAGAATACATGGAGATAAAAAAAAAAAAGGGTAGAAATAATACAAACTTACAGAAAAACAAACGGTAAGAAATTGCTGGTTGATAAGTTACACATTGTCGTCTTAGAAATAGCTGTTCATGTTACAGAATTGAAGTATTTAGAATGACATTCATAAAGTGACACTACAAACCCTTCTGCTCTATGATCGAACAAGAGCTCAGTAATATGGTTATAAGTCCTACACATTTGTTTTACATCTCAAAGAGGGTAAAATTAAACATATCAAAACAGAACAAAGCAGTTAAAAAAAATTTAAAGAAATACAGATTTCGCAGCAAGCCCACCAGAGATCTTCATTGTCTATCTAATTGTCTCTAGTTTCTTACAAATAGTTGTCCCCATCTTCACCCACCTTATATACTTATTGTATATTATAGAACTAATCAAATCATTGGAGGCTTTTTAGGTCCTCAAGTTCCAAATTAGGGAAGACAATAGTAACTACCATCGCATCTCTCATTCTCTTAGTGATAACTGTCCCCATCTCTACATATGCTGAAATTGAACTCAAGAAACCAGTCCAATGTCATTCTAATCAGTGAACAATAGTATTGCTAGAATTTCTATCATAATGCTACAAAATTAGCCTCGGGTTTCTTAGCGTCTCTTCCTCAGAGTATCTGTTCATTACATCTTGCATTATATAATCTGTTCCCGTAAATAATTAAAAAGAAGAAAAAAAACCCATGTGTGAATTTCTACATATATATCTATCCTCTCTGTATTATAGGGAATACCAAATCATAGCAAGACAGCAAAACAATTTCCTAGAAAAACATGCAATGGATAAGACATATAAGACCACAATATAGATGATCTTCCGTAGTTACTATGTTTTCTCTTGTTATTTTCAATAGATTTGACCACCACACTGGCTTGTTATAGTTAAATATAGTATCACCTATTTTTATAAAAACTTAACTTTGACAGCATTGTAGGATTTGAGAGCTGTTACTAATTAATACCAGTATGGATATCCTTTACATCTTGTCATCCTTAGAGTAGTTGCCTCTACTTTTGGGGTTGATACTGACAAGCATACCAATTTCAAATAAAATCAGCCAAGGCCAACCCATAGTATTATGATTCAGATTCAATTAAGATCGGTCATAGTAAGACAATTAAGTATTGTAGGATTTCAGTTTAAGTTAATAGGAAAGTAAGGATAGTTACCATGGTATAACCTGCTATTTTTGGGTCAAGATGTCTGTGCCCTCAAATCTGACATGAGTAGACAGACCAGTATAAATTAAATTCAAACTAAATATGTCAATAAGACTACTATGTCTTTTAAATCCTTATACACCATTAACAATGACCTCTGCCTTTTTCTTTTTTTTTATAGTGTTTCAGAGCTGTCTATACTAAAGACTATAGCTTACCGTCTCTGCCTCATGTCTGCTACTCCACTTTTCTGCTATAATTTGTCCACCTTATTCCCTCATTCCACTGTCTGCCCCGTTCACTGAGGCCTCTCTGCCACTGTTGCTGGAATCCTGGTATCTCTTCCTCTCTTTCTCTGTAATGTCCTTCAGCACTCTCTGTAGGGTTGGATTGGTGGCCATGAACTCCCACAGTTCCTCCTTGTCTTGAAAATATCTTATTTCTCCATTAATTTTGAGAGAAAGTTTTGACGGGTATATGAGCTTCGGTTGCATATCATTTTCTTTCAGGACTTGGAATATTTCTCCCCACTCCCTTCTTGGCCTAAGAGTTTGTGTTGATAAGTCTGCTGATATTTTGATAGTTTTCCTGTTGTAGGTAATCTGCATCTTTTCTTTGGCTGCTTTTAATATTCTGTTCTTTTGGTGGATTTCTGGAATCTTTATTATTATATGAAATCTGACACTTCCAAACTGCAGCACCTTTAGTCTTTCTCAGCCAAATTTCCTTAAGAAAAAAGTCCTACTACTCTAAGGCATTGGCCATTCTAATGAATTAACTCCTTCCCTATGCATATCATCCTAGAGAGAATTAATAAAACGACTATGAAGTCCTGAGCCAGGTGTGGTGGCACACACCTGTAATCCCAGCACTTAGGAGGCTTAGACAGGAAGACTGCTATAAGTTTGAGGCCATCCTAGCCTACATAGCAAGCTCAAAGCCAGGCTGAACTGCATAGTGAGACTCTGTCTCAAACACACACACACACACACACACACACACACACAAAACCAGAATATGAAATCCTACCCAACTACTGCATTCTGTAGTTCAGATGACCTTGTTTGAGAAAGGACAAGATTCCGCTCAGAAACAGCACAGTATTATAATAGTTGAGAGCCTAAATTTGAAGTTAAACTGTTTGGGTACAAAAATTCCAATTCTGCTACATTATATGTTGTTGGACAATTTATTTTGATTTCTCTGCATCTAGCTTTTTTCTACCTACCCTTGCCCTCAGTACTCCACATAGAACTCTTTGTGCATTACCGCTGAGCTGCACCCTTATTTTCAAGACAAGATCTCGCTAAATTGCCCAGGTTGGGCTTGAATTTTCAATCCTCCTGCCTTCTCCTCCCAGCTTGCTTTCCCTTTTAAGAGTAAATAATAGTATTAATCTTTAGGGTTATTTTAGGATTAAACAAACGTATCAAACTATATACTAGTCTACATAGAGAGATTAATAAATATGTGATAAATATACATATCTTTAAGACATAAATAGAAACCTTAGACCTGGCAATATACGTACCCCCCAAATAGTAGATGGCATTATTTTTATCATCATCATCATATTTAAGAGCCACTTTAAATTACTAAAAAGTCTGTCTCACTGTCTTATGATGAAGAGAGGTCATGAGTCAGATGCTTCTACCTTGAGCTACCTCGTACTCTCTGAGATCTGGGCACAAGAGACTACCTTATTTTGTATTCTGTTACTCCCATTTAAGAGAGGCAGATTTCCTATGACCTAGATTATTAGGGTTTCAGTAGAGGAAAAGAAAGGTCTAAGGTCAGAGTTCTGCCTATGCTCACAGTGGATCTTCAATAAAAGTGTTTAAGGAATCAACATCTCCATTCCATGTTTTTTCACCTCTTAATTAATTTTAGGCAGCATGCTCTATACACACTGTGTAACTGAATGCATTCTGAATGGCTTCTAACTAAATGTTCTTTACTTTCCTATTTTAATGATTATTGTCTGTCTTGCTCTGCTATTGTTAAGAAGAAGCAAGTGTATTTGGGATGAAGCAGCCTGAGCCCGCCCAGTACGCATCTGTGGAGCTGCAGCCCTGGAAGAAGCTGTAGCACAAAGCCCCTCTGTTAAGGCAGCACACTAACCCCTGTGTGTCCCTCTCACATGAGCACAGGGACTGGAACCGGCCTCCTCCTGTTCTGTTTTTCACCCTCCTCCCACCTTTCCCAGAGGGAGATCCTGTTCACACCAAAGAAAGCCAAGAACATTTAGTTCAGCAGTAAGAACAGGTGGCAGTACCAATAAGGAACAAAACCTGGTATTCTTCCAATTGCTGAGTTCTATGGCAGGGGGAGAGAAAGGGTAGGAAACACCAAACTCCAGGAATCATTTTCCCTTGCTTGTAGAGTCCCAGGTGGTTCCATTTCAATCAGGGAAAAACAAAAAACAAAAACAAAAACTTTGAAGTTTCTTTGTATTCTTCTTCACGAAGTAAACCAAGGAGGATTTCCTTTTCACTCTCATGAAATAACACATTATTTTTTATCTGTTAACTATTTTCTTGGCTGCAGTTCAAAAGCAACAAGACTTTTAATGAGTAAAAGCAGGTGCTTCCCACCCATCTCTCTTGGATCAAGTAGCAAACAATTCTATCCACATGAGCACATAATTATGTGGATTAGTAAAAGCCATGTAAATAAGACAGAAGGGCCATAAAGACAGAAAATCTTTGTGTTTTGGCATCTACAAATGCAGCTGTTGCTTAAGCTTTTTTCCCTAAAACACAGACCCTTACCCTTAGGCAGAGAATACTATTTCTCTTTCAGGATCCCTTATCTTCACATCTAAAAAAAGTCATGGTAGAGATGGTGGAGGTCAAGAAGAAATATTACTAATTTTAGTACTCTGACAGGGGTCCAAAGACTTCCTACTCTGCCCCTCGCTCACCTCTTGGAGCTTGTCTTTTGGTGGGCTTCCTAAATCATTTTAGCTTTCATGATCACTCTTCTCTACACTTCTAGAAACTAAAGAACCCAAACGTTGACAGTCTAGTTTGTTTGTAAACACAGCCCCCTGGAAGATAGGTAAGGCAGCCAGTACTTGAGAATCACTAATTGCTTAGAAAAAGGAACTTTCACTGGCTTTGCCTGTTCAAAGGAATTTTGAGTTCTCTTTTAAGAGGAAAAGAATATGCAGATATTTACCTTTGGGCACTCAAAACAGTAACAAGGGATTTTTAACATTTTATTGTAGAAAATTTCACACATCCAAGAGTAGACAGAATATCACATAAATGTCAATCTATCATTCATTCAATCTTTACAAGTAGCAACCTTACTTCCTTCATAGCACCCACCCACTTATCCCATTCTCAGATCATTTTGAAGCAAATGCGTCCCTACATATTTCAAAAACATATCTCTAAAATTTAGAAACTCTTTTTTTAAACATAACCATAACATAACCACAGTCTCCCAAAAGGTAATAACAATCCCTCAATATCATTAGATATCTAGTCAGTTAAATAGAATCACTTGATCCAACTTTGGAGAAAGCAAAGAACAACAGCTGGCAGTTTCTCTCTTGAGATTCTGTAACCTTAGGTCTAAAAGCAGCTACTACAAAGACTTATTGATTGGTAGAGAACCTACATCTCCTCTGTCATCATTCCCTTTACATTAAATTCAATTATCAATACCACTATCTCCTCATGAGTTTAGGGCTTTATTTACATTCAATTCATAACCCAATATTTTGGACTTGCAGTGTCAAGGCTAAAAACCATCAAAAGCCACCTATGGCATTTATTCCTGTTACTAGGGCAAAACAGACATCCATACACAAATCAAAATAAAAAGACTTTATAACAACAGAGCAACCCAGAGACAAAGATAGGTCAGATTCACCAGAGGATAAATACTGCTTTTAGTAAGAAATCATAATTAAAAATTTACATAATAACTTACTAATTTTTTTAACTTTTTTTCTCTTTTTTTTCTTTTTATTGGTACTGGGGATCGATCTCACGACCGCCTGCTTGCAAGGCAGGTGCTTATGCTGCTGAGCTAAATCCCCAGCCCCAACTTACTAATTTTGACAAAATAAAAAATGCAGTACTCTCATACATTAGTTACTAATAGTATTCAATTCAAATTTTAAGAATCATACCATATCCACTTATCCCACAGGGGAAATTAAAAGACAGGACTCTTCTGGATATGCATAAAGGTTTTGAAATTGTGTAAGTTTATGACTCTGACCAAAGTTCTGGAAAGAATCAATAATGAGGACCTGCTCTATTTTTCCTTATAGTCATGTCCTTCTAATTAAATATCAAGTAAAATTCTGAATTTCAAATTTAAAAAAAATACAGGATTCATCCAGGTGAGCACAATGGCATGTGCCTATTAAGTCCAGCAACATAGAAGATCCCTACTTAAAAACGACAACAAAAGATTTGGTTTTATACTAAATTATATCAAGTCAAATTGGCTGAATGTATTGAAACTAGTCAGTCTTTCAGGACTTTAAAAAAAATGACCATGTAACTATGCTCATATTCACAGATAATAAAAACAAGAAAGTTGCTGGATATGGTGGTGCATGTCTATAATTCTAGCAGTTGGAAGGCCAAGACGGGAGGATTGCCATGAGTTCAACACCAGCCTGGGCTACACAGTGAGTTCAAGGACAGTCTGAACTACATAGTAAGACCCTGTCCCTAAATAAATAAATAAATAAAAATTAAAAAATAAAAACAAGGAAGTTAAACATAAGTAGATGTTATTTGAATTAGACATAATGAAACACTTCCTTATGTGTGAGTTTTTATTCTGCCTGAAATAGTTCAGGATAATGGGTTTACTCTCTTCTGAAATTGCCAGAAAGGACAGTGAAGAGCATTACTTCCCTATAATCTACGAAAGAAAGAACTAGATTAATAATGAACAAATAGCCAGGCATAGAGTCAATATCTATAATCCCCGCTATACCACAGGCTGAGACAGAAAGATCACTAGGTCAAGGCCAGCCTGGGAAACTTAGCCCATTCCTGTTTCAAAATAAAATTGTAATAGGACTAAGATATAGCTAAATGCTAATACTTATCTCGCATGCACAAGAACCTAGATTCAACCTTAGGTACCACATATACACAAAAAGAGCAATTTCTTATACCATTTTATTCCCTGTACTTAAGCTTCAGCACCCAATGAAGGAACAGTTACATGGCAGAACACAAAAAATATTAAAGGATTTGTTCCCTACACTCTCAAATCTCACCCGGTCAACAAGTAGACTATTAGCAGAACACATATCTTCCTGCCCCATCAGGACAGCCTAACTGCTCTCCAGATACAGACATTCCAGAACATCTGATATATGAAAACCTGTATCCTCCCTAACTCCTATGGGTACCATCCTCTGGCTTTTATGTCTTACTCTAGCATTCTCAAAAAAGAAAAATAAAAAAAGAAAGAAAAAGAAAAATCACTGCCGTTAAATTTAATCAATCAATGCAACATTCTTCTTTGCCTATAACAAAAAACACTCTGTCCAACATCCTGGCACTGCAAAGCCTCTAGTACAATCCTGGAAGGAGAACAAAATCTTTGTAGCATACTAAGTACAGAAGACAGATTTCCTCCCCTGAACAGAAATAAATAAAATAAGCTAGCACCAAAGTAAAATCATACCCTGGGGTCTGAGGGGTATAAGAGCAGATCCAATATGAATAACAAATATGAGCTCTGAGTTCTACACAATGACAATTTAAGTCATGAAAAATCTTTTAGTGATGTTTGGTAGAAATAAATTTGGAGTATTTGAGGGAATAGAGTAATTAGTACACAATCTTCTATTTGCTAAGTCAGAGCTGACAGGTATCATGTTTCAAAGTAAGCAGAATAAAACAGTATTTAAATTCTTTTCAACAAAAGCCATCATTAGTAACTTGAATACAAGATTTTGAGGCTGAAATTATAAACAATATCATATAATAGAAAAAAAGCCAGCCCCGCTGGGCATGGTGGCCTACGCCTGTGGTCCCAGCACACAGGAGGCTGAGATGGGAAGATCACTGTGAGTTAGCCTGAGTTACAATGTGAGCTCAAGACCAGCTTGAACTGCATAGTGAGACCCTGTCTCAAAAAAGACCAAAAAAAAAAAAAAACAAAGCCAGTCCATTTACTAGGTAAAAAAAAAAAAAAAAAAATTGTCATAAATACTATGTACAAATCATTATAAAGTAATTATAAACATGGACACAACACATACTATTCTACCTGGTGAAGATGATGCACAAGAATATTGCCAAACATGGATAAGACATCTGGAAAAAATAAATTCCAGTATAGTGGTTCACACCTCAAATCTCAGTTATCATAGAGGCTGAGGCAGAAAGATTGTAAGTTTAAGACTAGCCTGGGCAACTAAATGAAACCCTAGCTCAAAAGAACATTTTTTAAAAGTGGCTGGGATCCAGCTCAGTAATAAGCATGAGGCCCTGGGTTCAATTCCCAGTATTATAAAAAAGAAAAAATAAAAATAAATAATAAAGTCATCAAGAACCAAATCATGTTCACATAAGGTCAATAGTAACTGCAGTGAAGTACATAAGTGAAAAAGAACAAGAATATATATATCGTCAGGAAAGGCAAATCCTTCATTTAAATATCATGAATAAGGAAGTTGGTCAGCCTCTAATTCATCTTCAAATATGTTAGTATTTCTTCTTAATGTTACAAAAAAGACAAACAAAATTTAAAAATAAAAATAAAAAACAGTGAATTCTACAGTGAACAATTATGCCCCAACATAATGAAATCTGACTTTACAGAACTGGCAAGTTTTTATAGAATATGTCAAACTGAGGAATCTTGGATGTTCTTGATTAAAAACAAAATAATTTTGATAATCATTTTATGTATCAAACAACACTAAAGAATGCAAAAGGCAGAAATTCATATTCATTCCTCTAATTTTAAATATGGAACAAAGCATAAAGAGACAGACACAGACAGAGATTTAGATCACAGAATTAATTATCCCCACAGCACAAAAACTACAACGCACATGGAGATTATAAACTGAGACCCTGTTTCAAAAAAAAACCTACACAGACCATAACCACAGATCACTAGATGACTGCTTTGATGATGGAATCCCAAGCCTCGCTCTCTCCTCAGTAGGCTTTTCCCACCATCAACAACTCACCTCAAAAAAAAAAAACCAACTCACCTCCTTACACACATACTTCATGAAGATCTAGATTATTAAACCTAAAGAGTGAGACCTAAAAGTCCCAATATAAAAATCTCTTTCCAAGTCAGGTATGGTGGCACACACCTGTAATCCCAGCACTTAGGAGGCTGAGGCAGGAGTATAACTGCCAACTGAGACCAATCTGGGCTACTTAGTGAGTTCAAGGCCAGTCTAAACCGTATAATGAGGCCCTATCTCAAAAAGACCAAACAAACCCACAAACCCACCTCTTTCCAATTAAATAGAATAAGAATAAAACACAGCATAAGAGTAAAAAGGAAGAAAAGAAAAATGAAAGCACTAAAAACTTAGTAATTAAAATTCTAAGAGCTGCTGAGAGTAACAGTCTGGAAAAGTATTTATTATGGAGCTACTTTCCCCAAATGCATTCAGCCATGTTAAATATTGTTAAGTTAAACAATTCTAGATTTAGACAAAAATATGTCTTTGTAGTGTTACATAATGAACCGAGGGCCTCACACTGGCCAAGCAAGTACTCTATTATTGAGCTACATTCCTGCCAAAGATGTAAGGATATTGCGGGGGTGGGGGGGGTCAGCCTTACTAAATCACTACATTACACAGGCTGGACTTGAACTTGTCACCTTCCTGCCTTAGTGTCCCAAAGTGCTAGGATTACACACATGTGCCATTATACCTGGCTTAATTGAGTCTCAAAAATACTATCTGGAATCAAACATGGTAGTGCATGTCTGGAATCTTAGCACTCAGGCTGGCTAAGGCAGGAGAATCACAAGTTAAAGATCAGTATGGGAAACTTAGCAAGATTCTGTCTTGAAATGTAAGAAAAGGAAAAGGGGGCTGGTTATATAGGTCAGTGACCTGGCAAATGGAAGGTCCTGAGTTGGATACCAGGTATCAAAAATAAAATAAAATAGATGGAATAATATACATTTGCTGGGGATATAGCTCAGTGGTACAGCACCTGCTTACCAAGCATGAGGCCATGAGTTTGATTCCCAGTACCAAAAGGAAAAAAAAAGAAAAAGGAGGAAGTGGCTAGAGGTATAGCTCAGTGTGAAGGCCCTAATTTTAATTTCTGGTACCTCAAAAACTTCATCAAGGAGGTAATTTTGGGGAGTGAGGGAAGAAAGCTCAGTAGTAGAGTGCTTAGCTAACATAGATGATGTCCCAGGTTTGATCCTAAGTCACCACCACCAATACCACCACCACCACCACCACTACTACCACCCCACACACACACACACACACACACACACACACACACACACACACACGAATGAACAAAGTAATTTCTGAAGCAAAGTTGTGAAAGACAGATGTAGTTTACCAAAAGGCAGAACAAACATTCCAGGCAAAGTAAATGCCATTTGAAATGGAGAGTATCTGGGAAAGAAAAACAGAGGAAAAGAAGACATGAAATTAGGTTTTTTAAATGATTATAATCAGGGGCTGGGGATTTAGCTCAGCAGCATAAGCGCCTGCCTTGTGAGCAGGCAGTCATGAGTTCGATCCCCAGTGATTATAATCATACATTTTTAAGTAATTGAGGGGACACTGGAAGCTACTTCAAGATTATAAGATAAAAATAACTATTAGTGCTTAACAATGTTCTTAGGCTAAAATAAATGAAATATGAAGATATGGCAGGAATTCATGGATCTGGAAAAAAGAAAACTTTTTCAAAGACATAGGCAAAAAGACCTACTACCAGAAACATCATACACGAGAGAGAAAGCTTAAGGAGAAACAACCAGTTCTCAACTGGAATTCAGACAATTTTCAGTTTTCTAATTTACACTTTAGTATGCTTTCTATAATTAGTACAGTACCTTCCTGTATTTTATAATAAAAATTGTTATACAAATAAGAACCAATACTGTGTGCGTGTGTATGTTCGCATGCACACGTGCACTCTTGTGCATGCAGCCAAAGAAAAATAAATAAATGTTCATGTATCCATCACCCAGTTTAAGAAATGTGAAATGTAATTAGTTTGAAGCTCCCCAACTGATTATATTCCCCGCCTTACACTTTCCAGAAGTAACCACTGCGGTAGACTGATAACTGGCGGTCAACTTGTAATACCAGCTGAACTGAACCAGCACGGTACTGAGCGTGGACGGCCTACACGCTGAGGATTGTTGCCAAGATAAAAGGGAGAATAAAGAGGAAGAATTTAGTGTTGTTGGTTCTCTTGCTGCTGCTGATTCTCCTAAGGAGCTTGCTGGGCTTCTTTCCTAATATGAACTTGGTGTTCTCGTCATCAGAGAAGATCAGGACCTTACTGTAGCTGAGAATGTCTGAGGTTCACTTCGGGGAAGCTCTGGTCCTTACCACTTCCTGACTCTGGAAAGGATGATGGTGTGCTTTCCAATCTCCTGGAGAAACGCATCACGCTGGCTTCCTGATATGAGCTGGCAGTTCTCACTGTCAGCAGAGCACAGGACCTCATTTTCAATGAGGATGGCTTTGGGACTTTTGGGTGGAGCCCTGGTCCTTATTTTGAGCATTGCTTTGTGGCTCTAGTTGCAGAATCCTTAACCTACTGGCAAGATGCTTCATTCCACTGGCACAGACTGTCCAGCTTCCATTGCTGCTGACCTTTGGGCCTTCCCAGCGCAGATCCATGAAACAGACATGCATGGGTCAGTGTCCTGGGCTCTAGACATCCAGATGGACTTGTGGGGGGTACTATCATGGGCTCTAGGTCTTCAACTGGACTTATGTAGGACACTGCTGTGGGATCCAGGGTCTCCGTTGGATTCCTTGGATCTTGGTATCTGGATAGATTTCCTGCACTTCTTGTATTTTATTTCTTTCATTCATTCATTCATTCATTCATTCATTCATTCATTCATTTTACCTTTTATCGGTACCAGGGATTGAACTCACGACTGCCCGCTTGCAAGACAGGTGCTTATGCCGCTGAGCTAAATCCCCAGCCCTGCACTTCCTGTATTTAACTGTTTGGGTTGGGGCTGGGGATTTAGCTCAGTGGCATAAGCGCCTGCCTTGCAAGCAGGCAGTCGTGAGTTCGATTCCCGGTACAGATAGAAAAAGGAAAAAGACAAAAAAAAAACTGTTTGGGTGACTATTATAAAATAATACTATAAATTATGTGTCCTCTATGTAATTATTTCCCTTACAAACGCCTAACTACACCAACCATTATCCTGAATGTTTTGAAAAATTATTCCTGTTATTCTTTATACTTTTATCACTACATGTATCTCTGAAAAGTATAGGTTGGTCTGCTTTTGATTTGCATATATGTAAACAAAATCATAGTTCATATAGTTCTGTGACTTTTTTTCATTCAATGTATTTTTTTATCAACATTAACACAAGTTGACATATGTACTGGCAAGTCATCATTTCTACTACTATGTACTATTTTATTATGGGGATAAATCATAATTTTAAATCCCATTCTATTTTATGAAATTGAAATTGATACTCCTATTTAGTTAAATTGAACTTGTATATAACCTTTGACCTAGAAATTCTACTACTAGATATACACTGTAGACACTTGATTTACTCGGTGATTGGGGTTAAAAAAAAAGAAAAAAAGAAAACTTGAATCATAGCAAGATATTATCAAGAACGTTCAAAATGACATTTTTTATGATTACAGAAAATATGGTTAAAAACTCATTCCAAGGGGACCAGGAATTACAATCCTGTTATGATACTTGAAAGAAATAGAAATATTTAGCAAATAGTATTAACGACTGCCATAGTTTTCTAGGTAGCAATACTTAGAAAACTATCACAAATGTAGCATATTTGTAGTACAAACAGTATTACAAGTAATGTGATGAAAAAAATCAAGAGTTCAAAAGTGACATATGGGGAGCTCAAAACTTACCTTGTCAATCAAAAAGAAAATGGGTTACGGCAGGGGATTTAATTCAGTGGCATAAGCACCTGCCTGGCAAGTGCAAAGTTGTGAGTTCAATCCCCGATACCAAAAAAAAAAGAAAGAAAATGGCTTTTAAGTGGTACTTACTTTGTTATCTATATAGAAAAACTAGATCTTTACTTCATATTGTAACAACAATAAGAATTTTAGATGAGATGAGTTAAGCACTAAAAAGGGCAAAGCAAAAGTTTTAAATTTTTTTTAGTACTAGTGATTGAACCCATGACCTAGCACTTGCCAGGTAGGTATCTGTGCCACTGAGTTATATCCCCAGCCCAATTTTTAAACTTTTAGAAGAAACTATGAGATAATATGACCTCAGAGACAAGAAAGGACTTATTAAACAATACATGAAATGTAGAATGTTTAAAAATTGGTATATAGTGGCACATGTCTATAATCCCAGCTACTTAGAAGACTGAGGCAGGATCACTAAATTAAGACTAGCCTGGGCAACTGTTATGGTTTATGTCTAGATATCTCTTCAAAGCCTCATGTACTCATAGGTAGAGCTTTGGAAAGGTGATTGGACTCTAGGGGTATGGTACTCATCGGTGGATTAGTTCACTAACGGTTTTATAGCTAAATGTGATGTTCGGAGGTGGAGCTTGATGAGAGAAGGTGAGTCACTGGGCATGGCTTGGAAGGGTCTGTCTCTCTCTCTTCTTCCCGTGATCACTGTCTGCTTCCTGGGTTACACACTGTGAGCTCTTTCTCTTTTGTCATTACCATCTGCTATGCTACCTTGTCTTGGATCAAACCACTATGAACTGAAACTTCTGCAAACTGTGAACCAAAACAAACCTTTCCTCCTTTAAGTTGAGAGTGTTGTATATTGTGCTTCAGTAATGAGAGAGTAACATAAGACAGCAACTTAGTTTAAGACCCCAGTCTCAAAGTAAAAAAGGGGTGAGGATAGAACTCAATGGTAAAGGGCCTCTGGGTTCAAAAATTGGAAACAAATCGATACATTTTACTATAGAAGATTCAATAACTTTTCATCGAAAGATTCCATACAGAGTGAAAAGACAAGGCTACAAGCTGGAGAAAATATCTATAATACTTGTCTATATACAACAAGATTATTATCCAGTATAGGGCTCCAGAGAAAAATCCCTATTAAAATAAGCCAGATGTAGTGGCTGGCACCTGTGATTCCAGCTACATGGCAGCTGAGGCAGAGGATCACATGTTTGAGCAAATTGATACTCTATTTCAAAATGTAGAAGAGGGGCAGTATTGGAGATGCCAAGACCTTGGTTTAATCCTTGGTACCGTACTGAGGGGAAAAAAAAAAAACAGAAAAAGAAAGAATAGAAAACCCAAATGACATGTAAGATGCTTTATCCTAATTAGTAATCTAAGAAATGTAAACTAAACCATGCTTTTCATGTTGATAGAAATTTAAGAATCTGATAAATGGTTCCAAAAAGGGTGGATTGAGGAGATATCACATTTATTACTGGTTGGAATTGAAACTGATACTACTATTTAGTTAAATAGTTTATTACTTAGTTAAATTGAGCTTGTATATAACCTCAGACCTAGAAATTCTACTACTAGATATACACTGTAGAAAACTTGAATCATAGTAAGATATCAAGAACATGCAAAACGAGTGAAAAAGACTTGCTGAGTAGTTAATCACCTGCACAAAATCCTCCAAAACTCTATTCCTTTAGTTGAACAACTAATAATAGTTGTTATGGTCGTAGCCTTGGCATCTGTTTCAGGAAAACCTGATGTCCAAAACTAGCTGCCAAAGACTTAAGGTGCTAAAAGGCCAAAGAAAGAGGTAGGTAGATCCAGAACTGAAGGGAGTACAATGATTTTGGGAATTAAGGACAGAAGAGTGCCATGGTGGCAACAAGACAGTAGGATCTCTGCATTCCAAGGCAGGAGAAAGGGGTTTATATGCTAAAATATACAAATTGCAGCCCAATGTACTTAGGCTTACCAAAAACTATCAACTATCTAGACTTTACTGGCAGGTACAATACCGTTGGCTAACAACTTTATCCTGTGTGGTGTTAACAACTTTATTCTATATGGTGTTTGAAATACATGCCAGGGTCACCAAATACACAAAATGACAATTACAAACAGTAACAATAGCTCTAATCATGCAAGCTAGATCTGGATGACTATAATCGGGACTAGCCTACAGTAGGTTAGTACTACAAATAAACAATAAGTTTTTGGTATATTGCCACTGAGATTTTAGGATTGTTACCCCAAACTCAAACTCTGACCAGTTCAAGAGAATCTTATCTTTCACTGTCATATAAAATTCAAAATTGACTTTTCTCAATTTGTAGAAAAAAACTAATGATCAGAGTACACATTGGAGCTGGGTGTGCTGGTGTATGCCTGTAATCCCAGCACTTGGAGAGCTAAGGCAGGAGGGTCCTTGGAGTTCAGGGATAGCATAAACTACATCACAAGACTCTGTCTCCAAAAAAATAACAAAGACACACAAAGGGAAAAGATATGGAAATGTTGGAAAACAGTTGGCATTATCTAAAAAAGCTGAAGACATATGTATCCTACAATCCAGTAATCACAGTCCTAGACATACATAAAAGAAAAGTGTATACATACATATACATGTGTATATGAATATTTTTGGCAACATTGCTCAAAAAAAATAAAAAACTAGAAAATAATTCAAATGACCAGTGTAGTAGAATGAAGAAACAGTGATTCATTTAAACAAGCAAATACTATATAACAATGAAAACAAACTAGAACTATTAGACATAACAACACATACGATTTTGTTGATACTGCTGAACTAAAGAAAACAAAGAATTTAAACAGAATGATTCCATTAACAATGAAATTTCAAAAACATGGTATTTTTATTTTGTTAGTACTAAGGATTAGTTGCAGGCTCTTTGCACTGAGCTATATTCCTAGTCCTTTTTATTTTATGTTTTGAGAGTCTCACTAAGTTGCCGGATCAGCCTCAAAGTTACAATCCTCCTGTTTCAGCCTCTGAGAGTACTAGAATTACAATTGTGTGCCATCACATCAAGCTTATTTTTGTTCTGGTTTTGTTTTAGAATCTGGTTTTGATATAGAATCTTGCTATATTATCCAGGCTGGCCATGAAAGCTGGTCTGCAGGCAAATACCATAGCACCCAGCTCTTTGGGATGTTTTATTTTGTTTTGTTTTACCTCAAACTCACAACCTTGCACTTGCCAGGCAGGCACTTATGCTGCTGAACCAAATCCCCAGCCCCTTTAGTTTGTTTTCTATGGATCAAATCCAAGACCTCAGGCATACTAGGCAAGAGTTTCTACCACTCAGCTACTTTTCCACCACTGGAATTTTTTTAATTAGCCAAACATCTCATCTGAAAATAAGGTAACTTTGTTTTCTCCTTTATAAATACTGTGGGGCTTTTCTGTTTTTCTTCTTACTACACTGACAAGAACCTGTTCACTGACTAATTTATTATGCTCACATGTTATAAAAATATTTTTAATTTTTTATGTGTTGTTTTGTTTTTGAGACAGGGTTTCACTGTGTAGTCTGGGCTGGCTTTGAACTCACAGTGATCCTCCTGCCTCAGTCTTCCAAGAACTGGAATTAAAAATTTTTAACATAGGAAACAAAGAGATATTCCACAGTGGAACTCAGGTACTACTGGCTCCTCTCAAGTTTATTCCTTCATGAACTTAGTCATCCCTTGTCTCTCAAAAGAATGAAACCCTCCAGTGTGAATGAAAAATGTTTATTAAAAATTGTGGTTACTCTAATAATTTAAATTTTTGGCTACTAGAACCAAGTTGAACCCATCTATACTTTCAGGTTAATCCACTTGTCCACTTGTATCTTATGTCGTATTTTTCAAACTCAGTGTACAGTAATGAAAGGAATATAAACAACACCATTTAAAGTGTGTGCTAACTATCACCCAATTATTTTATATTTATATAGTATTGAAGGATTGAGAAATACTTAGGGGGGGCAGGAATCAAATCTATGAACAGTCCCAAAGTAACAAAAGATGCAAGAAGGAACTTAAAATCTCAAGGTTACATTAGGCACTAACATCATTAGGAAAGCAACAGAATCTACCACATCCCTAGAGTTTTGAAAGCCAAAGTAAAGCCTGAATCCCCTAAGCCCATTTACTCATCCATCTCAAGCAAATTATTTCTCTAAAGGGTCTCAAGATATTTCCTCAGCCCAAACAGTTTGAAAAACAATTTCCCTTTTGTACTTGGACTTTTCAGAGTATGTCCCATAAAGTCTGATGGTTGGCTTTTCATCTCTCCAGCTTATACAAAACTGATTAGTGTTAAGTAACAATTTGCCTCTCTGGAAAATGAAACCTAGATTATGGCAGATAGCTCTCCAGATTTGCTCCTGAATCAATGACAAGTACAGTGTAGCACAAATAGGTTATCAAAGGCACATCAGAGGTCATGTAAGTTCTATTATCCCACCCCAGTATGGATGAGTTTTCAATTTCAAGAGACTATTCTACCAGGGATCTCTCCAGGATTAACATTTCCCTAGCAAGTACTGTATCTCAATATCATGGTATTAATGTCACAAACCAGATTTCCCTTTTATTTGTTGACTAAGGGACCCTCGAATTTATCTAAAATTAGATAATACAATGTGCCATTCAGAAAATCAGGTATAATGATCTTTTAAATAAATTTCTGTCTAAGTGGGCATAGTGGGAAATGTTGTAATCAACTTGTAAAAGATTTAGTTTATTAAAATTCATTTTTAAACTCCCCAATTACTAATAACTTGTATTTTATGTTTTACTACAAGTTACAATAGGCCAAACAAAGGGTAGAAAAAAGATGTTTGTGAACAAGTAGCAAAAGCATCAGAAGACTTAACTCTTTCTAAAGTCTTATAATAGAGTTAAAACTTCAAAGTGATATTAGACAAAAAAAATTTTTAAGTCACTGTAAAGTTCTCCCCTATTTTTATGGCTATAGTTCCTAGCTTATAAGAACAACTAAATCAAATGTATAATAACTTCACCTAAGCAAGCCCATGACAATCCAAGAATCCAGACTACAGAAAACTAAAATATTACTCTGGAAGCTTACTCAAGACTCATTTGGATGACAAGTGTTACCCAAACACAAATAATCTGTTGGGGATATAGCTCAGGGACATAAGCACCTGTCTGATAAATGCAAGATCCTGAGTTCAATCCCCTTTACCAAAAAGAAAAAAAAAAAAAAATCTGTAGTAAACCTGGACCAAGAAAATATATAGAAGGTACATGTTGGCAAAAGATGTGACCCTTTATACATCGTGGTTCTCTTTTCTAAACATTATATTTAAAATTGTTTTGCCAAAAATCTCTACTTTTCTTTGCTTATAAATAAATACCCAGTTTCATTTTATTTAGAAATTAAAAATGAGGAACCAGACAATACATGACGTAGAGAACTGACATAAAAACTCTCTTAAATGTGGCAATGGGAGGGACTGGGGATTTAGCTCAGTGGCATAAGCACCTGCCTTGCAAGCAGGCAGTAGTGAGTTCGATCCCCGGTACCGATGATAAAAAAAAAAAAAAAAAAAAAAAAAAAAAATGTGGTAATGGGAAACATTAGGAAATGTAAAAATTTTAAGATTTCATTTTAACAAACAATAGTCAATTTCACTTAAAACTTTTATTCTTATAAAAATTTAGAATTAGCTTTTCAAGTAAATTCTCAAAGTAGAAGTATCCTTGAATACACCAATTGCATTAAATAGAGCTATATGTCTAAAAGGGGTTCAGAAGAAAGACTACTCAGGCCATGAGATAAAAATGTTAAAACAAACAAAACTTACCACACTTATTTTTACTCTAAGCAACAGGCAGATAATTCAGTGGCAAATTCTTTAGCATCACCCCAATTAACCACCCCTCCAGGCAATACTGATCATCATTTATTTGGCAGTCCAAAGTTAGTGGGGAGAAGCAATTCTGAAGTCCTTACCTTGAGAGCACAAAATATGCAGGAATCTCCCATGCACTTGTGAGTAGTGAGCTGCCGAAAGCTACGTCGGAAGATGTCCAAGTGCCACAAAACCTGACAAAAAAGGGAAAATATCTCACTGCTTGATAAAGAGCCATCCTTTTAATTTTAAATTCAATTAAACATACATGATTGCAGAAACAATTTTTATTTCAAAGAAAAAAGCTCATTCTAGTAAATTAAAACAAATACTTAAAAAGTTGAGATGTCTAACAAGAGGAATAAACGAGCATATTCCGAGGAAAATATTAATTTGATTTCTTTTGCTTTTGTTTTCTTCAAATCAGTTCTCATTATATAGCCCAGGCTGACCTCAAATTTGAGGCATGTTACAAATCTGTGATACTCCTGCTTCAGTCTCTAGTGCTGAGACTGTAGGGATGTGCCACCACACCTAACAAACACATTAATCTGAACATGATGTTAAGTTTCCATAGGAAAAAGATGGTATTTCATGTATCACGTGTGATTCTGAAGAAGAAATGTATGGGTTAAAAGCTGCAGAATAGAGGTAAGGGTATATCCTCAGTGGTAGAGGGCTTAGCATGCATAACTTCCTAGATTCAAATCCCAACATGACAGAGAAAAAAAAAAAAGTTTCAGAATATTGATCTGTTTTAATGTTATACATAAGAAAATCAAGAATATTTTTAAACTTACATTAAAATTGAATTATAGCATGAAATTTTACCATTAGAACTAGGATTCTTAGGGGCTGGGGATTTAGCTCAGCGGCATAAGCGCCTGCATTGCAAGCAGGCAGTCGCGAGTTCGATCCCTGGTACCGATAAAAACGAAAAAGACCGAAAAAAAAAAAAAAAAAGAACTAGGATTCTTTTGATTTGGTTTGATTTTGATTTTCTTTTTAGTTGAAAAGTCCATTCATAAATCTTTTATTATACTTACATGAACTTAATATATATATTCTTAGTATAATTATGTTTATTCACGATTCATGAAAATTTCTTAAGACATTAAACAAAGCTAGCCATCACCAAGTTATTTCCCCATTAGCACATGCATGTTAGAAAAGTATCCAAAAAATCATAAAAGCAAAAAAGCCAAAAAAAAAAGTTAAAATTATGGGGTTTTTTGTTTACTGCTATGCTTGATATACATGAAATAATGAATACCAAGCAATTCATTTTTACCACCTCTTTACACTTTCATTTGTTCTTAGGTTGCCTGAAACATTTAAATACAAATAAAATGTGAAGCAAAAATAGTGAAAGCAAATAGCATTATTTGTAAAGACAAATAATGGAATATGGACCACTTATACCCTGAACTAGAGTAAATGTATGATAACTTTGTCTTAAGGAACACCCCTGCAGCTGTAGGGAGAGATGTACACACTGAGACTACTTATTCCCCAGTAACATGGGGCTCCTCACATAGAAGACCCATAGGGTACTGTCTTTACCACAGCCTCAGAGGCACTCCAAACCTCAAAGTACCTACAATAACTACTCCTCTGTCTGGAATCAATGATTTCTTCTAATTCCCACCAGAACAAATCAGTATGTAGGCAATTTTCTTTGCTTAGGCATGGAAGCAGTTTTAACCCTGGCCTTTGTGAAGCCACAGTGTACCAAAAGTACTATGTATAATAATTGTAACTTGTATAAAAATTCCACTTCCCCATATGGGCCATCTCAAAATGAAAACAGATAACAACTCCCTAAATATTAACTGGCGGGGCTGGGGATTTAGCTCAGCGGCACAAGCACCTGCCTTGGAAGCAGGCAGTCGTGAGTTCGATCCCTGGTAACAATAAAAAGACAAAAAAAAAAAAAAAAAAAAAAATTAACTGGCTCTATTCCTCTACTATTAAACATAAAACCACATAGGAAATATAGAAATTCAAATAGAAGTAACATAAACTTGTCATAAACTATAAACAAAAACTATTTGGTGGGGGCCGGGGATTCAGCTCAGTGGCATAAGCACCTGCTTTGCAAGTGCTCGGTCATGAGTTCAATCTCCAGTACAAAAAAAAAAAAAAAAAAACTATTTGGTGGGACAGCATGGATGACAAACGGTCTACTGTGTACATTCTAGAATGAGGCAGACAAAAGTTAGGCCGGTTAATTTTCCCCTCCTTTTCCTGTTTCAGCTTCATCTCCTTAGCTTTCTGATGTCTACAATGTCAAGTTGTCTCTCAGTAATTGCACTATTAGCATGCTGTCCTGTTATGCCTCTTCACTTAATGTATCAAGTTCAGCAATGGCTTCATCATCTATCTGTCTTTGTCAGAGAACAGGCTTTCTCTGGAGAGTTCAGAATCTCATAATAGAGCACAGAGAAGCTAAGAGCCAGACCCAATCTGATAGGACGCAGTGGTTGAATTTCCTTTTTGCTGATTTCAAAAGCTTCTTGGTATGCTTGTTGTGATTGATTCACCATCCCTTTCTTGTCATCACCAGCAGCAACCTTGGCCAAGCAAGAGTAGTAGTCTCTCTTCATTTTCAAATAGAAGACTTTGCTCTCTGCTTGTGAAGCACTGGGGACCAAGAACTTTTCCAGAAGAGTACATCATTGAAGATATCCCTTAGTTCAGTCCCAATTTTCTCTGTATTCTCGAGCCATCGCCATCTGCCTCTTTTTCTCAGCACCTTCAGTCTTTTGCTCATTACTTGAGAAACCCTCCAAGAAGACCTAGGCTTCTTTTTTATAAAACATTTTTATAAGCAACAGGGAGAAGATTCCTCTCCTCATTAGCTAATTCAGCACAATGCTCATTTATAGACTTCACGCAGGCTGCCATGTGCTCAGCCTGTTTGGCCAGTTTGGTCTTCTGCACCAGCTCATTTTTATTCACGCCTAGATGTTGGATGGGCGCAGTGATCTCTGAGCCTTGCTTTTTATTTTTTGAGACAGGCTCTTGCTGTGTAGTCCAGGCTAGCCTTGAACTCATTATATAGCCCAAACACACAGTGATCCTCCTGCCTCAGTCTCCTGCCTCAGCCTCACAAGTACTGGGATTACAGGCATGTACCACCATGCCTGGCTCTAGAATTAGAATTTTTTTTAACTCTGAGAGACTATATAACTACCTCAAATTAGTAGGATAAAAAATAACAGTAATATCAAAAGTGATGATAGTTTTCATAGCACATGCCCTTGATGTACTATGATAAGAATGACACTTTACCTTTATGGCTTTTCTCCTCATAGTCCATAACCCTTGTATAATCATGATAAATCAGTCAAATTTCAATATAGGGGCAACCTACAAAATAACCATTACTATTCAAAATTGTCAGTGTCATCAGGCACAAGGAAATTCTCAGAAACTTTCATAGACAAAAGGATCCTAAAGAGATATGACAAGTAAATGTAAATGTGGTAATCTGGGAGGAATCTTAAAACAGAAAAACATTAGGACTAAAAACTAAACTATCATAACAAGCTAGTAGTAGTAGAAGACACCTGTAATTCTAATGCTCAGGAGACTGAAGCAGGAAGACTGTTATGAGTTCAAGGCCAGCCTGGGCTACAGAGTGAGTTCAAGGCCAGCTTGATCTACCTAGAGAGATTGCCTCAAAAAAAATAAATAATTGCTGGATGTGGTGGCACACATTTGTAATTCCACCACTTGAGAGGCTGAGGCATGAGGACCACTGTGAGTTCAAGGCCAGCCTGGGATACATAGTGAGGCCCTATCTCTAAATAAATAAATAACCGGAAAAGTATATTATCTCATAATAATTACTATTTTTAACTTACAACATGATTATAGTAAAGACATGAAAACCATTGTTTCAGGGTCAGGGATTTAGCTCAGCAGCACACTGCCTGCCTAGTAAGCATGAGGTTGTGAGTTTGATCCCTGGTACCAAAAAACAAAAAAGAAGAAGGAGGAAGAAAAACAAAACCATTGTTTCAACCTTCATGGGTACAGAAATATGTATGTGTATATAGAGTTTGCATTATACGGCACAGGATACTGGAATGGAAAATTATTTTTTAACACTGTCTCAACTAACAATATAAATAGAACATACAGAAAGAAACACAATTTAAAACAAAAGACTATTGTCAATGGCTGGGGATTTAGCTCAGCGACATAAGTGCCTACCTGGCAAATGCAAGGTCGTAAGTTCAATTTCCGGTACCCACAAAAAAAAAAACGACTATTGCCCTTCAAGAAGTAAACAAACACATTTATGTCAATGTCTTACTTTGCCTGTTTCTAAATTACAAAAAGTATTATCAGTATATAAACTCACTCAAAAGTCTTTATGTAGCCAGGCATGGAGGTGCTCATTTATAATCCAGTACTTGGGAACCAGAGGCAGGACAACTGCTGCGAGTTCAAGGCCACCCTGAGCTACGCAGGGAGTTTAAGCCAGCCTGAACCACACAGTGAAACCCTGTCTCAAATCAAAAAGTCAAAAAAAAATCTTTATGTGGCTGGGAGTGGTGGCACATGCCTGTAGTCCCAATTTTAGGAGGATAAAATTTTTTTTTTTTATTTGTACCGGGGATTGAACTCCTGAGTATGCTTGCAAGGCAGGCACTTATGCCACTGAGGGAAACCCCAGTCTCAGTAGTCCCAAAATTTTTTTGTTTGTTTTTTGTTTTTTTGGACAGGATCTCGCTATACATCTCAGGCTAGCCTTGAGCTCACTTTGTGGCCCACTATGGTCTTGAACTTGCAACAACCTTCCTGCCTTAGCCTCCAGATAGCTGGGATTACCAGCATGTGCCACCACTCCTGACTGTAATCCCAATCTTTATGTGGTGGTGCATGCCTGTAATCTTAGTACTTGGGAAGCTGAGACAGGAGGAGTACTGAAAGTTTGAGGTTAGTGTGGGCTACATACTGAGTTCAAGGCCAGCAGCCTGAACTACATAGGCAGATCTTGTCTCACATACACACAAAAAACTTTATGTATCATCTGGGATACATAAACTTTATGTATCAACCTTATCTAAATGCATGAAATCTGTGATAGTCATTAGGGAAAATATTTAAACTCTCTCCACATGTTTGACAGCACAAGATCTTTTTTAATGTTTTCAAGTAATAAACTGAAAACTAAGAGGCTACGAAACTTTTATTAAATAGATAAGTTTAGCTGGATTTTAATATAAAAGGAGAAATTTAGGTACTATTACCTAAGTAAGCTCATTCTATAAAAAGGACTAAAACCAGAATTCAGGTCTCCTAATTCCTGTCTTCTCTCATAGCATACATTGTCCTGTCTTCTCTCATAGCAACTTGTTTTTTCATTATACCTGAGGAGTCAAGCTAATAGTTTATCAAAGTATAATTATCTTGCTAGCAAATTTTATTTAATTTTATTCTGAAAAGCAGAAAAGACAAAACAGTCACTTGAATGTTAGGCTAAAGAAAAATGAACGTAACACTCTGGGCCTGACTACTAGGTAGAACAATCAGACGAAAGCTTTGCAGTTCTGAGACCACTCCAAAATCACATGCAACAGCAAAAGAAAAAATCTAGGGCAGATAATCACTTTAGGAGAATTTAACTTCCAGCAGCTCTTTTCAAGCATAGCTAACCAGACACCAATTAAGAACCAAAACTAGAGAGCTCAGAGGGAGGAGATGAAAGAATGATCAAACACTGGACACCATTCAGTGCATAAACTAGGCACAGAAAACTATGAGACAAGAACAACATACTTAGAACTCTTATACTTGTGGAAGTGATTTTGTTTTCTAAACTAGAGAAAAGCATCTAGGGTGACAAGCTATCTTGTCCCACATGAAAAAAGGAAGCAGTAGAGGCTGTTAGATTAAAAAACTGATAAACAAGTAGAAAAATCACCTAGTCCAGGTAAATAGCAGTTATTATTTCTACTATCATTATCACTTGGTTTTTCAAAAAAGTTAATTGATTAAAAAATCTCAATTAAGAGACTTACCTAAGTGATAAACAGAATTGCCTAATCACACTGATAAAAGATGTGCCCAGGCTACTGACCTCAAACATAATTTGTCAAGTATTATACTTAAAGGAATTGTCAAAATACAGTTCTGGATACTTAAAAGTCAAAGTCCCCTTACCTGTAGTGCACTGTTGAGGAAGCAGCTGTTTTGTCCTGGCTCATTGCTGAGGCCTTTGCTTGGAGCTATGGAGGTTGAGCTTCGAGGAGCAAACATCCCTTGAACGGTACCACGGCTCCCTGAAAAATAATTTCTTTTCCAAGACATTATTGTTCACATTTAGCCTGAAAATACAAAGAAGGCTTTGTATCTTTTTGGCAGGGAATATTCATCTGCTGTAGTCCTTGAAATAAATTTAGTGAGCTTATCTTGCAAGACTTTGAGTTTACAACTTTCCAAACATCATATCATCAGCAAAAGGGAGTCAGATATCCTCTTAGAGCCAGCGCTGTCCCTCACTTATTCCAGTGTTCAAAATGTTACATGACATAAGACTAGCATAGAGAAGTGCTCAAGTACAGTTTTCTTCTGTTTTTTGAAAAACTGTCTCCAAAAATCCTGATAAAACAGATGTAATCTTCAACTCCAACAGTATCCAGGATCAAAGTAAAACATGTTCTTCAGTCTTGTTTATAGTGCTTCCTATGAACTGAAGATTTTTCCAACTGATAAGAATCCAGCATAACTCTCCTCGCCCTATATTACCTTGTCCCATCATCCTCTGTAGCAAAACCTCAAGTTCGGAATAGCTGACAAAGATCCCACAAAGCCAAGAAGCTTGGTTAGATTATCCAGGGTTATTGTTGTAAACGCTGCTGCTGTTGATGGTCTTTCCTGCCTCTTTGTAATATGCCCCAAATGGTTCTATTGTTTCAGCCAGACCTTCGGAAAATCTCTTTTCTTTTCTTCTGGAACCAGAAGAGCCAGCTGTGCCGGAGAGCTTTAACAGAAAGGAAAAAAAAAAAGTCAAAACCTTGCGTCACTTAATGACTCTACTGGATTTGCACTGTCCTGCCAAGATCAACGTTGCCTCACCTCTCACTATAAACTTGAAACCTTGGCAAACAATACCAAAAAAGAAAAGAAACATCCTAAGAACAACAAAAATGAGACACATTCAAATTTATTACCAAAAAAAAAGCTGTGAGCAGCTTTATGTTCATGGGAAACTTCTCTGATAATTTTCTTAAAGAAAGTGGACATGCATATAAATAAAAGCCAAATACAAGCTTTCCCCAGAATCAGGCTAACAAAAAGGAAAACAAAATAAAAAAGAAATCACCAAGTAACCAAACACCAAATCTAGGAATTTCATTTATTTTGGATTTTGTGAGTACTTTTTAAAGATGTTGTCCATATATATGGTCATAAAAGATTTGCTTATGAGAAAGAAACAAGTTAGCAGTCTTGACTATTCTGAGGAAAAATGTCCCATCTAATAGAAACACTTGTAGTGAATAAGCCACATAACACCCAAGAAGACTGTACAAAACAAATAGCTTGTTTGTTTTTTGCCATAGGATCAGATAATTTGGGATATAAATCATTTAAACCTCAGATTATATTAGAGAGGCTAAAATCAGAGGTCATCCACTGACCAACTTGAGTAACATCAAAGCAACTACTTTCTCTGAAAGGAAATCCTCTAATTTCTAGTTTTTAAGATTTCCTACAAACTGCCATATCCACTTGAGGAACAATTGGAATGTGAGGTGTTAAATATCTAAGAGTTAACACTTTTCCCTTCCTACCATATGCACCACTTAAAAAAAACTGTTTGGACATCTTAATCTTGCTCTGGGAAAGTACCAGCCAGTGGAAAAATTGAGGCATAGGAATATTAAATGCTTCCACAAGACTGTTCTTTCTCTTCCCTCAATTCCCAGACTATTAGAATCTTCATAAACTACATGTCATAACTAAAGTATTTGAGTATACACTGTACCATCATATTATTCACTGTTTTTATTGTCTTCTATTTGTTTTGTACAGTATCAGTCATATATCCTGAAATGACTATGAAATGAAACAACAAGTAATGTTAGGCATGTGCTAAGTACTTAACACTATTGAATCTTTGTAATAGCCCCATAGGTAGACAGTAATAGTTCAATTTTGCATGAAAATAAAAGTGAGGCTTATAGATATTAATTTGCCAATTCAAAGCAAAATGGCATAGCTAGAACGATTGGTTATTAGACTGTCACTTACTTATGTATTTTATTACAGTATTCCAAGAGCTCCTATCACAGTGGGAGTCATAAGGAAGTAGTCACTACACACTGCCTGATGATTTAACACGACACCAGGAATGAACCCCACATATTTCACACAAACTACAGACCCTCCCCTCTCTACACACGCCCTCATACACACCCACTCAAGGCTATTCAACTTCTAACAGGCTGTGCAGCATTCCTTTAGGTCAACTGCTACAAAAGAATGACAAGTAACAAGGCTCCGATTTGCTCACAGCCAAAAGGACTTGGCAGGCAGGTAGGGTTTCCAGTATCCACATTAGGAGCTTACTGAAACTCAGCCTGCCCTACAACAACACATCCAAGTACAGGGAGCAAAGAAGGAAAAGACAGCAGTAGAAAGGGGATTACGGGGTTCTGAATGAAGCAGTCATTATATAGGGTAAGACAGCAGGTCCTCACATTTGTTCTAGGTTGTGGCAGAAATAAGAGGAGAGAGCAAAAAAAAAAAAAAAAAAAAAAAAAAATCATAAGCAAGAGAGGCAGTGAAAATGATCCAGGAAAATACTGATGACAAAAAGATTTCACTTAAAATGAAGTGTTTATAATCTCAGCTACTAGGGAGGCTGTGGAACAAAGATTAGCCAAATTCAAAGTCAGCCTGGACAATTTAGAAAACTCTATCTCAAAAATAAAGTAAAAAGGGCTAGACATATTCTCAGGAGAGCACTTGCCTAACTTGCCTCATCCCCAGTACTACAAGAAGGAAAAAAAGTTTAGTTCTAACTCTTGTACCAAAAGCATAACAACTCTCCAATCTCATTTACTGAGGTATATGAGAAGGTAAATTATAGCTCTATATCAATATGGCTCTAACAACTTGTTTTTAAAAAGAAAAAATTTTTCAGGCAGAATTTAGGATAAAACTGATGATAATCCCAAAACATGGGAGGCTGAGACAGGAGGATAATGAGTTTGAGGCCATCTTGGGCTACACAGTTAGTTCAAAATCAGCCTAGATTACACTGCACGACCCTGACTCAAAAAAATATCTGCAACTTACTCTGAAATACTCCAAAGCACAAATAGATAAAAAGACAAATGGTAGGGGCTGGAGATTTAGGTCAGCGGCATAAGCACCTGCCCTGCAAGCAGGCAGTCATGAGTTCGATGCCCGGTGCCAATAAAAAGGAAAAAGACAAAAAAAAAAAAAAAAAAAAAAAAAAAAAGACATACGGTAAAGTAGAGTAAAGTGCCTATAATAAGAGAACTTTGCTAAACAGTGATGGGAATTCTTTGTATTTCTTGAAATTCTCTGTAAGATTAAATGATTTTATAAGTTAAAAGGGAATTATATCTCTACAATATTTACTAAAAACTTATGCATTATTAGTGATTCAATACAGAGAACATGGTAAAATCATTAAAATGGTAGATAGTAACTATACTAGATAATACTGGCAATCTCAAACTTGATGAGGTGGAAAAAGAAAAACATAGAAAAAGTATAGCTATGAGGATAAAATGAAATGGAATACAGTCAGCACTATTTCCATGAAAAGGGGAGCTCAGAGCCTGGTGTGGTAGTACATGCCTACAACTCCAGCTGCTACAGAGGCGGAAGCAAGAGGATCCCAGGAGTTCAGAAGTATTTTAGGCAACACAGCAAGACCAAATTTCCAAAAAGAGATGAAGTTTGAAACACAGTATAACATAAAGTTGGTGTAAGGAACAAACAATATAGTGATATAATACAATGATGACCAGAGCTAGACTTAAAGATAGATAAATATTCAATTTATATATTTTTACTTTCCTGTATAATCCCAAATTACCTAGGACAGTGTCCTAAACTTTATTTTTTGCATCTGTAAAACAAGAATAGTACCTGTTTGACAGAGTGCTTGAGACATAATGAATAAAATGAAAGCACTAGCAAAGCTTAAAAACAAAGACACATGATGAATTTACTGAAGAAGTGAATTTTAGTACCTAAAAGTAAAAAGATAAATTCTAGCTGGGCATGATGGCACATACCTATAATCTCAGCACTTGGGAAGCTGAGACAGGAGGATTATTCCCAGTTTGAGACCAGTCTGGGCTACAATGTGAGCTCAAGACCAGTTTGAACTGCATAGTGAGAGCCTGTCTCAAAAAGACAAAAGATAGAGCTGGGAGTGGTGACACACTCCTGTAACCCTAGCACTTGGGAGTCTGAGGCAGATGGATTGTTGCAAGTTTGAGACCAGCCTGGGCTACAAAGTGAGCCCAAAACCAGCCTGAACTGCATAGCAAGACCCTGCCTCAGAAAGAAAGAGAAAAAGAAAAAGAAAGAAAACTTTTATTTTGGGTATCTCACAATACTAGTTAGAATACATAGAATACATAGTTGGGGGCTGGGGAGTAGGCATTCCATAAGTATTAATCAATCTTCTCACTCTCCTCTACAATCCTTCCCTTGGTGTTCCCATTGCTTTCTCCCTCATAATATGAAGCATCGCCTCTGTACTGATAAATCATAAACTCCGTGACCTCTAGAGCCAAATGATCAACTACATTGTCCCACTTTTACAGTAAGCTCAACATGTTCAAAGCAGCAGTCATATTCTTTCTCTTAGAGTTAGTTCCTCTACTAGACCCTCTTTTTGTTAATGTCATCTCCAGCCTCCCAGCTGCAACCTTTCAGTAGTCTCTCCTATGCCTCTGCCGCTTCCCCATCCAAAACACATAGATCTGTCAGTTTTTCCTACAAAAACCTTTTCTTGATTCTTCTTTTATATTTCAACAGTCATTTCTCTAGTTTATATCCCAATTAACGCCTATCTGAAATGCTACATTAATCCGTATCATACAATTATAGTGTTTAAAGTTAGTATTTCTCTATATCTCTAATTACTTATTTGTATGTATTTGTACAAAATGGGCAAGAACCTGAGTTATTCTTTAACTGTCAAACTATGTCAGTTGCCAATCAAAACTTTTTTCAATCTTTTTTGAGACAAGGTTTTACTATGCAGTTTACTAGCCTCAACTTCAGTGATACTCCTGCCTCAGCCTCCTAAGTGCTAAAATTATAAGCACACACAACCACACCCAGCCTGGCCAAAATATTTTTGATAGGACCCCTCCCATCTTCCCAGGTCCCAAGAAAACGAACAATGCCTAATCCGACCACTCTTGATCAGCATCATACTGAAGGTCTTAGCGTGTGAAATAAGGAAAAGAAATAGAAGGTGTTTCAGCTGCAAAGGATGTGACAAAACTGTTTTTATTTACAGACATTATTGTCATTATTCTACATTTTAAAGTCTCAAGTATTGTACAAAAAAAAGTCGGAGAGCTAATTAATTCAATAAAGTCTAAAATACTAATCAACATTTTAAAAAGTCAACTGTGGGCCCGAGATTTAGCTCAGCAGCATAAGCGCCTGCCTAGCAAGCACGAGGTCATGAGTTCAATCCCTGGTACCAAAAAAAAAAAGTCAACTGTGTTTCTGTACCAGCAGTGAAAGCTAATAGTCAAAATTCTTAACATATAACATATAAAAGTAGCTGGCTAAGGGGCTGGAGATTCAGCTCAGCGGCATAAGCACCTGCCTGGCAAGTGTGAGGTGTGAGGTCATGAGTTTGATCACCGGTACCAAAAAATAAAAAGTAGCTGGCTGGGTATGGTGGCATACACTTGTAATCCCAGCTCTCAGGAAGTTAAGGCAGGAGGATTGCATGAGTTTAAAGCTAGCTTGGGCTACACCTGGTAAGTTAAAGACTAGCCTAAAGTACACAGTGAGACCATGTCTCAAAAAACACTGGTTTCTGACCTCTGGGAAGATGGCACAGTGGTAAGCAACAGAGAAACAGGCTCTCTGAGATTTGGCATCCAGATGCTAGAATACAGCACCATGAAGATTAAAGGAAAGTGGGTCCCTGGGAACCAGCAAGGATCTAAAGTGAGAATTGAAGCCCACAGGTAAAATGAAGAGAGAGAGATCTCAACTCAGAAGAGGTGGTTTCACCCTGAGTCCTGGCTTGATGTGTGGGAGGGATGGCTCCAGCCTGCAGATACACAGTGACTACTGGTGACCCTAGAGGCCTCCACAGAGAAACGCACCAGAGCAAGAGCAATGAACTGTGGTGGCTGTTGAGTTATTTGGGTTCAGATATGCCCTAGGAGAGGGCAATTCGTCAGTAGCCATCTTAGAGCAGGGCCAACTGAGCTTAGAACTCAAAACAGCTGTGGGGGGGGGGGGCAGAGATGTAACTCAGCAGCTCGGTGCCTACCTGGCAAGTACAGGTCCTGAGTTTGATTCCTAGTACCTGAGGCAGAACTGACTTCAAACCAGCAAGAAGCACTCAGAGTGCTGCAGGTTAAACAAACTGTGTTCCAGCCTCACAGCCAGAAACCAGCCTGAACTTCAGTAGAACTAAAGGTGCAGACTTGCTGGGACTAAAGGTTCAGACTTGCTGGGATTATCTACTACCCTGTCATAAAGCTACAGCAGGTTTGCTGGGACTAATCGGCATGGATCTAGGCTCTGTCTGCCAACTTTTTCCACCAATGACAACAGAGAAATGCCTTAAAGTGGACTATTTTTTCTTATATCCATCTTTTATTTCTTTATTTTTTATTTTTGCTTGTTATAGGTTTTTTTTTTTTTTTTTGGTTGAACATTGTTTCTAGCTTTTTTGTTACTATTTTATTTTTTTCATGCTTTTAGTTCTTCTGGTCTATTCCTTTCTTATCTTCTTCACCTGTTTCCCAAAGTTTGCATATTCTTCTTTGTCCTCCGGCCTTGCTTTGGTTCCTCTTATTTCTCTATTTTCCCTCCCAACCCCTTTTAAATTTCCTCCCTTGAGGGTAAAATTGCTATATTGAAGGCATATTTACTGTATATAATTTTCTGGTTTTAGATTTTGTTATATAACCACAAACATACTTCATATGGTTTAAAGGTGGCAAATAAATAGTTACCACAGCTTATCATTTTCTAGACTGTGCTTGATGCTATTGTTATTGCTGATTATACTCCTTTAGCCAAGTAACAGCCTGAGTTCAAGGCCAGGCACTGTCTCAAAAAGAAGGAAGGGGGGCTGGGGATTTAGCTCAGCGGCATAAGCGCCTGCCTTGCAAGCAGGCAGTTGTGAGTTCGATCCCTGGTACCGATAAAAAGACAAAAAAAAAAAAAAAAAAAAAAAAAAGAAGGAAGGAAGGAAAAAAAGAAACAAAGAAGAAAGAAAATAATTTCTCAGATAACTATAGAGATTGTGACCATAATAAAAAAACTTGATTAGTGACTCTATAGCAGATACAGATTTTAAAAATATAAGATCTTAGGGAAATCATGGAAACAGTTTGTAATAGCTAAACCTTGGAAACAGCCCAGTTTTCCATCAACCAATGAATAGATAAAGAAGATGTGGGGATTTTTAATACAATGGAGTACTACTCTGCCATAAGGAAGGATAAGCTTGAGACATTCCTAGCTGAATGAATGTACCTTCAAAACCACACTCCTAAGTGAAATAAATCAGATACACATATAACTTTTTTTTCTTTTTTCATTTTTTTCTGCCTTTTTGAGACAGGATCTCTCTATCCAGTTCAAGCTGGCCTTGAGCTCACTTTGTAGCCCAGCTAGTCTCAAGCTTGCAATGATCCTCCTGCCTCAGCCTCCCAAGTGCTAGAATAGACACCATGGTTAAAGATCATATTGCTTCTCTGGTGTGAGAAATCAAAAGCATACTTAAGGACCAAAAAATGATAGATATTGGGAAATGGGAAGAAAATGTTTAAATGAGGAGAACCAGGGGGATAGGGAAAAAGAAACAAGAAAATAAGAGACTGAAAGAAAAAAGCGGAAACAGAATTTTTGTAAATAAGAGTTTGAAGGGAAGGGACAGGAATGAAAATGGGGAAAAAATAAGTAAAATATATCATGCACAGGTACAAATTTTCTATGATGAACATTACCATTATGTATCTAAAATGTACCAATAAAAAAATAGTTTCTGACAAAATTCTAAACCTGTGTAGTAGTAAACAGGAGAAATCATATCAGAATCTTACTACCATGATGTTCTCAACTTAGAAAAATGACATAAATGACGTATATTTTATCATTGTTGAATAAACCTTAAGCAGCCCCAAGTTAGCTTGTCCACAATGTTTTTCCTTTGCTATCAGAAATTGAATCAGGACCTTGTGCTTGCCAGACAGGTGCTTGTGCCACTGAGCTATATTCCTGGCCCCAGTCCAAATTCTTATGTTTAATCATCACTAGTTGGGACTTCTGGGGGTTTAATAAATCAAAATAGTGTACATTATTTTGTTGTCTCTAACATCAAGGGCTTGGGAAAGTAGAACCTAAAATTGAGAAGGAAGAATATTCTCTGTTATCTATGTCTTTATGTAGAAGTTAAGTTATATATCCCACCTTCTGTCAACCTAAAAAATAAGTCAAAACCTTTTCATGCATGAGTTGATGGGAAACAATAGATTCTAGCTATTCTACAGATTCCTACATCTAAAGGCAGATTTATCAGACAGTAATGAAGTTTAAGGTTCTGGGCTCCTCTCTTACATGGGCCCTCAAGATCTAGTATCTAATTCACTATTTTTAAAGTGTTTTCCTAAATGATTAAAATATTTATATGCATGCACAAATCTGCCAAAGCAAAACCCCATGACTCTGTACATGCACTAATTTTAAAAAGCAGAAAAAATATCTAAAAATAATTTTTAAAAACAAAAGATGTTTTTCTCACTGAGTACGGTGGCACACACCTATAATACCAGTTTGAGAGGCTGAAGAAAGAAGATGACAAGTTCAGGGCCAGCCTGGGGAACTCAGCAAGACCCCAACATAAAAAAATAAAAAAGGGCTGGGCATATAGCTCAGTGCAAAGGGTCAAGGTTCAACCTCCAGTCCAAAAAAAGAAAAAAGGGTTTAATTTAAAGAGGATCCCCTGCATTATATAACTGTATAAGCTTCAGGTCCCAGAGAATCTGAATCTTTCTCAGATTGTATTTCAGAAATTAATTTTATTGGGCCAGGGATTTAGCTCAGCAGTGTAAGCGCCTGCCTGGCAAGAGCAAGGTTGTAAGTTTGATCCCCATTACCAAAAATAAAAAAATGTTTAAAAATAGAAAAGGAATTAATTTTATTGTTACATGAGAAAATGCATAATTCAAAAAGCTACTTTGCCAGGCATGGTATCACATGCCTGTAATCCCAGCATTTGGAAGACTGAGACAGGATGATCACCATGAGTTTGAGGCCAGTATGTGCTACATAAGTGAGTTCTAGGCCAGCCTGCCTATGGAGTGAGATCCTGCCTCACAAAAAATCCAAAGTACCAAATAAAAAGCTACTCTGAGTTCAATTAACAAGTTTACATTATATGAATCAAAGCATCTAATGTGTTATCCATTGTATAAATTTTATTAGCACTACACAGACCTAAATTACAAGGTTTGGTTCACAGTTGCTATGTGGATTCTTGACTACAGTACTGCTACAAGGGCTCCAAAATCCACAAGATAGAAATGACGGAGCTAAATGGAAACAGTCACAGCAAAATTCCCAGGATTAGAGGTACGGCTCTGGAAGCTGAAATCTCACTACACAACTCAGACTGGCCTCCGACTCAAAGTCATCCTCCTGCCTCCTGAGTACTGGAATTACAGGCATGTGTCTCCATGCCCAGCTAAAGACCTTTCGAAATTTAGAAATAGCAATTTACTGCTCTATGTTAATGAAATACAAAAGGATTTCTTCATAGTAAGAATATATAATACAATATAATCTGCAGTCATTTTCCTCAAGTCAAAGTAAACCAGGCTGTGGCTGTAGTCAGCCTAATTAATCCACACTGTATTCCAACAAAGTCAACTTCTCTTAGTCCCTGTTTGTTAGAAAGCCCAAGTAGTCATTCAAATGAAGCTGTTCCTTGGTCATCAAGAGACATGACATCTAGAAGGACACTAGACTAGAAGAGCCTCATGCCCTAGGGGACAGTGGGATAAATGAAGTCCAGAGACCTGCAGCATAAAAGACTTCATTATGAGTAAGTCATTGAGAGTAACAAAAGCTACACAGAATTTGTTCCTTCAAAGACGAGGGACCCTTTAATAAAACCAGGTACAAGGTGCAGGAAGCCTAGAAGGGGACAGATCTTTCAAGGGAACTCACTTCACAAGAACTAAAGTTTGATAAGATCTCTAAGTAGATACTACTAATTTTATGTGCAAAAACCCTATGGCATTCATGCAAATAATAGTATCAAAGTATCTTCACCAAAAATATTTACTAACTACAAAAAAGAGTAACTTTAGTGGAGAAACTTAGCAGAAACGACCTTAAATAATCGAGGCCACACTCACCAGTGATAGCCAGGTGTGTTAGTGCACTCTTGTAATCTCAGGACTTAGGAGGCTCAGGCAAGTGGATTGCTGGAAGTTCAAAGGCAGCTTAATCTACATAATGATTTCAAGACCAGCCTGAACAAAAAAAATCACCATTGATAATAAACATTGTGTCATAAATGTCTTATTATGATTGAGAAAGATACAACATTATTTCTGTGGTACTGTTGCCTAAACTACATGACACCTGTTCAATTTCAATTAGGCTGTAGTCAGCCTAATTAATCCACACTGTATTCCAACAAAGTCAACTTCTCTTAGTCCCTGTTTGTTAGAAAGCCCAAGTAGTAGCCCAAGTAGAGAAAACGAGACAAATTTGAATAGAGGGTCACCTGACAAATAATCAATACTCTCTAGAAGTATAGAGATTATAAGACACAAAAACTGAGAAACTAAACTGGGTGTGGTGGCATGTCAACAGTCCCAGCACTTTGGCTGGGCCTGGTGGTGCATGCCTGTCATCCCAGTAATCAGGAAAATAAAGGCAGGAGGATCACCACAAGTTCAAGGCCACCACATGGACAATTTAGCAATTTAACAAAACTGTGTCTCAAAAAATGAAAAGGCGCTGGGATTTATCTCTCTCTGAAAGCCCTGTCTTCAATCCCTAGTACCCCCTACAAAGAAAAACAAAACGGATTAAAATCTTTCAGCCAAAACACTAACTTTTGAGTACAAAGAAGAATTCACACTGGAGAGAGATCCTATGTATGTAAGCAATGTGGAGAAGGATTTGTTTATGTATCTTCATTGTGTAGCTATAAAAGATACCATACTAGGGGAAAATACTATGTATGTAAGCAAGGTAGGAAAGCTTTTGGTGGATCCAGTCTCTGTCAAAGTTATGAAAGAACTCACAGTGGGGATAAACTATGTATGTAAGCAACGTACAAAAGGATTTGTTGATATGTACTCATTTCACGGGCACAAAAAAACCTCACATGGGGAGAAACACTACGTATGTAAGCAATGTGGGAAAAGCATTCAATACACAAAAATGCCGTCAAATTCATGAAATCATGCATACAGGGTAGAAACTCCATGCACGTAGGCACTTTGGCAAAAAATTTGCTGTAGGGTCTTTATTTTATAAACATAAAAGAACTCACACACAACTCTGCATATAAGAAATGTGGGAAGAATTCAGGTAACACAGACCCTAATCCTTAGAACAAGACCACACTAGCCCCAAAGGCTATGTAGGGAATGTAGGAAAGCCTTCAGGATACATGAGTGCTGTCAAATATGTGAATGAAATCACACTGAGGAGAAAATCTACACATACAACTGTTTTGAAAATCCTTTGAAAAACACTCATGTTAGGGGCTGGGGATTTAGCTCAGTGGCATAAGTACCTGCCTTGCAGCAGGCAGTCGTGAGTTCGATTCCTTTTACTGATAAAAAAAAAAAAAAAAAAAAAAAACAAGCAAGAAAGAAAAACATGCATGTAGAAGAGACTTGTAGAAATAATATAAAAATCATGATTTCAACATTTATTCACAGTTGGACATGGTGGCACATGCCTGAAATCCTAGTACTCCAGACGCTGAAGCAGAGGATCACTGCAATTTTGAGGTCAGCACGGGATACAAAGTGAGTTCAAGGCCAGCCTGAACTGCACAGTGAAGCCCTGTCTAAAAAGACCAAAAAAGGGGCTGGGGATTTAGCTCAGCGGCATAAGTGCCTGCCTTGTAAGCAGGCAGTCATGAGTTCGATCCCTGGTACCGATAAAAACGAAAAAAGACAAAAATAAATAAATAAATAAAAATGAAAAGACCCAAAAAAGGGCTGGAGGTTTAACTCAGCGGCACAAGCACCTGCCTGGCAAGTACCACATCATAAATTCAATCCCTGGTATCAAAAAAAAAAAAAAAATATTCATAAATTTTCGAGAAAACACTCCCAGAGGAGAAATCCTAAAGTGCATTCATTCTGTATTTTTCAGTAAATCACTTGTAAATACTTTAAAAATTAAAAAAAAAAAATTAAAAAGCACGCAGATGAATAAAGAATAATACCTGCAATGTGTAATCCTAAATAGGATACTGGAAAAGGAAAAAAAAATCAGCAAACATAACATTTAAAAAAGGTTTTTAATATAATTAAACAATAGGATTACACCAATGTTAATTTTCTAGTTCTAATCTTTGTATTATGATTACATAAGATAATAACATTAGGGGGAGCTAGATGAGGTAAAAATACTGTACTATTTTTGCAACTTTCTATAAATCCAAAACTGCTCAAAATTTTTAACAGCTTTTTCAATTACGCTAATAATTCACTGAAAGAGCCGGGTGTAGTGGCTCATGACTGTAATCTTAGCACTTGGAAGGCTAAGGCAGGAGGATCTCTGAGTTCAAGACCAGCCTGGGCTACAAAGTGAGCTCAAGGCCAGCCTGAACTATATCATGAGACCCTGTCCCTGGTACCGATAAAAAAAGGAAAAAGACGAAAAAAAAAAAAAAAAAAAAAAAAGACAAAATAATAATAATAATAATAATAATTCACTGAAAGAAATGGGTCCAAAGAGAATTGAATTATTTAGGAAATAATATCCCCATTTAAAGATACATAAAACAAGATAGATAAACAGTAAAACAGAAGATAGTGACATAATTGGTGATCCTGGTAGAGTCCAGTCAAAGTTTCAGTGAAATCTCATGATTTACTGTTTCACATAGAAATATAGCACCTAATGTGCTAAGTTTTATTACTTGAAAAACAATTTCCAAGAGACTGACTGACCTAGAACGAAGTAACAGAAAAGTTTAAAACTCTACAAGATCAAGGGTAGATAAATGGAGCTGGGGACTTAGCTCAGCAGCATAAGCACCTGCCTTGCAAGCAGGCAGTCATAAATTCGATTCCTAGTATCGATAAAAAATAAATAAATAAAAGAGCTTCTTTTAAAAAAAAGGGTAGATAAATGTGAAATAATAGAAGTCTCTTTAGAGTTATGCAGTGATAGAATTATTCATTTTTTCTAATGTCTCAGTTATTTATAATTCACAGATCCATTTCTATAATCTGTAATCTCCTTACTTTAAATCTTAAATAAAGACTTAAATTCAAGGCTGGGGATATTGAAAGGCTTTTGGCCCAGGCTGGACACTGTAACCGGAACCAGGAAGCCCCTATCTCCCCCGCCCCTAGGAATTTACCTGTGACGCATCTTCCCAGCCCCTGGGAATTTGCCTATGGCGCCAAACCTAGGACCAATGGGCTACCTGTGCATCCCTGATGCCCCCTTAAGTTCCACCCCAAACTGAGGCTACTTACATACCCCACCATGCCACGTGTCCGCTGGAGAGATTGCCTGACTCCAGCAGTGCAGGGGTGTCGGTCATCTCTCTCTGTGTTCTCAGAATAAAGGCCGCTTTTTTTTTTTTTTTTACTTCTCATCTTTTGGAAATATTTTTCATCTTTTGGAAATAATCCTATCAGATATAACTCAGCAGTACAGTCCCTACCTGACAAGTACAAGGTCCTGAGTTCAATTCCCAAAACAAGCAAACAAACAAAAAAGATTAAATTCATTTTCCTTACAAATATAGTGAAAAAATTCTAGACCAAACAACAGAAATTTAAAATTCTACAATATGAAAGCTACAACTGGTAACTATTTCCTGTTTAGAAACTAGGGCTCTGATTTAGATTTCTATTTTCTCTCATTCTGTTTTCACTTGTTGCTAAGATTCAGATCCTCAGCACCTCGGGACCATTGCCCCACAATTCCCCCCATTGCCAGCTTCATTTTCCTCATTTACTCCCTGACCAGCTACTTCACTGGCTCTCCACTTTCATTTTGTTTTCACTGTTGCTAAGATTCATATCCTTACTACTACTGGCCCTAGCATGTCTCTCTCACTTATCCTCCATTCTGAATAAACAAGTGTTACAGTCTGTGTCTGGATGTCCCCCCAAAGCCTCTTGGTCATAGAGGTAGGCTTCCAGAATTTGTTGGGCCACGGATTTAGCTCAGTGGCGTAAGTGTCTGCCTGGTAAGCGTGAGATTGTGAGTTTGATCCCTGGTACCAAAAACTAAAATAAAATATAATTTGTGATTGATTCATGATCCAATGCTGGGATTATGGATGAGAGCTACACCCACCGTGGGGCAGGTAGCCCACATACAGCCTAAGGGACAGAGAGTCTTCTCTTGTACTTCTCTCTTTTTGCTCAATGCTTTTGCTGTCTTGCACCTGCCATGAATGGTAGTCCCTCTGCCATGTGCCACTCTGCCTTGGAGCCAGCTGATTATGGACTAAAATCTCTACAAACTGTGATCTAAATAAACTTTTCCTTCCTTAGTTTTGGGTGTTGGGGATTTTATCCTAGCAATGAGAGAAAAGTAACTGATACAGAATTTGGTATTAAAGAATAAAGTCATTGCTGTGACTATACCTGAGCATGTGGTTCAAGAGCCTTTGACAACAGCTTGTGGGAAGAGTTTGGAAAGGTTTAGAGATGTTGCCTGGAAGAGTAGCACTGGAACTTATTAGGCTGTGCTGTATGGGAGATTCTGGTCAGAGCTCAGAAGACAGAAAACCAGCGAAGATCAGATTCAGGAGGTTTCTGCTGGGAAGGACTACAATGGCTCCTGGACTCCAGACAATGTGTGCTATACTTGGTCAAGTTTGTCTGCATTTTGTTCATGTCAAGAGATTTTTATCTAAGACTGAGGTTAAGGGCAGTAGACTAATAATAAATCTGGCAGAAGAAATTTCAAGGCAGTCTAATGTTTGTTTGTTTGTTTTTATTTTTTGGTGCCAGGGATTAAACTCACGACATTATGTTTGCCAAGCAGGCATTTACACCACTGAACTAAACCCCCAGCCCGAGGCAGTCTAATGTTGAAGCAGTGGCAGGGCTATTGCTCAGGGCTTCTAGCCAGATTTACACTGTAAATCAAGAGCAAAGTATCTAGTAGGATGATTTAAATCGTTGTGAGTTTGGTCAGAAAGGAAACTCCAGTAAAGCTGTGCAGTACAGTAAGATTATAGACTGAAACCTCTACAAATTGTGAGCTAAATAAACTTTTCCTTCCTTAATTTTGGGCATCAGGTATTTTGTTTCAAACGAGAGAAAAATAATCAACACAACAGAACTCCATTCTATATACTGTAATCACTATACTCTGTATACTCTGTGCTCAGCTTTCTAGTTGCTTTGACCCTAATTTTGCCTCTCTCTTGAATGCTTTTCCTATTTCCTTTTGTTAAAAATGGTAACTGTCCTACAAGGAAAAGCCACACCACCAGCACAATGTGCTTGTAGTCCCACCTATTTAGAAAGCTGAGACAGGATCCCTTGTGCCTGGAACTTCAACAGCAGTCAGGAAAACAGAGAGAATCTGTTGAGTACAGGGTGGAGGGGAGAAGGGGGAAACATTGCGGGGAGAGGGAAAGGAGGAGAGGAGGAGGTGAAGGAAGGAGAAGGAAAAAAGAAAGGGAGAGAGGAGGAAAAGGGAAAAGGAGAGAGAGAGAGAGAGAGAGAGAGAGAGAGAGAGAGAGAGAGAGAGAGAGAGAGGGGGAAGGCAGGATTAGGGAAAGCTCCCTCCTCTAAAAGGCCCACCCAGGTCCCTCTGTAACCTACCTCTTCTTTCCTTCCTTCATTCCTTCCTCTCCTTCTTCTCTCAGTGTTAGAGACTGAACACCAAATAGCATTTTACTACTGAGATACATCCTTAACTATTTTTATTTTGAGACAGCGTCTCATAAAGTTGTCCAGGCTAGGCTAAAACCCGTGACCCTCCTGCCTCAGCCTCCCAAGCATGCTAGGATTACAAGCATGTCACTGGCATGTATCCCATTATTCAGATTTCCCACTTATTTCATTCTGTTCTGAATTCAGGGAATGTGGACCACAGACTACAATATTCACATTCTGCCTGAGGTTACATTTGAGTACATGGACTACAGTATATATTCCTTAAAGAGCATTTTTTTTTTATTCTACAGAGGCTGAACATAAGATATTGAATCACTTCCATTGAATGAGCAATTTTTGATTAAAGGGATAAGTACGTACATCCTGACAATTTTGATTCTGTAAATAAAAAAGTGTCAAACGTCTGTTTCTGGCTTGAGACACTGCTGACACAACTTTTTCTCATGGAGACAATCAATATTTATTTGCTTTTCATCTCAGCTTGAAAACAGAGGCAAGAATCTACAACAATTAAAAAAAGGCCAAGCTATTTGTTGACTTATGGGGTGGCTATCTTAAACTCTTCACTGGACAGTTACTTAACTCAAACAGTTTCCTAAGGTTTATACTTTGATAACTTCAAGTTAATCCATCAAGCACAACAGGAAGAACTGTATGCTGTTAAAGTACACAAAGTCTTATTTTTCATATTACAAGAACTTACAAAATTGTCACTTATATACCAATTTATCCAAAACCCACTGAAAAGCCAGATGTGGTGGCACACACCTGTAATCTCAGCACTCAGGAAGCTGAAGCAGGAGGAACACTGCGTGTTCGAGGTCAGCCTGGGCTACAACATGAGTTCAAGGCCAATCTGAACTTCATAGTGAAACTCTGTCTCAAAAAGACCAAACCAGTTGGGCATGATGGTGCATGCTTGTAATCCTAACACTTGAGAGGCTGAGACAGGAGGATCGTTGCAAGTTCAAGACCAGTGTGGCCTACAAAGTAAGTTCAAAACCAGCCTGAACTGTATTGTAAGACCCTGTCTCAAATAAAAATAAAAATTGAAAATTAAAAAAAGATCAAATGCCCCCCCAAAAAGTTTCACTTTGTTATAACTGATAATCTATAAAAACTAAGTAATGAGAGGTATGGACTAGCTGGCCCTATTATAAAGCTTCAGAGCTATACTAACAAAAGATAATTTTTCTATCTCTGTGACAGGCAGCACATTGGTAGAAAAAACAGAGTAATTAAAAGTGCAGTTTTTGCCAGGCATAGTGGTACACTCATGTAATCTCAGCATTCGGGAGGCTGAGGCAGGAGGATGGCTACAAGTTTGAGACTGCCTGGGCCACAAAGTAAGCCCAAGGCCAATCTGAATAGTGCACAGTAAGACTCTGTTTCAAAAAAGAAAAAAAAAAGTACATCTTTTGCTGGACCAACCACATTGCATAACCTAAGATGCCACCATGCCTGTAGTTAAGAAAATGTAAATTACACAATTTGGTCACAGTGGTAAAAGAGCACAAATCAGCCTCCACTACCTAAAAGCTGCATCATTTTGACCGAGTTACTGAGTCTAAGTTTTAGGTATCAAATCTGTAAAATGGGACCAATAAATAACATCTATGTTACAGTACTGTTTTAGGGATTAAATATTTATATAATGCTGGGTATGGTGGCACACATCTGTAATTCCAGCACTTGGGTGGCTGAGACAAGAGGATCATTGCAAATTCGAGATCAGCCTGGGCTACAAAGTGAGCTCACAGCCAGCCTGAATGGCATAGCAAGACCCTGGAGGGGTGGGGGAGTTTATATAGTAAGCATGGAATAAATGTGAGTTTTGTTTGGTTTGTTTTGTGGTTTTTTTGGTTTTTTTCCCCCCCAGTGCTGGGGATCAACCCTGGGGCCTGGCATATCTAGGCAAGTACTCTATAACTAAGCTATATCCTCAGCCCCTAAATAAACATCTGGGTGATGATAACAATAAAGAAGATGGGGACTGGGGATATAGCGCGGCACAAGCACTTGCCTGGCAAGCACAAGGTCATGAGTTTGATACCCAGTACCAAAAAAATAAGTAAATAAACAATGAAGATGATAAATCTATATTCCAATCCTGGTTCCATCACTTGGTCATTTACTACTGTAATAAATATGCTTTGTTAAAAGCAATCAACAAATTAATATATGGAAAACACTGAGGGCCAGCTACAAAATAAATTCTATATATAGTAGCTATAGTTATGATGGTTAATCATTACTTGTAACCTTTCTTTCTTACATATACACAAACACACAAATGTACTTATGTAGTAAAAACAACAAAAACAACAACAAATGTGGAAAATGCAGGCCAAAACTATTCTCACTAAAATTCACCTAAACTACTGGCATAATGTTATGGTTTGTGTCTGAGTGTACCCCCAAAGACTTTTTTTCTGAGACTGCTGAATCTAAAGTTTGTAACTGGTTCATTGTCTAGTGCTGGGATTGGGAGTTGGAGGGCTATTCCTGCACTGGGGAGGTAGCCCACATACAATATAAGAGAGCTCTTGTTTTTGTTGTCTCCTGCCATGTCACTCTCCCTTGGAGCCAGTTGATTACAGGCTGAAATCTCTATAAACTGTGGGTTAAATAAACCTTTTCCCCTTTAACTTTGGGTGTTAGGTATTTTGTCTCAGTAACAAAAGAAAAGTAAGTAAGACATATAACTTCCTAACTAGTCAAGATGGACCACATTGTAATGTCAGCACTTTGGTAGGCTGAAGCAGGAAGATCACAAGAATGAAGCTCAGCCTGGGCAATTTAACAAGACGACCCTGTCTCAAAATGAGAAATAAAAATGAGCTGTGAATGTAACTCAGTGTAAAGGTGCTTGGTTCAGTCCCCAGAAAGAAAGGGAAAAAAGAAGGCAGGCATCTGGCATATATCTGTAACCCCAGAACTTGAGAGACTGGGGCAGGAAAATCACCAAGAGTTCAAGGGCAGCCTAGGCTACATAGTGAGACCCTGTCTCAAAAAAATCAAAAAAATGAAAGGAAAAAATAAAGGAAGAAGAGGGCTGGGGATTTAGCTCAGTGACATAAACACCTTGCACCAAGAGCAAGGTTGTGAGTTTGATCCTCAGAACCGCCCCCGCCGCCGCAAAAAAAAAAGAAAAAACTGTAAAACAAATTGAAAGCATTTTTTCAGTTTAGAGATAAATTACAGGTATGACCAATCGACTTTCTAGTCATCCCTGAATCTCCTCCCTAAATCACATTATACCTAAACCATGCCTTGTGCTTCTAAAAGATATATTGAAGGATACTTTACTAACAAAACACAAAAAAAGAAATTCTACTTAAGCTAAGTAGGATAACACAGTATTTTCACCTTATGTGTACTACTAATAGTAGCAAAGTAGTTAATGAGTTAAAGGAGGAGTTTCAACAGGAATTTTATTAGGCCCCTGGAGAGCAAAATGGTAACCATGAGTTACACAAAGTTGACCTATACAACCCTCTGGTTCAATAACTTAGCACCCGATTTTCTTTCTCATAATTTTTAAATCACTAAGGAATGCTTTTTTAATTAAAATACTTGATTGCAACTATGCATCATTTTAAAATTGCTATAAACACACCAGTACTCAAATTATTTCAGCACCAATAATAATGAAAATCTAATGAATCTATCAACAAAAGGAAAACGGGAGAGGAAGCCAATGACAGCACCAGCTTGACTCATTTCTGTTGAGAGGACACTGGTACTGAATGGCACAAGCAGCTCCAGTGTGAGAAAGCAAGCACATGACTGGGAAGGTGACAGAGGACACCAAAGAAAGGCATCCAAAATAAAAAAATTCCACAGTGGGAGCAATGAGGGCAGGGGGCGGAGGGCTGAGCAGCAGTCCAAGGAAATTACTGTAAAAACCTTTACAATACTCAAATGAAAAAATGCTTCCAAACTCTTCCTGGCGTTTGCTTGTTTATTTTGTTTTGCAGACCAGGGCTGAACTAGAGATCTTGACTCTCAACCTCCCAAGTAGCTGGGATTACAAACAAGTGCCACCACACCCAGCTAAACTCTAGGTTTAGAGCCAATTCAAATCTTAAATTCACCATTTACAACTGAGTGACCTTCAACAGATTACTTACCTCTCTTGCTCTTTCAGCTGTAAAATCTTAGTAATACTAGCTACCAATTAGTGAACACTGCTGGACTCACGGTATGTCTTTTAGCTCTTACAGCTAACAACTAAATAAGAATTATACTCACATTCCTGAAAAATGATTTTTAAACCCCAAGTTTTCTCCCTGTGTATGACTGTTTCCCAGGTGGACAATACTACTTATCTGGCAAAGCTGTACTGGGAATTATAGGACCTAGCACTTGCCTCCAAGTAAGAGTTCAGGAAATCATTACTCTACAAGTACAACCTCCATGTGGATAAGTGACTCAACTAAACAGCAATAAAACCCACAAGCAAATTTTGCTTTATATTGTTAATAATGCTTCTAGAAAACCTAAGGCTCATCGCTTACAACTGTTTGAAATACCAAAGTATCATTCATTCAGAGTAAAATACACATACAGCATTTTTTATTTAAAGACCAAAGTATACTACTCAAGGAAATGAAACATTCTACATAACAAGACCCTGTCTCAAAAAACTAAAAAAAATTTTATCATATTTTTTTATTTTTAAGAGACCTATAGACTTCACACCTCAAGGGAGCAAGTCCTAATGAATACATCTTCTCAAAAATAATTCCCAGAAACATCTGTTACCCTGAAATACTCAGATGCCACTTCCCATAATTGACAACATATTGCCAAAAATCGTAATGAGTTTTGCCAACGGTATTCTGGTGAGAGAAGAAAAGAATGACTCTGATACTAGTGGGGAAATGCTACTTCCCAGATTAGCCACAAAATATACTATCTGTTTCTTTAACAAGTATGTCATACATACTGAAAAATAAGTATAAAGAAATATACATTTCTCACAAATAACCTTCAAGGTTTCAAGGAAATTTAAAATACTAAATTCACAACACTTATCTTTAATTCTAACAAGTCTAGGAAAATGTTTTTTAAATGGAAAAAACAAATTTCCGAACTTTCACAACTGAAAGAAGAGGAAAAAGCAGTGTCTCACTCAGCATAGAAAACTGTTTTCTCCCAAAAATTAGACTTCTAAAATCCCAACTTCAAACTGTAAACTATTGCTGTTAAAAGGAACACTGACTGACCCATTCATAGCTCCATCTGCGAGTTTTAACATTACAGGTACTTACCTACCGACAGCACCCTCAACCACCAGCAAAAGACCTCAGGCAATCACAAGGGGAATTGTGGAGCAAAAGATACAGGAATGGGAGGGAAGGGTATTGAGGGAGGAGACAAATGCAACTGGCAACAATGGGAAGCTGTTAATCTAAACCACAAAGCCTTCCCACAGGACAGGATATCAGACAGAAGACAATTCTTTTTGCCTAAGATCTCAGCACAAATCATTACAAAACTAAAAAGGTAGAGTTTCCAATTAAATGCAAACAAAGTAAGCTGAAGAACAACCAAAACTAACTAAGGAAAACATATCACAAACTTTAGGCTTAAGAAAAACAATCACAAGGCTGTTTCCTCCAAGGACATTCCTGATGACAAAGGTCACCAAACAATAAGGTCTGCAGGGTGACAGCTGTTTCCAAAGAAAAGCCAGCCCTTAAAAATCCTTTGCAATACAGTCAAAAGGAGTGCTAACAGTATTCTGCACTACTTTCGAGAATAATCAAAACAATGCTATGGTTTGAATCTGTAACTCAGAATTCTAATACTATGTGAACTTGAATCATTTTAATAGGTAAACCTTTAAACATTAAAACAGGCTACACTAAACCGAGGTGTGGTGGATTACATTTTTAATCTCAACTACTCAGGAGACTGAGGAAGGAGGGATTGCAAATTCAAATTTATCCTGGGCAACCTAATGAGACCTTGTCTCAAAATAAAAAAAGGGATGGGGATGTAGCTCAGTGCAAAAGTCATGGGGGTGTGGGGGTTAATCCCCAGTATAAACCCTAAAGAGAAAAATAAAAGTTGCACTGTTGAAGAAAATTATGATGTAAAACTGAGCTATTAAAATCCTTAGTCAGCTTTAAAATGCTGAGTATCTAAAGGTTTTCAACTATAAAGATAAGAACAGTGAAAGATTTCCACTCTTCTATCAAGGAGAAGTGCAAATTATTCACTGAAAATGAATGGGGGCTGGGGATTTAGCTCAGCGGCATAAGCGCCTGCCTTGCAAGCAGGCAGTGGTGAGTTCCATCCCCGGTACCGATAAAAAGGAAAAAGACCAAAAAAAAAAAAAAAAGAAAGAAAGAAAGAAAAGAAAATGAACAGCAGGAAGGATCCACTACTTGTAAACATGTGATTAATAAGGCAGAACCTGTTTGTAGGTAGGGCACCAAAGACTCAAGAGGACCAACACAAACCCTTCTGTGCATTACTCCAATTATAAAACAGCTTTATTGAAAGCGGTTTATAAGTATATTGTTTTGGGGGGCTAAAGAAAAAAAGCTTATAAGCAGAATCCTTGCCAGATATAAAGGTCTACAGGTTGTGAGAAAATAGTATGAGTTGACTAAAAGATTTAATTTAAATCTGTGAATACTCAGAGCGGGAGATTTAGCTCAGCCACAAACACCTGCTTGGCAAGTGTGAGGTCATGAGTTCCATCCCAATTACAAAATAAATAAATACATAAAATAAATTTGTGGATACTGCCCAAAACTAATTACGTTTTATTCACATATTATTCACATACCTATTCTAAGTAGTCCTTTGGCAAGAAGCACCAAAATTAAAAAATTGAAATACTATTGCTTCTCTTGTTAACCATTATTTTTATAACTCCGATCTCCTAGTGCCAGGTGGGAGAGGGGTAGATTGCACATTCTCAAAGTGTGAAACACAGTATTGTATTTCTATTGATTAGTGCTAAATGCAAATAAAGAAGTACAAATAACAAAATGAAGCTCTCTAATCAAGTCATTGAGTATATAAGTATAGCTCAGTGGTAGAACACCAGTATTCCAGAGCTCCTAGGATCAATCCCTAGCATTAAAAAACTAAATAAGAACTGGGTGCGGTGGCACATGCCTGTAATCTCAGCACTCAGGAGGCTAAGGCAGGAGGATCATTGCCAGTTTAAGGCCAGCCTGAACTGCATAGCAAGACCTATCTCAAAAAGACAAAAACAAAAAACAAAAAAACAAAAAAACCCTAAATAAATAAAAAAGATGAAGAAGCCAGACATGGTGGCCCATGCCAATAATCCTAGCACTCCAGAGGCTGAAACAGGATTTCTGAAAATCTGAGGCCAGTCTGGGATACATAGTGAATTCAAGCCCAGCCTGGACTACAGAGCAAAAAAAAGAAAGAAAGAAAAGGAAAAAAAGAACTCTACTACAAGTGAGGGGAAATATATTCTTTGTGAAAATAAACAAGACTAGAATATTAGAAGTTACTGAGCTTCCAACAGGCTTATAAGGCAACGAGACAGCATGAACTTCTACATTTCACACAGATAAGAAAGCAGTACACAAAGAAAGGTTGCCCTAGTAAGACTGCAGTTTCTAACCAGACATGGTGGCATTTGCTCATAATCCTAGCACTCAGGAAACTGAGGGAGAAGCATGCCTGCAAATTCAAAGCCAACCTAGACTAGGTAGTGAGTTCTAGGCATACCCAAACTACACCATGAGATTCTGTCAGGGGGGAAAAAAAAGACTAGTGTTTCTAAAGCCTCTCCAAAAACACTTCAGTGAAACTCTATTGGACTCACATTCTGCCTTGAGTAAGTTATTTTTTTTTTTTTTTTTTTGGACATTTATTATTCCCTCTTCAAGACTACTCATAGTGGGGGCTGGAGGTTTAGCTCAGCGGCATAAGCACGCCTGCCTTGCAAGCAGGCAGTCGTGAGTTCGATCCCTGGTACCGATAAAAAAAAAAGGACTACTCATGGGATTTGGTATCACATAGAAAGAGAACACGAGGCCGGAGATTTAGCTCTGTGGCATAAACGCCTGCCTGGCAAGCACAAGGCTATGAGTTCGATTCCGGAAAGAGAGAAAACATGATACATCCACCACTGGGTTTCTCTATACAAAAGAAATTAGGGGCTGGGCATAGAGGCAAATGCCTGTAATCTTAGCACTTAGGAGGAGGCTGAGGGAGCAGGATCACTGAGTTAAAAAGCCAACCAGAACTACATAATAGATCCTGTCATAAAAAATAAAAAAGCAGAGTGCATGGTTCTATAAGTGACTCTGGCCTTTTCGTACTTTGATTTTGTAAATTGTAATCTTTGCTTTATAATAAGGGGCTTTCTGCAACTTTTTTTAATTTAGAACTTTGGTAGCAATACAAGTTTGGATACATTTTTGTATGGTAGATGTGGTACATATAGAATTAGTACTTTATTTTTATTTTTAAGACGTAAAGATTATGTTAGGGGGTAAAAGTAGGGTGGGTTTCCCAATTTCCATTTTTTGTATTAAAAATAAAGTCATTATTTGGGAAAAAAATAAATTAATAAATTGGAGTAATTAAGACTTGTGCTGAGTCTTACCTATAAAAAAGACTGCCTATAAGAAAGATTTTAGAGGCCTAATTTCTAAGTCAGGAGGGAAAATCACAGACATGGTTTTTGTTTAAATGTACAACAGGAATTCTAGAGTTAAATAACCAGATACAATAGCATTTCAGGCTTTTTGAGGGGTAGTTTTTGTTTTTGTTTTTGAGTCTCACCATGTAGCACAGGCTGGCTTAAATTCACAATAATCCTGCTTCAGCCTCTCACAGTTCTGGGACTATAGGTGTGCACCACCACACCTGGTTAGCACTTTGTATAGCTGTGTCTCAACGAAAGTTAGTTAACAAGTCATATTTTCCAAGTACTTTACAGGAAATATGTAACACTATCATTTACCTACTTTTGACGACAATATCCAAAGCCTCTGAAAAAATATGAGTATCATTGGCAGGAAGGAACATGAAATCTAAGACTTGAACAAAATTATCAAGAAAAGTTCTCGAGTGAGGAAGAAAGTAAAAAAGTCCAGGTTAAAAGTCCTATTTGGTCAGATCAACTAGCATGCAGGATAGAATAGAAATATTCTATCCTGATAGAACAGAAATATTCTATCCTGATAGAATAGAAACAGAATGTTCAGTTTAATGAAGGAATGTTTCACTTTTCTCAGTCAAAAAAGAATGTCAACAGACCAAATTATAACAAATTTATTTATAGATCTAATTGTGTTTTTTCTGTGATTCACAAATCAGGGCAGTTTCCATTCTACAAAATAGAAATGAGAGGGCTGGGGTTGTAGTTCATGGTAGAGCACTTGCCTAACATGTATAAGGCTCTGGGTTCTATCACAAAACAAACATAAAAACACATGGACAATGGTAAAACAGTGAGTTTTGTAAAGGGAAAACAAAAAATAGGGGCTGGGGATTTAGCTCAGTGGCATAAGCGCCTGCCTTGCAAGCAGGCAGTCGTGAGTTCGATCCCCGGTACCGATAAAAAGGAAAAAGACAAAAAAAAAAAAAAAAAAAAAAAGGGAAAACAAAAAATCAGAAGATATGAAAAAACTGACTGGTTAACATAAGACTGAGACAGGACAGAGAGACCTGCTGCTTCCAAGAGGTGCTTTATACTTTTTCCTCCATGGTGTCCTCAACACCTGGCCACAACTATAAGGAATGGCGTGAGGCAGAGACCAGCCAAGACCAGCAGGCTTGCGTAAAGGCAATGTGACATGGTTGCAGGCAGATAGAGGGTAAAAAGGCCATCTGTAGGGAGCAAAGAGAAATGGGCTTTATTCTCTTTTTTTTTTTTTTTTTTTTTCTCAAACGGGCTTTTTTTATAGGGCTTGAAGGAAAGATAATATTCTATTTTTGATTCTACATTTATAAGAAAGACTATGAAATCACTGGAAAACAGTAAAATCATATAATCTAATTTAAATTTATTTATTTAAACTATTTAGGTTCATTCATTGTATCTTACATCATTCTTGAAATAGCACTATGTCATGTATTAACCAACATATCTTCTAAAATAAGCACTTAAAAGATGTCTTCAACTCATGGTGCACAGTGACTACTCAGGAGCCTAAAGCAGGAAGATCACTTGAGTCCAGCCTGATTACCACAATGTGATCCCATAACTTAAAAAACAAAATGTTTTCAACTACACTGAAAGTTCCTACAGAGCAGGAAAAATGTGACATACCTCTCAAGCGTATCACTTGAAGATCACCTAAATGTTTATCTCACAGAAACCAGTAAAAAAGATGAATTTCTCATTGTTTTTTAAACTTTAAACCTATAAAAAAAAATTAAAGCATAATCAAGAAAGGAGGCAAACCTATGAAAAAAGAAGAAAACAATGAAGGGAGAGGAAGCTGACTATATATTGAGTACCAGTAGAAAAATTGTATTAGTAGCCTTGCAAGAGGAATTTAAGGGCTGCTTTTACTAAAAGTATTGACTCTTATTGGGTATATAAGTACAGTTCTGTATCACTAACTACTTGAGACATTTGAGGTAAGATTACCAGTTCAAGGCCAATTTGGACATCTCAGGGGGACTCTACATCAAAATAAAATAAAATAAAATAGCCAAGCATGGTGGCACATACTGGTATCACAAGTTCAAGCCTAGCCTGGGCTGCATAGCCAGAGCCTGTAAAAAAGAGGGGAGGGGAGGGGAGGGGAGGGGAGGGGAGGGGAGGGGAGGGGAGGGGAGGGAAACAAAGCAATCTGAGCATGTAGCTCAGTGGTACCTGACTGCCTAACAAGGAGGCCCTGGGCTCAATTTCTAATACTATTTTTAAAAATTTGATAAGAGATTGACAGCCCTAAATTTACCTTACCCCTTTCATAGCTGAAAACATCAAAATAAGAAAAACTAAGTGTTTTTTGTTGTTGTTACTTTGTTTTTGAGACACAGTCTCCCTATATAGCTCAGCTGGCCTTAAACACACTATGTTGCCTAGGCTGGTCTCAAACTTGCAGTGATCATCTTGCCTCAGCCTCTTAAGTGCTGGGATTACAAGCACATAATATTTTTTTTGTGTGTGTCTTTTTTGAGTCAGGGTCTCGCTATGTAGTTCAGGCTGACCTTGAGCTCACTTTGTAGGCCAGGCTGGTCTCGAACTCGCAAAGATCCTCCTGTCTCAGCCTCCCGAGTGCTGGGATTACAGGCGTGAGACACCACGCCCAGCTAGCACATAATATTTTTAAATTTCCAGAAACAGCAGGTCACTCCATGATAGGAATCAAGGCTGCTGCCTCAAATTGGAACAATAATCTCCTAAAATAACCAAATCCCCCCTGCCATGGAGCAATAAGAATTTTCCCCCAGTCACAGAACACAGAACCAGATCGGAGAAAATGATCAACCTGACTACAGTTTGACCAAGACTGCTTGACTATGAATAATTTATATCCTCAGCATTTATCCTTCTATTTATCAAAACCCCAAAGAAAGGGGTCAGAATGCTGGTGCCCCTGTTTCTTCCCAATGTGGACACACAAAATAATAAATTTCTTTCTTGATCCACAACGACTTTCTTGTCTCTACAGGACTCTCAAGGTGGTATCAGGTCTGTTGGGACACTCCAAGTGGGGTCGTTGGCCTAGAACTTTAACTGCTCTTTTTTTACAAACTCCAGAATATGTAAGTTCAAAAAGACCTCATCTGTGACCCCATCATATAACACAATGTCAATTGACGCTCCCTAAGAAGGCCACGAGGCCCACTTTTACAGTAAATGTCTCCCTACCATTTTCTCCAACCATTCTGGTCCCTGGTCCTGTAATTCTGTCATTACCACCTGCCCTATATTCTATTCTTATCCTTGTAAACTGTTGACCTAACTGTCCTCAAGCTGTTTTTCCCCACAATCATTTCTAAAACTTTCTTCTAGTCCTTACTCCAAATCTGTGAGAACCTGGAGAAGATATACAACAGAACAGTGAGAGACAAAAGAAGTAAAAAGAATTAAGATGTGTTATGTACAAGTACCAACTCTCCACAGGAATATAACCATTATGTACCGCAGATATGTGCTAATAAAAATATACACAACCTAAAAGGGAAAAAGTAAAAGACAAAAAGTTACGATATCTGAAGTCCAGGATGGTTATCAAATGAATCAGGAACAATGCAAAGAGAAGCCAGGTGTGGCGGTGCAGGTCTATAACCCCAGCACTTGGGAGACTGAGGCTGGAGAGCTGCTGTTGAGTTCAAGGACAGCCTGGGTTATGTAGCAGTCCCTGTCTCAATTCTCCGCACCCCCCCCCCCGCCAAAAAGGAGCAATGCAAAGAGCAATTTGCTCCAAATTCTGCTAACTCATCCATTTGCCATTGTAAGAATTATGTATAATAAGATAGAAGATCCTAAAGGCAAAAACTACTTCAAAGTCTTCCCAAGAATTACTCAGCCTAGCAGGGAGTAATGGTACATGCACATAATTCCAGATACCCCTGAGGCAGAGATAGAAGTTCAAGACCAGTATAGGCAATTTATTGAGATTCTATATCAAAAGAAAAAAGAATTAAATTGAGCCTACAGTAGTGGTAAACTGCCAGCATAGTAACATATTTTTGGTAATACTGTTGCCACAATCACTTTTTTCTTCTATGTAGTGACAGCCTCTGAGATTTCTGGCACACTTCAGTAAACTGCAACCTATTTTTGGCAGAGATACTAATATATTAAGATGCACATACTATGTGTCATGGTTTATGTCTGTGTCCCCCAAGCCTCATGAGTTTGCATTGTGTATTTTTTTTTTTTTTTGCATTGTGTATTTGTGATTGGTTCATTGTCTAGTGCTTGGATTGATGGTGTCAGTGCTCCACCCACATAGGGGTGGAGCCAGGATGTGATAATTTGGCAGGAAGAAGGTGTGTCTTGCTCTTTGCTGGTTCCTGCTTGCTGTTTGCAGCCGCCATGAACTGCGGCCCAGCCATGCCCGCTTGCCTTGGAGCCAACTGAGTGTGGACTGAAACCTCCAAAAACTGTAAGAAATAAACCTTTCCTTTCCCAACTTTGGGCTTCAGGTGTTTTGTCTCAGTGACGAGTAAAAAGTAACTAAGACACTATGTTTTTCCCCACATTTCACTGAACTATAAGAATCACATAGCAGGTTAGGTGTGGGAGTGCCCTTCTGTAATTCTTTTTTTTTTTTTTTTTTTTTTTTGGTCTTTTTCCTTTTTATCGTACCGGGGATCGAACTCAGGACTGCCTGCTTGCAAGGCAGGTGCTTATGCCGCTGAGCTAAATCCCCAGCCCCCGCCCATCTATAATTCTAATTTGAGGGAGGGGGTAGTAAGGCAGGAGGATCCCAAGAGTATGACTGCAGCCTGGGCTACATAGTGAATTCAAGGCCAGCCTGAACTACATAGCCAGATCTTTCTCAAAATATGAATGAATGAAGCAAGCCTAGACTTCAAGATCTAGTCACAAGAAAAACATAGAGCAAATTTTAATAGAAACGAAACCTAGCTATGTGTGGTTGTACGCATCTGTAATCCCAGCACTCAGGAGGCTGGGGCAGGTCAATCACTGCAAATTTGAGGCCAGCCTGAACTACACAGTGAGTTCAAGGCCAGCCTGAACTACACAGAATCTGTCTCAAAAAACAAAAACATGTAATAAAATAAAAGACAGGGGATACAGCTCAGTGCAAAGGCCCTGGCTTCAGTATATAAAATGTTGGCATCAGGCATCTATAGAGACAGAAAGTCGATCAGTGGTTAGGCCAGGAGAGGGTATGAAGTGAAAGAAATGGAAAATGACTGTTACCAAGCGCAGCATTTCTTCTAGTGATGAAAATGTCCAAAAAGTAATTGTGGTAGCAGTTGCTTAATGCTGAATTATTACTAAAAAACCCACTGAATTATCCAGGTGTAGGAGTAAACACTTGTAATTCTAGCACTCTCAAAGGCTGAGGCAGGAAGATCATAAATTCAATCTCAGCCAGGGTAATCTGCTGATTTAGTAAAACACAGTCTCAAAATAAAAAAGGATTGGAAATACATCTTCTAAAAGTCCTGGGTTCAATCCCCAGTATTTAAAAAAATTGAATTCTATACTGTAATGGGTAAACTGTACAGTATATGAACCATATCTCAATAGTTACTATTTTTAAAAACCATAGTTCCTGTTTTATAAAACAAGGACACTCTTTGTTTCATGTCTGTTTAACTTAAATCCCCATAAATAACAGGAGCTGCCACCTGATAAAACTGGATGGCTTCAAATGGTTTGGCAAATGACTTCTGGATGTATCAGAGATTGTTATTAATAACAATCCTCAAATGAGAAAGAAAATGGATGTTAACCTTCCCTTATTGGAGCCTGAACCCAGGGGCCTTAACACCAAGCTATAGCCCCATTTTTTTTTTTTTAAAACAGGGTCTTGCTATGCAAGTCACTGGACTTTCAATTCACTAGCCAAAGCAAGCTTCAAATTTATGCTGCTCTTAAAAAAAAAAAAAAGAAAAAAAAAATTATGCTGCTCTTGCCTCAGCCTCCTGAGTGATAGGATTACAGATATGTGCCACCACACCCAGTTAACATTGTCATTTAAATCAGAACAGAATGTAATCACCATTTTCCTATTCGTGAAGTCATCATCATTCTATTCCTAGTATTGAAAAAAAAGTCAAAACCAGTATTAATTGCTACACATATGTGCATTGTAGCTAGAGAAAAATAACCCCTAATAGAAATAAGGCTGAAAATGTACTGAAATAGTATAGCAGCAAAATTCAGATTATATATCTTGTGTCAGGGTAGAAACACATAGCCAATGAACAGGCAGGCTGAAGTAATGCTTGACAGACACACCCTGTTGCTAAACAATCAAAAACATTCCCTCACATCTGTAGAAATCCTTCTTCTTGCTGATTGGGCGTAATTCCCTAGAGAATTCATTTAGGAAACCAAACTAAAACCATGTGTTTAAAAGTAGATAAATAAAAATAAAAAATAATATCATCCATTTGAAAACAATCTGACCCTATCAGTGTTGCAAAATAGAGAGCTACAGAACCTTTAGAAAGAAATGGGAGGTCATTTAAGTCTCTTTATTGAAGAGATTTAAGCACACACCCCACCCTGGGTTGGTGGAATCAAAGAGGAACAAAGGAAAAGGGAGACATGCCAAGTTTGATGGCCTGTAATCCCCACACTCTGGGAAGATGAGGCAAGAGGAGTGCCAAAGTTGAGGACAATGAAAATAAAAAAGGGCTAGGTATATGCTCAAAGTAAAAGGTCCTTAGTTCAATTTCCAGAACCACATTAGAGAGAGAGAGAATGCTATATTAATAGTTTGTTCACATTTTTCTCCAGTCCTTGGAAACAAACCCAGGGCCTCATACGTGCAAGGTAAGCACTCTACCAATGAGTTATATTCCCAGCCTTGTATTAATGGCTTGGAGTAAGAAATTGGCCATTTGTCTGGGATAGGAAATTTTCCTTTTCTTGAATAAGCAAGTAATTTATACAGGCAACTGACAAAGAAAAAAATAGATGACTTCAAGGTAGGAAAACTATTCTACCTCATTCAAATATAATCTCTAATGAAAAAAAATAAGGAATGAAAAAGGAAGCTAAATGTCATTTTAAGTCTTATTCCCAAATATTTAAAAGTTGGATAAAATTGCTACAGGTAATTAACATAAGAAAAATGGAAACTCTCATTTACTCTTGTCAGGATATATATAAATTTAGTAATATTCCTCAATTTCAAGTACTTTCATTTCAGCAATTTAGCATCAAGAAATTTACCCTGAAAATAACTTTATACAAGCTTGTCGAGACAAATTATAATGCTTATAACTAAACTATTTGTAATGAATAAAATCTGTAAGCAATCTAGATGTATTAGAGGCATGTGCCACCACATCTGGGTTTTCTTTATATAAATTTGAAATTTTCTATAATAAAAACATAAAGCTGAGTGTGGTGGCACACAGCTGTTGTCCCAATACTCTGGAGGCTAACAGAGAAAGATCATCAGTTCAAATACAAACTAAGTAACTTATTTAGACCTTGTCTCAAAAACAAAACAACAAAAATGGTTAGGGGTATAGCTTGTGTAAAGGCCTTGGATTCAATCCCTATTACTATGAATTGCTTTATTAATTAAAAACATAAAAGATACAAACATGGGCCTAGGGATTTAGCTCAGCAGCATAAGCACCTGCCTTGTAAGCAGGCAGTTGTGAGTTCAATCCCTGGTACCGATAAAAAAGAAAAAGACAAAAAAAAAAAAAAAAGAGTGCAAAATTTAAAAAAAAAAAAAAAAGATACAAACATGAAACAATCTCATTGAAGAGACTGATAAAGACACTGTCACAAAGTAACTCTAGAAATCAAAGATAAGACTAAAGTACAATGAACTATATTTTAATACTGTACTCCAGGGGGCTGGGGATTTAGCTCAGCGGCATAAACACCTGCCTTGCAAGCAGGCGGTCTTGAGTTTAATCCCCGGTACCAATAAAAAAGAAAAAAAAAAACTGTACTCCAGCTAATAAAACTATTTCCCACAGATGTACAAGCTAACAAATATAAAACCACTATACATAAAAATGTACAAGTGAGTAAATGTACCAATGAGTTAATGTAAAAGATACCCTGAACAGAAAAAGAACATTTTAACCATGAGGCTAAAAAAAAAAAAAATTAAAAGATAGGATATCCTTCCTCAGTACACCTCAATCCCCAACCAAAAAAAATGGGCCAAAAGATTAGGGCTGGGGCAAACCACACAACTATCTGGGCAAAGTATATCAAAGGTCAGATTAAGTGAAATATTTTCTAAGAAAAGTGAGCTGGGAGTAGTGGCGCACTCCTGTAATCCCAGCCCTTGGGAGGCTGAGGCAGGAGGATCACTGAGAGTTTGAGACCAGCCTGGGCTACAAAAGTGAGTCCAAAACCAGTCTGAACCACATGGCAAGACCCTGTCTCAAAAAAACAAAACAAACAAGCCAAAAAAAGAACATAATGCACAACACAGGACCCAAAATGACTCCACAGCTCCTGAGTATTACACAAAGAACCAATCAGAATATTTTCAGTCTTTCCTCTGAATGTGGCCCTGTTTCCAGGACCAGTCAAAAGATGCCATTTTCTACCAGGCACAGTGGTGCACTCCTGTAATTCCAGCACTCAGAAGCTGAGGCAGGATTATTGTTGAGTTCAAGACCAACCTGGGCTACAAAGTGAGCTCAAAGCCAGCCTGAACCACATAGTCTCAAAAAGACCAAAAAAAAAAAAAAATGCCATTTTCAATCCTCCATTTACAAGTGGACATGACCAATCAAAAGATGTTGTTTCTGATAGGACAGTGTACACCAATTGAGTTTTCAATAGGACAAATGTCCCAATACCTTATTTGAACAAGAGGAAAGTCAAGCCAGGAATATTGGATACAAAAGACCCTTTTCCTTTATCCTCAGAGAGCCAGGGGTGGTGGCACACCTCTGTAATACCAGCACTAAAGGCTGAGTCAGGAGGATTGCCATGAATTCAAGGCCAGCCTAGGCTACCTAGTATATTCAAGTCCAACCTACATAGATCCTGTCTTAAAACAAAACCTTATCCTCAGATGCTGTGAGCCTTTTCACCAGTACCTTTTATTTACCTTCAATAAATGTTTATCTTCACTGACTTTTCTTTGTTTTGCTCAATTCTTTGTTTGGGACACCAAGGATCTGAAAAAAAAGCCCCACAGTACTCACCATCTAGTAACATTTTAACTACAAATAAGCTATGGCTTTAGTTAATAAAAACATATCAATATTGGTTCATTAATTACAACAAATATGCTATACTTATTTAAAATATAAAGAGTAGGAAAAACTGGGTAAGGGAATAAATGGAAATTTTCAATTTTTCTGTATTTCTAAAACTTTGTATAAATCTACTATAACTTTTGTTTCTCTTTTATTAGGCAATGAACAATGAATTTTTTGTTTTGTTTTGTTTTTTGGAGGTTTTTTTGGTACTAGGGATTGAACCCCAGGTTTTTTGTATCTAGTTCAAAAGCCAAATGCAGTGACACATGTTTATTTATTTACTTGGTACCAGGGATCAAACACAACCTCACACTTGCCAGGCAGGCACTTATACCACTGAGCTAAATTCCCAGCCCATGACACAGATTTGTAATAATCCAGCTACTTGGGAAGCTATGGCAGGAGGATCGTAAGTCAGCCTGGGCAACATAATGAAAACTTGTCTCAAAAATTAAGAGTAAAACAATAAAACTGTTCTAAAATACAAAGTTTTCTTTTTCTTCTTTTTTTTTTTTTGAGTCAGGGTCTCGCTGTGCAGTTCAGGCTGGCCTTAAACACACTTTGTAGCACCGGCTGGTCTCAACTCACAATGATCCTCCTGCCTCAGCCTCCCAAGTACTGGGATTACAGGCATGTGCCACCATGCCCGACTTTCAAATTCTTTTTAGTTTATGGGGAAAAAAAAAAGATAAATTATCTTTTTTTTTCCCCATAAACTAAAAACAGCCATGAGTAGGGGTGCATACCAACAATCCCAGCACTCAGGAGGCAGAGGCAGGAGTATTGCCTCCAGTTTGAGGCTAGCCTGTACTACACAGCAAATCCAAGGCCAGCCTGGACTACATAATGAGGTCCTCTCAAAAATCCAAAGTAAAATAGAGCGGGGTGGCACATGCCTGTAATTCCAGCACTAAGGAGACTCAGGAAAGAGAATCACAAGGTTAAAGGCAGCCTGGGCTACAAGGCTGTGCAGACCAATTCTAGTATAGGCAGAACCAAAGTTCCTTAACCTATATCCTTAGAAAAGGGGAAAAAAAGAAAGAGAAAAGTTAAAAAAAAAAAAACAATTAAAGAAGCAGAACTTGCAGAACTCACTGCAAACAAAAAAAAGAGAGGGCGAGAAAGAAGGGAAAATGAATAATGATCATGGGCACTGGGCTGAAATCCCTGTATTTGTAGGAGAAAAGTTTTCTTACAAAGTGAATTCAAGGCTAGCCTAAACTACATCGTGAGACCCTGTGTCAAAAATAAAATAAAATAAAACAAAAAAGTATACCTCCTAAACTGGGCATGACAGTGCATACCTGTAATTCTAGCCCTCAAGAGGCTGAGGCAGGATGTTTGCAGTGAGGTTGAGGTCAGCCTGGGCTACATAGCAAGGTGAAGGCCAGCCTTAACTGTATAGTGAAAGGCTGTCTCAGAGAAAAAGTATACCTCCAGTGAAATACTATTTGATAGGAAACCAGAGTGCCTTGAACACTCATGACCTGTAAATAGTATCAAATCCATGTCAAGATAATTGATTACTGTAAGAATCAATAACCATTCCAGTACCCACCTGGCTGTAGCTGACATTAGGGTGCTCCAGAAACTGAAATCCTCAGTTTTGTTGGGTGGCAAAAGAATAAGACCTTGTAGTTACATGAACACAGAAACTTACATCTGGACCCTTCCAGATCTCACCATTTACACCTCTCCCTTTCACCAGTTCTGACTGGTGACTTTTGCTATAATAACATCCCTCCCAGTCATGGAGCCTATAATCCTAGCTACTTGGGAAGCTGAGGATCCCAAGTTTAAGGCTAGCTCCAGCAATTTAGGAAGATCTTGTCTCAAAATTTAAAAATGTAAAAAGGGTTCAGAATGTAGCTCAGTGGTAAAACACTTGCCCAGCAAGTGTAAGACTCTGGCTTATCCCCAGTACTTTTAAAAAATTATTTTAATTGTTAAAATATCTATCTTGGGCTCAAATTTATAATCTCCTGCATCAATCTCCCAGACTACTGGGATTACAGGCATGTACCACCAGGTCCAGCAAACAGTAGCTTTTCGGTACATTAAATTACTAAAGAAATAAGTCAGGCATAGTAGCACACATCTGTAATTTCAGCCCTCAGGGGCCTGAGGGAGAGACCAGTTTGAGGCCAGCCTGGACTACAGAGCATGACCCTACCTCAAAAAAAAAAAAAAAGAGGAAGAGGAAGAAGAAAAGAAGAAAGAAACCCAAACAGGGTAGTACATACCTATAGTACATACCTATAAACCCAGCACATGGGAGGCTTTAGCAGGAAGGTATAGAAGCATTAAATTTGTTAAAATATGGTAGGCCAAGGATGCTGGTACACACCTGTAACCCGAGAACTCTGGAAGTTTGAGCTTGTCTAGCATATGAAAGACACTGGTTCATCCCTAGTACTACAAAACAATGTTTTCTAATAGTTAAAATATTCATACTATGCAAAACAATCTAGAGATTCACTACAATTCCTATCAAATTACGAGGATAATCTTTACAGAACTAGAAAAACACAATCACAGAATATGTAAGGAACCACAAAACACCTCCAATAGCCAAAGCAATCTTGAGCAAGAAAGACAAAGATAGAAGCATTAAGACCACCTGACTTTGAGCATATCCTTGTGATGCATACCTGTAACACCAGCTAGTTGGGAAGCTGAGACAGGAGGATTAAAACTTAGAGACCAGCCTGGGCAACTAGTAAGATCCTTTCTCAAAATAAAATAATTTTAAAAGGTTTGTGGGTATAAGCTAAGTAGCAGAGTTCACCTGGATTCAACAACCAGTATGGGAGATGGGGGGATTAATTGCAAAACATACCACAATCCAGTTGGGGTATCTGTAATCCCAGCACTTGGGGAGGCTGCAGGAAGTTACTCACAAGTTCAAGCACAGTCTGGGCAACTAAACTTAGGGAGATCCTATCTCAAAATAAAAAATAAAAGGTCTGAGGCTATAGACCATGGTGAGGATCCTGGGTTCAACCCATATCACCAAAAAACAAATAAGATAAAACAGCATAGTACTGGCATAAAAACAGGCCAATAGAACAATGAGAAACCAGAAATAAACCCACCTATTTACACTATTGACAGCCAACTACTTTTGTATGTGTATGTATATGTATGCTGGGGATCAACACAGGGCCACACCACAGAGTTACATCCTCAGTCAGCCCTACAAGCAAATTGATTTTTACAAAGGCCACAAGAAAATACACTAAATAAAGCAAAGTCTCTTCAATAAATGGTACTGAGGAAACTGGGTGTCCATATACAGAAGAAACTCTCTCTCACTGTATACAAAAATCAACTCAAAATAGATCAAAGATATAAATGTAAGACTCAGAACTGCAACTACTAAAAGAATGTATAGGAGAAATATTTCAGGACATTGATCAGGGAAAAAAATGTTTTGGCTGTCATCTCAAACCACAAAAAACAAAACAAAAACTGACACACATGATTACATCAAACTAAAAGACTTTTGGGCTATGCTATAACTCAGGGGTAGAGCAACTGCCTATCCTAGCATGTCTAAGGTTCTAGGTTCAAGCCCAGGGTGATGGTGCATGCCTGTATCCTAGTAACCTTGAAGCCTAAGAAAAGAAGATCAAAAAGCTCAGGCAAAGCCAGGACAGTTTAGCAAGATTCTGTCTCTAAAAGAGAAACAGCTCAGTCTGAAACTCTGGGTGCATGAATTCCACAGAACTGAGAAAAATAAGTAAAAGGCAGAAGGATTTCTGAGAGTCTGAGGCCAGCCTGAACTACATACAACAGTGAGTTCAAGGCCATTCTGAACTCCATAGCAAGATTCTATCTCAAGGGGCTGGGGATTTAACTCAGCGGCATAAGCGCCTGCCTTGCAAGCAGACAGTCGTGAGTTCGATCCCTGGTACCGGTAAAAATGAAAAAGCTAAAAAAAAAAAAAAATTTAAAAAAAAAAAAAAAAAAAGATTCTATCTCAAAAAACAAAGAGGGCCAGGGATTTAGCTCAGTGGCATGAGCTCAGGTCGTGGGTTCAATCCCTGGTACAAAAAAAAATCCTATACAGTAACAGAAACAATCAACAGAATGAAAAGACCACCTATAAAATGGGAAAATATTTGCCACCTATTCACCCAATAACAGATTAATTTCCAGAACTGAGAAATTCAACTGAACAATGAACAAAACAAGCCCCAAATAATCTGATTAAAAATGTTTGAATGGGGCTGGGGATTTAGTTCAGCGGCATAAGCGCCTGCCTTGCAAGCAGGCAGCCGTGAGTTCTGACAAGTACATGAAAAAACTTCCAATATCACTAATCACAAGAGAAATCCAAATGAAAATCACAGTGAGGAATTATCTCACCCCAGTCAAAAGGTTATTATGAAAAAGACAGAAAATAATGAGTGCTGGCAAAAATGCAAAGAAAGGAAACTGTCACATACTATTAGTAAGGATAAAAATTACAGCAACTACAGAAAATAGCCCCAAACTGCATAGCAAAACCTTGTCTAAAAAAGACAAAAAGAGACGAGAGAGAGAGAAAAAGAAAGAAAAAGAAAATAGTATGAAAATTCCTCAGGGGCTGGGGATTTAGCTCAGCAGCATAAGCACCTGCCTTGCAAGCAGGCAGTCGTGAGTTCAATCCCCGGTACTGATAAAAAAGAAAAAGATTAAAAAAAAAAAAAAAAAAATTCCTCAACAACCTAGAGATAGGCCTGGGAATGCAGCTCAGTAGTAACACATTTGTGAGAAAGAACCTGAGTTTGACACCCAACATTGTGAAAAGGAAAAAAAAAAAAAACTACCATATGATCTAGCAATTCTACTAATGGATATATAGTCAAAGGAAATTGAATCAGTATATTAAAGAAACTGCAAGACATTTATTGCAAAACCATTCAGAAAAGCCTAGATAGTAACAGATAAATACAGAACAAAAATACAGAACATACATATACATATGCATATAAAATGGAATATTATTAAGCCATAAAAATAAAATATCTATTATGACTGGCATTAGAAAACATTAAAGAAAATAAATCAGGCACAGAAAGACAAATACTACATCTTATCACTTACATGAGCAGCCAAGTGTGGTGGTACACACCTATAAAACCAGCAATTGGGAGGCTGAGGTACGAGGATCACTGCAAACTCAAAACCAGCCTGAGCTACAAAGTGAGTTCAAGGCCAGCTCAAACTACAGGGCAAGATCTTGTTTTGTTTTGTTTTTGTCTTTTTCATTTTTATCGGTACCAGGGATCGAACTCATGACTGCCTGCTTGCAAGGCAGGTGCTTATGCCGCTGAACTAAATCCCCAGCCCAGCAAGATCTTGTTTTAAAAAACAAAACAAAAAAAACAAACATACAAAAAATTTACAACACTTATTACGTGAAAGCTAAAGCTGATCTCAAAGAACTAGAAAAGCAGCAGTTACCAGAGCCTGGAACTACATGGCAAAATGTAAGATGGATACAGGATGAATAATGTACATGAGCTCTAACTGTACACAGGTGAAGGTGGACAGAAGGAATAACTACATATTCTACAACGAAATAAAATAACAAATATTTCAAAACAGCTATGTACAGTATTAGTCATCTTTACGATGCTGGGACAAAATATCTGACAAATATAGCATACATAAAGAAGGAGCAATTTATTTTGGCTCATGTTTTCAGAGGTTTCTGTTCATGGTAGTTCCAAGATAGAAATATCATGGCAGAAGCACATGGTACTGGAAAGCTGCTCACTCCATGGCAGCCAGGAAGCCAAGGAAGAAAGCCAGAGGGGAACAGACCAGGAGCAAGGTATCTCTTCAAAGGCAAGCTCCCCTGTGAACTGATGACTTCATGCAATTAACCCCAAATTCCCAATATGCCCACTTAGCAGTGAACTCATCAATGATTAATATCCTTGATGAAGTCAGCACCCTCACATACAATCACCTCTCCAGGCATAACTTAAAACAATTGAGTTAATAATGAAGATTAACCATCACAAATACTTTACTTGGAAATTCTACAGAAAATATAATATTTTCTTAGGAGCTAATTCTTATCAATGTTGGAATCTGACCACTGAAGTAATTCACCATTCTTTTTGCTTTCTCTCCTGTTTTGGGGGTATTAGAGATTCAACCTGGAGTGCTCTATCACTAAACTATATTCCCAATATTTTTATTAAGTTGCCCAAGCTGGCCTCCAACTTGCAGTTCCCCTGCTCAGACTCCTGAGTAGCTGAGATAAACAAAACTTTTTAAAATTATAAAAGAAGCCAAGTGTGGTGGTGCATACCTGTAATCCCAGAACTCTGGAGGCTGAGGCAGGAGGATCACTGCAAGTTCAAGACCAGCCTGAGCTACAAAGTGAGCACGAGACCAGCCTGAACCGTATAGTGAGACCCTGCCTCAAAAATACAAAATATAGGGCCAGGGATTTAGCTCAGCGGCATAAATGCCTGCCTGGCACACACGAGGTCATGAGTTCAATCTCTGGAACCACCAAAAAATAAATAAATATTACATACATACATATGAAATTTTTTTCCAAAGTAAAATTCTATTCCTAACTATGGTATCATTTTTGACAGTAAAATAAAAACACTTTCATGTTTGCAAAGCTTCAAAATGTCATCTCTCAACTGAACAAGGTGGTATGCATTTGTAGTTCCAGTTATATGGAAAGCTGAGGTAAGAGAATCACTTGAACTCAGGGGTTCATAATCAACTGTCTCAAACAAACAAAAAATGGTTAGAATCATGTATGGCACATGCATGATGAAGTAGGATGATCAGGAATTAGAGGTCAGCATCTGCTACATACTAGTTCAAGTCCAGCCTAGTCTACCTAGTGAGACCTGTGTCAAAGTGACGAAACAAAAACAAAAATAAGTTATTTCGAACCAGGTGTGGTAGCATATACCTGCAATTCTAGCACTTGGGAGACTGTGGCAGGAGGATCACAGGTAGGTAAGTTCAAGGCCAGTCAAGGTTACACAGCAAGACCCTGTTTCAAAAAACTAAAATCAGGGCCAAGGATATAGCTCAGTGGCACAGTGCCTGTCTGGCAAGTAAGTGTAAGGTCATGAGTTCAATTACCAGTACCAAAAAAAAAAGTTATCTCTCATAAATGTTGCATTCCCAAAAAGCTCCTAACAGATGTGTTTTATCAAAATAAGAGAGTAGGGGCTGGGGATTTAGCTCAGGGCATAAGAGCCTGCCTGGCAAGCACAAGGTCATGAGTTCAATCACCGGTACCAAAAAAAAAAAAAAGAGAGAGATAGTAAACCAAGAAAGATTCTATGTAACATAATCCAGGAAGCAATTCCCAGGATGTTAGTGAAAAGAAATCCCAGGATAAAGCTCTAAAGCAAGCCTATGTAACAACCAATCCATATAAGAGCAGAGTATAGAACATACAGAGGCAGCCAGGCATGGTAGCTCATGCCTATAATCACAGCACTCAGGAGGCTGAGGCAGGAGAATCGTTGTGAGTTCAAGACCAGCCGAGGCTACAAAGTGAGCTCAAGGCCAGCCTGAACTGCACAGCAAGACCCTGTCTCAAAAAGACAAAAAAAAAAAAAAAAAAAAAAAAAAAAAGGAATATACAGGGGAGGACTAAGGATTAAGAGAAATAGGTTTTTGATAGATTTGTCTTACAGTTTATATTTATAAATTCCCCTAAAGCTCATGCGACCCTAGATGGGACCTTTGAAAGGTGACTGTACTATAGGGACATTTAAATACTGTATAAAGCTGACTTGCTTTAGGAGGTGAAGCCTAGTTAGAAGATGCTGTCACCGTGGGTGTGATCCAGGTTTTATCTTCCGTGTCCTCCTGAGGTTGCTTCTTGTCTGTCACAGGTGAGCAATCAGGCCCTTCTGCCATGCCACTGACCATACAAGGACTGAAACTTCTAAAATTTGAGCCAAAACAAACTTTCCCTCCTTCAGGTTTTAGGTGTTGAGTATTTTTTCCCAGCAATGAGGATAGTGACTAAAACTATCTACTGGTATTAACTAGAGAAGAGGTTTTGGGAATGACTGAGTGACTTAAACTCTTAAAAACAAGCAAATGAAAAATAAAAACTACATCTAAAGAAAGTAAGTTCTAGAAGGACTATTTGATGATTTTTGTTTTCAGTACTAAGGATTGAACCCAGGACCTTCGCACTAAGCTACATCCCCAATCCTTTGTCTTTTTTTGCTTTTTGAGATAGTTTTGCTGTGTAGTTCAGGCTGGCCCTGAACTCACAGTGGAGACCAGGCTGACCTCCAACTCACTGTGATCCTCCTACCTCAGTCTCCCAAGTGCTAGGACTACTACAGGTATGCACCATCACACCCAGATCCAATCCTTAATTTTTTTTTTTTTTCTTTTTAACTTTGTGAGAATGTCCCCAAACTACTAAATTGTCCAGGTTAGGCTTGAACTTGCTATCCTCCTGCCTCAGCCTCCTAGAGCACTTGGGACTATAAGCATGCGCTGCAGCACCCTGTTGAACTGTTTAAACTATGCATATGTATTATTGCTATTTGTTTGTTTGTCAACATTAAGTGTAACTCATTGAACTCATGACCTTACACTTAATGTTTGTATACATTAAGACAAGACAGGGTCTTAATGTATAGCCCAGACTGGCCTCAACTTTCCAAGTGCTTGCTGAGATTACAGATGAAGCCACTATACCCAAAGTACAATACTGTACTTTGAAAAAATAAGGTTGACTTAATTTAAAACAGTATTCTAAATAAGCAAATAAAATAAAACAGCATTTGTTATATGAAGGGAGAAGAAAGCAACTTTGGTTTTACCTGTACATTTTATTTCAGAGAAAGGTAGAGGAAGAGGGAGAGAAAAAGAGAAAGGGAGGGAAACAAAGAAAAACAGATGTTAATAGTGGCTAATTCTGGATGGTGGAATTATGCGTGTTCAATCATTTTTGTACTTTCCTTTTCTTTTTTTGTAGTTTTAAATTTTCAACACCTTTTCTTCTGGTAAATCCTAGGTTCCTTATAGATGCTTTCCAGACCATTTATAGTTCTGCCTCCCTCCCTCCCCATGCTTTCAGCTTTGTCAGGGTCCATTCAGACCAGCACTAGAATGCATGCCCAACCTAGTACAAAAACATACAGGGACCAGTTCTTCTGGGACATGGATAAACGCCTGGCAATACAGTGGAAGGCGTTTTTAGCAGTCACACTGGCACAGGCATTTCCTGCCACACTTATGACCAAACAAAATTCCCAGGCATTTTTCACATGAACTGCTGCCCAACTAGCTTTTCCTCATCCTGGTCCTGCGCATTTGAGATTGTGAATTTAAACACACAGCTTACCCTTGTTAAATTTAATTTCAGTTTGGACCCAGATGCCTTTCTACCAATATAATTTTTCAAACTTTATTGATCATATTAATGTCTCTGCAGTTCTGCTATACTTACATATCTGATCAACATGTGTTCTAAACTTTTTACATCCAACCCCACATGTAAGTGGGGTCATTATTCAATACTTTACACATTCATTTAGCTAATCAGCCAAACATTTTATTTTTATTATTATTATTATTTACACAATAGAGTTTTATTTATTATTCATGTACAGCACAAGCAAGTTACCTGACCCCAGGTGGCTTTCTGTCACATATTTAATTATATATTAGACACAAATGTATAAAGAACTGTGATACTGATAAGATTATGATTCACTGTATCTAACTTTCCTGATCCACACACTTCATAATCCTAAGTAGAAATAAAAGTAATGGAACCCAAAAATGGAAACAAAAGTAAAGTGTTGTGATCAATCACATTTCTCAATACTTTGTATAATATATTTAATCATTTACAATTGAATTTTTCTAGGATTTCACATTAGATAAATCTTCTGTGTTCCAACTATTTTATTCTGTTTTGTTATGTTTGTTTTTTGAGACAGAGTCTCACAATGTAGTTCATGCTGGCCATGAACTCACTATGTAGCCCAGACTGGTCTGGAACTCCTGGCAATCTTCTGCCTCAACTCTTGAGTGCGGGAATCATAGGCATGTACCATTTCACCCAAGTTACTCCTTATTCTTGACCATCAAATATTTGTCTTTCTCTAGTCTTCATAGTTTCTCAAAGATAAACAACAGTGGCTATGAGATCATCTGCCAGTTAATTCAGCATCCTAAAATGTAATTTAGATGAGCCCTAAAATTTAAGTTAATTTAATGGTTATGATTGGTCACTTGTTTGGCACTCATGAATCCCTGTGTTCAACCTTCAGAACAGCAAAAACATAAAAAAAAATTTTTAAAGGGTGAAAAAAAAAGCCAAAAAAAGTCACCTGGTCTTGGAGGCACATGCCTACAATCCTAGCACACTAAAAGGCTGAGAAGGAGGCCTTCACATTTGAGCCCAGCAATTTAGTGACTTAGGGAGACCCTGTCTTATCAAAAAACTATAAAAAGGGCAAGGAGCATAACTCAGTGCAAAGTCCCCGTGTTTAATTCCCAACTCAAACTGAGGCAGGAGGATCCACATATTTCAAGGTCGGCCTAGGCTAAATTGTGAGACTGTCTCAAAACAAAACAAGGGCCAGTGACTTAGCACCAGAGCACACTGCCTGCCTGGCAAGCACAAGACCCAGAGTTTGACTGCTAGTAACAAAAACGTAAGTAGATAAATAAAAATAAACAAAAACTTAAAAGTTCAGAAGTAAATCAGAGGAAAAATGTATCTGTATATCTATGCCTATACCTATATCTATATCTACGTCTGTAATCCTAGCCCTACTGGAATGCTGAGATAGGAGAACAAGTTGGAGGCCAGCCTAGGCAACCAATTTAGCAAGGCACTGTATTAACAAAAAAAAAAAAAGGTTGGGGATTTAGCTCAGTGCAGAAGCACCTGCCTTAAATGCGCATAGTCATGAGGTTGATCTGTGGTACCAAAAAATAAGAATAAAAATAAAATAAAAAGATTTTTTTAATGTTTCTGATTTTTTTTTTAAATTCTGTATTACTTGTACCCTTCTACTGTTTTGTTTCTTTTTCTTTAAATAAAAAAAATTTTTTTTTTTTTGTTTCAAGGGCTGGGAAACTAGCTCAATGTGAAGGCCCTGGGTTCAGTTTCCAGTAACAAATATGTATCAAAGGAAAAAAGTTCACTTTTGAACTTGTTTAACAGATACGAGATCCTAGTTTTTAAAAAATCGTTATTTTAGGCAGGTGTTACAGTGCACATGCCTATAGTGCAATGAGTTACAGTGTAATCTCAGCACTTGGGACGCCAGGAGTTTGAGGCCAGCCTCAGCTACTATGTAGCTCAAGGCCAGCCTGAACTGCATAGTGAGACCCTGTCTCAAAAAGACCAAAAAAAAGAGAGAGAGAGAAAAAAATTTCTTTTCGCTGTGGAGCTAGAGGTTAATTTAGTGGTAGAACAAGCACTTGCCAAGTATACAGAGCCCATAATTTCAATCCTCAGCACTGTATGTTGGAGTGTGAGAGTTGACCCCCCTGCTATAACCCCCTCCCCGAGTTATAAAAAGCAGCAAAGAATGTTTCACTCCCTAACTCCCCAGAGCCGGGAATGAAAGGGTTAACTCCCTAACTCCCCAGAGCGGGGAAATAAAAGGGTTAACTCCCTAGCTCCCCAGAGCTATCAGAGCAGAGCAGAAAGAAATGCCTAACTCCCCAGAGCTATCAGAGCAGAGAAAAAAAAAAAAAAGAAAGAATGCACCTGCAAGGTCGTTCTGTCTCAACGAGATAAGTAAGACAAGTAACTGTTCTGTTCTGGGCACATAGTGACTGGGCTAGGACCCCCAGTCTCCATGGTTACTCAACCCCAAACCCCTCCAATCAATTTCTGCCAAATCCTATGCTGCTCAAAATTAACCAATGCGATTTGCTTCTGTAAACTTGCTTGCCTCCCGCTTGTACCCTTAAAAAACCTACACAAATTCCCCTCGAGGCCCTCCGCACTTGTTTGCCTGGGGGACCCCATGCGCATGGAAATAAACTTTTTACTCCTCACTACGAGCTGAGTCCTTGGGGTCTTCTCCCCTGCGACACCGGTTCTTACAGGAGGATGCAGTGAATTCTCATTGTTATCATCTGGGACAACAGCTTTCAGTTTACAATTCACTGTTCTATACAATTACAATTAAAAATTAGTGTCCCTGGTGTTACTGGTAATCTCTATAGTACCTAGTTTTTAAAAAACTATGTAATTTCTCAAAAATCCTACAAAATAAGCTATGTTAAAATTAACCAAAGAAAAAAAGCCAGGCATAGTGGTGCATGGCTGTAAGCCCAACATTTAGATGGTAAAACTATGAGTTTGAGGTCAGCCTAAGCTACATAGTGAGTTCAAGGCCACTATACTAATCTATATGTAGGATGTGCTTTAAGAAACAAAAAATAAAAATATACTGTTTTCTAATTTATAGAAAAGGAAACTGAATCAAAGAGAAATTAGAAGTATTTCTCCAAGGAAGCTACAATGAACCAAAATCAATTGCAATTTGGGCTCTTTTCACAAGATCATACGGATTTCTAATATAAAACTACTCAAAAGTTCAGCTTGCTGCCACAAGCCATAAACTTAGGGCATGAGAGGTTGAGACAGGTTGATCCCAAATTTGAGGCCAGCCTGGGCTACATAGACAGCTGTACAAAAAAAAAGCTTTGTTTTGTTTGTCAGCACCGTCTCAAAAAACAAAACAAAACAAAAAAAGCTTCTTTTTGTACATACTTTTTTTTGCACATACTTTTGTAGTGAAAACTGATTTCTTGATTCTCAAGGCTGTTAAGGAAGGTATAGGAGTGTAAAGGAAGTGAGGTGGTTCTTTTTGTTTTGGGTTTTTTTTTGTCTTTTTCCTTTTTATCGGTACCAGGAATCGAACTCACGACTGCCTGCTTGCAAGGCAGGCACTTATGCCGCTGAGCTAAATCCCCAGCCCCCAGAAGTAGGATGGTTTTATAAAGACAACAGAGAGCCAGGTGTGGCGGCACAAACCTATAGTCCCAAATACTTGGGAAACTGAGGTAAGAGGATCACTTGAGCCCAGGAGTCAAGTTCAAGAAAAGCCTGGGCAACATAGTCAGGAGAAAAGAAAAAAAGAAAAGACAACATGATGGATCCTTGGCACCTTGATTGCATCAAGATCGATACCATGATTGTGATGTTGCACACACATTACAATCTGTGTGTGTGTCTTTTTGAGACAGAGTCTCACTATGCAGTTCAGTCTGGCCTTGTGCTCACTTTGTAGCACAGGGTGGTCTTGAACTCACAATGATCCTCCTGCCTCAGCCTCCTGAGTGCTGGAATTATAGATGTAGAGTACTAACATTTTGAAAGGTGTTACCTGAAGGGTATATCAGATAGTCCTATATTACTTATTAAAACTGTGTGAGTCCAGTATTATACCAAAATAAAATGCTTTTTTAAAAAATAAACAAATGATATTTCTTCTAAATCAACTGCATTTTTAAGAACCTTATTTAAGGGGCTGGGGATTTAGCTCAGTGGCATAAGCGCCTGCCTTGCAAGTGTGTGGTCGTGAGTTTGATCCCTAGTACCAATACAAAAGAAAAAGACAAAAAAAAAAAAAAAATTGAAACAAAACAACACAGGACCATTCTTAGAAGCTCTAAAATCTAGCATGGTAGACTTCAAAAGTGGGGTAAGTACCATCAATAAAACCTCCCAATTAGGCCATGAGGAAACCCAGAAATCAAAAAGGAGCCTCTGGAATTATGTCCCAAAACAATGAAATCAGTCAAGATAATACAGGAAATGATTTATTAAGTTCTAAGAAGTCATCTCATAGTGCTGAAGATATAGCTCACTGGTAGAACACTTGCAAAATCCTAGGTATGATCCTCAGACACAAACACAGACAGACAGATACACAAAGACAGATGGACAGACACACACACACACACACACACACACACACACACACACACTCAGAAGCAACAGAATAAAGTGAGAAATGCCAAGTTGTCTTCAACTACTATGCCCTTTACTGCAATCCTCACCTTAGAGAGAGACTGAGTATGCATGTGGGTCACCTTCAACCTCATATTCACAGCTACTCATTTCACACAATTCCCCCAAAATGTTCTCTTTCCCTACTCACAAAGTGTCTGAAGCCTCAACCATTTCCTGCTTCTCCCAGCTGCAGGACTTGCAATTAAAAAAAAAAACAGTCACTCAGCGTCTAGGGCAGGTCTGGTTAGAAGAATGAGCTCATCCCTTCAGAAGTGCACCTGATCCTCAAGAAGCTGCTCCTCCTCCTCCTGCAAGCAAGTCTTTGTATGTTTAAAGTGACACCCACAACCTATGCAACCACTTGGCCAGAACCAAAACAAGTCCTCTCCTATCCACGCCTGGTGCCATGGAGTCATTTCCAACTCTGGCCACTTCACACAGCCACTGAATTTAGGCAGCAGTAGTGGCAGCAGCTGCTGCTGCTATTATGGCCTCCCTAGAGGACTTCATTCTCAGCTATCATGGAAGTCCTTCACCACTATGCAGAACCACTGTGCTATTTGTTTTATCAGCTCTTTGCCCATGATCAGACATGATTGCAATCAGTGCTTCTTTCAGAATTTACAACTTATTTTCCTGAGTCAGGAATGCAGTACCTCTACATCTTTCTTATTCCATTTGCCCTGTCCACAACACAAAATTAGCCAAGAAATTTTAAGTACTATATGTAAGTATGCTAAGTGTCCCCAACACATTTGTCCCTCAGTTTAACTACCTCTAAGAAAATACTTACCCTGCTACAGCTGTCTCTTTATTGGTAAAGCACACAACCACCCTAGTCCAAAGATACATATTAAAAAAAAGTACATGGGTACCAAATAGTCATTTGGGGGGCTGGGGATTTAGCTCAGCGGCATAAGCACCTGCCTTGTAAGCAGGCGGTCATGAGTTTGATCCCTGGTACCGGTAAAAAATGAAAAAGACAAAAAAAAAAAAAGAAAGAAACCAAATAGTCATTTGACAAATACTATTGTGTACCTATTATACACAAGTATTTCTGACAGGGTACTAAACCAGGCCCTGAACAACAAAAATCTAAGAACCATTCTAACTGGGCTTTGTGGTAGATGCCTATAATTCTAGCATACTAGGAGGATGAGTTAGGAGGCCCACAAGTTTGATATCAGCCTAGGCAACTTAGCAAGACGCCCATCTCAAAAAGTAAAAAGGACTAGTGACATAGCTCACTGTGAAGGTTCCTGTTAAAAATTTTTTTTGTTGTTTTAAAAAGCTTTTCTCATCTTAGTCTTCCTTCACAGGACCTCTGCAATAATTTCATTTCAGCCATGATAGTCTTTTTTGGGAGGGAGCAGGGGGACAGGGTCTTACTATGCAGTTCAGGCTGGCCTTGAACTCATTTTGTAGCCCAGGCTGGTCTCAAACTCACAAAGATCCTCCCACCTCAGCCTCCTGAGTGCTGGAATTATAGCACTGGAATTACAGGGCCACCATGCCCTACTTGATAGTCTTCTAATACATTAACAGATAAAGAATTATAAACATGTCAGAGAAGCATCAAATTTATTAGTAGTAATCTTTGATGGATGGCAAGAAACTTGGAGTCAATAAAAGGAAACCGAGGAGCCTTCAACTGATTTAGTAATGTTTAATTTGTTAAGTAGAGGATATGAGGTTGCTTATTGTGTAACATTTTTGTTTTCTTTTTTTGTATGGGGGATTGAACTCATGACCATGCCCTTGCAAGGCAAGCGCTTATGCCATTGAGCTAAATCCCCGGCTATGTATTACTTTTTTTTTTTTGTCTTTTTCATTTTTATTGGCACCAGGGATCAAACTCACGACTGCCTGCTTGCAAGGCAGGCGCTTAATGCCGCTGAGCTAAATCCCCAGCCCCCATGTATTACTTTTTAAATGTCTTAAATAAGTGAGCTATAAAAACCAAAATAAAAGACAAAAACCCAGAACTTCTGCAGATCAAAGGATACAACCAAAGAGTAAAAAGACAACCAGCAAAATGGGAGAAATTATGAATCGTTTATCTGATAAAGGGTTAATATCCAAAACAGTTAAAGAATTCCTACAGCTGGACATGAGATGCATACATGTAATCTTAGCAATTTTATCTGGAAAGCTGAGACAAAATGACCACAAGTTCAAGGCAAGCCTGGGCAACTTATTGATGTCCTATATCAAAATAAAACTTAAACAGGGCTGGAGATAGAGCTCAGTGGTACACAGTGAGTTCAAGACCAGCCTGAACAGTGAGCCCTTCTCAAAAAAAAAAAGTAGGGGCTGGGGGATTTAGCTCAGCGGCATAAGCACCTGCCTTGCAAGCAGGCAGTCGTGAGTTCGATCCCTGGTACCGATAAAAAGCAAAAAGACCAAAAAAAAAAAAAAAAAAAAAAAAAAATTTGCTACCACTGGTATAGATTATCTTTTTTTTTTTTTTTTTTTTTTTTTTTTGGAGACATGGTATTGCTATGTAGTTTAGGCTGGCCTTGAACTCACTATGTTGCTTTCACAGGCTAGCCTTGAACCTGTAGGACTTCTCTTGCCTTAGCCTCCCAAGTGCTAGGATAGAGACATTTGCCACCACACTTAGCAATTTTATTTTATTTTATTTTTTATTTATTTATTTTTTGGTCTTTTTTTTTTTTTTATCGGTACCAGGGATCGAACTCACAACTGCCTGCTTGTAAGGCAGGCGCTTATGCCACTGAGCTAAATCCCCAGCCCCACACTCAGCAATTTTAAATGCATTTTATACTAATTTTTTAAAAGAAACTACGACTAATCAAAATTGGTCTTAGCCAGGTCAATATAAGATACTGTTTGAGAAACACTCTAAATTTATATTCAGTCTGCTGCTTTTCCTCTTTCAAAAATAACTTCAATCAGCCTTTGGGAAGCTAAAGAATTTGAGGCACCACAAAAAAACTGATTAAATGTCTTTTTGGTTTTTTGTGGGGGTACCGGAAATTGAACTCAGGACCTCACATTTGCCAGGCAGGTACTGTGCTACTGAATTTAATTCCCAGCCTCTAAATGACTTAAAATCTGTTGTAAAAATGTATATGGTATATATGAACACAGACAATCATTGCTATTACTGAAATGATCACTTTCTGAAAGCTTACAAATGTTAACAATTGCTTGCTACAACTATTTTCTCAATAGTACAACTATATATTTACTTATACAATTATACACAGCACAAGTATGGAAATTCACTCAATTATTTATATAACAATATAAACCTCATATTCAGAACTATGCTAATATTCAAATTAGTCCCTCACATATATTACACGTATCTAAAAGAGAAAAATCTACAAACTGGAAAAAGAGGTACCTTCACCCATTAAATGAATACCCTCCTCCCAATCACCTCACTAGTAGATCCTTTTTTTTTTTTTTTTGTGATGGTGGGGAATCAAACTCAGAACCTTGCATTTTCCAGGCAGGTACTTATGCTGCTGAGATATATCCCAGTACCTTAAACCCAGACACGTCACTGAATTCTGATTTCCTGGCTAATTCCAACTTCAGCCTTTTCTCTTTGTTTCCATTCAAGATAGGAACCTCCAAAAGAAATCTTGTGGTGTGTGTGCGCACAATATTTTTTACATATGTATGTGTTATTTTATCTGTTTTTTTAAGATGAGGTCTCACAGGGCTGGGGATTTAGCTCAGTGGCATAAGCGCCTGCCTGGCAAGTGCAAGGTTGTGAGTTTGATCCCCAGTACCAAAAAAAAAAAAAAAAAAAAAAGAGATGAGGTCTCACTATATTGTCCTGAAACTCCTGGCACTGGTCTCAAACTCCTGGGCTCAAGAATTCACCCACCTCAGTCCTCCAAGTAGCTGGGACTATAAGAACAGGCCAATTCAACTGGCTACTATACTTAGGTTTTTGCTTTTGTTTTTTCTTGTAGGTATCAAGGATGGAATATATTCAGTTTTTGAATCACATAAATTTCCAGTTTTAATCCATAATCTGCCATTTACCAGCCATGTGGTCTTTGGCAACTTCCTTAATTTTCTTTTTTTTTTTTTTTTTTTATTTAAGAGGAAAAAGAGAAAAACACAAAACAAACCAAAGCGGTGTAAGGGTACACGTAATACAGAACTACAAAACAATACAAAACAAAACAAAAAAAAAAACAAAACAAAGAAACAAAAAAAAACATAACAGTAAGAAATCACCTGTTAGTATATTACATATTATCAACTTCCTTAATTTTCTAAGCCTCAGCTTTCTTATCTTTAAAACTAAGGTACAATATCAGTACCAGCTGCAGAGCGCTGTAAAGATAAAATAGCATTAACATTCAATGAATGTTGGCTATTATTACTATTGACTTATGAAAGTTGTGATAAAAAAAAAAGTTGTGTAATTTGCCTTGCAGTAATAAAAAAAAAAAATTATTTTCTGACCAATGAATTTCCTCCTCACACTCCCACTCTTTTCTCTGAGATTTGGTTAGTTCAGCAGTTTAGAATTTAACATTCCATTTTTTAAATTCTTCATTCCTTTTTAGTCTTGCCAACTACTGTATAAACTCAAGGCCACAACTTTGTTTCATACTCTTCTGTTCATGTGTTGCATTTATTACACTGTAATTATTTGTTTCTGTTTTCCCTTCTAGGGTCTGAGCAATTCCAAAGTAGAGATCAAATCTTACTTGTATTTGTGCCCTGAAGGCTTAGTAATCAGACACAAAATGGGTCTCAATAAATGTTTGTTGAACAGATAAATGAATTAATTAATCTTTTTCTCCTCTGCAATGCTTTACACAGTACACTACACATAACAAGAACTCAGTAAAGTCTGCTCTTGGATTCATGCAGGAACTTTTTGGATCCAATCAACACACAAAGATTTATATTGCCTCAGAAAAAAAATAACTTCTATTTTTAAAGTTTAGCTACTAACATGACAAAAGTTTTACTCTACTACAACAAATAAATGGGTTCATTGACTGACTATATCTGGATTAGCTCAAGGATTTAAAAGCCATTATCCTAATTAATGAATTTAAATCTCAAAATCCAGTTACATAATCAAGAGGAGTTATCCTTTACAAATTTATACCTACAAAGATGGACAAATATCAGAAAGCTGTACGTTAATAAATCTACATTAATATTAATTATATACCTTCATTACATGATAACTATACATGGTACAAACGCATAATAGACTCATTATTAATGTTAATAATGTAATGATCATTTATCTGTAGGTTAAAATGGAAAAATTATTTTTACTCCCGAGTCGAAGTCATAGTTTTCACTAGTAATATGTTAATGAGCCAAATGGTCCAAACCTGCTTCCAGAAAATGACTTTTGAAACTCAAAGTCTATTTTCCCTCCTCAGGAATTTTAACTCCTGCGAGACTTTTTATTGACAGATACTCAAAATTTACTCGGTTCCCTAAATACAACTTCGTACATTTCTTAAAGGTTACTTAACCTGAATAGGCACTTTGGGAACCATAGGTTTTATACCCAAGTAACTAAATGTATCCCTAGGTTTATTACTCAGCCTGCGGCTGCAACAAGAAACACTTTTCTTAGTTTTTAAGTTACATTTAGTGTAAGATTTAAGTGTCGCACTGCACATTCTTTCGCTAACTCATCTCAACTGATTTTACACTACATATGTAATTTCATAAATACATCGTAAAGGAACTCTATACTTGAATGAATCTGGGAACAACCGGGATGTTAGCACACACCCCCTTCCTCCAAATCAGTACACTCCAGAGAAAATACACCTACTTTTTTTTTTTTCAAGAATTTCTCTCTCCCGCCCCCACCCCGCGTTTTTTAGAGCAGCAATCATTCATTACCCTACTAAAAGCCTCTTCGCTGAAAGAACCTTCCCAACTAATACTAGTTCATCAGGACTCTGCTCTCACACGTCAGAGCGTCCGTTTGCCATTTCTTTGGAAACAGGGAAAAGAGGAGGCGAGGGTCCGGGACGCCACCATTCCCGCCACGCCGTCTAGGACTCAAGTCTAGGCGCGCACTCCCCACCCAGCCTGAGGCGGAGCCCAGGGAGCTGCAGAGGTCAGGTCCTCCCTTCTCCCCGACTAACGCCCCCCAAACAGGGAAAAGCAAACTGGGCCCAGCCTCCGCGCTCCCATTCAACTTACCCTCCTCCTCGCAGTACCCCAATTTCGTCCCACTTCTTCCCTGATGTAGCCAGGTTTCTTTATCCCATTTCCGAGTCCGCTTAACCACCTCGCTCCCAACATACGCACCCCTCTAGCTCCGGCTCCGGCCCCTCGAACCCTGTAACACCCGGGTCCCTCCCCTTGAACCTCTCCAGCTCCAATCCTCCCTTGCTCTAGCGCAGACCCGCGCGGTGTCCCGGTACCCTCGGGACCCGGTCCTTCCCCACACGTCACACTCGGGTCCCCTCTCCGCCCCCCCTCAACCAACCAGACCTTCCACACCCCCTCCCCAAGCGCTACCCCAGAACCCCATTACCTCCGGCCCCGCCCCCCTGAGGGTGTCGCACTCACTGCTCCCGCGGCCGCATCCTTAACCGCCGCCGCTGCTATAGCTACAGGGAGCCAAGGCAACCAGCTCTCGCGACACTTTCTTCAGCTTTGGCGAGAACAGTCGAGAAGAGACTCTCGCAAGAAAGTAAATGAGTCAGGCTCCAGCGGCTAAGTATATCTCGCGATAGTATCGTTTAAAATGGCGGCCGCAAGGCGTCTCAAGGGTGGCTGAGAAAGATTTGGAAGTAGGGCGCTCGCGAGGTTGAACCTTGAACTGGCCAGCAATCGGACTACGATCGCAGGCGGGATGATATGTTCAGGCTGGGGAAAGTTAACGTGGCGTGGTGGGTCCTACACCGGGATAACTTTAGGGATAGAAGATCTTTGCCACACTTTCTCAAACTTAGTGCAGTGTCGCCTTTAGTTGAAGTTCTCTTTTCTCCACATTTTCCATCTGCCTGTGGGGTAACTGGAGATGGGAGAGAGCGGGCTAGATAGTAACCTTCCCACCTCCACATTACCTTGCTTGAAGTTTCAATCCGTTGTAAAAGGTATTTACGGTCTCAGAGTGTTTATCTCTGGTGCTCCGCCCTGTCAGTTCACAAGACCAAAATAGGAAATAAGTTTAAAAAGAAAAAAAGCACAGGTGTTTGGCCTGGTATTTTGTATTGTTTGCCGCCCCGTGAACACATCCTTATTCAGTAGCTCTTTCAACACTTATGACGTTCAGTGGTTGCAGTCAGACTGTGATGAGAAGTGTCTGAAACGGTGAATTAAAAGCATGTTGGTCAACGCGGGAAAATAAAACAAAGGAATAGAAATTTTAAAATTCGTTTTGCCTCTTGCCTCTGAATAGTTCTCAAAAGGCGTTTAGACAAGTGTTTGTGGAAATATACTGAGCCACCAAATGCAATTTAAAACTTTCTAATTTACTTTTATCAGAGCTGGGAAGCCAACCCAGGGGCGCTCTTGCACTGAGCAGCATTCCCAGCCCTATTTTATTTTATTATGTTTGTGGCTAGTGCTGGAGAATTGAGCCCTGGGCCTTGTCACTGAGCTATATCTAAAGATTTCTTTCTTTCTTTCTTTCTTTCTTTCTTTTTCTTTTTTTTTTTTTTTTTTTTTAACAAAACAGGTTTTCTATAAGTGGCTAAACTGTCCAAACCTGACCTCAAATTTGTGATCCTCCTGCCTCAGCCTCCCAGAGTGATGGAATTACAGGTGTGCACCACCATGCCAACCAGTTGCCACATTTTTAAATAGATGAAATTAATTTTCATAATATATTTTTACTTGTTTTGTTCTGCTTTGTTTGGTCTTTTTGAGACAGGGTTTTACTATGCAGTTCAAGCTGGCCTTGAACTAGTTTTGTAGACAAGTGGCCTCAAACTTGCAGTAATCTTCCTGCTTCAGCATCCTGAGTGCTAGGATTACAGGTGTGCGCCACCACACTTGGCTAACTTATTGAAAACGATGTTTCAATTTGTAATCAATGAAAATGAGATTATTTTGCCTTTTTCTGCATAAATTTTCAAGATTTTTTTTTTTGTACCGAGGATCAAACTCACTACTTTGTGCTTGCCAGGCAGGTGCTATGCCCCTGAACTATATTCCCAGCTCAAAATTAAGTATTTTGGGGCTGGGGATTTAGCTCAGCGGCATAAGCGCCTGCCTTGTAAGCAGGCAGTCGTGAGTTTGATCCCTGGTACTGATAAAAAGGAAAAAGACAAAAAAAATTAAGTATTTTATGCACTGGCCCTGAATCAAGGTCCAAAGCTTCCTAACGCTCTTGGTTTCAAGCAGGAGCATAAAGAAATGTCTTTCTATGATCTGTTGGCCATTTCACGGTGAGCAGCTGTGAGCGTGGCAAGTTGCATCGGCCCAGAACAGAAGCCACCGGCATTTACTGGGACCGTGCCATGCTGGGACCTGGAGCACTGGGAAATCAAGAACGAACCACACACGCGCACACACACACACACACACACACACACACACACACACACACACGTGAGTGGCTGTGAGCATGACAGGCTGTGGCAGCCCAGGATGGGAGCCTCTGGCATTTACTGGGACCCATGCCATGCTGGGACCTGGAGCGCTGGGAAACCAAGCAACCCCTCCTCCCCGCTCATTTTGTTTTGTTGAACTTCAACATACATGAACATATAGACAGCTATTTTTTTGGGTTTTTTTTTTTTCCTGTCTTTTTCGTTTTTATCGGTACCAGGGGTTGAACTCCCGACTGCCTGCTTGCAAGGCAGGCACTTATGCCACTGAGCTAAATCCCCAGCCCCTGGACAGCTATTTTAAAGAGAATGAGAGACTATACAACAGCCATTAGTGACTTCCCTATTGTCTTGTTTTGAAGACCTAAAATGCTTTCCTCATTCTGTTTGGATCAATTTTATACTATGTTGTTTTGTATGAATTCTCTGTATGCGAAGACATGGACAACTATTTGGAAGAAAACAAAAGACAATATGATAGACAGTGAAGATCTCAGGTTGTCTAGCTTTGAAATTTATATCTCTTACATTGCTGTCTTATGTCCTATTTTGCTCTGTTTTGTTGTGTTTAATTTTACCCCCTTTAAAATTAAAATTTTTTTTTAAATTTTTTTAAAGTTTGTTTTTTTTTTTTTTTTTTGTCTTTCTCCTTTTTATCGGTACCAGGGATTGAACTCATGGCTGCCTACTTGCAAGGCAGGCGCTTATGCCGCTGAGCTAAATCCCCAGCCCCTAAAGTATTTTATGCAGTAGTTGCAGTGTAACGGCAGATTTCCTCTCCAGTAATGAATAAGCAATTTATATGACTTTGAGGTGTGGTGTTGCAGGCATGTGGTCTATGAAAAAAGAGACATTTGAAGGAAATAACTATATAGCTGCAAAAGTATAAGCAAGTAACAATAGAAATGATCTTGCATAAAACGTTAAGAAGCAGTGATTATTAAGACCAATTAGAGACTAGAAAGGCTACCTTATCAGGTGTGCAACCTATAATCTCAGCACTCACTCTTGAGGGCTGAGAAGTGAGATCCTGAGATGGAGGTCTCCTTTGGCAGCATGTCAAGATCAAAGACAGTCCACTTAGCAAGAGTCTATCTCAAAAAGCCAAGAAATATAAAGACAAATAGGGCTACCTCTGGCAGCGGTCCTGAGTGTTTATTTATACAATGTTTCAATAAATAGTCCAAACTGGTGTGATACTCTCTGTGCAGTCCAGCCTGCCTGGACCTCAAGACTCTACTGCCTCAGCCTCCCAAGTGCTGAAGTTACGGGATTACTACTGTGCCCAGGCAAGAAGCATTTTTTTATTTTTTTTTGGGGGGGGGTCTTTTTTGTTTTTATTGGTACCAGGGATAGAACTCACAACTACCTGCTTGCAAGGCAGGCGCTTAGGCTGCTGAGCTAAATCCCCAGCCCCAGGAAGCATTTTTTTTTTTAGAAAGCATTTTTCTTTTTTTTATCAGTACCAGGGATCAAACTCACGACTGCCTGCTTGCAAGGCAGGTGCTTAGGCTGCTGAGCTAAATCCCTAGCCCCTAGAAAGCATATTTTAACAAAAAAATAGTTCTAGGCAAAAGATGACAAAACATGATAATTTGATGAGATTTCTGATCCTACATTAGACCACAAGTACACCTTCTGATTATACTTTGACTTCTAAGTATTCTCTACTCATGATATAATTTCTTTTTTTTTATTTATTCTTTTTCCTTTAATGTAGGAGAAATATACTACCACTCAACCTCTACTGTAAGGTTGGCAGCCCTGAAAACTCCTTTTTTTAATGTAGCATGTCATGGATATATTCCTACTCCACAAGGAATGAGGAGAAGGCATTTCCACATGCCATCATGATATAATTTCTAAGAATTCTCTACTCAGGATATAATTTCATAGCCATCCTGGACTCCATTATCTTGAACCATTTTTGTTGTTATATTTTCATTTCCAGACATCTGAGCTTGAAAAAAAATTCTATTGACTAGCAGATATTGGACTTTTCCCCCATAACTTGTTTTATTTTGGTAATATTGATACTGAACTAGGGCATAGTAGGAAAGTACAAAGTACCCCACCATTGAGCTACATTCCCAACCCATTTATTTACTTTGAGATAAGATCTGGCTACAGTGGCACACAATGTATTCATAGCTACTCAGGAGGCTGAAACAGAATGACCCAAATGCAAAGTTAGTTTGAGTAACTTAGTAAGACCTTGTCTTAAAATTTAAACAATAAAAGGGTTCAGGATTGTAGCTCAGTGCTTCCTGGGTTTGATCACCAATACCACAAAGGGGTAAAAAAGGGGTCCCAGACTGGACTGGCAATCTTTCTACCTCAGCCTCTCAAGTAGCTGGGAGTATAGGCAAAGCCCACCATGGCTAGCCCCCTATACACATAACTTTAAGGATTACATTTAATAATAATTGTTTTATGGTTAACTGGAAAAGCTCTCTGTCTTTGTTCTTTGTCCCGATATAACACATGATATACAGTAGGCATATGATAAGCATTTGTTAAAGAAGTGTATGCAGCCTTGGAATGCAGCTCAGTGGTGCAGCACTGGCCTAGCATCTGGGAAGCCCTGGGTTTGATCTAAGAACTGGAGAAAAGAACCTGGCCGGATGGTGCACACCTGTCTTCCTAGCAACTAGGAGGTTGATGCAAAAGGATAGCAGTGAGTTTGAGGCCAGCCTAAATTACATACTGAGACCTAGTCTCAAAAAAATCAGGCAAACAGCATTGAGAAAAAAGAGAACTGGTCGTAGTGAAGCATACCTATAATACCAGCCCTATGTACAGGCCTTGGGAGGCTGTACCCTATGTACCCTATAATACCCCTATGTACAGCCCTTGGGAGGCTGAGACAGGAGAATCACTGTGAGTTTGAGGCCAGCCTGGACTACAAAGTGAGTTTAAGGCCAGTCTGAACTGCACAGTGAAACTCTGTCTCAGACCAAAACAAAACTGTATCTACCTATCTATCTATCACAAGAATCTGCTAAAAGCTAAGAACCTTTACCAAGATCTTTTCCATTTATTCTTTACCCACTTTACCTCAGCCTACCTCATGCCTAACTATGACTTTAGTATACAGATTCTACATAGGTCTAGAGAGCTTCCTCTCTAAAATACCTGGGTATAGCAGTCACCTTTATTATATTGTAGTACTGGGGATTAAACCTAGGGCCTTCACACTGAACTACATCCCCAGCCCTTTATATTTATCTTTTCTGTTTGAGGGTTGTTTTTTTTTTTTTTTTTCTTTTTTCTTTTTTCTTCCAAATCTATTTTACTTCAAGTAGAAAAAGAAACATGGGGCTGGAGATTTAGCTCAGCGGCATAAGCGCCTGCCTTGCAAGCAGGCAGTCATGAGTTCAATCCCCGGTACCGATAAAAACGAAAAAGACAAAAGAAAAAAGAAAAAAATAAAAATTTCAAAACGTCAATCAGGGCAACAATGGGAGATACACTGCACATTGTCATCCCCAAGTCATTCACCCAGGGCACGAGACATCTGCATTCAATTGTCTGAACAATACTCTTCAGTGAACTCAGAGAAATCAGTAGTACTATCTTAACTATTTACATATATATATAAGTATATATATATATACACAAATATATATGTATGTATGTAAATATATATATACACACACACATACGTATGTTTCAGCTTTTGTTTGGTTTAAAACAAGGTCTCAGGGCTGGGGATTTAACTCAGTGGCATAAGTGCCTGCCTTGCAAGCAGGCATTCGTGAGTTTCATCCCTGGTACCTATTAAAAGACCAAAAAAAAAAAAGAAAACAGCCCCCCAAAAATAAATAAATAACAAGGTCTCAGAAGAAGCCAAACTACACCTTCCCATGAGCTAGTAACAGCCATGGCAAATGGGAAGAGAATCAGGAGGCCAGATCACATCTTCCCGTGAGCCAGCCAGTGCGCAGGCTGGGAGACAAAAAGAGAGATGCCCCCCTTCCCTATCCAGTAAGCAACTGGCTGCTTCAAAGGAACGCAGACTGAGAGGATAGCAACCAAAGTAAAAGAAAGAGAGAAAGAAAGAAAGAAAAAGAAAGAAAGAAAGAAAGAAAGAAAGAAAGAAAGAAAGAAAAGGAAGGAAGGAAGGAAGGAAGGAAGGAAGGAAGAAAGAAAGAAAGAAAGAAAGAAAGAAAGAAAGAAAGAAAGAAAGAAAGAAAGAAAAAGAAAGAAAGAAATTATGTATTATTTGACTCACTTTGCAGGCCTAAAGCTAGTAGTATAAGCATCTATTTGGAGGATAACAATATGCATTATAGCACCTGTGGGGAATTTCCTTCTGTCTTGTTTTTAAAATCCAGTGTTTTGTTCTGTTTTTATTTTTTTGTTGTTGTTTTGTTTTATTGTTTTATTCTTGTATCTAGTAACCTGAGCAACTATTTTGAAGATAACAATATGCAGTATAACAACCACTGTTAAATTCCTATCATCTGGGCTGGGGATTTAGCTCAGTGGCATAAGTGCCTGCCTTGCCAGCGCATGGTCATGAGTTTGACCCAGGTACTGATAAAAAAACAAAAATTTCCTATCATCTTGTTTTGAAAACCTGTATCACTATTGTTTTTCGTTGTTGCTGTTGTTGATTTGTTTTTGTTGTGGTGATGGTTTTAGTTTGTTTGCTTATTGATGTTTCTGTGTTTTTTCTCTTTAAAATAAAAAAATTGAACAGGGTTTCAGCAAGGCATGCCTGTAACCTGTATGCCTGTAACCCCAGCACTCAGGATGCTGAGGCAAGAGGATTGTCCCAAGTTCAAGACCAGTCTGGGCTACAAAGTGAGTTCAAGGCCAGCCTGAACTGCGTAGCAGGACCTTTTCTCAAAAAGATAAAAAATGAAATACTAAAACAGCGTCTCAGCTGGACACGGTGAGACATGGCTGTCATCCCAGCATTTAGGAGACTAAGCCAGGAGGATCATTGGGAGTTCAAAGCCAGCCTGGGTAACATAGTGAATTCAAGTCTAGGATGAATTACATAGAAAGAGCCTATCTCAAAAAACTAAAGCAAGAAAGAGAGAGAGAGAGAGAGAGAGAGAGAGAGAGAGAGAGAGTCTCACCAAATTACCCTGTCTGTGTTTGAACTTGCCACCTTTCTCCTAGAGCCTCTCAGAGTACTAGATTTACAGATATACTGCACCATGCCCAGCCGAAACCCTACATCTACTATGCTTTTTCCTATATGTACATACCTAAGATAAAGTTTAAATATAAGGCTGGTGGTTTAGTTCAATAATAAAACCCTCAGTCTGATGATCAGCACTGAACAAAATAAAGATTAATCTATAAATTAGGTACAGAAAGAGAGTAATAACTACAAAGAGAACAATTATAATAATGTAGAATTATAATAATGTAGTATAATAAAATTGCCAGCATCGTTACTGTTATATTCCCAGGACATTGTTATGCAACATAAGGGCTGCTTTTTTTTTTTTTTTTTTTCTCTCTTGAGACAGGTTTTGTCTATGTAGTTCAGGGTGGCCTTGGACTCACTGTTTAGCCCAGGCCAGCCTAGAACCCATGGCGATCCTCCTGCCCCACCCACCCAAATGCTGGGATTATATGTGTATGCCACCACAGCCAGACGAGGGCTTCTTAAACATAGCACTGCTTTACTGTTTTGGTTTGGTTTGGTTTGGTTTGGTTTGGTTTGGTTTGGTTTGGTTTGGTTTTGAGACAGGGTCTAACTATATAGTTTAGGCTAACTTTGAATTCACTGTTACCCAGGCTGGCCTTAAACTCACACATCCCAGGTGAGACAGAGCAGAATAGCATGAGAATTCTTCATGCTACACAGAACTTTATGTATTATTTCTGGACTTTTCCATTTAATATTTTTGGACTGTGATTATATACTATCTCTCCATCTGGAAGTATCTGTGAAATTAACATTGACAACCAGTGAAAAATGAGATTTGGTGAATGAATATTCCATTTTCTGATGTCCTTCATGCATGAGAGGGGCAGTTCTGAAGAATGTTCTACTATCACCAGAGCTTTAGCTCAGTGGCATAAGTGCCTGCCTGGCAAGCACAAGGTTGTGAGTTTAATCCCTAGTACAAAAAAAAAAAAAAAAAAATAGAATGTTCTACTGTAGCATTTCTCAAAATTTTCTAGCATGTAAGGATTACCAGGACTTGGGGCTGGGGATTTAGCTCAGCGGCATAAGCGCCTGCCTTGCAAGCAGGCAGTTGTGAGTTCGATCCCTGGTACTGATAAGAAGGAAAAAGACAAAAAAAAAAAAAAGGATTACTGGGACTGGGGATATAGTTTAGTGGCACAAACACCTGCCCAGCAAGTACAAAATCTTGAGTTCAATTCTTAATACAAAAAAAAAAAAAGATTACCTGGAGAGAGTGCTAAGCTATGGACTCCTGGGCCCAAGAGTTTGCATTTTGAACCAAGCTCCTAGGAGACAGTGATGCTGCCAGTCTACGGATGGACCAATCTTTGAATAGTGTTGCTCTTTGAGATTTCCCAGTGGGACTCAGCCCCAATGCTTTGATTTCTGGAACACCTTCCAAATTAACTACTTGCATTCAAGTCTTTGTTTTAGGATCTGTTTTAAGAGAAAATTCTTTTTTTTTTTTTTTTTTTTTGTACTGGAGATTGAACTCAACCTTGTGCTTGCCGAGCAGGTGCTTATGCCAATAAGCTAAATCTCTGGCTCTCAAAAATTCTTAAGAATATAGTTATAGGAGCTGGGGATTTAGCTCAGCGGCATAAGCGCCTGCCTTGCAAGCAGGCAGTCCTGAGTTCAATCCCTGGTACCGATAAAAACAAAAAAGACAAAAAAAAAGAATATAGTTATAGACTTCTGTGTATAAGTTTGGCAGAGGTATGAATTCCCACAATTCATTCTTTAGGTTGCAATTGAAGTGACCAAGGTAAATGTCTTGTGACTAAGGTCACTAAAATATGATCAGTCTAATGTGAAATCTGGCTACTTAACCTGTTCACGGCTCATGGAACTGACTGAATTCAGCCAGTCCTTGTTTTCCCAGGTCTGGGGATATAGCTCAGTGCTAGATCACATGACTGACATGCATAAGGTACCAGCACTACAAAAATAAGCAGATAAAGAAAAAAAGTTATTTTCCCAGACCCTATTGTCATCTCATTTTCTTCCTGGTCTGTGTTATTCTTCCTTTGTGGGACAACAGAGTAAGTCTGAGACTCTAAGAGAGACCTAAGGCTTAAAACCAACTTTAAAAATATTGTTACTCATTTCCATTGAGTTCTTATGGTTTCGCTCCAGTCAATGTTTTCTGGGTATCACTGCAGTGCTCCTGTAGCCATTCAGTCTTTCCTTGCTGTGATCACACAGAGCCAAGCGTATCACTATAACTGTTTCTCCTAGTCCCTTCTGGATTCTACATGGCACCCTAGTCTATCTGTTCCTTTTGGGAATCTGTAACCTTTGGCATATATTCTTAAACCCAATTTGATATCCTCTGGAAACTAGGCAATATTCCTATAGACATTTTTGCCCTAGGGATCAGACATGTTATCCTCTACTTTATGTGACAAAGTAACCCTTACTTCTTCCTTAGAACCTAATTTCCCTTTTTCTGGTTGACTTGTTTTACAGCTTCTAATTGGCTACGTGGAGAGAGCTAACACCAGTTTCACCAACACCTATGTCCTAAAGCTTTGCCCATATGTGGATCAGCATGTATGTTTAGGCATGATTATTTGCCTCGTGTACCATTGAATTAAGTATGTCTTAATATATATATATATATTTATGAATGAGTTTGTGGGTATGGGTGTGTGTCCTGTCTTAAAGTCTAAATAATAAATGTTTAGCACTCAGACTTAACTAGTCTTTGTGCATTGTTAGCTTTAATTTTAGTTTCTTCTGCTCTCAGATATCAAAGGGAGAATGAGTTAATTTCCTTGAAGTTTATTGACTGTTACTGGTAGCAGAACAAACTTCGTATGGAACAAGTAGAAGGGGAGTTCTGAGTTGGTGAGGAAGGATGCTTGGAGTGGGCCTGGAGTAAAGGATACAAAGGCAGATCTCTCCCTCCTTTTTCATTCTATTCCCACAAAGATACAGGATTATCAGGGGGCATCCTGCTCAGCACTCCCTCTCCACACTGGATCCAGAGAGAGAAACATGATGCAAATTAGAAGAGGAAACATTTCAGAGTTCCTCTGTTTCTCCATCCAAGGGGATGCTGATATCCACATTGTAGTCTACCGGCTCCCCAGAGCTCAGCCATGGAATAGGGGTTCGATTGAAAGAAGGCCTATTGGAGAGGTTCTGGTTGTAGAGGACCAGGGGTTCACTAAGCAGAGGCCCCAGGTCAATCTTGGGCATCTGGAAGGTCATGCGTTTGGAGGCCTTCTCATATCCACCATAAGGCATTGCCGTCCTAAGGAGACAGATTATTCAAATTAATAATCAGAACAAAAGCAATAGAACCTTGTGGAGATGTTACCCTAGTTGGAGTAAGGAAAGGTTCATAAAGTAAGATTGTTTCTACACGCCTTATTCTTTTTCTCACTTGGTACCTTCTATCCTCTTCTTGGCTTGCTTGTTCCCCCAAAGTTAGTAATTTAAAGAAGGAGTCTAGTGGGCATTAAATAGAGAACCTCTTGGAGACTTGTAACCCAAACACTGTAGACCCAAGGGTCTGAGGTCATCATCAATTGCAATACAGAGACCCCCCTACCCAACTCCTTCTGGAGGAATTAACAACAGAATACAAAAACACTTCTCTAGGCCTTGCCAACTCTGCTCTTACATAGATCACCAAGGTCAACAGAAGCCTAATTCCTTTTTTTTTTTTTAAATCTTTTTTATCGGTACCGGAGATCGAATTCATGACCACACATTTGCAAGGCAGGCGCTTATGCCACTGAGCTAAATCCCCAGCCCCTCAGAAGCCTAATTCCAAAAAATAGCTATTTACAGCCTTATTACAGTAGGGTATAAAGAAATGGAATGATACTACAGGAAGATAATGACATCTTCACCTTCAATGGAAGGGAGCTCTAAGAGGTCTCCAAACACATAATCATTAATTCCTCCTTTGTATTCAAAGCGACCAAAACTCAGAGGTAGGATGCCTTTCCCATGCCTAATGGCTAACAAATGGCTGGAACCAGTGCTCAAAGCTTATCTTCCAGCAAATTTTTCCTTCAACACATTGCTATGATGAGCTGGAGTTAAATGAGCAAATATTTTCCATTAAGCCCTCTATATTCCTGCCGTCTCTCTTAGTCCTCTTCTGAAACATTTGATCTACAGTCGCATGCCACACACCAGAATGCATTTGGATATGTTCCCACTGCCCTACCTGTTAAAGGACTTATATTTGGGGAGTTCTGCTTTGGCCCCATAGGCCAACAGGTCAATGCCAAGTTCCACTTTTTGTTGGGAGTCAACTCCCATGGCTCGCTCCCATGGGGAAATATAGGTCTTGAACACAGTAACATGTTTTCCTTCTCCACCTGCCTGATCCCCTGGTAGTCACAGGAGAAAAAAGTAAGTCAAACAACAGCAGTTCATTAGTAGCCAATGAAAATTAATCCCACATCCTTGTACTAGGGAAATTGCTAAAAAGCCAGACCCCAAAAGTATAATGTCCTGGTAATTACATAAATTTTCCATGTAATGACAGCTGGTATTGAATCTGAAAAGCCAAAAGGCTTGCAGATAAGGTTTGTGAGAGGAACAGACGCATCTCTCTATCCCGGATACCTCCTAGATTCAGGATAGCTCACTTCTGCTCCCCACACTCAACCTAGGTAATATTCCTAAAGACATCTTTGTCCTAGGGACTGGACACATTATTTTTGGAAGAGAGTACTTGCCTGATCCTGCCTCGCCAACTCCTGCTGTGCCAGCAGCTCCTCCTCTGCCAGCCTGGCCCCCAGGACCACCTGCACCCCCAGTGCCAGACCCAGAGCCCTGATGATGATGATGGGCAGAGCCATACTGTCCGGCAGAGCCGCTGCCCCCTGCCTGGCCTCCACCACCGCTGCCCTTGCTGTAGGAGAATCCCTGACCAGCTGTGCCCAGCTGTCCCCCCACTGTGGGAAGGAACTTTTGGAAGTGATCCTGTAAAGAAATGACAAATTAAGGAGAAAGTTAGCAATCAGTATGGAAAACCCAGAGAGAGGTGTACACAACTAAAGAAGAGGCAGTCAGAGAGTGGCCAACCTCAACACCCTGAATCCTCTGAGATCACCCACACCATTACAAGGACAGTCCACCTGGGAGAACTGGAACTCTCTTTACGAGGCAGAACCTCTGATGGCTCAGTTTCCCTAGTTACATCTTGGGTTGGGTAAGATGTTTTACACTCCTCTTTCCCATCCTTACTAGGGCAAAAAAGACCAAAACTTGTCCATGATTAAAATTTGGGAGGACCAAATTGCTAAGAACTCAGCCTTAATTTGAAGAACTACTCTTCCTTGTCTTGTCCAGAAGTCTCTTTTCTCTCCACTAGATGTCTGTTGGACTTCCGGAGAGTGAAATTGTAGCCAGGGGGAGGGGCAGCACTGGATTCCTTCCCAAAGCCTAAAAATAACCCCACCCCAACTCCTTGAAGAGGCTCTTCTGGCCACCTTTCCATGTATACCTCCATGCTCCAACCAGTGTAACCAGACCCAGCAGAGAGAAGGGCTTTCAGCCTCCTAAAGTTAGATATGACCAGTTTAGCACTTTAACTCTGCTTCTACTTAAGGGCCAATAGCAGACACTCCTGCCCTGGCCCCATCTCCACGGGCATCTCCACTGTTCCCCAGCCACCCAGAAAAGGTGGGGGAGGCAGAAAGGAAATGAAGAAGGCGTCCTCCTCCTCCTCCTCAGCTGTAACATCCTGTGCCTGGCCCCTCTCCAGTCCCCTCTTCTTAGGAGAGAAGGCTAACTAGAAATTGTGCGTCCTGAAGAAGGATAATTTCAGTTGCTATATCTGGGATCCTTAGGGAAGAGACTGACCCCTTAAATAAGAATGACCCAAGAAGGATACAGCTATAAAAACAACTCTAGAGTTGCCAGGTTTTGTTTTGTTTTGTTTTTTCTTTTGTTTTTGTGGTATTTGGGATTGGGATCTTGCACATGTTACACAAACACTCTATCACTGAGCTACATTCCCACCCCTTTTTTATTTTGAGACCTGGATCTTGCTAAATTGCCCAGGCTGACCTTGAATTTGCCATCCTCCTGCCTCAGCCTCTTGAGATTCTGGGATTATACACATGTGCCATTATATCCAATTTAGGATTGCCAGATATACCAAATAAAATTATAGGATTTCACTTAAATATGAAGTTCAGATGCATAACAAATACATTTTTATATAAGTATGCCCTAAATAATTATATAAGAGCATGATTATACTAAGAAATTATTCATTGTGCGTATGAAATTCAATTTGAAGTGGGCATCATGTATTTTTGCTTTGATGTTCCAAATGTCTCAGGAAACATACTTACAGAAAAAAGTATTCATTGTATAAATTTGAAGGTCAAATTTAGCCGGGCATCCTGTTTAGTTTTTTTGTTTGTTTATTTGGTTGGTTGGATTTTTTTGTTCTGTTCTGTTTTTGTTTTTTTGTGTTTTTGGTGCTGACAATTGAACCTAGGGCCTCATAAACACTAAACATGAGCCTTAATACTGAACTACACCCGTAACCCCCATATCCTGTACCTTTTATTTTTCTTCTTATTTTATTTTTCTATCCCAAATATTGCAAGAGATATACTTCACTAAAAAAAATAGATTCATCATGTGTCTTAACTTAAAAATTCAGGATTGGGAGTTTCGTGTTTTATCTGGAAGCCCTATTTTAACATTGACCCATAATGGAATGGAATTCTCTCCCAGTGAACAGTTGATACACTCCACCCGTTCACTGATTCTAAACTAGAGACTGAGTTTCAGAGATGGGCTGTATCTCACCCCAGAGCTCGTGGGGGCCTCAATAAACTTGGAGGTTTAGTGAGTTTATAAATCTTCAGAGAGAGGATGTTGATAGTATTCTGGAGGTTGAAGGCCCACTAAAAAGCTACCAGAAAAGACACTAGGCTTTGAGGGAGAGATTCAGTTCCAAACTCACCATGGAGCTGTCAGAAAAAACATCAGGGTGGTTCTCATAGATAAACTTCTCCACCCGCATCTGCCGCAATTTGAACATCTTGGAGCCCCGGTTGGTGAGCAGTGACAGCTCCTCCAACATCACATCCCTTGGGACACTGATCTTCTTCCCCAGGTTCAGGCCCGAGCTGTCCTGTCCACCTTCCAGGGAGGCACGGAGGAAGAGAAAGAGGACAGGAGGCTCAGAATTTCTGGGTTCAGAATGCAGACCCTGCCCACAACTGTGTGTCCTTTAGAGATCATACAGGGGAGCCTGAATGGTGTCCGTGATGTCTGACCAAGGTCTGCCTTATTTGTGAAAGGTTTTAGTTTCTCACATTTGGGGTTGGAGAGAAGGTATGGGAAATGATGTGCAGGGCAGAGAGAGTGGTGATGCTATAAAGAGATGCAAACATCAAAGGGCCAAGAGCAAAGGGTACAAAGGAACATCACAGATGGGGAAACTGTTGGAGAAACAGTGGCATGGAGGAAGTCAATAGGCCAGTTCTGTGTGGGGCTGGTTGCCTCTAAATAGACTCCTGTTTTAACTCTATTTCCTTTTCTTCTCCATGATCTCTGGCTCCAAAAAACCCTATAGGTAGCGGGAAAGTTTTCTACCCGTGTGTCCTTTCATCTGCCCCTGAAAACATACATGTGAAATTTTCCATTTTAAGCGCTTATCCAAGTTTCTAAGGTACGGGCACGGGGAAAGCAATAAGGAAATTAAACATATTCCGAGACCTTAGTCCGTACCGTGTTCCTCAAACATACCTCACTGACTGTGTCCTGTGGGCCTGGACCTGTGCTGGGTAATGTGGTAGATCTTGTCTCAGATTACAAGGTGAAAAGGATAGAAGGATGAGACAATGTCAAATTCTCTTTGCGTTTCTTCCTGCTCGTCTTTCCTCTCCTCCTCACTCTCAGCCCCTGAGCCCCTGCCATTGGAATTCGTCTTGTTTACCGTTAAACATATACAACCTTATATATATACTTGAGACTCCTGGGTCAGGGATGTTCTCAGTGTACAGTCTCACGTTAGGTAGTTATACACATGCTGTACCTCCAGTAAGTTCCATGATGAGCTTGCTGGATTTCCTCTTCTTATTGGGGGCCGGGGTTCCTGAGAGCGGCATTGTGGAGATGGTTCAGCCTAGATGGGGTAAAGGGGAGTTGAGGATGGACAGAGACTGGATAGAGTATATGCATTAGGGCAGTTTTACTTATTATAATTATCATCGTTATTATTATTATTATTTTGTCTTTTTCCTTTTTATCGGTACCGGGGATCAAACTCACAACTGCCTGCTTGCAAGGCAGGCACTTATGCCACTGAGCTAAATCCCCAGCCCCATCATCATTATTATTGAGACAGGATCTTGTTATGTATTCCAGGCTAGGCTTGAATTTACTATCTACCCTAGTCTGGCTTTGAACTCAGGCTGTCCTACTGCCTCAGCTTCTCAAGTGCTGGAGGTACAGTCATGCACTATCATGCCCAGTTTTTTGTTTAGTTTTGAAATAAGGACTGGCTACGTCAGGCTGGCCTTGGACTCGAGATATAGCCCAGTCTGGCCTCAAATTTATTTATTTATTTATTTATGGTACCGGGGATCGAATGGCCGCAAATTTATACAGTGATCCTCTTTCCTGGGATTCCACACCCACCTGCAATAGGACAGTACTTCTTCACATGGGGTAAAGGGCTTCAGAAGATACAATATCAGATTTTCAAAGAAATATGTATTCTCCCAGAAGGTGAAAAGCCTACTGCTTTAGGGCTTCTGTTTTGTTGAGACACAAAGCAAGAAAAATAGCTGTACCCCCTGTTCCTACCTTCTACCAACCTCTGAGGGCAGCTTTACACAGATCCTGTGCAGGGATTAGGACCACAGTTAGGGGTAAAAACAATGTTGCAAGCCGGACAATGCATCCTGATTTCATGGGTTTGCAGGATTTGAAGTTTTTATGTGTACTAGGATATTAGACTGGGGCTATGAGGCTCTGGTCCCACCACAATCTGCCCTCACGGCCCATGAAGGTAGAGAAATGTTCTTCCAGGGTTGAGAAACTCTGCCAAAAACATTCTCTATAGGAATGAGAGGTTGTTGCTCCTCCATTAGTCCATCTGGAAGGTGGCCTGGGAGGTCACAGCCTTGCTCCCTGCTCCTTCAGTCGCTTCCAACCCAGATCCCAGAGCTGGAGTAAAGAGGGGATCCAGGAGGTATTCGAACCCCAACTCAGGTCAGTTCAGCAATATCATAGCTATAAGGGATTAAATGAGGGTGGGAATATAGTAATAAGATCTGACTGTGGATGGGGGACAAGCAGGAGGAAAGATACAGATTCCAGCCCCTCCTTAACAGAAGTTGGCACATAGACAGTTGTCTTTGCTGAGTCCTGTCTCACAAACGCATCTGCAATGCTACTCTGGTCTCAGAGCCCCCTTCCCATCTGTCAGGTGCCTCTCCCAACATCTCCATTCCCTCAACTCCCTGAGCCTCTCCTTCCAATCTGTGACTCCCCAAACTGGACAGCAGAGAGCTGAGTATAGGTTAGGAGGGGGGTCTACTCCCCCAGGATCAAGAATTATAGTTGCAGACACAGTCACCAGCATGGACTCTGGCCCCTTGAGCCATTGTGCTGCACACTTACCGGCTGCTCAGTCGGTGGTCAGCTCTCCCTGGGGTCCAGCAGCTTTGGAGGACTTAGCTGCTGTGACCGGAGAACCTGAGCTGGGCAGGCGTGGGGGCAGCACTGGCAGTGGGGGAGGGAGTGTGGTTATTAATAGAGATGATGAGCACAAACAGCTCAAATGGCAAAGGGGGTACTGAGACCCTGGAACCAAGACCCCGCCCTCCTCGCCCAGAGGCTCAGAAAGGGGAGAAAGACCTTTAGGATTCTCCTGAGCTATCTGAGCCAGGGATCAGTCTGTCCCAGGGATCCCCTTCCCTGTGCACCTACAATCTGAGATCCATTCAAAGAGAAATTGAAGACCCAGGGAGAAAGAAAACAGGCAGCAAGTGGTGTAGGAATTCAGAGTGGGAGAGAGAAGCCAGAGAACATGACCTGAGGACCACTCATAGCCAATCCAGGCAGGAGCTGGGAGGACTGATGGGTGTATTTGGGGGTGGGAGGGATTAAAGCTTTCCGTTTGAGGACAGGACAGAAGTCTTCACTATGAAGCTGCTCTTTTAAAGTTCCTTATGCATTGGACTCTCGGAAGGACAGATCTTGGCAGAACAAAGCACAAAGTAACTGAACCTAATGAAATGAGAGATGCTGTCGGGGAAGACTTGACCAATTACTCGACCGCCCTTTTCTTTCCTGGTCAACTGTGGCAGTTCTAAGAATAACAGTAAATGTTTACATCTGTCTTTTAGTCCCCTTTGTTGCCTGTGTGCTCAGTGAAGCCTGCTTCATAGGATAGATGTTGCCATCTCCCTCAGAAGCTCACTTTGGCTTCTGACCCACGAGGGCCTTGTTTTCCAGGGTTTCTAGTTGGAATTCCCCTTCAGCAGGAGCACACACCCCACAGAATCTGCATTATCCCATTTATGTTGTTCTAAAGAAGATTCTGGAAGCCAGCCATTGTGGCACACTTCTGTAATCCAAACACTAAGGAGGCTGAGGCAGGAGGATCACTGCAAGCTCGAGGCCAGGCTGGGCTACCTACCAAGTTGAAGGCGAGCCTAAACTACATAATAAGACACTATCAAAAAACAAAAAAACTTTATAAGGACTTATAAGATAAATGAATCTGATGAAAAAAATGAAAAGGAGCCCCCTCCCAAAGAGCACAAGCTTGAGAGCCCCCTTGAAGGAAGCTTCTTACTTGCTCAGTAGCTACAGAAACATCATGCTTCCTCCTGCACCTTAGGTGCAAGTTGTGGAACCAGCTTCTGCTGTACCTCCGTTTCAGCCTTCACCACCTTGCTGCAGCTGCCTCCAAAGTGGCTCCTAAAACTTAACGAATACACGTGAGCTCCCCACTCTTCCTGGCCATACTCTTCTTCCATCTTGGACTTTTCAGGCTCTGGCAAGAGGTTGAAAATCCACCACCACCACAGTTCCAAACAAAACAGAAACAAAAAGCTCAAAGCATGATTTTCTACTACCCAGTAATTACTGAGTAAGTGATGACAGGCTATTTTAGCCCGCAGTCCCTTCCTTTGGAATTCTGATACTGTTAACTTGGGAACATCTGGTTATTGGCACAAATCTGCCCTCTGCTGGCAAAATGGAAGCAATTGCATATCCTCAAATCTAACCCTACCTTAATTTTCCAAGTATCTACCTCCTTTTTATTTCCTCTTGGAATCTGGCAGGCCTAAGAACATGTGAATGTTTAGAATTCTTTTTCTGCTGCCTGGATACAGACACAAGTGACAAGTTCTCTGTTAGTTTCAATCCATCTTTCTTTTTCCACTGTTTTTTCCCCCCTTTTCTTTCTTTTTTCCTTCTTTCCTTCCTTTATTTTTTGAGTTCAGTAAGAAAGAGTCTCAGGCCAGGAATTTAGGTCAGTGGCATAAGCACCTGCCTGACAAGCCTAAGGTCATAGGTTCGATCCCCGGTTTAAAAAAAAAAAAAAAAAAAAAAAGGCTCATTATGTAATGTAGGCCAAACTTGAACTTGCTGTGTAGCCCAGGATGGCCTCCAATTTCAGATCTTCCTACCTCAGTCTCCCAAGTGCTGTGATTACAGATATGTGCCACCATGCCTGGCTTCCACTTTTTTTTTTTTTTTTTTTTTTGGTCTTTTTCGTTTTTATCGGTACCAGGGATCGAACTCACAACTGCCTGTTTGCAAGGCAGGTGCTTATGGCGCTGAGCTAAATCCCCAGCCCCCTGGCTTCCACTTTTTGTTCCTTCTCTCATTCTACCTTCACCACCAGTCATTGCTTTCTTTCTTTCTTTCTTTGGGGGGTGGATACCAGGAATTGAACTCAGGACCTCAAGCTTGCCAGGGAGGCACTGTGCCACTGAGGTAAATCCCCAGCCCAGGTCATTGCTTTCTATTCATTTAATTCTCAGAGAATGTTTAACATGGTTGCTTTCTCCAGGGAGGAAGGAAGTGTTGATGGTAAAAGAATTAGAATACTTTCCCCTGGGAAGTATGGAGCAGTGAAGGGCGAGGGGGAGAATCTGGATGGAGACTGCAGGGAGGCAAAACTAGGAGCAGTGGTGGGGATCGCTAAATGGAAGCAGAATGGAATTGGTAGAAACAGCACAATAGTTCAGAATGAAGGGCAAGGGGTGGGAAACGGGAGTGTGGGATAGAGACTGAGATCAGGAATCCGATGAGGGTAATGAGTTAGAGACGATCAAAGAAGATCAGGATTAGGTATAAAATCAGGAGATATGACAGCCATGGAAGGTAAGTGACATAAGTTTATTCTTGTGCACAAATCAAAGAGCTGTGACTCACACCCAAAATGCAAAGGAAATGATCACTTTCAGATCAAACAGCAAACGTAGCTGGCGATGGTCTTGGTAAAAAGGGAGTCCATGCTCTTCTAGAATCCAAAATGAGGACCTGAAGCTGAAAAGGAGTAAGAGCTGCGCGTTTGAGGGATGGGGTAGGACTGGAAAGCTGTGGTGCTTCCCTGCCCTTCCCAGGTAGCCAGGACAAGGCACAGAAGACAAACAAGGACGGCTCACAGGAAGTAGCAGACACCAGCTCCTCTCAGCTCTCAGCACACCCTCGCAGGCCCCTCCTGCCACCATCCCCCTTAACTGGCAAGTGCATTCATGTCCCTGGTATTTTTTCCCAATCTCCATCTCACTCAGTTGGTTGCCAGCCAGCTCCACTCTGCCAACACTGCCCTCTCCCTCACTATAATCTATCACTTTCACCCATTTTTGTTCCACTCTTGCTTTCTGTCTCACTCACCTTACCCCAGCTTTTGTTTTGCTTTTTGGTGGTACCGGAGATCAAACTCACTAGGCAGGCACTTAGGCCACTGAGCTAAATTCCTGTTCCCCTCACTCCAGCTTTCTTCCCCCTTCTGTTTCAGGCTTATAAAACAATGAAACCAATAATTTATTCATACCCACAGGAAATTTTTTTTCTTTTTCTGTTCTTTTTTTTTTTTTTTTTTTGTTCTAACATCTTTGAGATTGGGTTGCTCAGTACAGAATTCTATTTGCTAACTTTCTGAAGTCCAGAAGATTCTTAGTTCTGTTGCTGATATAGCTGATATCACTCAGTCCATAAAACTATCCCAATCCTTCAGTCTTGTCATGCATCGTTTGTTCCCAAGATTCTGTGTATTTGTAGACACTGCTCTCTAGCATTGCTCCCCAGGGAAGCCCTTTCTCCCACTAGTCTCCATGTGGGGACATCTGACTCTTCTACCAATGTGAAGCTGAGACCCAGATGGGGTCTTTATTTATACTTCTATTATTCTTGCCTCAGACAGAGGAGCACATCTTCCCAGATCAGATCCTGATCACACACATTTGCTCACACTTGCACGCACGCACACCCCAGGCATACATACTCTAGATATATGCCAGCTAACCCTGGGAAAGCAGAGTGAAGAGTAGGGAGAGGGTTAGTGCAAACAAGGATCAGTTCAGTCTCTTTGCTGTCTTCCTGCTGGTGAGCTTCTAGCCTAGGTTTCCAGTAGTTACTTCTACTCTGTGTGCTTCTCACTGAACATTAAAAGAAGGCCCACAGAGAAGAGAACAAGGGTAAAGAGACTCATAGAAGCGTACGGATAGAGGCCAGGAAATGTACACAGATCCAGGCAAGCAAACATAAAGAGAAGCAAAGACACCAAAGTAGGGATAATAGGTTGGAAAGCAGCAGGGAGATAGGGAGTGAGCAGGAAGCTGGGAGGAGACACTAACTTCAAACCTATCTCTGGCAGGAGGGACTTTAGCCTCCAGATTCCTGGGAGAGGGTAGGATAGGGCAGGAGAAGCAGCTTTTAAGTCTGGATGTTCCACTCCTCCTTGGTCTTGGGACCCATGCCCTGCTCAGCGGTGCCCTGCCCCAGGCCTCCACACATGAGCCTGCAATCCTGTTCTGGTGGCTGAGAATCGGGGCCTGGCTACCTGGAAACCACAGGAATTGGGGGTGGCCCCAAAGCCTCTGGGAGACTCTTGAGGAGGGGCTGGGCTCGAGACAGGGGCCGAGGCCAGCTCTGCCCTCCAGATGGGTTCATCCAGTGAGGTGGCTGCTCGGGGGGCAAGCACTGTAGGAGCCAGGGGCTCTGTGGTGGGTTGGGGCGCCGGGGTGGAAAATCTGCGGATCTCCTGGACTCGGGCAGTTTTGGGGGCCCCGGAGGAGGTGGGGCCAGGAGTTGGAGGAACCTCGTCAAAACAGAACATGGCAGTTTTAAGTTGGTAGGGTTGATGCCGCATGAAATCCAGAGCTTTGATGCCCTGCTTGGAGGCTGCCCGAGGCCCCTGGGATTGGGCCTTCGCAGGGAGAGTTCGGGCAGCCTGGGGGAAAAAGGGTGACAGTAGTGGGTTGTAAGCAATTGGAGGTGGGGCACGGATGTTGGGCGAATATTTCCACGAAGAGGGCAGTGAGGGGGTAGGAGAAGGACTTCTGGGCCGAGGGCCAAGACCTGGTGTCGTTTCCACCACATACCTGTCGGCCCGGCTCTGCCGCTTGGCGAACAGCTCCCCGCCCCTGCCCTGCAGCCTTGGAGGCTCAGGGATTCCAGGTGTGGGGGTCGCCCCATTCACTAGCCCATCAAGGAGCCCTCGAGATGCGGGCTTAGGAGCCACTGGGGGTGGAGTCTTAGGAGTCAGAGGGGGCGGGGTCTTGGGAGCCGTTGGGGGCGGGGTTTGAGGTGTCACGTGAGGCAGCGTTTTGTAACTCTTGCCCCCTGGTGGCTGCATGAAATTGCAGGCTTCAGCTCCGAGGCTCAGAGCATCCTCCTCCAGACCAGGTTCAGCAACCCCGGGTCGGGGTTTTTCGTCCAGGTTCTGCACCAGCGACAGCAGTTCGGGGTTGGGCGAGTTCTTCGGCTCCTCTTTCCCCTGGCGGAACATCTGCTTCCTGGTCCCGCGGCGCCGGGCCTCCTGTAGGATGCCAGTGCGCGCAGCCGGCACGGAGATGCGCTGCTCGCGAGCGCTGGGGGTGTCGGGGGCCGCTGGGCCTGGCGCGGGCGCCTCCGGGCGCGCAGAGGGTCGCAGAGGCGACGAGAGAAAGATAGAGGCGGTGGAGGTCATGGCAGCTGCACTAGGAGGAGCGGAGGGCTCTGGGGCTGCGCCAGGTGTCACGGGTCTACTAGGGGCTGGGATGTACAGGGAACTGGTGGCCGTTACAGGACCCGAGGACCGTGGGGTGCTAGGGGAGCCAGGCGAGGGCCCGTGGCTAGAAACCCCTGTGGTGAGGCTCTGCAGAGGCGTGGGCTCCTGCGGAGAGGGCATGAAGGGGGATGGGGCGGACACGAAAGGGGCTGGGACGGGCCCGAAGCTCCCCAAGCTCTCGTTCGCCCTCTTGGGAGCGAGAGGTCTGAAAATCACCGAGGTGGTGGTACTTGGCCGCTGCCCTTGTAAGCCCGGGGTAAAGGGCCTAGCTGACCTGTTGAAGATGCTCGGAGCAGGGGAAGGAGCTCCGCCACCTGGAAGGAAGGGTCTGGGACTGGTTACTGGGGCTGGCAAAGGGCTGGGTGGGAGTACAGCCGTCTCTGGAGGAGCACTTTGGGCCCGGGGCGGTGACTGCACACCTTCACCATTGAGCACGGCTGCCTGGCTCAGCGGAACCGACTCCAGGGTACTGGAGACTGCGCGCTGGCGCTGCTTTTCAAAGAGTTGAACCCCTTTCCCGGAGACCTCGCTCAGCTGCCCACCCTGGCCTTCAGCTGTGCCTGAGCCCACCCTTGCCAGTTCCATGTCCAGATAGGGGCTGTCCCAGTCAGACTGATTGGTGAGGCTGCGCGCGTCGGAGAAGGCCTCTTCGTCCAGCTCGGATTCACTTGTTGGGGGAACACCGTCCTCCTCCTCCGTGCCTGTCCCGGCTGCAGCGCCAAAGCTCACTAGAGTGTACTTCTTAGCTCTCTGCCTCCGTTTCTTAAACATAAGCACCCCCTTGGAGTGGGGGTTGGGGGCTGCAGTTAGCAGGGATGCAATAGTCCTGCATTTGGTCTTTGCTTCCTTCACACTCTTCTCTTGGAGGCTCTCTGTCCGTTGCAGTTCTGAGGAGGCCAAAAAGTGCACGATCAGTGAGGTTTTGTAACCTCTTCTAAAAGCTTCTGGTCACGAAGCTTTCATTTCCACCCAGGCCAACCCCACCCCGTCATTCCACGACGTTGCGTGCCCCCCTCCCTTGTGGGACGTCTTGCATGTGAAATGACTGATTTAAGGGCTGCTGCAGGGTGAAAGGTGAGACCAAGGTCACTTAAAGGGAAGGCGGAGGCCACTTGGCTGCCCAGATAATTCCGCCCTCCCTTCCCGCCATTCTGTTCCTATCTTCCCAGAGCCATTGCCTTATCTGCGCCCCCAACCCCCAGCGTTCCTTACCCACTTCCCACACCTAACTGGCTGCAGAAGGGAGGTGTGACTGGCAGGCAAGGAAATCAGAGAAAATGTCCCAGGAAGAAAAAAGAAGAGAAAGGACCCTCATCCACCACGGAAACCCTGTTAGGCTTTTCACAAGCTTTGAGATTCATCCATTCTTCCAGCTTGTTACCCCTATTACCATGACACACAGGGTTCTTAACAATGAAGATCCTCATTTACAATTTCACCCTGTCATGTGGTCCACACCAGAAACGCTCATAGCAGTATGTTCTATCACATGCCATTTCAATGGGAATATCTGCCTGCTACTGAAAGCTAACGGTGGGCATACTTTCTCCAATGTACTTTTCTTTCTCATTAATGTATATCCCATTTGGGCCTGGTGACATACATTAATCCTAGTACTTGGAAGGCTGAGGCCAATCTGGTTACTTAAGTTCAAAGCCAGCCCACACTCCAAAGCAAGACCCTGTCTCAAACAAACAGTGTATATCTCACCTGGGCACTGTGGCACATGCCTATAATTCTAGCATGAGTTCAAGACCACCCTGGACTACATAACAAGATCTTATCTCAAAAAACAAAAACAACAACAAAAAAAAAAACCAAAACCAAAAACTAATGAGTTACTATCTCAACTTACACTTTAGTTCACATACACAGACTTAAATATATGTATGCATACATGAAAACATGGAGTCATTTGCATGTATACACATAATTGCTCCAGGATGGCTTTTTCCCCCAAAGTTCCCTCACAGGGACTATCAGTTTGGCCAGAATCTTAGCTCTTGATAACTCCAACTGCCAGGGCACCCATCTGTGCTTCATTCCCTGTTACTCACAGCTGGAGTTAGTCTCAGATCCAAGATGTGGGAAAAGTCAGAGTACTGCTCTCCAAGGCCACTCTGTGAATCTTCAGGATACCTCAAGCCAGGTAAATGTAGTCTCCTTTGTCCCAGATGAGGATAATGTTGTCTCACCGGGGGTCAGTGCTGCCCACACTGTTTGCCAGGCCTTTTGGGTAGAGCTCAGACATCCACCACCAGATAGGCATGGAGGACTATGTGCTGAAGAGAACCAAGGCAGGACTTCCCATGCCATGTAGGGCCGAGGAGGTGGGGCAGGAAATGGGGGAGGCTGCGTGCTGCTAAGACCCCGCCTTACACATGGATCTGTAATCCATAGTCCCCAGTTCCTTCGGAAAAATTCCTGAAATTCCATCTACTTTCCACTTGAGATACCAAGCTCCTTTCTATTTAGGGCTTTCATTCCTCTCATCCTGACTCTCTTAACATAGGATAGTACTATAGATGTGAGAATAGACACAGGAATCAGAATTTAGTTCAGGCTTTTGTTCTTGGGAGAATTACTTCACCTCATTGAAGTTCAGTTTCCTCATCTGTAAATGAGGAGGACAATAGTGACCTCAAAGGGTTGCTATGAGGATTAAATGAGCTAATATAAGTAAATTTAGCACTTAACGCAGCACTTAGGTCCACTATTACTCTTAACAACTATTACTCTCAAAACTTTCTTGAACCTAGCTATACACATATACAGGCAATTCTTATTCACACATATCTCCTCCTGCAGACTTGCACATGCCTGCCTTCCTGTATTCATAATGTACACCCACCTCTCTCTCACACACACTCTTCCTATGAGTTTTCTGCAACTTGTGTGATCATAAACACCTTTGTCACGTGCCCATAGCATCAAGCCATTCTAAGAAAGGGTCAGTGATGCTCTCCTGAGGAAAGGAAGAAGAGGATAGCAAAAAGAAAAGGACAGTATACAAGCTGTTTTCTTGAGTTAAAAAATAAAAAAAAGAAAAAGAAAAGGACTAGAATATAACCTTCCCCCAAGTCCTCTCTTCCTCAATTTTGTGGTATCACCCTTCATTCTAAAGCTTTTCATTCTACACCCCAAAACTCTCTTGAATGTGGGAAGGTAGTACCTGCATAGAATGGGTCTTGTAGTTCAAAATCTGGATCTGAGGCTTTGTCACAGCTGGCTTGGCTGAGAGGCTCTTGGCTGATGGGCTCAAAAGCCTCCATGCTGAGGAAGGCAGTGTTGGCTGGAGCAGGACCAGCTTGAAAAACCCCCCATGCCTTTTAAAGCCCCTTTGTCTTGTCTCCAGAGCTGGCAGCTGAATGAGCTCACTGGGCTATTTTTGGAGCCTGGCCCCTTCTCTTCTCTTGGTTGCCCCACAAGTCCTGGTATGATGGACGTGGGCACCTGCCTCCCCTTCCCCCCACTCTGCTTCACTGGACAATGAGGTCCACTTTAGCTAAAAATACTCATGAGCCACTAACCACAATCTCACCCCTCCTAATGGAAGGGAGAAGAGGAGATACGAAGTGATAAGTATGGGATCTTCAGTATGTATCTGGAATTTCTTTGTGGGATGTTAGACATGTCCAGAGATGTCAGACTCTAAACTGTCAAGTCCTTAACTTCTGTTCAAATGTAAAGATACAAAATTGTACGGATTGTCAGAATGATGGAAAGGAGTAGAGAAAGACGAATACTAGAGGGAAAATCCTGTGATTTCAAAGGTGACATAAGGGTCTTTGTGTGCAGGTCTTGGAAGAAACAGGACAGGCAAACACTTCATTCTTAGATCTGGTTCCATAACTGGCATCAAAAATAGCAAAGAGCTTGAGATAAGTAGAACTGGCTTTTTCTGTCCAGGTCCACATTCTTGAATGAGATAAGGAGCCAAAGATCCCTCCCTCTGCCACTTCCTAGGGATCTCATGACCGTCCCATAGTTTTCCAGTCCACAGGAATCCCAACCAAGCTTATACATACTTGTAAGCTTTGAAGTAAGTTTGTAAGTTCAGGTAATAGCTTTAAAATCGTGCCTTCATTTAACACTGTAAACGCCCCTAAACTCTTATCCTGTTTCCAAATAAATACTCCCATGTCCTGGGTCTGTCCTCTGCCCTCACCTCATTCTGTCATCTAACAAAACAACAGCAACCACTACCAAACTCTTCATCTGTTCAGGTCCTTTTCCGCCTTCCCTACTTACTGTGTTCTTGGGTTGAATTGAAGCCCTTGTACATTTTTGCTATACTGGTTCAAATAGCAAAACTAATGGAGACTATGAAAAGAATTATTTTCTCTTCCATTTATATCTGTTCTCTACTTGTCCCAAAGACTGTTTTTAAGAGGCATGAAGTAGGTAAAAATTATAGATAAGAAAGCATAGATTGGCTAGGAAACAACAAAACAAAACAAAAAAGCATTTAGGACTCACTGGCTTGCTTGGCCTTCTGGGCGTAGGTAGTAGTAAGGTCTTCCGCCACTGGGTGGGGAACAGGTCCCACCATAGGAATAAGATGAGGACCAGGCCGGAGTGGACCATGGGGTAATAGCATTGCCTCGGCTGGGGGTGGCTGAAGGGCTGCCCCTTCCTCCCAAGATGGGGAGCTCACAGGGCTATCAGCCTGGCTGGGAGGGCCAGGGATGGCAGGTGCTGGCTCTGCAGGACTGTCAGACAGGTAGACCTCATCTGGTGGGGCTCCTGGAGGTGTGGGCCTTGTAGGGCCTCGCCGGCGAGGTCGGCGTGGCTTCTCCTGAGTGGTAGAGCCATCAACATCACTGTCGGTCTCTCCATAGTAAGCCTCACTGTCAGGGGGTGATCGAAGGCTCCCAGGTTGAAGGGACTGTGGTATCGGAGCACCAGGGGGCTCAGGACTCAGTGGAGATAAAGGTGAGAGTGCCTGAAACTCCCCAGGGGATGGAGATCTCACTGGCCCTTCATCTGCAATCCTGGATGGGAAAGAGGACAAAACTTGAGAGACGGGCTATGTGGCTAATAGCTAGAGCACTCTGGAGGGGATGGGAAGGAGGTAAAGGGGAAAGCAGGGGCAGGCACACGGTTAGAGTTAATCCTCCTCCAATGTGCTTGGAAGGATATAAAGAAGATGAGGAGATAGGCCAGAGGTTTAAGTAGGTCCATTGCTGAAATCACCACATGACACCTCAACCTTTAAGTGCATACATATCAAACCTTTTGGGAGAGATGCACAAACCTCTATACCTCAGCAAAAATACACAAGAAGAAATAGGTACTTGTTAGTTACTGAAGCTAAACCAGTAAGGCCCAGAGCTGAGGCAGGAAAGGCAAGCCCTAGGGTCCTTGGGCTAAGGTAAAAGGAAGGGAAGGTCCATACCTGCGCACAGTAAGGACAAGCTGGGTTCCAGAGGCATCGATGAGGCTCATGGCACTGGCATGAGAGAGGCTGGTACACGAAACCCCATTGATCGCCAAGAGGTGGTCCCTCTCTCGGAGACCTGCTCTGCCAGCCTGGCTCCTTTTTCGGATCTGAGGTGTTGGAGGAGAGATTGTAGGTGGTAGAGGACTCCAGTGGGAATAGAGTGAAAAAGAAAGGACCAGAAGTACCCACGTAGGATGAAAGAGCAGAGGTACCTGGAGCTGCAGCTGAGGGGCCCTGTCTAGATTGGCAAGTGTCATACACATGTCATGGGTAACCACTGAATGGAGGAGGTTTGGAGCAAACAACATGGAGGAGGTACTAGAAATGACAGCACATCTCCATGATTTTCCTCCGAGGGCAGTATCCTTACTGGCCAATAGTTCCTTGCCAGGCCTTGGAATCACAAGTGCCATTACAAGTTAATATTTTAGAACAATATGCAGCCCAGCCAGATTCTGGGAGACTATAATGTGAATGTGGATCCATGCATGTGTGTACCATGAATACTGTGTACACCATGTGCACACACAGCCGTCATTGATTGAGTTCTTAATAAGCATTAGGCACTGTGCTACAAGTGTTAGTGCATTGCTCAGAATAGTTCTATGAAGTAGATACTATTATTACCCACATTTTACAGTTCAGAAAACTAAGTCTGTGAAACCAAAAGGGTAATGACTTCATCTGGGAGGCCAGATCTTGCCATAATTCTTTTAGCACCTAAAAAAGTCTTGCCCAGTGAGAAAAAGGATCTGACTTAGGGAAAGTAGAGCATCAAAGGCATGGGCAGGGCAGGGCAGGGCAGGGCAGGGCAGGGGAGGGCTGGCCTAGGCGAGACAGCTTCAGCTTGTCACATATCAGTTTAGTGAGATCGAAATGAGAACCTTCTCTACATTCTTGGAGTTTGAAGCAGAGAAACACACACACTGGAGAGCAAACTCTAGGGGCCCAGATCCCAGCCTTTGGTACCACCGTGCTGCAGGAACCTGAAGGTCCCTTTTTCTCTGCTCCGTGGACGCCAGGGTTTCCCTTTTCTTGTAGCCCCCACCGGAAGCTTGAGTCAGAGATCACTCCCCTACCAAACTTGAGCATGCATCCCTGCCCACTTGCCCCCACCCCACCTCTTCTTCGGAGCCCCTCACTGTCCTCCTACCCCATTAGGCCACCACATAACATTTTCCGGATTCCCTTGGGTTCCCCTTTCCCCAAAACTTCATTTCAGAGGCTCTCCCTTACCTTGGATACCTGTAAGGGTTTCCTCTGTTCGGCCCCCCCCTGAAGTCGGAAGCCCCAGGGTGCTCCCCCTGATAGTGTGACCAGGACTTCCTCCTCAGCACCCATTGCTCCGCTTGGCCTATGGCCCCTGAAGTTTGGACAGTGTCCCAGGGAAAGAAGTTGAGGTGCTGGTAGCCCCGTCCGGCCTGCCTGCCTGTCCGGCTGTCCTACTCTTGCTGCCCTAGTATCCCCCCCCCATACACCACAGGCAAGCAACTTGGCTGTGGAATAATTACAGTCCAACACACATGTCCCGTCAATCTGCTCAAAATAGTTGCTGGGTGTACTCAATCTCCCGCCCCCAGCTGTGTTACTCCTAAGGCTAATTATAGCACAAAATTCTGCCCTCCACCCCACCACCACTACCGTGGGCCTTTTACTCAGGACTCAACTAATGTACACTCTTCAGGGGCTGTGCCTTATATGATAGGATCATGAACTAATCTCAGCTGCTTTCCCCCAAGCCCACTTCAAAGTGGCAGCTGTACCAGCAGTGGCTTCAGTTCTGGAACTGGCAAGAAATGGCTAGGTTTACTCCACAAGCTCCCTGGAAAAGCACCCCTTCGCTGTATGAATTGTTACCAACCCAGGCTCTTTCTGTGCAGTATGCCAGTCACTGACATGTGGTTTTGCAAAAGTCCAAGTTTATCCATTGAGGCAGCCAAGTATGAAAGACTGCAAAGGAAGGTTTCAGGGATATTTATGATTTTAAAAAGCAGGAGGTATAGCGCAGCATAGTGGCATACACCTCTAGTCCCAGCTACCTGGAAGGCTGAGGCAGGAGGATTGCAAATTCAAGGCTATGATGGATAATTCAAGGAAACCCTGTCTCAAAAAATAAAAAAAGGGTTGCAAATGTAGCTTAGTGGTTAAGCACTTGGGTAGTATGCATAAGGTCTTGGGTTCTTGTTACAGTTTGTGTCTGGATGTCCTCCCAAGGCTTCATGCAGTCATGGAGGGGGCAGACTTCTTTGGGGCAGCTAAATCTAGAGTGTGATTTGTTCACTGTCTAGTGCTGGGACTGGCAGGATGAGTGCTGCATCCGCTTAAGGGTGGATATCCTACATACAATATAAGAGAGGGAAAGAGGCTTGCTCTTTTGCTAATCCTCATTTTGCTCTTGATGCTTTTGCTGTCTTCTTCTGCTGTGAACTGTTGCCCTCTGCCATGTGCCACTCTGCTTTGGAACCAGTGAATTACGGACTGAAATCTCAACAAACTGTGAGCTAAATAAACCTTTCATTCCTTAATTTTGGGCATCACTCAGCAATGAGTGAAAATTAACCAATTCAGTTCTGTTGCCAGTACTGAAGGGGAGGGGAGCAGAAAGCACAAGGAAAAATGATTGGAGAGGAAATAATCCGTGGTCTTCATATGTGTAATCAATACTCATAGCTCTTTTTTAAAATTTTATTTAAGGAGAAAAAGGGTACAAGTTATACAGAATTTAAAAAAAAACAGTAGGAAATCACTAGTTAATAGATTATGTATTGTCATCTTAGAAATAGTTGTTCAAGTTACAAAGTTAAAGCATATAAAGTGGACATTCAAACAGTGAGACTGCAAACAGTTCTGTTCAATGATCCAACAAAAACTCAGTAATATGGTTATCTATTTTATATGCTTAAATACACATGCAGCTATATCCTTTAGAGCACTTTCTTTTACTCTCTGTTTTACAATGACAATTACACATTTTGGGTTTTATTACTCCCACAGTTCTTATTACTTTTTTTGATGAAAATAAAACCAAATGTGACATAATAAAATGGAGTCAGTCAAATCAAAAGGATGGACATAGTACATAATGTAAAAACAGAATACAAGGTAGGTGATCAACAATGGTTGCCATAATGCCTCTTGCTACCTTAAAAAGAATTGCCTATATCATCAGTTATAATAAAATTGAACAAAACAGTAAAGAACAAAACTAATAAAAGCAAAACATTGGAGACATTACAGGACTTCAAAAGAAGATAATAGTCAAACCAGAATGGACGTCATAGTGAATCTTATTGTCTTCACAGTTGTTACCAATACTCTCAAGCTTGATACTATCAAGCAAAACAGAACAGAGTAAAATCAGTCAAAACAAGATGGTGAGAGCAATACAGGGTTTCAAATCAAGTTAATAGGAAATCAAAGTGGGTTACTATAATATATCCTGTTATTTTTTATTTTTTCCCTTAATTAAAAATATAAAGATAAAAAAATTAATAAAAAAGGAGATTGAGGCTGGGGATTTAGCTCAGCAGCATAAACACCTGCCTTGCAAGCAGGCGGTCGTGAGTTCGATCCCCGGTACCGATAAAAATGAAAAAGACACACACACAAAAAAAGGAGATTGAGATAAAAGAGGACATAACAACAAAACAGCACAGGTCAGAACATAACCATTTAAGCAAAATAGCAAAATAGTGTTTCACCACAAGATATCCCGACATAAAAGTAGTTACCATAGTGTCTCTTTCCTTGAAATCTTTGAGTATAACTTTGTATACTGTAGCATCAAACATATCAAGACAATGTAAAACCTTTCAAGAGAATGACAGTATTACAGGGCATTTAGAACCAACTATCAGAAAATGAACAATGATTTCTGTATAATCTCCTTGTCTATAAAAGTTTTTGTTTATATTATCACATATAATAAAATCCAATAAGATAAAACATGTTAAGACCGATGGAGACAGAAGGACAAAAGCTTGATGGGACTTCAAAACAAGATGATACTAAATTAGCACTAGCTATTATGATGTCTTGTTTTCTCCAAAATAGCTGTTCCTACCATCCAACCTTCTCTGCCTCATTTCTGTTGAGCTCTTTTTCTGTCATTACTTGTCAGTTTGTCTTCTTCATTTCACTTTCTGCTCTATTTATTGTGGCCTCTCTGCCACTGTTTCTGGAATTTTGGTATTTTTCTCTTTTAGAATTTCCTGCAGTATTCTCTGTAGAGTTGAATTAGTGGTTGCAAATTCCCCTAGTTCATCTTTATCCTGGAAGTACCTTGTTTTTCCATTAATTTCTAGGGACAGTTGTGCAGGATATATCAATCTTGGCTGGAGGTTATTGTCTTTCAAAGCTCGAATTATTTCCCCCCATGCTCTTTGTGATTTGATGGTTTTGTGGCAAGAAGTCTGCTGTAATTCTGATGGGTGTTCCCTTGTAAGTGATCTGTTTCTTGTCTCTGGCAGCTTTTAATATTCTGTTCTTATATTGGATTTCTGGAATTTTGATTATTATATGCCTGGGTGTAGCTCTGATTTGGGTTGTAGGTGGCGGTGGTCTGTATGCATCATAGATTTGAGTATTTTTACCTTTTCCCATATTAGGGAAGTTCTCCTTGATTATTTCTGTGAATAGCCTTTGCAGTTCATTTGTTAGTATCCCTGCTTCTTCCTTTACATTCTTAATTCTTGTCTTTTTTTTTTTTTCATTTTTATCGGTACCAGGGATTGAACTCACGACTGCCTGCTTACAAGGCAGATGCTTATGCCGCTGAGCTAAATCCCCAGCCCCTACATTCTTAATTCTTAAGTTATAGGTCCTCTTACCATCTTCTAGCCTTTGTATTGTTACTGCTTGTTTCCTTATTTTTAAGTTTTTCCTTTCATGCCCCCACATTACAAATCTGTCCTCCAGTTCAGATAATCTATCCTTAGTTTCAAGCTGTTATGTCAGCTTTCAATAGAGTTTTTAGTTTCCTGGTAATCTCTTTGAATCTGCTTCATGTATTCTATATTTTCTCTATTTTCTCCATTAAACAATTCTCCCCTTTTTTTCTGTTCTTCCATTCCATCATCTGTTTTTTCTTGGGAGGTGCTTAGCATTTCTTTAACTATTCTACTTATATCTTGCTTTGTTTGGTTAAATACTTCACTTTTTTTTCCCAGCCCTTTTTATTTTTTAATAGAAATAGCTTCTTTTTTTTATTTTTGTCTTTTTCATTTTTATCAGTACCAGGGATTGAACTCAGGACTGCCTGCTTGCAAGGCAGGCGCTTATGCCGCTGAGCTAAATCCCCAGCCCAAATACTTCACTTTTGAACTCATCTGTGAGGTCCTGAAGATATCACTTTATGTCTATTGGTGCCATGCCTGATATGGATGTTTTCTGTCCTCATTCTCCTTTGCATTTACCTTTCCTGGATTAGCTCAGGATTGGGGACTGAGGACCCTTTCTTGTTAATCCCTCTTCCCATACTTTTTGTTCCTTCCATATAAGCGTATATAGGAGGCTCAGTTTCTTTCTTTGTCGGTTACAGTTTGTTTGGGCTGGCCAGGTGTTCCTGCCCACTGCAGTGTACTAGGGAGACACAGACCTGGGCAGCCTATGCTGGGCCCGCCCCTCCAGGTCAGTCAACCTGCTGAAGGATTCACTGCATTAGGGTGCACTGCCAGGTGGAGGGACCTGGTTTGGGCTAGCCTACTGGGTCTTAGTCTGCGGCCTCACCAAGGTCAAGTCCCACTTGAAAGGGGAATATGTGACTGAAGTCACTGCAGTGTCCTGTTCCGGCTAGTCTGCCTGGTCTCATAATGTCCTCTGTGGGAGCCTCCTAGACTATGGAAGGGTCCCCGTTCCTCTCACTGCAGGTCGATGCAGGGCTCCCTGCCAGCTCTGTTCTCAATTCAGCTTGCTGATTCCCACTCTCAGAGCTTTTGAAACTCTATCCCTGCTGTGCCAATTCAGATGCAGCAGTGGCGGCAGGAAATTCAAGCCACAGTTTCCAGAGATGCGGGTCCAGCTTTGGCACTGAGACTTTAGCTATTCCAGTCATAGTACTGGGATTGTATTTCCAGTTGGTTTCTCTCAGCTTAGTTCGTTCCTGTGTCAGCAGGGTATATCTCCCTCTGCTTAGGACTCCCCACACTGCACCATTCCTGGAATCTAAGCTGCCTATTTTAGAGAGCCTCCGTAGCTGCTGCTATCTATTTGTCATTTCTCCCAGAAGTCCTACTCATAGCTCTTTACAGGATGCATGTTCAGAAAAATAGTGGCATTAGCAAATATGAGGATGGTATGTTTGGTCCTCTGACATCAGTCACCCACTGCACACCTGCATAAGCCTGAGTGAACAGTTGGTGGTTTAAGAAAAAGCAAATGTTAAGTCTCTGTTATGGTTTGTGTTTAAATGTTCCCCCAAAGCCTCATACAGTCATGGAGGGTGGGCTTTTTGAAGGTAGCTGAGTCTTGCATTTGTGATTGGTTTGTTGTATAGTGCTGGAATTTGTGGTGTGAGTGCTGCACTCACCCAGGGGCAGGTAGCTGGCATGCAGTATTAGGGAGGGAAGGAGTTGTGCTTTTTCCCCCTTTTCCCTTTTTGCTCTTGCTGTTTGTAGTCGCCATGAGTGGTTACCACTTAGCCACACCATCCTGCCTTGGAGCCAGCTGAGTATGAACTGAAACCTCCAAAAACTGTAAGTGGAACACAGCAGTGGACACGGCAGACTGCAATGCCTAGTGAGTTATTCAGGCTCAGTCCTCCAAGAGAGAGCAATTGGTTAATAGCCATCTCGGAGATCGGTGAATTGAGCTCAGAACTGAAAGCATCTATGGGCTGGCTTTATCTAGCAGCTCCCAGTATCAGGATGAGGCAGAACTGAGTTCAAGCTGGCAAGAGGGACACAGAGCATTTCAGGGTGAACAAACTAGGTTCCAGTCTCATAGTCAAAAACCAGCCTGAACTTTAGTAGAACTAATGATGCAGGCTTGCTGGGATTGTCCACTAGCTCACCAGAAATCTATAACTGGTTTGCCAGGCTTAATCAACACAGATCTGGGTTCTGTCTGCCAACTTTGTCCAACAGTAACAGTAGAGATGTGCCTTGAAGTGGACTTTTTCTTATTTTCTTCCTTTCTTTTTAAAATTTTTATCCTTTTCTTGCTTTTTTATTTGTTTAAACCCATTTTATTAAAAGATAAAAAGACAAAAAATAAGAAAAAAATTTCAAAGCATGTCAATCGGGGCAACAATGGTATATACATTGTGTATTGTCATCCCCAAATCATTCACCCAGAGCACAAGACATCTGTATTTAACTGTCCAAACAATACCAGTACAAATCTTTCTTTTCAGCAAACTCAGAGAAGTCAGTAGTAGAACTATTCTATCTTTATATACATATACATACACATATACATTTTTCTTTTAGCTTATCACATTAATGAAACAATATGATGTTTACATGTCTTATTTCACTAATAAGTATATTCTTTTTTTTGTCTTTTTCATTTTTTATCGGTACCAGGAATTGAACTCACAACTGCCTGCTTGCAAGGCAGGCGCTTATGCCACTGAGCTAAATTCCCAGTCCCTAATAAGTATATTCTTGAGGTGCATCCATTTACCTATAAAAGGGTGCAGTTTATCATTCTTTATGGATGACTAGTATTTTATTGTATAAAAATACCACATCTTTGGGGCTGGGGATTTAGCTCAGCGGCATAAGCGCCTGCCTTGTAAAGCAGGCAGTCATGAGTTTGATACCCGGTACCGATAAAAAAAAAAAAGGAAAAAAAACCCCACATCTTTGCTATCCATTTCTCACTTGATGGGCATTTAGGTTGTTTTCAAGATCTGGCTATTACAAATTGTGCTGCTATAAACATAGGTGCACATATATCACTGGTATGATGTTTTTAATTCTTTTGGGAAGATACCCAGAAGAGGAATAGCGGGGTTCAATGGGACCTACAGTCCTAGGTTTTTGAGGAATCTCCACACTGATTCCCCAGCAGTTGCACCAGTCTACAATCCTACCAACAGTGGAGAAGGGTTCCTTTTCCCTACAGTCCCTCCAGCATTTATTATTGGTTGGTTTCTTGATACTAGCCATTCTTTCTGGGGAATCTCTATTGTTTTAATCTCTTGAACGACTAGTGATGTTGAACCTTTTTTCATGTATTTATTTCCTGTTTGTATTTCTTCATCTGAGAAGTGTGTATTCATCTCAGATGCCCGTTTTTAGATTGGGATTTTAAATCTGGGAGGACTGATTTTTTTTTTTTTTTTTTTTTTTTAGTTCTTCATATGTTCTCGATAGTAATCCTTTGCTTGAAGAACAACTGGCAAACATTTTCTCCCACATTGTGGGTTCTCTCTTCACTCGGTAGTTTCTCTTGCTGTGCAAAAGCTTTTCATATAGGAAGATTTGTTGATTCTTTGTGATAGTTCCTGTGCAATTGGGGTTTTGTTCAAAAGTCTTTGTCTACACCAATATCTTTAAAAGTTTTACCTACTCTTATATTCTAATAGATTTAATGTTTCTATTTTAATATTAAGACCTTTGACCCATTCTGATTTTAGCTTACTGCATGGTGAAAGATACAGGTCCAGTTTTAATCTTCAGCATGTGTAGAGCCAGCTTTTCCAGAACCATTTATTAAAGAAGCTATCTTTTTACCAGTAAATATGTTTGACACCTTTGTCAAAGATAAAGCGGCTTGGACCAGGGATTTAGCCCAGAGGAATAACTGTCTGCCAGGCAAGCGCAAGGTCATGAGTTTGATGCCTGGTACAAAAAAAAAAAAAAAAAAAGATAAGATAGCTTAGTGTCTGCAGTTGTTTCTGAACCTTCTAATCTATTCCATTGATCTTCAGGTCTTTTTTTTTTTTTTTTTTGCAATACCACATTGTTTTTATCACAGTAGCTTTATAGTATAATTTCTTCATTTTTATTTTAAAGGGGGTAAAATTAAATACAACAAAACAGAACAAAATAGGTCATATGAAAGCAATGTAAGAGACATAAATTTTAAAGCTAACAACCAGAGATCTTCACTATCTATTATATCTTTTGTTTTCTTCCAAATAGTTGTCCATGTCTTTGCATATAGAGAATTCATACAAAACAACATAGTATAAAACTGATCTGAACAGAATGAGGAAGGCATTTTAGGTCTTCAAAACCAGACAATAGGGAAGTCACTAACGGCTGTCGTACAGTCTCTCGTTCTCTTCAAAATAGCTGTCCATACATTCATGTATATTGAAGATCAATAAAATAGGCATGGGGGGAGGGGTTGCTTGGTTTCCTGATGCTCCAGGTCCCAGCATGGCATGGGTCCCAGTAAACATCGGTGGCATCCTAGGCTGCCACAGCCTGCCACACTCAGACGCTCATGGTGGGGGTGGGGGTGGGGCTGGAGTGCTTGGTTTCTCAGCACTCCAGGTCCAAGCTTGGCACAGGTTCCAGTAAACGCCGGTGGTTCCTATCCTGGACCACACAGCCTGCCCCACTCGCAGCTGCTCACCAGGAGGGGATGGGTTGTTTCAAGCTGTTTCTTTCTAATGAATTGACCATTTCACTGCCCAAGTTCTGAAATGGCCAACAGACCATAGAAAGTTATCTCTTTAGGCTCCTGCTTGACAACAGCATCAGGAAGCTGCTGGCCTTGATTCAGGGCCAGTATAGTATAATTTCAAGTCAGGGATTGTGATGCCCCCATCTGGTCTTTGTTGCCCAGGCTTGCCTTTGCTATTCTAGGTCTCTTCTGGTTCCAGATCAATTTTAGGATTTTTTTTTAATTGTGTGAGATATGCTATTGGAATTTTGATTGGGATTGCACTGAATCTGCTTAACAGTTTTGGAAATATGACCATTTTATCTATACTGGTTCTTCCTACCCAAAACCTTGGGATATCTCTCCATTTTCTCCATCCTCTTCAATCTCTTTTTCAGAGTACTGTAGTTTAAAATGTAGAGGTCTTTTACATCCTTTGTTGGATTGATTCCTAGGTATTTCATTTTTTTGGATGCTGTTGAAAAAGGTATTATTTCCCTGAATTCTCTCTCTGTGAGTTTGTTATTTGTGTACAAGAAGGCTACTGATTCTTGAGTGTTGGCTTTGTAACCAGCTATGTTACTGAATTTGCTTATTAAACTGAAAATCTTTTGGTGGAGTTTTGGGGTCTTCTAATAGAGTATCATGTTACCTGCAAACAATGATAGTTTAACTTCTTCCTTTCCTATCTTTATTCCTTTTACTTTTCTTGTCTAATTGCTGTATCTAAAGTTTCTGCTCTTGTTTTTATATGAGTGTGAACATTATTCCTAGTTTTGTGAACATTATTTCTATTTTTTCTTGTGAACATTATTTCTAGAACATTGTTCTAGTATGTTCTTGCTTTTATTTCTTCCTTTTTCCCTTCCTGACTTCATCAGTCTCCCAAAGTTCAAGTAATTTTCCTTTGTCCCCTAGCCTTGTTTCTAAACTTCTTTTGTCTATTTTCTACCTAACTTCTTTAAAAATCACCATTTTTAAAGGGCATACATACCGTATACAATTTTCTGGTTTGTTTTCATGGGTTTTTGGGGACTACCAGGAATTAAATTCAGGACCTTGGACTTTCCAGGAAGGCACTTGTGCTCCTAAGCTATGTCCTTGGCCCCTTTCTGGTTTGTTTTAGATTGTTTTACATAATCATAAATATACCTTATATCATTAAAAGTGGCAAATGAAGTTACCACAGCTTATCATTTTCTAGGCTGTGTTGAATGCTATTGTTATTGTTGATTGTACTATTTTAGTCAAGAGGACATAATTGTACTATTTTAGTCAAGAGGACTTGTTCTTCCTGGTATACCAAGTGAGATTGCCTTAGGATCATAAATAATACTATAAACCAGGGGCTGGGGATTTAGCTCAGTGGCACAAGTACTTGCCTGGCAAGCATGAGGTCATAATTTCAATCCCCAGTACCAAACAAAAAATATTAGAAGATAGTGCCGAAGAACCAAGGGCTGGGACAAATAGGTTGCAACTTCTTATCCCCAATAAATTGAAGCAATAGTTTGTTTTTGTTTTTGTTTTTGTTTTGTGCCAGGGATCAACCTTGCATTTGCCAGGCACTTATGCCACTGAACTAAATCCCCAGCCCTGAAGCAATAGAATTTTACAACAGACTCAAAACCCAATAGCCAGCTATGCCTCAAAGACATCTCTGAGAAGTAGTCATTTCCTAAGGGTTATAAACTTGCAATAAAACTACTTACCATAAACAATTTATAAGCATCAACCTGGGAATTAACTTACACAAAAATAATAGAAAATGTGATGACATTTAAGCAAGATACAACCCCAGGCTTCTAACTCACCAAAGGCAAACCCAGGGGGCAATGAGGCAGAACAATCCAAAAGTCACCCCCCCCCCACTCTCTGAAGTGGTAAAAGCAGAAGTAACAAAGAAGATGAATGAGGTTCTAGAAAAAAAAAAAAAAAAATCAAGGGCCGGGAGTTTAGCCTGCTAGGCAAACTCGCGGTTGTGAGTTCAATCCCCCACATTAAAAAAAAAAAAAAAAAAAAATCAAATTGGAAATAATTTCTCAAGTAACTACAGAGATGGGATCAAATTGAAAGACATGTTTAGGTGCTCCAGATACAGATTTTTAAAGAATGGAAGCACTTAAGGAAATGATAGAAATCCTGATTACTCAATGTAGGAAAGAAATGGAGTCCATAAAAAAGATTCAAACAGATATCCACTAGATTAAAAATTGCAGTAAAAGTATACATAGCAGAATGAGCCAATGTGAGGACTAAATACCAGATATAGAAAACAGGATTGCAGTTGGTGATCACGAAAAGAAAAGTTTCCTTTTCTCTCTATCTCCATCTGTTTGAGATAGGGTTTTGCTTTGCAGTTCAGGCTGGCCTTGAATTCACTTTGTAGTCCAGGTTGGCTTCAAACTCATGGTGATTCTCCTGCCTCAGCCTCCTGAGTGCCGGGATTATAGACATGTGCCACCACACCTAGTTAGAATTTCTTTAACATAGCAAAAGACCACAAAAAAGCAATCTAAATAACTGCTAGATGATAGAATAATAATAAGCCAGAAGAGAAACTACACCTTCCTGTGAAGCTGGCTCTGCTATGCTGATTAGAAAGAGTCTCAGCCAGAAGAAAAACCAACCCTTCTCAAGAAGCAGGCTCTGCCATGCTGATAGGTAAGAGCCTCAGTCAAAAGAGAAACCATGCCTTCCGATGAGCTAGATGGTGTGTGGGCTAAAAATCCAGGAGAGCATCTGTCTGTCTGTCTTCTGTCTGTCTGTCTGTCTCTCTCTGTCTCTCTCTCTGTCTCCCTCCCTGTCTGTCTCTGTCTCTGTCTCTGTCTCTGTCTCTGTCTCTCTCTCTCTCTCTCTCTCTCTCTCTCACTCACACACACACACACACCAATGATTTGGAGGACTCAGGGTGAGATGACAGCAACTGAGGGGAAGGGAAGAGCTTGATGCTTGTACTGTTTGGTTGACTCTGCAGATCTGGGGCTGGTGGTCTGGGCATCTACTTGGAGGATGGCATGTGCATTGTGTCAACTGTAGGGAATATGCTCCTATCTTGTTTTTGAAATCCAATGCTTTTTTCCACTTTACTGTTTTGTTTTATCCCTGCATCTGGTAATGTGAGCAACTATTTTGAAGATAACAATGTGCAGTATTGTACTCACTGTTTTGTTTTGTTCTAATTTATTGGGTTTTTTTTATTTTAGAGAGAGTAAAACCAAGCAAAATAAAACAGGATAAAGTCAATCAAAACAAGACAGTATAAGTGACACAGAATTTCAAAACAAGGTAATAGGAAATCAATAATGGTTACCATAATGCCTCTTGTTGTCTTCAAAATAGCTGCCCATACCTTCAGACACAATAAAATCAAACAAAATAGAAACAGAATATAACCAATAAAAACAAAACAATGAATGCAACACAAGACTTCAAAACAAGACAACAGTAAATCCAAAATGACTACCAAAATATATCTTATTATCTTTGAAACAGCTGCCATGCCATCAGATATAATAAAATCAAACAAAGTAAAACAGAATAAAACCAAACCAAACAAAACAATGAGAATGCTATATTATGTATTGTTATCCTCTGAACAGATGATCAGACTACCAACTTTAGGCCTGCAAAGTCAGTGAAGCATTAAACAGTATAAGCATTAAGTTGTATTTTACCTCAGTAGTTACCATCACAACCTCTATTTCTGGTATCAACTCACAGATCTTAGCTTTTTGTTGACTTCTTGTTATCCTCCCCTGCAGTCTGAGAATGGCACTGACTCACAGGAGAGGGCTGGCATCTGGCTCTCTCCTAGTCAGCCTGCACATGGTGCCAACTCACAGAAGGTCTTAGCTTCTTATTCCTGATGTATTGTTTTATTTTATTCAATGTTATGTTTTGATTGGCTTTATCCTGTTTAGTTTTATTTGATTTTGTTATGTCTGATGGTATAGACAACTATTGTGAAGACAGCAAGATATATTATGATTGATTTCCTCTTTTGAAGTTCTGAACCACTTTCACTGCTTTGTTTTGATTGGCTTTATTTTTTTATTCTCTTTAAAATAAAATAAAAGAGTGGAGTGAATCCTGTACACCATCCCAAGCTCTGGGAGAGTTTAAGATCATCGCTCCCAGTGGTCAAGGACTCGCCCAACTTCCAGCCACACTAGACTGGGCTCAGCAGGTTTCAGGCCTGCTTGGCCATATCCAGTGAACTTCTTTCTTTTTTTTTTTTTTTTTTTTTTTTTTTGTCTTTTTCATTTTTATCGGTACTGGGGATCGAACTCACGACCGCCTGCTTGCAAGGCAGGTACTTATGCCGCTGAGCTAAATCTCCAGCCCCCAGTGAACTTCTTTCAATCTGGGAAACTCAGCTGCTGGCTGGGGTGAGTCCTGCGTGCCATCTGGAGCCCCAGGAGTTTAAAATCATGGCTCCCAGTAGTAAAGCTTCCAGCCACACTAGACTAGCCTTGGGAGGCTTTGCAGCCCAACTAGATTATGCCCAGAAATCTTCTTCAATTAGGGGAGTTGAGGGCACATAAGTGAGTTCCAGGACATTGCTCCTTGCCCAGGGAGAGCTTTGGACCATTATCCACAGTGGTTAGGTGCCCACCCAGCTCTCTGGAACACTAAAGGTGGCATGAGAGGGCCTGAGGGCCTGACTGGACCACACTCAGCAACCTCCATTCAGTCCCAGGAGCCCAGGGCATAGGAGACGATTTCCAACACAACAAGGGAAGCTTTGGAACAACACTTGAAACACAGAAATATAGGAAAATGACAAATGAAAGACCAAAATGCAATTTCAAACTGCCAGCCCACCCAAGAAAGCCTAGAAACCATGTACATAGAAGAAAATATATGCCACACACCTGAAATACCTGAAATAATAGCAACTGAAATAAAGAAGCAACTCCAAGAAGCTTTAAAGGAATTCAAACTAGAAATAATCTCCCAGGTAAAAGAAGAAATGATAAAAGTAATGAAAGAGATGATGAACACATCTAAAGAAGACACAGCTTAAAAATTAGAACAAAACAAAAAGATAGAATCCTTGGATGAGCAATATAAGAAACAAACAGAATACATGAAGCAGATTCAAAGACATATACAGGATATCAAAAACTCCATTGAACGTTGTCGAAATTGACTCAAAAAAATGAGGATAGAATTTTAGGCCTCAAAGACAAGATTGCAGCTGGTGAACAGGAAAGGAAAGATCTTTTAAAAATAACAAGGAATCAAGAAACAATTCAACAGCTGCAAGATGATGCAAAGAAAAACAACATAAGATTGATAGGGATAAATGAAAAAGAAGGGGACAACATAAATGATATCAAGAAGCTATTTACAGAAGTAATAGCTGAAAATTTCCCAAACAAGAGAATGGAGGGGCTGGGGATTTAGCTCAGCAGCATAAGTGCCTGCTTTGCAAGCCCATGGTCATGGGTTCGATCCCCGGTGCTGATAAAAAAAAAAAAAAGAGAGAGAGAGAATGGAAATGACATTAGGATTAGTGAAGCATATAGAACTCCAAAAAGTCATAACCAAAATAAAACTACACCCAGACATATAATAATCACCATCCCAGAAATCCAACATAAGAATAGAATATTAAAAGCTGTTAGAAAAGACAGGTCACCTATAAAGGAAAACCTATCAGAATTACAGAAGACTTCTCAACACAAACAATGAAGTCAAGAAGAGCATGGAGTGAAGTATTTCAGATCCTAAAGGAAAATGATTTTCAACCTAAACTGATGTACCCTGCAACACTGTCCTTCAGAATGGATGGAGAAATAAGATACTTCCATGAATAAGAACAGCTGAAGAACTTCATGAATGGATGGAGAAATAAGATACTCTCATGAATAAGAACAGCTGAAGAACTTCATGATCACCAAGCCAACCCTGCAAAGAATACTGAAAGACAGTCTAGATACACATAGGAAAAAACCACTAAGCAAAGTAGACAATTAAACAGAATGGAAAGATAAAGATGCAACATCAGAAAGATAATATATCAACAATAAGCCAATATATAACAGTTATAACCATTAATGTAAATTGTCTCAATTCACCAATTAAACGAAACAGACTGGCAGAATGGATCAAGACAACATCCAACCATATGCTGTCTGCAAGAAACCCATCTAACTGAAAAGGAAACTGACAGACTGAAAGTCAAAGGATGGAAAACAATACTTCATGCAAGAGGAACTGGAAAAAAAAGTGGGGGTAGCTATTCTGTTTCCAGACAATGTGAACTTTAAATCAAGAATGATCCTAAGAGATAAAGAAGGTCACTATATACTGGTTAGAGGAAAACTTCAAGAGGAAGAGATAACTATATATATATGCACCAAATTTCAGAGCACCCAGTTATACAAAGCAAGTATTAATAGAAATGAAAAATCAAATTAGCAGTAACACAATTATAACAGGAGACCGTAACACACCATTGACACCAAGGGACAGATCAACCAGACAGAAAATCAGCAAAGAAATAACAGAACTGAATCACACCTGTGAACAAATGGACTTGATAGACATATACAGAGTGTTCCATCCAACATCATCAGAATATACGTTCTTCTCAGCAATACATGGGACATTCTCTAAAATAGACCATATACTAGTCCACAGAACATATTTAAATAAGTGCAAAAGAGTTGAAATTATCCCATGCATGTTATGGGGTCATAGCACCATGAAATTAGAAATTAATGATAAAGAAACTGCAAAAATCCCACATATACATGGAAATTGAATAACACACTCTTGAGCAATCAGTGGGTCACCCGGAAATTAAAGAAGAAATTAAACAATACCTACAAGCAAATGAAAATACAAATACAACTTACCAGAATCTGTGGGATGCAATGAAAGCAGTCCTCAGAGGAAAATTTATTGCACTGAGTTCCCACATCAGGAAAACAGAACAAATACAAATAAATAATCTGATGCTATACCTCAAACATCTAGAAAAAGAAGAGCAAGTCAAGCCCAAAGCCAAAAGAAGGGAAGAAATTATAAAAATCAGAGCAGAAATTAATGCAATAGATACTAAGAAAACAATTCAAAGAATCAATGAATCAAAGAGTTGGTTCTTTGAAAGAATAAATAAAATTGATAAGCCCCTAGCCAACCTTATTTTAAAAAGGGAAGAAAAAGCTCAATTTCATGCAATAAGGAATGAAAAAGGCAAAATCACTACAGACTCTGTAGAAATACAGAAGATCATCAACATCTATTTCAAAAACCACTACTCTCTCTCTCTCTCTCTTTTTTTTTTAGTCTTTTTTCCTTTTTATCGGTACCAGGGATCAAACTCACGACTGCCTGCTTGCAAGGCAGGCAGTTATGCCGCTGAGCTAAATCCCCAGCCCCCAAAACCTCTACTCTCATAGGTTCAATAACATAGAAGAAATGGACAGATTCCTAGAAACATGTGAAGTACCAAAGCTAGATCAAGAAGATGTAAAACTGCTGAATAATCCAATTTCTATCAATGAAATTGAAAATGTAATTAAGTCCTTAATTAAAAAGAACAGCCCAGACCCAGACAGACTCACTGCAGAATTCTACAGGAAATACATAGAAGACTTAATGCTGATACTCCTCAAACTCTTCAATGAAATAAAAAGGGAAGCAATCCTTCTTGAGTCATTTCTGGAAGCAAATATTACTCTAATACCAAAACCTGAGAAAGACCCAACTAAAAAAGAGAATTACAGGCCAATCTCCCTAATGAACACAGATGCAAAAATCCTCAATAAAATATTGGTGAACAGGATGCAGCAAATCAAGATGATTATACACCACGACCAAGTGGGATGGTTCAACATAAGTAAATCAATAAATGTAATCCACCATATCAATAAAGCCAAAAACAAGAATCACATGATCATTTCTATAGATGCAGAAAAAGCTTTTGATAAGATCCAACATTCATTCATGATAAGAACCTTACAGAAAACTGGAATAGATGGTCTTCACCTCAATATGATAAAGGCCATCTATGACAAACCAATAGCCAGCATCATATTAAATGGCCAAAAACTGAAGGCCTTTACCTTAAAATCAGGCACAAGACAAGGATATTCCTTATCACTGGTCCTATTCAATATAGTACTGAAATACTAGCCAGAGCAATTAGACAAGAGAGAGAAATAAAAGGGGTAAAGATAGGAAAAGAAGAAATTAAATTATTTGCAGATGATATGATACTCTTCATAGAAGACTCTCAAAACTCCATTGAAAGACTCCTAGATATAACAAATAAATTCAGCAATGTAGCTGGATACAAAATCAATACTCAAAAATCAATAGCATTTCTATACACTAACAACAAAATCACAGAGAGAGAAATAAGAGAAGCCACACCCTTCACACTAGCAACCCCAAAAATGAAGTATTTAGGAATTATTCTCATGAAAGCAGTGAAAGACCTATATAGGGAAAATTATAATATACTGAAAAAAGAAATCGAACAGGATCTCAGAAAATGGAAAGACATCCCTTGCTCATGGATAGGAAGAATAAATACTGTGAAAATGGTCATTCTCCCAAAACTGTTATAGAGATTCAATGCAATCCCAAAATACTATCAACATGCCTCATAGATCTAAAGAAATCATTCCTAAAATTCATCTGGAACCAGAAGAGACCTATAATAGTAAAGACAATTCTAAGCAACAAAGGCAAGGCAGGAGGTATCACAATCCCTGACTTGTTATACTACAAAGCAACTGTAGTAAAATCAACATGGTACTGGAATAAAAACAGATCTGAAGATCAATGGAAGAGATTAGAAGATACAACCGCAACTACAAACACACCCAACCACCTTATCTTTGATAAAGAGGCCAAACATGTTCACTGGAAGAATGACAGTCTCTTTAAATAAATAAATTTCTGGTTCTCCATATGCCGAAAACTAAAACTAGACTCATGCCTATCACCATGTACTAAATTAAAATCTAAATGGATCAAAGATCTGAATATTAAAACAGAAACACTAAATCTTTTAGAAGACAAATTGGGTAAAAATCTTGAAAACATAGGGGTAGGTAGAGAATTCATGAACAGAAATCAAACCACATGGGAAATACTTCCCAGAATCAATAACTGGGATCACATCTTATTAAAAAGTTTCTGCATGTCAAAAGAAATCTCCAGCATAGTGAAAAGAAAACCCACAAACTGGGAAAAAGTCTTAGTGAACTGTTCCTCAGACAAAGGACTTCTGTCTAAAACATACAGAGAATTTTAAAAAATCAGACTCTCAAAATTCAAAGATCCAATCCAAAAATGGGCATCTGAGATGAATACAGAGTTCTCAGATGAAGAAATACAAATAAATATGTGAAAAAATGTTCATCATCATTACTCATTAGAAAAATGCAAATTAAAACCACACTGAGATTCCATCTCACTCCAGAAAGAATGGTCAGGATCAAGAAAACTACAAACAAAAAATGCTGGCAAGGCTGTGGGGAAAAAGGAACTCTCCTGCACTGTTGGTGGGAGTGTAAATTGGTGTAATCCTCAAAAAGCTGGTATTGGAATTCCCATTCAACCCAGCTATTCCACTTCTGGACATATTCCCAGAAGAACTGAAGACATCATACCACAGTGATATATATGTGCACCCATGTTTACAGCAGCACGATTTGTAATAGTCGGGTCTTGGAAACAACCTAAGTGTCCATCACCTGAGGAATGGATAAAAAAGTTGTGTTTTTTTTTATACAATGGATACTACTCAGCTATAAAGAATGATCACATTGAGATATTTATAAATAAATGGATGCAACTTGAGACCATACTCATAAGCAAAATAAATCAAACTCATATGTATAAATACTGTATAGGGGCTGGGGATTTAGCTCAGTGGCATAAGCGCCTGCCTTGCAAGTGTGTGGTTGTGAGTTCGATCCCTGGTACTGGTAAAAAAAAAAAAAAGATAAATATTGTATAGTAAAAAATATATATACTGTATAGTTTCCCTAGTGTAAGAAATGGTAAGAGTACATAAAAGTTTATGGTAATCATGATTTCCCATTACTTTGCTTTGAAAGCTTATAATAATGTTTGCATTCATTAGTTGGAGTGGTTTTATCCTGGTTTGTTTGATTTTATTATCTGTGATAGTATGAACAGCTATTTTGAAGAAAAGAAGACATTATAATAGCCAGTGCTGATTTAATATCATCTTACTCTGAAGTCCTATTATGCTTTTGTTCTTTTGTTTCCATTGGTTCTATCATATTATATCTTATTGGATTTTATTATGTGTGATAGTATAAACAAATTTTCTATGGCAAATGAGATAATATAGTAGCCATTGTTCATTCTGTGTTATTTGGTTGTGAATGCCATGTAATACTTTCATTCTCTTGAATGCTCTTATGCTATTTTGTTATGTTTGATACTATATCATATATGAAGTTACGCTCAACTATTTAAAAGAAAGAGACATTATGGTAGTTACTGTTAATTATGGGTTGTCTTGTGGTAAAATGCTGTGTTGCTTACATTGTTCTGATCTGACCTGCTTTGTTATGTCCTCTTTTGTCTTAATCTCTTTAAAATAAAAAAATAAAAGAAAGAAGAACAACATAAGATTAATTAGAGTTAATGAAAAACTAGGAGATACCACAAGTGACATAAGAAACTTTTTCACAGAATTAATAGAATAAAACTTTCCAAGCATGGAAAAAAGAATTTGACATATGGATTAGTGAGGCATATAGTACTCCAGTGATCCATAATAAAAAAGCTACACCAAAGCATTTAATACTCAAGATTCCAGAAACTCAACACAAGAACAGAATACTAAAAACTATTAAAGAAAGGAAATAAATCATCTATACAGGAAAGCCCATCAGAATCATAGTGGACTTTTCAACACAAATGGTCAAGTTAAGCAGAGCTTGAAATGAAGTTCAAGCCTTAAAAGAAAACAGCCTCCATCCCAGATTGGTGTATCTTGTAAATATTTTTTGAGACCTTGTCACAAAAAAATTTTAAAAAGAAAATATTCTTGAAGAAATAAGATACCTCTAGGACAAAGAACACACGAACCAGCAAACCAGCACTCCAAAATGTACTGAAAGTTGTCCTAGAGAGAGATAACATGGACTACAAGCCCATGAACCTCAAGGGAATGAATTCTCTTGAATTTTACAAGGCAAGCAATTAAACAGAAGAGAAAAAAGGGAACAAGAGTAAAATAACATGATAAGGATAACTGAATACATATTAGTTATAAATATCAATGTAAATTGTCTCAATTCACAATCAAAAGAAACAGACTGGGAGAATTAGAGAAGATGGTGGCTTTCTAGGTCGCTGGGTGGAGAGCCTCTCTGGAAAAACAGCTCAGATGCTGGCATTTGACATGTAGAGGGCTGGGTGAGTGGAGAGGGACTCTCATGAACCCAGGAGGAAACTGAAGTTAAAGAAAAATAGGAAGAGGAAGGAAAAACGTGAGTGGAGGGCTCGTGCCTGATGAGCTCACTAAGACCAGTTTGCGCTGTGCTGGGAGTGCAGTGGAGTCAGGCGACTCAAAAGTCGCACGGAAGCCACAGCCAGTGGTAAGAGGAATTGGTGAGTCCCGGGCCCTTTGCCGGAGGACGTAGTGCAGCGGTGCAGCGTGGAGTGGAGCCAAGGTGCAGAACTACATTGATTCCCAGTGAGTGCTGGAGATTGGGTCCAGTGGCAAATGTTGCTGGCTGGAGGACATCTTGGAGTGGAGCAGAGCCAGGCACTGTGGTGGCGTCAGTCAGCCATTCCTGGCCTAGGGAGGATTGATGGGATCTGCTCAGGCTGAGTCACATCCCTAGTTGGGACCCAATAACCAGGGACAAAACTGTCCCGACCCTGTGACCTCCGCAAAGCACAGGCTAAGTTGCTGAAGGCACTTGCAGTTGACTGGCTCAGAGACTAAAGGCTAGCCTGCATCATCCCTGGGTGCACCTCAGATAACAGCAAATTGGAAAGGGCAGCAAAACCCCAGTCAGCACACTTCAGAAAAACTGTAAGCAATATGGAGAGGGCCAGAGACCTTCACAACACACCTCTCTGAAAGAAACCAGAAACATGATGAGATAGAAATTAAAAAAACCCTCCAGCCTCTGACCCTGGGAAAATAATCCCAGAAGAGGTAAACACAGAAGAGAACCAGTGCAGTAATAATGCAATGTTAGCCACAACATCAGCGGACATAAAGAAATACCTTCATGACCTCATAGATGAACTTAAAACTGAAATTCTAATGCAAGTGAGGCAAGATATAAAAAGATTAATTAAAGAAATACTAAGCCCCTCTCAAGAAAACACAGATGGAAGAACAGAGGAACCCAGAAAAGGAAGAGAAACCTTTGATGAAGAATTTAAAAAAAAAAAAAACCTAGAATACATGAAACAGATCCAAAGAGATTACCAGGAAACTAAAACTCCATTGAAAGTTGGCAAAATGCCTTGACAGAAACTAAAGTTAGCCTTTCGAAACTTGAAAAGAGATTTATAATGTGTGATTTTGTAAGAAAAATTCTCTTAAAAATAACAAGGAACCAGGAAGAAATAATTCAAAGCCTGGAAGACGACAAGAGGATCTATAACTTAAGAATAAAAAACGTGAGCGAAGAAGCAGGAGTAACCACAAATGAATTATGAAGACTATTCACAGAAATAAAGAAAAACTTCCCAAGCATAGGAAAAAGAAATGATATCCAAATAAATGAGGCATACAGAACTCTAGCCAACTACAACCAAAACAGATCTACACCCAGACATAAAATAATCAAGATCCCAGAAATCCACCACAAGAACAGAGTATTAAAAGCAGCTAGAGAAAAGAAGCAGATCACCTACAAAGGAAAAAATCATCAAAATAATGACAGACATATCAGCACAAACTCTCAAATCTAGAAGAGTCTAGGGGGAAATAGCTGAAGCCCTGAAAGAAAATAACCTCCAACCCAGAGGTTACCCAGATGTACCCAAAAAACTCTCTCTCAAAATTAATGGAGAAATAAGATATTTCCAAGACAAGGAGGAACTGTGGGAGTTCATGGCCACCCATCCAACCCTATAAAAAATACTGAAGAACATTCCAGAGAGAGAGAGGATAAAATACCAGTGGCAGAGAAACCTCAATGAACAGGGCAGACAGTGGAATGAAGTAGAGTGGACAAATAATAGCAGAAAAATAGAATAGCAGAGATGAGGCAGAGAAGGAATTCGTCTTGTACAATGGTCTTATATGTCTTTTTCATTTCATGTGTTTATAGGAACATGATTTGTTTTGTCTTGCTTTGTTTTGTTCCTCCCTCTAATATAGAAAGGATAGAAATACATGTTAAGACTCATGCTTGCGTAGAACCAATAAACAGTTTATGAGATCTGATCTTATGACACATGATGAAATGAACAAATACTCTGAAGAAAAAGAGACACTTCAGTATCCAGTGCTGATCCAGGAGTATCATAATGTGAAATCCAGCAATACTATTATTCTTTGCTCAGAGTGATTTTTTTTTGTTTGTTTTTTTCTTTTTTTATCGGTACCGGGGATCGAACTCACGACTGCCTGCTTGCAAGGCAGGCACTTATGCTGCTGAGCTAAATCCCCAGCCCCCAGAGTGATTTTTTTTTTTTGTTGAACAGAACTGGTTGCAGTCTCGCTATTTGAAACCTCACTTTATATGCTCTACTTTTGTATCTTTGAATATGTAAATATCAACTAATGATTTCTTACTGTTTATTCTTTCTTTGAAAGTATACATTATTTCTACTCATTTTCTGTTTTGTTTAGTCTTTCTTTAAATAAAATTTTTTTTAAAAAGAGCAAAGGAGGGCCTGGGGATTTAGCTCAGCGGCATAAGCACCTGCCTTGAAAGCAGGCGGTCATGAGTTCGATCCCTAGTACTGATAAAAAGTTTAAAAAAAAAAAGAGCAAACAAACAAACAAAAAAAGAGCAAAGGGTGGGAAAGGTGGAAACTACTGTCAATTTCTTATTGTCTTTCATTGCTTACATAATTTTATTAGGTTTGGCTTTGTTCTGTCTTTTGTTATTTTATGCTTTCAGATGGTAAGGGCAGCTATTTTGAATATAATGGGAAATATTATGGTAATCATGGTTTCCTATTATATTGTTTTGAAATCTATAATGCTTTCATTTATTGGTCTTATTTTGTTTTGTTTGATTTTATTATGTGAGATGGTATGAATGCTATTTTGAAGAAAATAAGACATTATGGTAGCTATTGCTGATTTAGTATCACCTTGTTTTGAAGTCCTACCATGCTTTTGTTCTTCTGTTTTGATTGGTTCTATCCTGTTGTGTTTTATTTATGTGTGATGTTATAGAAAAATTTTTGAGGGAAATCACATATTATAGCAGCCATTGTTCATTTTCTGTTATTTGGTTTTGAAGTCCTGTAATGCTTTCATTCTTTTGAATTTTTTTTATTATATTGTTATGTTTGATATTATTGTGTGTGAATGTATGTTCAACTATTTCAAAGAAAAGAGACATTATGTTAGCTATTATTGATGTCCAGTTGTTTTGTTGTGAAGTGCTGTGTTGCTTGCATTTTCCTGTTCTGATTTGCTTGGTTTCATTCTGTTTTCTTTTGTTCTCTTTAAAAAAAAAAAACTAAAACTAAAAATAAAAAAAAGAAACAGACTGGCAGAATAAATGAAGAAGCAAGATCCAACAATATGCTGCATAAAAGAAACACATTTAATGCAAAAATAAACTAATAGACCAAAAGTTAAAGCATGGAGATAAGTACTCCATGTGACACGAACCTGAAAAAAGCAGGGGCACTATTCTAATTCCAGACAAAGTGTATTTCAAGTCGACTGATTTAGAGAGACAAAGAAGGTTACTACAACTTTTTTTTTTTAATCTTTTTATTGGTACCAGAGATCGAACTCACAACCGCCTGCTTGCAAGGCAGGTGCTTATGCCGCTGAGCTAAATCCCCAGCCCCACTACATCTTTATAAAGGGAACAATCCAAGAAGAAGAAATAATAATCATAAATACATATGCATAAAATACCAGCTATATCAAACAAATATTAATGGATATGAACAATCAAATAAGCACTGTAATGAGACACCGCAATACCACACTGTCACAAATAGATCAACTATACAAAAAAAAAAATCAATCAAGAGCCGGGCATGGTGGCATATGCCTGTAATTCTAGCACTTGAGGATGAGGCATCATCCTTGTAAAATTCAAAATCAGGTTGGGCTACAAAGTGAGTTCAAGGCCAGCCTGAACTTCAGTGATACCCTGCCTCAAAAAGACAAACCAAAAAACAAAAACCAAAGAAATACCATATAAAGATATGGTAACTGGACAATCATGTATAAAGAGTAAGAGGGAAAAATTAATAACAATTTTATGTTGTACAATTTAAGAAAAATGTGGATATTTCAGTAAATGAAGCTATTGTTTCTTCTGGGTCTCAGAACTATATTTATAAATCTGTAGTTTAGCTTCTCTTTGGTTTAAATGGGTTTATTGGACTAACCTGGAAAATATTGTCATTTTTTACTATTTTTTTCTTTTCTTTTTTTTTTGTTTGTCTTTTTGTCTTTTTGAGACTCACTTTTTTGTCTTTTTGAGACTCACTATGCAGTTCAGGCTGGCCTTGAACTCACTTTGTAGCCCAGGCTAGTCTCAAACTTCCAGTGATCCTCCTGCCTCAGCCTCCTGAGTGCTGGGATTACAGGTGTGAGCCACCACACCCGGCTTTTTTACTATTTCCTACAGAGAAAATATTTTCCAATTTTTGTGTTAAACAGCTAAATGGACTTGAATAACAACCTTTTTTATGTTGGGGCTATCTTTGCAATGGTTTCTCTACAGTTGTACACAAATTTTTACTGTAAAATGAGTTAATATATAAAATACTACTTTATGCCATAATAAAGATATTAGTGCTTTTAAGAAAAATACCAGAACTGAACCAAACTTTGAGCAAATCGACTTAGTAGATGTCTACATAGTGTTCCAACCCACTTTAGAATGCACATTCTTCTCAGCTGCAGATGGGCAGCCTCCAAAATAGACTACATAATAATTCACAGAACATGCTTAAGTAAATGCAAAGGACTGCAATTATCCCATGCATATTGTCAGACCATAGTGCAATGAAATTGGAAATCAATGGCTAAAGAAATCACAAGCAGGGGCTGGGGATTTAGCTCAGCGGCATAAGCGCCTGCCTTGCAAGCAGGCAGTCGTGAGTTCGATCCCTGGTACCGATAAAAAGGAAAAAGACAAAAAAAAAAAAAAAAAAAAAAGAAATCATAAGCAGGGGTTGGGGTTTTAGCTTAGCGGCATAAATGCCTGCCTGCTTTGCAAGCGCATGGTCATGAGTTCGATCCCTGGTACCAAAGGGGGAAAAAAAAAAGAAATCACAAGAACTTCATAGACATATGGAAATTAGATAACACCCTGCTGAACAACCAATGGGTCACAGATGAAATTAAATAAGAAATTATAGTTTATACAATTAAACAATAATGCTGATACAACATACTAGAACTATGGAACTCAATGAAAGCAGCCCTGTGAGGGAAATTTACAGTAGTGAATTTCAGAGAAACAGAGCAAGCTCAAATAAATAACCTAGGGTTGAATCTCACACTTCTAGAAAAAGAAGAGCAAGTCAAGTCTAAAGCTCATACAAGGGGGGAAATTACAAAGATCAGAGCAGAAGTTAATGCAGTGGAAACTAAGAAAAAACAGAAAGAACCAACAAATCAAATACTTGACTAAAGGATTAAATAAAATTGACAACTCTTAGCCAACCTTATCAAAAAAAAAAAAAAGAAGACTTAGGGCCAGGGATTTAGCTCAGCGGCATAAGCACCTGCCTGGCAAGTGTGAGTTCGATCCCCAATACTGCAAAAACAACAACAACAACAAAAAAGAAGACACAAAGCCATGCGATTCGGAATGAAAAGGGTGAAATCACAGCAGACCCTGCAGAAATCCAGATTATCAATATCCACTTTGTGAACCCATACTGTAACAAGATGGAAAACAGAAAAAATGGACAAATTCCTAGATACACATGAATTATGAAAGCTGTACCAAGCAGATAAAAAATACTAAATAAACCAGTATCAGTCAATGCAATTGAAGATGCAATTTAAAATCCTACCAAAACCAAAAAACACAAAAAACCTCAAAAAAAGCCAAAAATCTTCCAGGCCCAGGTGGGTTCACCATGGAATGCTATAAGAAATTTATTTATTTATTGCTAAATATCTTTTCTTTTTTTTTTTTGTACCAATGACTAAACTCATGACCTCCTTACACTTGTCAGGCAGGCACAAGTGAAGATAAATCCCCAGCCTTGCTAAGCATCTTTTTGTCTTTCATGTTTTTTTCCTCAGTCCTAGAGATGAACCCAGGTCCTTGAACATGCTAGACAGGTGCTGCACCCCTGAGTTTACTTCAAGCCCTTATTGCTAATTATTTTTGCAGGGTTTTTTCCCTTTTTTTAAAAATTGGTACCAGGGATTGAACTCACGACCGCCTGCTTGCAAGGCAGGTGCTTATGCCACTGAGCTAAATCCCCAGCCCCTATATTTTTGTTTTTTGATATAGGGTCTTGCTATGTAGTCCAGGCTGGCCTTGAATATGTTATGCAGCCCAGCCTGGTCTCAAACTTGAGACACTCCTCCTGCCTCACCCTCTCCAGTGCTGGGATTACAGGTATGTGCCATCATACCCAGCTTTGCATGTTTTTTCTGTTTTGATTTGTTTTTTGGTACTATGGATTGAACTCATGACCCCATGCTTGCAAGGCAGGTGCTTATGCAGTTGAGCTAAATCCCTGGCTTCTGCTTGTTTTTTGTTTTTGTTTTTAGTTTTTTGAGACAAGGTCTCCCTATATAGTTCAGGCTGGTGTTGAGCTCACAGTGATCTTCCTGCCTCAGGACCCAAAGTTCTGGGATTATAGTGGTGTGCCACCATCAATACCAGTTTTACAAGCTTTGTATGCATTTGTTGTCGTCGTTGTTTGTGGTGGGAATTGAATTTATAACCTTGCACTTTCTAGGTAGGCACTATCTCATTGAGCTACATATCTAGCCCTTGTATGCATTCTTTTTCATTTTTATCGGTACCAGGGATCGAACTCACAACCGCATACTTGCAAGGCAGGCGCTTATGCCGCTGAGCTGAATCCCTAGCCCTCTTGTATGAATTTTTTAGGCAAAATATTTTTCCTTTTTTGGTACCAGGGATTGGACTCGCAACCTCATGCTTGCTAGGCAGGCACTCATACCACTAAGCTAAATCCCCAGCAAAGGCAAGGTATTTTTTCATACAACCAGGCTCTATGCTCTCAATCAGGGACTAGACATTGATGTAGAGCTTTTTGATAGTTCACAGTCTGAACTAGACTTTCCTGACAACCCCGTGCTGTCTCCCCATAGTATTTCAGGGTAGAGGGTAGAGAGCAATTGTGGATCCAATCCAGGATTGCACGTGGGATTTTCTTGTCCTGGTTCTTTGGTTCCTTATTCCAGGGCAGCCCTTCAGTTCTGATTTTCTTTTCTTTTTTATCCCCACCACCACCAGTGAGCTACATGCAATCCTCCTGCTTCAGCCGCCCAGACAGCTGGGCTGGAGGCCTGGATGCCACACCTAGCTGACTGTAACATTTCTAGAGAGCACAGCATGACTGTTTCGTGGGATGTCCCTCTGCTGTGTTTCCTGATGTTCAGCTGTAACTGGGTTTGGGTTGTGTACACTTGGCAGAAGCCGAGGCAGCTGTGTCTTTCCCAGAGTGCAGTGTCCTATAGCACCTGGCTCAGTGTCCTGTCCCTGATGTCATCCTTGACCTCTGATCAAGTGCTGTCACCGGGTTCCACTGTGAAGCTCCTCCTTCCTCTGCTCTGCTTCCTTCATCTCTACAAGATTTTTTTTTTTTTTTTTTGAGACAGGATTTCACCATGCAGTTCAGGCTGGCCTTGAACTCCCTTATATAACTGTGGCTGGCCTCAAACTCATGGTGATATTTCTGCCTCAGGCTCCCAAGTATTGGGATTATAGATGTGTGCCACTATGCCCAGCAAGAAATTTAAAGAAGACCTAACACCACTACTTCTCAAATTCAATGAAATTGAAACAGAAGCAATACTCCCAAATTCATTCCTGGAAGCAAGCATTACCCTGCTTTCAAAACCAGAGGAGGATTTAACCAAAAAGGAGAACTACAGGTGAATCTCCCTATTGAAGACAGTTGCAAAAATCCTCAATAAGATACTGGGAAACAGAATGCAGCAAATCAAAAAGATTATACACCATGACCAGGTAGGATTCAGCCCAGGGATGCAGGGATGGTTCAACATATACAAATCAATATAAACAGAGCCAAAGACAAAAATCACATGATCATCTCAATAGATGCAGAAAAGGAATTCGACAAAGTCCAACATTCATGATTTAAAAAAAAACCCACAGCAAATTGGAGGAAAAGGCTCAATCTATGATAAAGCAACATCCAACATCATATTAAATGGATTAAAAACTGAAAGCTTGGGGCCATTTAGCTCAATGACATAAGCGCCTGCCTGGCAAGTATGAAGTCATGAGTTTGATCCCCGGCACAAAAACAAAACAAAACAAAACAAAAACTGAAAGCTTTCTATAATCAGGAACAAGAGAAAGAGATCCACTGTCACCACTCTTATTCAATATAGTTCTGGAAACATCAGAGCAATTAGACAAGAGAAAGAAATAAAACGAATAAGGATAGGAAACGAAGAAGTTAAATTATTGCCAGGAGTGGTGGCTCACATCTGTAATCCCAGCACTCAGAAGGCTAAGGCAGCAAGACCCTGTCTCAAAAGAAAAAAAAGGAGGGGGGGGGATTGGGGATTTAGCTCAGCGGCATAAGTGCCTGCCTTCCAAGTGTGTGGTTGTGAGTTTGATCCCTGGTACTGATTAAAACGAAAAAGACAAAAAAAAAAAAGTTAAATTATTATTATTTGTGGTTGACATATATTTTACATTGAAAACCTCAAAATGTTCACCAAAAGACTTCTAGATTTAATAATTATATTCAGTACTCTAGGTGGATACAAAATCAACACTCAAAAATCAATAGCATTCCTGTATGCAAATAAGAAACTCTCTGAGACAGAAATTAGGGAGACAACACCTTTCATAACAGCATCCAAAGAATGAAATACTTAGGAATCAATCTAATGAAGGAAGTAAAAGATCTTTCTATTGAAACTACAGTATTCAGAAAAAAAGGAGATCAAAAAGGATATCAAAAAATGGAAAGACATCCCTTGTTTTTGGGTAGGAAAAACCAATACAGTAAAAATGGCCATACTTCCAAAATTGTTATACAGATTTAATGCAACCTTGATTAAAATTCCAATACTATATCTGGCAGAATTAGAGAAAACAATCCTAAAATTCATTTGGAACCAGAAGAGACCTAGAATAACAAAAGCAATTCTGGGCAACAAAGGCAAGGCAGGGGGCATCTCAATTCCTGACTTGAAATTATACTATGAAATTGCTGTGATAAAAACATCATGGTACTGTGGGGAAAAAACAGACTCAAGGATCAATAGAACAGATTAGAAGACTCAGAAACAACTCCAAACATACTCAGCCACTTTATCTTTATTTAAGAAAGAGGCCAATAACCTTCACTGGAAAAAAGATAGCTTCTTTAATAAATGGTGTGGAAAAACCAGCTTTTCACATGCCAAAGCTTAAAGTTAGACCTATATCCTTGACCATGTACTAAACTAAAATCAAAATAGGGCAAAGATCTAAAGATTAAAACAGAAGCATGGGTTGGGGGTTTAGCTCAGCAGCACAAGCACCTGCCTGGCAAATACAAGGTCATGAGTTTGATTGATCTCTAGTACCAAAAATAAAAATAAAACAGAAGCACTAAACTGCTTAAGACTGTTAGATTACATACATAAACCTCTTGAAGACACTGGTTTAGGCAAAGATTTTTATGAACTAAACCCTGATTGTACAGTCTAGTGGTTGATTGATTGTGTCAACTTGAGACAGTTAGAAGCTAACTAAATGGGTTTAGCAATTCTACACCCAAGGATGTAGAAGAAGACCCACAAGAGGGTGAGTTCTCACTTCGAGGTATAAAAGGAGAGGAGGAAGGACAAATCCATGCCATTCTTGGGAGAAGCTCCAGTCTTCACCTTTAGTTTGGACCTCGCCTCCTGGCTTCCAGTACAGACTCTTCAGCTTCCCAGCGTAGACTGTTCAGCTTTTCATCACAGAGCCTTTGGCCTTCTGTCGAGGACCCATCAGCCTGCTGGTGTGGACTTGCACAAGACACTAGGGTGAACTCCAGATCTTGGATTGAATCCTTCGGCCTACAGTGCATAGACACCCTCTGCACGCTTCCTCATCGGACTCTGTGACTGACTATCGTAAGCTAATCTTGTTGTTTTTGTATATTCCGGGTTATATCTGTTCTCTCTAGTAAAACCCTGACCAATACATACAGGAAATATCCCAAGAATCATAACTGGATCTCATCTTATTAAAAAGTTTTTCACAGCAAAAAAAAAATCACCAACAGAATGAAGAGAAACCAGTGTAGAAAAAAAGTTTTATCAACTGTTCCTCAAGGGAGATATATACTTATAAATATATATATAGATACACATATATATTATATAATATATAACACATATAGGATATATATGAGTATATAAAGGACTTGCAAAGATAAGCTCCCACTATATTTAAAGACCCAGTCCAAAAAATGGGCATCTGAAATGAATAGACACTTCTCAGATGACTAAGTAAAAACATCAAATAAATATATGAAAAAACGTTAATGCATCACTTGGTCACTTGAGAGATGCAAATTGAAACAACCTTAAGATTTCATCTTACTCCAGAAAGAATAGCTATTGTCAATAAATCAACCAATAACAAATACTGGCAAGGTTGTGGGGAAAAAGAAACCTTTCTTCACTATTGGCAACCACTGTGAAAATCAGTGTTGAGATTCTTCAAAAAACTAAAACTAGCTGGGTCGGTGGCGCATGCTTATAATCCCAGCACTTGGGATTAAAGCCATTCTAGGCTACAAAGTGTGCTGAAGGCCAGCGTGAAATGCATAGTAAAACCCTGCCAACCCCCCACAAAACTAGAGATTCTATTTAACCCATACATTCTTTTCTTGGAATCTTCCTAAAAGAATTAAAAGGACCATATCACTTCAATATATGCACACCCATGTTTATCATCCCATAATTTATAGCTAAATGTTGGAAACAACCTAAATGCCCATTAACAGATAAATGGGTAAAGAAGAGGTGGTGTTTTTAAAATATATATACATAAAATGGAGTATTACTCTGATATAAAGAAAGATAAACTCTAATAGGATTTTCGGCACAGTTATAAGAGAGAATACAAAGTAAAAATGGCCTTTAGTCTAAGGACGCAGAGTGAAACTCCAGGACCACCAGGGCCTAGCTTTCTCTGCTGGACACGTGGTGTACGGGGCATACATATAGCTTTGGTCTGGGGTGGTGCCTAAAGGGGGCATCACTAATGTGCAAGCAGCCAATTGGAATTCTTTTGGAGCCACAGGTAAATTGCCTAGGGTGGGGAAAATGACCTCAAGGTAAACGTCCCTTGGTCCCACCTCTCACTGCTATAGTGTCCTATCTAGGGCAAAATCCTTTCAAGCTCCAGCTGAGACATTTCTAGATAAATGGATGCACCTTGAGACCATACTTCTAAGTAAAACAAATGAGACACCCATGTTTAGAAACCACAATATTTCTCTGGTATGAGAAACCAAAAGTGTAAATAAGGATCAAAACGTACACCAGATATTGGGAAATGGAAAAAATATGTTCAAATGAGAAGAGAAACAAAGGAGGGAGGAGGAAGAAAGGAAGCAAAGGACAAGAAATAAAATAGGAAAAAACAGAAACAAAGCTTTTGCAAGCCGGGTATGGTAGTGCACTTCTGTAACCCCACTACTCGGGAGGCTGAGACAGGAGGATCATTCCAAATTCAAGACCAGCTTGGGCTACAAAGTGAGCCCCAAGCAGCCTAAACTGCAAAGTGAGACCCTGTCTCAAAAAGACAAAAACAAAACAAAACAAAACAAAACCCCAGCTTTTGTAAATAAAAACAGGAAAAAGATTCAAGTGGGGAGGGGAATGAGAAAAAAAGAAACAAGCAACATCATATACAGGTGCAAGTTCCCTATGAGAAGTGTCATCTATCCATCTATCTAAAATGTACCAATAGGTACAGTGCCTGTGTGGCAAGTGCAAGGTCATGAGTTAGATTCCCAGTATCAAAAAAAAAAAAAAAAAAGTACCAATAAAAAAACAGGTGGTGCTGGGGATATAGCTGACAGGCATAAGTACCTAAGCCTGGCAAGAGCAAAGTCCCAGGGGCTGGGGATTTAGCTCAGCGGCATAAGCGCCTGCCTTGCAAGCAGGCAGTCGTGAGTTCGAGCCCTGGTACTGATAAAAAAGGAAAAAGACAAAAAAAAAAAAAAAAAAAAAGAGCAAAGTCCTGAGTTCAATTCTCAGTATCAAAAAAAGTTGAGAAAAAAATTCAAAATGGGCCGGGGAGTTAGCTCAATGATTTAAGCATCTGCTTGGCAAACATGAGGTCAGAGTTCGATCCCTGGCACCAAAAAAAAAAAAAAAAAAAAAAATTAAAAAATGGAAGTCTGGAAAAATGGGTATAGTAGTGCACTCCTATAACCATAGCGTTTGTGAGGCTGAGACAAGATGATGACTGTGTTCCAGGTCATCCTGATACACACAGAAAGAATTTACAGGGATGTAACTCACTGTACAATGCCTTTGGGTTCAATCTCCAGTACAAAAGAAAAAGTAGTGACTTTTTTAAAAAAAATCAACTAAAATCAAGTAACTAAAAGACTAAAATCCCTAACCAGGTGTGGTGGCATACTTCTATAATACCAGTGCTTGGGAGGCTGAGGCAAGAGGATTGCTCTGAATTAGAGGCCAGTATGGGCTACAAAGTGAGTTCAAGGCCAGCCTAAACTGCATAGCTAAATCCTGTCTCAAAAAGACAAAAAAAAAAAAAAAAAAAAAAAAGACTAAAATCCCTGACCTGGGTGTGATGGGACCAGTTTCAGTAAAACCTCGTTTATAGCTTTCCACTGCATGAACGTGCCCTACATTGAAGTCTAACACTGTGGTGCTGTAACTGTGACTATCAAAAGCTAAAGTTTCATGGAAGTGCTGCTTCTCACTGAACTAAATGCCCTTTGCCCTGGTGTAAGAAGTGGTCAGAAAGCATGGGCATTTTTGGTCCCTAAGAACTGTACCTGAGAGGGTGGGGGTTTAGCTCAGCAGCATAAACACCTGCCTGGCAAGCGCAAGGTCATAAGTTTGATCCCTGGTACCAAACAAACAAACACACAAAAAAAACTGCACATGAATTCTTGTTTCATCATTTATCAGCTGTGTCATCGAATATAGCCACTTGGCCTCATCAGTAAAAAGACTAGATATCCCTTCATTTGCTATTTATATTTATATCAAATTGAGGGCAGTGGTCCATGTCTATAGTCCTGGCCAACAGGAAAGCTGAGGGAGCACGCTCCCTTGAATCCAGGAGTTTGAGACTCTCAGCTCAAAAAGTGAACAAACAAAACCCCTTCAAGAAGACAAAACACTAAATGTCAGGCATTGTACTATACATACCATTGGCTTGTTTTGTATTTGTTTTTTACTGTGCTGTTTCTCAGTGTCCAGCCTTTTTGTGGAGAAAGGGTCTTGCTAACTTTTAGCTTTTCGAACAGAAGAGAATTTTTGCCTTTGGTAGAACTCTAAACTCACAATGTCAACACTTGGGAGGCTGACGCTGGAGGTTCAGAAGTTCAAGGCCAGACGAGGCAACATGGTGAGAACAAGTTCCCAAAAGAAAAGAACAACAAAACAAACATGAGGACAGTATACAAAAAAGGCTAGTAACTTTTACCTACGCCTTACTATGATGTCAACAAGTCCTTAGCTGGCTATGACTGTGATTCTACAGATGAAATTGAGGCAAAAAAGTTGCCCAAGTTGGGGTAATGCAGAGCCAGAACGCAAACTCCTGCACATCGCCCAACAGTAAGATTAGTACCTTTTACTGCCACCACTACACTTTGCACACAGTTCAGAGGTGAGCGCAACACAGACGGAAGTCACCGAGTTCAAGGGTCAGCAGGAAGTGGCTGCAGGCCACAGTTCACAAATACGTCACAGCCTGATTAAAGAAGCGTTACGAAAGTAGTTTGACCGAGTCTTCTCAATCGTATCTTAGTTCGTGCAGTCATAAAGTGACCAACACATTCTAAAGAACAAAAACACAATGAAAATGCATACAGCCCAGAAGAACTTCCCAAGAAGCAGCCATGAAAAAAAGAGACCAGTAGCGCACGCGCAGCATCCGGGTTCTCGAATGCGTGCCTAATGTCGACGTGGCAGAAGGAGTGGCCGCGACTGGAGCCTGGAGGCTGAACTTCCGGGGGCGATGCCAAGGCTCCAGGTCGGAACCGGAAGTGGAGCCTGGGTGCCTAAGACGTAGGAACGAAGGCGAACCTGGATCTGGAGCCGGGTGAGGAGTGGCATCGGAGGTTGGGTGGTGGGTAGCAGTGTAGAGAAGAGGATGGGGTATTACTATCCAGATCGGAGTCCGGTTCTGGAAGGAAGAGAGGAGCCTGCGGGCAGGGCCCGAAAAAGAGACCCTCACTGCATCCACGACTGAGGATCAGTCCTAGTCTCTTCTTTCTGCTCACGGCGCAGGTTCCGGCTCCTGCTTCCTGCTCCGAGTCTCTCGAAGGGCGCAACACAACCGTTCTTTAATGCTCAATGGACTAGGTTTTTCTCTGACCATGGCCTGAGAAGCTGTCGTCTAGATCTTGATCCTGGGCACTCCCAGCCTCCAAAGCTCGACTACTTTCAGAGTTCTAGGAAGCTTGCCCCGCCCCCTTGGGTTGTCACTCTGAACTGTCCATCTAGAATGGAATCAAGAGGAGAGTATGATTCCAAGTTCTAGAGTGTGTTTGAGAGAATAATTTTCCGATGAAGAAACTCCTCTGACTTTAGAAAGAAGGGGAGGCAGATATCTGTCAAATTTAGAGTCAGTGACCCTGTGTAAGGTTTAGGATTTGGTGGGTTGGAGTTTAGAATGCTAGTCCAGGAGCAACTCAGATGTTCTGTAGTTAAGCTAGCCTTTCCTAGCCAAGAGGAGATCCTCATTGTTTTGTAGTAGCTCTTGTGAGGTCTTCTGCCTCTTCCTTCCTTTCTTTTTCTTTCTTTTTTTTTTTTTTTTCTGAGACACCATCTCACTATATGGTCCAGACTGGCCTAGAACTGGGCTTATATAGCCCAGGCTGGCCTTGAACTGTTGGCGATCCTCATGCTTCAGGGTATCTTGCCTGGCCCCTTCAGCTTAGGATAATTAGGATGATAAAGCTTTGTATAATAGATATGATCTCCTTTTTATGGAAGAACAAGAACTGAACCTCCTAAGGCTCTCTATCACTTATTGCCTGGGCAAGATTGTAGTGAGTTTGATGGTGCCCTACATTCATAATGATCATGTATTTATTTATTTCTCTTTTTGAAACACTGTCTCACTGTCTCACAGGCTGGCATTGAGCTCACTTTGTAGCCCAGGTTGGCCTCGAACTCGGTACAATCCTCCCTGAGCCTCTCAAGAGCAGAAACAATGGAGAAGTGCACTAGGATTTTAAAAGACACACAGTGCTCTCTTTGAGGGAAAAGATGAATGATTTTTCTCCATGAAGTCCTACCTGCCACTTACTTTCTAACTGCCTGTATAACTTATGTGAAGAAGATGTTTTGGCTTAACTCAAGTTTTAATCAGTTGCTTCGCTAAACTTTTTTGCATTTGGTAATTAATGTTTCAGTTCATATACTCTTATTATTTTGTGTTTTTGTGATGGAGGTTTGCTGGGACTCATGATCTGCCAAAACCTCTCAAATAGTTGGGATCACAGGCATGTACCACTACACTGGGCTGTCATACATTCTTTAGCAGAAAGGCTGAGATTGGAGTGGCTTTTGGGGATTGTTATGGTTCAGCCACAGATGTCATTTCTTAAACTGTTACTCTTAAAAAGTTGTCTTTTTTTTTATACTGAGAATTGAACTCACTACCTTACTGTGCCACTGAGATATATCCCTAACCCAAAAGTTTGTCTTTTGAAGGGGAGAGATTTTGCCAATTAAACCTCGACTTTTGCCTTGTGATTAAAAACAACTAGCATAGGCTGGGGATTTAGCTCAGCGGCATAAGCACCTGCCTTATGAGTTCAATACCGATTAAAAAAAAAAAAAAAACTAGCACAGTCAGGATTGGTGCTGGCACACACCTGCCCAGTGCTCAGGGGGATGAGCCAGGAGGATTGCTGTGAGTTCAAGGCCAGCCTGGGCTCCATAGTGAGTTCAAGACCAGCCTGAGATACACAGAGAGACTCTGTCTTGGGAAAAAAAGAAAAAACAGCACACTAGAGGATACTCATTGTTTATTGAAGGAATGGTTGAGTGAATGCTGGAGAGAATCAGTGGAAAATGGAGACATTCTTTCATTTATCTGTAACTTTGTGGTAATTCAGCAGCCATAAGATTCTTGGTAACTAGACACTAGAAATCATACCATTGTTGGGCTGGGGATTTAGCTCAGCGGCATAAGTACCTGCCTTGCAAGCAGGCAGTCATGAGTTCGATCCCCAGTACCGATAAAAAGGAAAAAGACAAAAAAAAAAAAAAAAAAAAATCATACCATTGGAAAGTGGAGGCTGCTGCTTCATTCTAGTGGGTCTGTATGAAGCTGAAATTTATACCCACTTGGCAGTGTCAAAGCCAAAGTGGAATTCACAGTAACAAAATCCTTTCTTTAAGGAAGCATAACTGGATACTGGTTGGGGCAGAAAGAGATCCAGTGGCAGTGTGGGAATGATTAAGCTGATCACTGCCTCATGAGGTCAATCCCTTTTTATCTCTACTTCTTAACTTGAGTAGTTGCTCTCTCTTCAGAAAACTTGTTTTGACTTGTCAGGCCTGGTGGAGCCTACCTATAATCATTGCACTCAAGAGGCTGAGGCAAGAAGATTGCTGTGTGTTCAAGGCCAGCTACCTGAGTTCAAGGCCAGCCTAATCTCCATAGCAAGAACCCTGTCCAAAAAAAAGGATAGTATGTGTTTTGACTAATTTCTCTCTTTTCTGTCATCTAATAGGTGAGACCAAGTTGGGGATGCTCTCATAATGAATGTCAACCAGTCAGCTCCACCTGTGCCGCCATTTGGGCAGCCGCAGCCCATTTACCCAGGGTATCATCAGTCCAATTACAGTGGGCAGCCAGGGTCTGCAGCACCTCCAGCTTCCTATGGAGCCTACAATGGTCCAGTGCCAGGCTATCAGCAAACACCCCCTCTTGGTATGTTTCCAAGTTTCTTTTTGTGCAAAGGCAGGAATCAGTAGTGGTCAGGTTGGATTGTTTTGCTCTAGCAAAGCAGCTTAGGGAGTTTAGTGGCTGGGATTGAAAAACATAAATCTGGCTTTCTGAAACTGCGAGGCCTGTCTATAGCCATTCCACTCTGAACATGCCCGATCTCTTCTGAAACCTTCCTTCCTTGTTTTATATGGGTGACTGGTTTCTGCCTTAAGCCATCTAGTGAGAGTACATTTTCCAGGTTCAGTGGGTGTCACTCTGTAGAGCCTCACTCGTTCCCATTGGTGAGAGCTAAATGGAAAGGTTATGATCTTAACTCCTCCAGAGCCTGTTGACCTAAAATCCCACCCAAATCAGTGTTTCTCTTTCTCTATCTTCATCTCTATCTCTGTCTCTATCTTCTCTGTTTATAACCATATCTTTACCTGTACCTCTCATTGCACTGATGACTCTGGAATGACTCTTGTCTATAAGTGATTCTGAGATGAAAAGTGTTTGTGCCTGATTTTTGGTACTTCTTATATCTTCTAATAGATATCTTATATCTGTCATTTCTTTTTCTTTGCTTAGTTTCCTCTGCTTTTTCTATGTTCTATAATGTCAGGGAAATGAGACCAATCTGGTTCTGTGTTAGGCTCAGTATTTAGTTTTTTTGAGGGGGAGTCTGCTGGAGATCTAACCCAGGACCCTCTCTATACCAAGCATGTGATCTACTGCTGAGCTGTACCTCCATCCACAGGTGTTTGGCTTTTATGTTAATTTTTAAAGAATAGCAGTTACTCTACAAATTACCCACAGGGCATTTCAGAAACTATTTATAATGGTACTGCTTTTATTAGCCATATGGTGTGCCAAATTTTTTCTTTTTTTTTTTTTTTTTTAACTTTTTATCGGTACCAGGGATCGAACTCACGATCGCCTGCTTGCAAGGCAGGTGCTTATGCCACTGAGCTAAATCCCCAGCCCTCTTTTTGTTTTTTTGAGACTATGCACTATGCACAGGCTGGCCTCGAACTCACTTTGTAATGCAAGCTGGCCTTGCATTTGCAGCAATCCTCCTGCCTCAGCCTCCTGAGTGCTGAGATTACAGGCATATGCCATCATGCCCAGCCTGTAATTTATTGTTGCTTTTGTTTGTTACTCAGGGCCTTGGCACTAAGCTACATCCTCAGACTGTGTTTAGTTATTATGTCACAGTCTTTTACCCAGGCTGGGATTGAAATTATGATCCTCTTGCCTCGGCCTCCCAGAATACTGGGATTACAAATGTGCACCACCATGCATGGCTTCTCTTTATACTTTTAAAGAGTAAATTCCGTGCTGCTGATGTCCACCCCTGTGTATTACTGACCCATCTTAGGTTAAAAAAAAAGGGCACTGGGGAAGCATAGATACGATTTGGAAAATGAATGAAGTATTGCCATTTTAATTATAGCTGTGAAAAAAAATCTTCGAGGGGCTGGGGATTTAGCTCAGCGGCATAAGCACCTGCCTTGCAAGCAGGGGGTCGTGAGTTCAATCCCCGGTACCCATAAAACAAAACAAACAAACAAACAAAAAAAAATCTGCGAGGTGGTAAAATTAAATTTTTTTTTTCTCTTTTTTTGCCGGTACCGGGGATCGAACTCAATGACCACCTGCTTGCAAGGCAGGTGCTTATGCCACTGAGCTAAATCCCCAGTCCTCTAAGGTGGTAAAATTACATCTTAGTTCTTTGGAAGCATCTTCCTTGGTTGGGATTTTGCCTGGACAGAGTCTGTGTCTGCTCTGTCTAGTTGATTTATCAAAATGGAGTTGGTTATTCTTTAGCTGGGTGTAGTGGTACACACCTATAATCCCACCACTCAGGGGGCTGAAGCAGAAGGATCACCATGAGTTCAAAGCCAGTGTGGGCTGTGTAATGAGTTCAAGGCCAGACTGAATTATAGAGGGAGACCGTGTCTAAAATAAATAAAATGAAATGAAATAAAATAAAATAAAGAGCTTTGTCACAGAGAGGAAAACCTGTCTGGTTCTTTCACGATTAGTGAGCAAATTCAGATTACTTGTCTTTTCCTATGCAGGTTCTGTAATATCTAATCTATAACAAAGACAGCTAAAGAAAAATTGAGCAGAGGTCAGTTTCAAAAGTGGCTTGCTAAGTAACTAATAACTTTCTTCCCACATGTGGGAAAGGTGGCTAAGATGAGTAAAAGTAGCCTTGGTGGCAGCTCCGATGCATAGAAAGGATGGTACTGGGGATTGAACTCATGACCTTATTCTTGCCAAGTAGGTGCTTCTGCCACTGAGCGAAATTCCTGGCCCCATGTCCTTGAACTCTTTATGTACCTCTTTATGTACCTGTCTTGAACTCAGCAATCCTCCTGCCTCAGCTTCCTGAATGTTGGGATTACAAGCATACAAGCCACTGTGCTTGGCTGAAACCCCCATATTCTTGTGGCTCTGGTTACAGCTTCTCCATAGTGTACTTGTTTAGGAGAGCGTAGGCTGGGTGTAAGGCATCTGTGTTCAGAGTGCCGCTGGAGCACGAGTTGCATGCTGATAGTGTACTGTTCACTGTGCAGCTGTGGTACTGGGTCAGCAAAGGTCTGAGATATTGATTCTTGCTTTGAATTCCTGGCTAAGGGAGGAGGATAAAGTTATTTCCTAATCACTTGCTTTGTGTCCTTTACCCTCAGGTGTGTCAAGAGCTCCACCCTCTTCAGGGGCACCCCCATCCTCGACAGCACAGGCACCTTGTGGCCAGGCTGCATATGGCCAGTTTGGCCAAGGTGATATACAGAATGGACCCAGCTCTTCCACCGTTCCCATGCAGAGGTGTGTATTTGGGTTAAGCTAAAATTAGTGAGTTCCTTGTAGATCCCTTTCTCTGTTCCTTATGCCTTATATTTTGTCATCTTTTTTTCCATGCCATAGATGCTGTTGATTATAGGTTACAGGTGTCCTGTGGGTTACTGACCCATTTTAGTACTTGAGCTCTTTTTCGTTGAACCTGAGTTCTGTTCTGTTCTTTTCCCCCTCTTTTGCAGAACCCCAGGTCCCCTGCATGGTAGGCAAGTACTCTACCATTGAACTAAATTCCTAGCCCCACTCAATTGATTAGTTTGTTTGATTGATTGATTGATTAGTTTTGTGGTACTGTGAATTGAAACCCAGGCTGTTGTACTAATCTCCATTCCCATTCTTGAGACAGCGTTTTGCTAAGTTGCTCATTTGTCCAAACTGGGTTTGTGCTTTTGAGTTTGAGATCCTCCTGCCTCATCCTTTCAGAGGATATGTGATGCCTGTGATCTGTGGTGTCATAGGTGTGGACTGCCATGATTGGCTAGTATCCATTTTTTTTTTTTTTGAGACAGAGTCTTGCTATGTAATTCAGGCTGCTCTAGACTCATTATTTAGCCCAGACTGGCCTTGAACTTGCAGTGGTCCTCCGGGCTCAACCTCCCAAGTTGCTGAGATTAAGGCATATACCACCACACTCAGCATTTTTTGTCTTGTTTTAGACATCTTTAATAATGGTTGCAGTCTGAGGTTTAAGGATGGAAGGAGGACAATCTCAGGATTAGTTATATCTCCTCCAGGAGCTTCTCCTTTTTCTGTAGAGTAGGTAGGCACTTAGTAGACTGATTGGTTATGTTTGTGCATGACCAGTTATAAAATGAAAAACACTCAAAAGAAAACCATGTAAGCGATGAAAACTTCATTGGTACATGACTTTTTTTTTTTTTTTTTTTTGGTGCTGGGAATCAAACTTACAACCTCGTGTTTGCCAAGCAAGCACTTATACCACTGAGCTAAACCCCCAGCCCAGTACATGACTTTTTAACCTCTGTTTACATGAAAATTCACCAACTAAAGGAAGTCATCTCTGATAGAAGGTTTTCTGTTTTCTGGTAATAAGTAAAGTACAAGTATGGACAGAAGATGTGATAATGAAAGATTCACTTTTGGGCTGGGGATATAGTTCAGTGACGTAAGTGTCTGCCTAGCAAGTTCATGGTCTTGATTCCTGATCCCCCCCACACACAATAAAGATCTTATGACACTAAGTGTCCAAATTATACGTTTTTAGTGTTGAATAGAAGCCTGAATAAGGTACGTGAGTGGGATACATGGAAGACAACAGACCGACAAAGTTTGGAGCTGTTTAAATAATGCCGATTGGGCTGGGGATTTAGCTCAGCAGCATAAGCACCTGCCTTGCAAGCAGGCAGTCATGAGTTCGATCCCTGGTACAAAAAAAAAAAAAAAAAGTGTAAATAGTGCTGATTAAGGAAAGCCTCTCTGAAGACCTCAGTGAAGAGATGAAGTGAGCCATGCAACAATCTGGGGGAAGAGTCTAATAGAAAGAAGAAATGAAGTCTAAAGGTCCTGAGGTAGAAATAAATTTGTTGGCTGTGAGGAGGAGCAAATTTAAGTGTGGGAGTTTGTGGTAGAGCTCAATGGTAAAGCTGTTGCCTCGCATCTGTGAGGCCCTGGGTTTGCTCCTTACTGCGGCAGAAACCAACCAGATGAACAAACAAAGACAATGAGGAAGAGCAGTAGTGTGGTGGCATATAAACCAGGAGAGTGTGGCGTCTGGAATAATCTGGGGAAAAAAATGGTTTCAAGTTCATAGTTAAGTGTTTAGAAAGTGAAATCCTCAAGTTCTAGAGACCAAGTAGAGACCAAAAGTCAGAGTGATAAGTTGACTCTGTGACTATCTGTGAGTTTGGTGGGAATTAAATTATTATCTTGAGAATACAAGATGGCCAGGTATGGTGGCAGGCACTGGTGATCCCTGCTACCAAGGAGGCTGAAGCAGGAGAATCATTTTAGCCAAAGAGTTCAAGACTAACCTGGGCAACATAGCAAGACCCTAGATTGATAGATGGGTAGGCAGATGGCTAGATGGAAGGAAGTGGGGGAAGGAAAGAAGAGAAAAGAAAAGTCAGAACAGGCCTAGGGACTTAAGTTTAAGCAGGTACTGGGGATAGAAGAAGTTCTTGGACTTTCCTGAGAAATGATTGGAATTCCTTCAGTGAACAGTTAGATTAGGAAAAAACCTGCACACCGGCTGAGGGCAGTGCTAAGGAGTTCTGTTTTTCTCTGGTTGACTGTTAGGAAGGAGTGGGGGGTGAGGTCTTGAGGCTACAAGTAGACGTGAGGGAACATTTTGGAGTCATAAAATGTTCTAAATTGGATTCGGTTTGATGACTGAAATTAAAAACCACACTGTGCATTTAAAGGGGTGATTTTAATGACATGGAAATTAATGTTCTCACTGTTTTTTAAGTTTGATCATGGGTACCTTCCAGAAGCAGATATGAAACAAATCACAATCCCTTAACTCAGGCCATGAGGGCTTCTCTGAGGAGGGAAACAATTGTTTTGATTCAGTAGAAACTTACTAGTGGACAGCAGATAGTAGGCCAATAACAGCATTAAAGGAAAATAGTTATCAGTTTACAACTGTAGCTTATTAAAAGGGCAAATTAAAGATATTTCAGATCAAAGAGTTGGTAATATACAAACTTGGTTAAAAAAACTACTACGAGAGAGACTTAAGATCAAAAGGAAAATGAGCCCAGAAAGAAGGATTTTAAAAAGAAAAACAGATACTGAAGTAGAAATAGAGCCAGGCATGATGGTGCATGCCTGTAATCCTTGCTAGTTGGGAGGATTGTGAGTTGGAGGCCAGCCTATGCAATTTAGTGAGATTCTGTCTCAAAATAAAATAAAAGGGGCCGTGGGTGTAGCTCAGTGGTATGGTATTTGCCTTTGCCTGGGTTTGAGCCTCAGCCATTTGCCTGTAAAAGAAGGAAGGGAGAGAAGAAGGAGGGAAGCAGGGAGGGATGGAGGAAAGGAAGGAAGGAAGGAAGGAAAGAGAAACACAGTATAGACCACCACTTTTTGGTAATGTCTCGCATTGAATGGATATACCACATTTTCTTTATCCATTCTGATTTTTTTCTGTTGTTAACTTTGAGACAAGATCTTGCTATGCAGTTCAGGCTGGGCCTGAATTAACTATGTAGGCCAGGCTGGCCTCCCAACTTGTAGCCATCCTCTTTCCTCAGCCTTCCGAGTGCTGGGAGTACAGGCATGCACCACCATTTCTGGCTCTATTCTGAATTTTAGCTTGATTTTACAATCAAGCACCCCCCGCCCCCCGCCTTCTTCAGTGCTGGGGATTGAATCCAGGAGCTTACACATGCCAGTGTTCTACCACTGAGGCCAACCCAGCATAGTTTTTTTGAGATGAACTTATGCTGATGAGAATAATTAGAAAGAGAGAATACCGAGGAGAAAGCATACTGGAAAGACAAGTTGCCAAAATGAAAAAGATATTTATAAATAAAATAGAATGGGAGAAATCATAGTGGAGTGCTTGCCTAGCACGCACCAGGCTCTGAGTTCAATCTCAACACCAAAAAAAAGTATCTGCAATATATAAAGAGCTCCTACTAATCACAGGACAGTCCAGGGGGAGGGAAAGGGGAAGTAAAAATAATTAGATGTTGTCTTAGTTACTTACCTTTCATTGCTGGGACAAAATACCCAGCACCCAAAATTAAAGAAGGAAAGGTGTGTGGAAGTTCAGTCCACAGTCTGCTGACTGTCTTTAATAGATGGTGCTGGAAAAACTGGCTGTACACTTACCAGAAGTTAACGCTGGACCCATATCTTTCACCATACATTAAGCTAAAATCAGAGTGGATTAAAGATCCTAATATTAAAATAAAAACATTAAGTCCACTGGAAGATAGAGTAGATAAAACTCTTGAAAACATGGGTGTAGGCAAAGACTTTATGAACAAAACCCCAATTGCACAGGAACTATTACAAAGAAAAACAACAAATGGGATCTCATCCTGTATGAAAAGCTTTTGCACAGCAAGACAATCCACCAACAAAGTGAAGAGACAACCCACAATGTGGGAGAAAATGTTTGCCAGCTGTATCTCAGGCAAAGGATTAATATGGAGTGCATATAAAGAACTCAAAAAAATCAGTCCTCCCAGATTTAAAGACTCAATCCAAAAATGGGCATCTGAGATGAATATATACTTCTCAGACGGAGAAATACAGACAGCAAATAAATATATGAAAAAATGTTCAACATCACTGGTCATTCGAGATATTTTTTAAAAAAACACTGAGATTTCACTTTACCGCAGAAAGAATGGCTAGTGTCAAGAAATTAAGCAATAACAAATGCTAGAGAGGATGTGGGAAAAAAGGAACCCTTCTCCACTGTTGGTAGGAGTGTAGACTGGTGCAGCCATTGTGGAAATCAGTGTTGAGATTCCTCAAAAAACTAGGACTAGAGATCTCATTTGACCCAGCTATTCCCTTTCTGGGTCTCTTCCCTCCAAAATTAAAAACATTATACCACAGTGATACACGTGTACCATGTTTATAGCAGCACAATTTATAATAAGTAGATCTTGAAAACAACCCAAATGCCCATCAGCTGAGGAATGGATAAAAATGATGTGGTGTTTTTATACATGGAGTACTACTTGGCCATAAAAAAGGATAAACTATGCAAGGTCATTAGTTTGATCCCTGGTACAAAAAAAAAGAAGGATAAATGTGAGACTTTTATAAGTAAATGGATGCAACTTGAGACCATACAGATAAGTGAAATAAATCATACACACTTGGGTAAAAACATAGTCTCACTAGTGTAAGAAGCTGAAAGGAACAAGATGTGTATATGTGTGTATATATGTGTATGTGTGTGTGTGTGTGTGTGTGTATAAAAAATAGTTAAGATAGTTATACTACTGCTCTCTCTGAATTCATTTGAAGGGAAAGATTTGTACTGCTATTGTTTGGATGGTTGAATGAAGATGTCTTGTGCTCCGGTTGAGTGATTTGGGGATGACAATGTGTAATTATGTACCATTTTTGTGCAACTGATATATTTTGAAATTTTTTTTCTCTTTGAAATAAAATGGATTTGAAAAAAAAAGTTAATCAGCGGGCTCCAAGGCAGGGTGGTATGGCAAAGGGGCAACAGTTAAGGTGGCAGAAGACAGCAAAGCAAGCAATGAAGGGAAACCAGGAGAGAAGCCTTTTCTCTCTTACCTTCTCAGCAGGGTAGGCCTCTGGGGGGTGTAACACTCACACCATCTGCCTGCCCTCTTGCACAGGCTGAGGATGTTTGCAAAGTAAGGACCCTGGCCCCTTGCTGAGTCACTTAAACTTCTTTCTCAAATTGACACAATGAACAACATCCTAGAGCATAACTGTTCCTTGTTACAACCCAGAATGTAGAAATACTGAGTTTCTTAGTTAAATTTCTAGACTTCTCAAGTTGACACAATGTATCAATCATAGCAAATGTGTTCTGTACTTGTGCCAACTCCCCATGATGGATGTAATCATTATGTACTGTTACTATAAACATGTAGTGATAGAAATCATTTAAAAAAGATAGTCCAGTTGAAAAATAATGAAGCTGGGCTGGGGATTTAGCTCAGTGGCATAAGCGCCTGCCTCATAAGTGTGTGGTTGTGAGTTTGATCCCTGGTACCGATAAAAATGAAAAAGACAAAAAAAAAAAGCAAAAGAAAAATAATGAAGCTGGGTGTGGGGACACAGATCTGTAATCCCAGCACTAGGGAGGCCAATATATATATGCGCACACACAAACAAAAACAGAAAGAAAAATGTATGCAGACCAGGCATGGCAGCACACTTGTAATCCCAGCACTTGGGAGGCTGAAACAAGAGTATTGCTGCAGGGGCTGGGGATTTAGCTCAGCGGCATAAGTGCCTGCCTTGCAAGCAGGCAGTCGTGAGTTCGATCCCTGGTACCGATAAAAAGGAAAAAGAGTATTGTTGCAAGTTGAGGCCAGCGTGGGCTACACGGTGAGTTTAAGGCCAGCCTGAACCACATAGTGAAACTGTTCAAAAAGACAAAAAAAGTAGGGCTGGGAATTTAGCTCAGCGGCATAAGCGCCTGCCTTGCAAACAGGCAGTTGTGAGTTCGATCCCCGGTACCGATTAAAAAGAAAAAGACACCCCCCCCCAAAAAAAAAGAATGTCAACAACAACAAAAAAGTATGTACCCCTCAGGAAAAGAAATATTTTATAAATATTTTAATACTAACTTTATTGGGACATCATCAGATTAATGCAAGTTACCTTTGGACTTGACAATTGCAAGAGGTGCTCACGGTGGTGGCCTTTAGCTTCCAGACATTTATTACTATGCAGAATTGCCTCTTCGATAATCTTCGTCATTGAGATTGCTGTACATGTGTTTTCTTTCTTTCTTTTTGTATCCAGGAATTGAACTCAGGACTGTAACTATATTTTCAATTTCTTCTCTAAGAGTGGGCAATGTAGTGGGTTTTCTGCAATACATGACATCTTCTAGGGTCCCCACAAGGGTAACAGCATCTGCTGAAAAAAAATCATACTATTTTTCCTGAAGTATATATACATTTTTTGGCAAACTATCTATGAATATTTATTTCATCCTAAGAATTTGAGGCTAGCAACATAACAACCTTGCTCAAAAATGGATGAATGAATGTTAACAGCAACATTATTTGTAAAACCAAAAATCAGGCTTTCCTGGCAGATGTGAGACACTGGCTCTAATCTCCCTATATCATAAGACATGTTTAGTAAGTAGAATAATGTTTATTGATGAAGGAGAAATGAACTGTAGCTAGAGGTGCTATCACAAGATAAGTTTCATAAACATTGTTGAACAGAGCCAGGGATTTAGCTCAGTGGCATAAGTGCCTGCTTGGCAAGCGCAAGGTCATGAGTTCAATCCCTGGTACCAATAAAAAAATAAAAATATACCACATAAGCATTGTTAAAGAAAAGATACAAAATCCAAAGAAATATATATTATCATTCTGTTTTTTTTTTTTTTTTTATTGGTACCGGGGATCAAACTCACAGCTGCACACTTGCAAGGCAGGCGCTTACGCCGCTGAGCTAAATCCCCAGCCCCATATTATCATTCTGTTTAAAAGGTTGAAAAACTGGAATGGATATGGTGATGTATGCCTCTAATCCTAGCACTTTGTGAGACTGAGGCAGGATGATCACTAGCCTGGGTAAGTTAGTGTCTTAGTGAGATCCTGTCTCGAAATAAAAATTATAAAAAGGGCTGGCATGTAGCTCAGTGGGGAGATCCATGGTTCAATACTCAGTCCATACACACGTGTTGCTAACACAAAGATGGAATGATTTTTAGTAAGTTAGGAGAGTGTACTCTGTTACCCCTGGGAAAAAAGAGAAGGTACAATGTGGGAGTTGTGTGTAGAGCCTTTGGATGCTAGTGTGTTCCATTTTTTTACTTGTTTGTTTCATCAGTGGTTGTATTGTGATTCATATATATTTTGTGCTTTTTTTTTCTGTTGATGTTATATATTTATTTTGTAGTTCAGCTTGGAATAAATATGGGTCAGCCTGTTACTTAGACTTTCATTGTTTAGCTTCCATTCTCCTCTGTGTCCCTCATTATTTTGCTATAGGAATAGGCTAAATAAAGAACTTAGAGATGTTTTTTAATTCATAGATAAAGTGATGGTTTACCATTATAAGAGCATGTAACAGAATGGCACTGGCTAGTTGATAGTATTATCCATATTAATGGATCAATACCGTGGAATGAAATTATTCTGACAAGGACTTCTGGAACATCTAGCATAGGCCTAATAGTACATTTAGTGCTATGGAAGACAAATGCAAAGCCCAACAAAGAGCTTAATGTTCACTAGTTAAAGCAAATACTTGGTGAAGAAAATCTTAGTTTATTGAATGAATACCAAAGTGTTTAACTGAAGAACTAATAGAAGCACACAAAGTATAAAGTACCTTATTTGACCTGAGAGTGCTTGCCATATGTTTGTAGAATAAATCTAGTGGAAAATGAAGACGTCACAAATACAGTGCAAATAATCAGAAATGTAATTGGCCCACAAATACATGAATCTGAAGCCATAAGAGAGCTCAGGGTGAAGTAAGATGCCAGACAACAATGTACTTTCCAATGTAATGTGACCTTGCTGACATCTTTGCAGGGCGGCCCAGCTGACCAGGCATTTCTGCTTTCATTCTCTTTCTAGGCTCCCTGGGTCTCAGCCATTTGGATCCCCATTGGCCCCTGCAGTCAGCCAGCCAGCTGCTGTGCTTCAGCCTTATGGCCCTCCCCCGACAAGTGCACAGGTGACCGCCCAGCTGGCTGGAATGCAGATCAGTGGTGCTATGGCCCCAGCCCCTCCCCCTTCAGGGCTGGGCTATGGTAAGTAGTGGTGACCATAGGAATATTCCTGTGCCCTTTTGAGAGACCTAAGGCTCTGTGGATACACCTGAATTGCTTTTATTTCCTGTACCTCTGAGCCTCAGAAGATGGGGCAGGCATACTTGCCCCCTCTTTTGTAGGAAGGGACTTGCTACAGGATGCAGAATGACTACTGACTCTACCTCCTCTACCTCCTCCTCAGGACCACCAACATCAATGGCCTCAGCCTCAGGAAGCTTCCCCAACTCTGGTCTATATGGCTCCTATCCTCAGGGCCAGGCACCTCCCGTTAGCCAGGCCCAAGGTCATCCTGGGATTCAGCCTCCCCAGCGGTCTGCACCCCCATTGGCCTCCAGCTTCACACCCCCAACTTCAGGGGGTCCTCGGATGCCTTCGATGACTGGTTCACTCCCACCTGGACAGGGTTTTGGGGGCCCCCCCATGAACCAGCCCAACCATGTGTCCTCACCTCCTCAAGCTCTGCCCCCAGGTACCCAGATGACTGGGCTCCAAGGACCACCACCACCTATGCACTCCCCCCAGCAGCCAGGTTATCAGCTGCAACAAAATGGTGAGTATTTCACAAGGTCAAGATGGATAGCTTGAGAGCATCATTCCTTGGTTGTGAGGTTTACAAGGCATTTTTTACTTGTTTTGGGCAGGAGATATCAGGATTCAAGCTCACAGCCTTGAGCTTATCTTATACAAGATGTTCTGTTTTTTCATAGAATACAGTTGACTTTATTTTTATTTTATATTTTTGGACCCGGGGATCAAACCCAGTACCTTGCACTGGCCAGGCAGGCATTTACACCACTGAACTAAATCCCTGGTCCCTCTTTTTTTTTGTCATAGTTCAGATAGTGGTTTCTGTGAATGACTTCACCAGGCACTAATGTACCTCATAATTCTATGTTTGTGGGATTTGGAATTAATAACGTGTGCCCTTGTCTCTCAGGTTCCTTTGGACCAGGCAGGGGCCCTCAGCCCAATTATGGAAGCCCCTACCCTGGAGCACCCACCTTTAGCAGTCAGCCTGGGCCTCCTCAGCCACTGCCTCCTAAGCGTCTGGACCCAGATGCCATCCCCAGTCCTGTAAGTAGTTACTTGTGTGGTCCTGAGAAAAGAGTTTGTGTCTGCTAGATAAACCAGTTGGCCTAGATGAGACGTTTATCTAGCATGCCCAAAAGATTTTTCTTATTCATTCATCTTGTAGGCCTAAAATCTCGAAGTGATTTTTGAGTCTTTGAACAATTTTCAGTTTCAGAATCTTTTTTCACTTTTGGGCAGTTTCATTCCACAGTGGCACAGAGAAGGAAGGGAAACTAAGAGAGAGAACAGCAATGTTAGTAGAGCTATGGGTGAAGACTGTGTTCCGTTGTTACTGACATCATGGCATGGTCGTCGCTGCCCTTCCTGGAAGTAGTGGCTGGGTTGTGTCCTCTTAGGCCTAGTAGTGCAGCATTCTTTGGCATTAGGTGTTCAGAGGAGGGCACCCTCACTGGTCTTCCTGCTCCTACTTGGACAGTCCTAGAGGAGGAAGTCCCCAGTACTTTTGGTTGGTAGCTCTGCAGTGTGAATAGGAAGAATGAACTACAGTGAGAGAGAGTGTGTAAAGATCCATGGGCACAGGGAAGCTGCTCCTCCAAGGAAGAGGGTGAACCTCACTCAGCTTCAGGCCCTCCTCAGCAGGCTCAGGATAGAGGCTGGGACTGTACTATACTCCTGTGTAGGGGCCACTTTATAGTCCTGCCTGTAATGTTGCTATGTCAGTTACCCACCATGCTTAGCCATTGCCATATTTCATTCCGTTCTCTTCCCTCTTCCTTTGGGAACCCACCATGGTGAGGGAGCCTGTTGGCTAAGGGTGAACCTGTGAGGATTGAGCAGCTTCTCCTTTCTTTCACCACCTTTACAGTAGGGGGAGTTTGGTTGGGTGTGATGGAGACTTCTTCCCATAAAAGAAGAGATTTTTAGATGGGAGGTTTGGTTTTTGGAGGGAACATTCCTCTTCGTACGGGCTCTCCCATTTAGCCTCTCCTACAAAGCCCTGCTTGCCTCCTGTTTGCTCCCACTCCTCATCTTGCTACTTCACATTCTGAGCCACTGAGGTTTGGAGTTTCAGATGTAAAGAGGGCCTGATTTCAGAAAGGATCTGAGCTGGGCTCCAGCTGTTCATGTCTAATTCATCAGGGTTGAGAGAAGTAACATCTACCTCTTGTTCTTTTGTCTCCTTCCTGATATCCCCCTGCTGCCTTTAAAATTAAAACACTAAAAGCAACTCAATGAGCTGCCTCCTCAGCAGAAAACCAGGCACAGAATAGACCCTGATGCCATTCCTAGTCCCGTAAGTGCAGGGGGTGGGTGTGTCTGTGCGTGTCATCCCTGTGTTAGTGCCATTGATGCATGCCTCTGACCACATCTCCACCTCATCCACCATGTCCATCCTTCTTCATTCTCCTCCCTTAGCCCTTCTAGATCTCTTTTCTAAGCTGAAGGATATGCATGCTTCAAGTCACCATGGAATGAAGAGGTAGCAAGCAGTTAGCAGTGCCTTGAGTATGGGGTGGTAGAGGGTCAGGCTCCTAGGGCGTGGCCAGGCGGCATGTGCATTTGAGTTTTAGTCTTGCTGGCTCCTCCAGGAACCTGCCTCTGTTATATGATGGAACAGGACAAAGTCAAGCAGTAGCTCTTTTTCCCTTTGGGTTTAATTTATCTACAGCCTGTTGTAGAGAAACATTTGTGTAGGTGGCTACTAACATACAGGTTCCTGATATCCCAAACTGGCATTTCTCACAGAGGGATTGCTGGTTTGGGCCACTTCCTTATCAGGAGAGTCTGATATGTTTCTAAGCTTCAACCCTTTTTGCTGCTGGTTACAGTTATTTGGCCTTTACTTTTTTGGTTTTATAAAACTCATCTTGAAGTAACTGACCAAAAGTCACCAGCCTGCACAAAGGTTTGATCACCAGCTTTGCATATCCTTTTTTCTTTTTTTCCTAATTTTCACTGTATCTGTCAAATGTGGGGCTGAGGATTGGGCTATGAGAATTGGACACTTAACTTCTATTTATGCACATTGATGCTTACCTCAAAGGAAGGCAGCATCTGCTTCCTTGTCTTACCTGATCGTTTCTGGCTGTTTAATTCTCTTCTTACCCTGTCCCTTGTTAATTTCATTGAGTGTAGAGTCATTCCAGGTAGATGCATTTTTACGTGGTTACTGTTTGCTTTCCTGCCCTGACTCAGTATGGCTTGGGGAGAGGAGGTGGGAAGGCCCCATGGGGGAAAGATATGGACTCTAAACTTGTGTAATGGTCTGGGATCAGAGTTGGAGCTTTCCAGGCGTGGGAGGAGTGAGATGGTGCTCATTTTTGACTGGGGATTAGGGAACAGTTCATCAGGAAGCCATTCTCAGTGTGGCTTGTCCAGCATCCTGCTGCTGGCTATAGTGTGGAAGGAGTGCAGGCCTTACGTGTGAGATATTCTTTGGCAAATTGTAAAGTTTCTGTGCTGCTGCAGCTCTAGCCTTTCTTTTTCTTAGTACTGTGGGACCTAGCACGTCTTTTTCTTCTATCATCTCATTCATCCGACTTCTTCCCTGCAGATTCAGGTCATCGAAGATGACAGGAACAACCGGGGTTCAGAGCCATTTGTTACTGGTGTACGGGGCCAGGTGCCACCCCTAGTCACCACCAACTTCCTGGTGAAAGACCAAGGTGAGAAGGGTATATATCCTCCCTAAAAGGCTTTTGCTCCAAGGTTATCTTTCTGGTTGGATGTTTTTGGCAGTCTTTAACCAGAGACCAGTCCTTATGTGGGGAAAGATGGCATCAACTCAAGCACATGTGGAGGTGATGGAGTAGCTCTCAGATGGAAGACTGGTATCTGCAGGAATTCTGTGATCTGACCTAGGACTTTCACCTCTTCCTTCAGGGAATGCAAGTCCCCGATACATCCGATGCACATCCTATAATATTCCTTGCACATCTGACATGGCTAAGCAGGCTCAGGTGCCCCTGGCAGCTGTCATCAAGCCCCTGGCAATGCTGCCCCCCGAGGAGGTAAGTCAAGGAAGGGGCTAAAATATAATGGACAGGGGGTGGGGTGGGAGTCAGGATGCTTCCTGTATGTGATCCTAATTGGCCTGATGGAAGACATCTTGACTAGGCAGGACAGGATGGCATCTTCAGTAGCTTCCTTCCCAGGGTCTGTGGCTGAAGGAATAGTAGAGATGACAGCAAAAACCCAACAAATTGCAGTGTGGGACCAGGGTTCATAGGATGAGCTGGGGAAGACAGCTGGAGATAAGAACATCTCATTGCATGATCATCTCTATGAGATAAGCATTCTGTTTTTTTCTTTACTTCAATAGGTTAGGGATGTTAGGACAGCGTAAAGAGAAAAGGTATATTAGGATCCAATACTGCATCCCTTACCTGGTTTAGAGCTGATCTGTCACTCCAGTCCCTGAAACCAGTGTGGAAAAAAGAATAGGGCAGCTCTTTTTCAGGCCTTGATAGCTTACTGTCATGTTCATGCCTCACTGATATAAATTCAAATGGAGTTCTCTTGACCTGGAAGCTCAAGGCACTGTTTATATTCTGCTTCTGTCCATCCCTTTCTGTGTTTTTCTTTTTTCTTTCTGGATCCCAGTGGGGATGCCTGGATGCTATCTCTTACATAAAGTGACATCTACCTGGATCAATTATTCGGTGACACAGAATTCTATGGGTGAGGGAGAGAAGTATCAGGGGAGGAAGCAGAGGTCAAGATCCCTTGGGCAGGAGTAAAAGGGATTGAAATTAAGGCCAGGAACAAAAATCGTGTGTAATCTCTGGCTTCCCCTTTGTACACCCATAACATTCCCTGGCTTGCTATGGCAAATCTCACAGCCCCTCTTCTCTTCTGGGAAGAAATGCAGTCTGGGAAGAGAGTAAAAAGAGAGAGAATGGTGGAATGTAGACTGTTTTAGACACTTTCCTGTGATCATTACCCTCATCCTGTGTCCTCATCCTTTTCCAACCTGTTCCTTCCAGGAGCACGTGCCAGTTTTCCTTCCAGGTTGTCCTTTTGCTCCATCTGAGCCTCTCCCCTTTGCTCCTTAGGCTTCACCATATGTCGTAGACCATGGTGAATCTGGCCCCTTACGCTGCAATCGCTGCAAAGCATACATGTGCCCTTTCATGCAGTTCATCGAGGGAGGAAGGCGCTTTCAGTGCTGCTTTTGCAGCTGCATCAATGACGGTATGTCTATGGAAGCTAGTATTTGGGGAGGAAAAGGTCCTCATGGCATCTTTGCGTTTTTTTTTTTTTTTTTTTTTTTTTTTGTCTTTTTCGTTTTTATCGGTACCAGGGATCGAACTTACGACTGCCTGCTTGCAAGGCAGGCGCTTATGCCGCTGAGCTAAATCCCCAGCCCCCCTCATGACATCTTGATTATTCTCCTTTTTAGTTAGATGAGGGTCCATTTTTCAGGAGCTGGAAACAGGGTACATGTGAGAATGCGAGGTAGCTCAGCTAGGGCCAGATGTACTAAGATTGGGCCTGGACCCTTTGAATAACATTCTGCATATTCCCTGCAGTTCCCCCCCAGTATTTCCAACATCTGGATCACACCGGCAGACGTGTGGATGCTCATGACCGTCCCGAGCTATCTTTGGGCTCTTATGAATTCTTGGCCACTGTAGATTACTGCAAGGTGAGGGAAGGTAGAAGGAGAAGAGCTGTGGGTGGAAAATAATGAAACAGCTAAGGATAGCTGTTATCATTCCTCTTATCTCTTCCTGGTTTTTTTTGATGCTGGCTACTTTCTGGTCAGTTGACCTGCTCAACTGGCCTCTTTCCTCCCAACATTTCCTTCTTCTGCAGAACAATAAGTTCCCCAGCCCTCCTGCCTTCATCTTCATGATTGATGTCTCATACAATGCCATCAGAACTGGCCTCGTTAGGCTCCTCTGTGAGGAGCTTAAGTCACTGTTGGACTACCTGCCCAGGTAAGAGTTGTGAAGCTGAGGTGATTCCTTTGGCTGATGTTGGGGTGTCTGGGTTGATGGCATCAGCAGAGCCCAATGTCCTGAAGTTGTGATTGGTGGATAAGGTGGTAAATCTAAATAACTGTCACCTTTTACAGGGAAGGTGGGGCAGAAGAATCAGCAATCAATGTTGGCTTTGTCACCTACAATAAGGTGCTCCACTTCTACAATGTGAAGAGCTCATTGGCCCAGCCACAGATGATGGTTGTATCCGATGTGGCTGATATGTTTGTGCCACTGCTAGATGGCTTCCTGGTCAATGTCAATGAGTCTCGGGCAGTCATCACCAGGTAAGCCAGATCATGAGGGTAAGGGGAGTAGAGAGAGTACAATCATAGAAGGGCAGGGAGCCAGGCAAGGTAGCACATTCCTGTATTCCCAGGTATCTGGGGAGCTAGGCAAGAAGATTTATAAGTTTATAAGTCCAGCCTGGGTAACTTAGTGAGGCTCTGCTTCAAAATAAAAAAAAGGGCTAGGGATGTAGCTTGGTAGTACTTACCTAGCATGGCGGATCCTAGGTTCATTCCTTAGCACTGCAAAAAATAAGAAGCAAACTGAAACCAAAAAATGGTCAGAAGAGGCTGAGACAGGCAGATCACTGCAAATTCAAGGGCAGCCTCTGCTACATAGTGAGTTGAAGGCCAATATGAACTCATAGTGAGACCCTATCTTAAAAAAAAAAAGAAAAAAAAAAAGGCCAGGTAGTTGAACAGAGGAGTTTGTAGTGAAGAAGGGGCTGTAGCTTAGGAGTTTTAATAGTCTGGGCACCAGGTAACTCTTAGGGAAATTGAGAAAGAGGCAGAGGAATCTGGGTACTAATTTGGGTTATCTTCTGTCACCTGTCTCTTCAGCCTCCTGGATCAGATTCCAGAAATATTTGCAGACACAAGGGAAACAGAGACAGTGTTTGCACCGGTTATCCAGGCTGGGATGGAGGCCCTGAAGGTAAGGCCGGAGTCCCAGACAACTTCCTGTCTTGGTTTCCTCTGACCATCTTTGGACCCCTGGAATGCTGTATTCATTTTCTTCAGTGATTGATGCTGCCCAGTAAGTCAGCTTGTCTGACACTTGGTACTGAAGTGAAGAGGGAAGGGATGAATAAATAATGATGGGTGAACAAAGGAAAGAATGAACAAGTACGCTGTCTTCTTTCCTAGGCTGCCGAGTGTGCAGGGAAGCTGTTTGTGTTCCACACGTCCTTACCTATTGCAGAGGCCCCAGGGAAGCTGAAGAACAGAGATGACAGGAAGCTGATCAACACAGACAAAGAGAAGGTGTGGGAATGGAAGGAGGAGGGAGGCCTTTCCATTACAGAAGGTGATGACACTTCCCAGTATCCACTTGTAACTTTCTTAAGGGACTGTATTCATATGTCACATCTGTGACTTTAGCCTGCTGCTCTTTTCCCACATTATCTATCCCATTTTGACTTAAAGCCTGTGATGGACTTTTTCTTAAAGAGCACTTTTTACTACTGTTATAAACTCCTGTTTATAACTACTACTGTTAGATCTGAAGTCTTAGAAGTATTTGAGTATCCCATATTACATTATCACATACATAGTTTTGAAAGAGGGCAGAGCTGTTTGAATATTTCTTCTGCTCCCCCCAGACTCTGTTCCAGCCTCAGACGAGTGTGTATCAGACTCTGGCCAAAGAGTGTGTGGCCCAAGGCTGTTGTGTAGACCTCTTCCTCTTCCCTAACCAGTATGTGGATGTGGCCACACTCTCAGTTGTGCCCCAACTCACTGGTGGCTCCATCTACAAATATGCCTGCTTTCAGGTACAGTGTGGGATTCTGGTTGGCAGGTGGCAGCAGGGCTGGGAGTGCTTCCATGGGGAGAGGCTGCTTAGCTGCTGACTCATGAGTAAGAATTTTGTTGCTAGTACACAGTGACTCATGCCCTTAATCCAAGCCACTTGGGAGGCCGAACCAGAATGATCACAGATTTGAGGCCAGCCTGGGCAATTTAATGAGACCCAGTCTCAAAATAAAATTTAAAAAGGATTAGAAGTGTAGCTCAGTGGTCAAGTGCTTGCCTAGAATGCACCAAGACCATGGTTTCTATCCCTATGACCACAATTAAAAAAAAAAGAATTGTGCTGGAGGAGTGTAAAGTGAACCCTAAGAATGGTGTGGCAGTTAAGACTGGATCTTGGAAACAGCCTGGCCCTACCATTTGCTGGCTCTCTGACATAGAATAAATTACTTACTTCTTCCTTTGTTCTTTCATCTGTAAAATGGGGTTTTAATACTTACTAAGATTTGTGTACAGAATTAATTATATGTAAAGCATTCTGTATGGCAACTGGCATGTACCTGGATGCTTAAAAGCTGTCACTGTCATCATCATTCATCCCTCCTAATGATTAAATAGGCTTATGGAGCGAAGAGGGCAGGGAGACTGACTGCAGAGTGAGCTCTGTGCTCAGTGATGTGACTCTGGGCAGGTGGAGAATGACCAGGAAAGGTTCCTGAGTGACCTTCGTCGTGATGTACAGAAGGTTGTTGGCTTTGATGCTGTGATGAGGGTTCGCACAAGCACTGGTAAGTCTGGTTAAAGAGCAGGTGACAGCAAATCTGAGAGGGAGGCACATGGCACCTGTCATGCCTGACCCTGTCCCTGTTGCCTCAGGTATCCGTGCTGTAGATTTTTTTGGCGCTTTCTACATGAGCAATACGACAGATGTGGAGCTGGCTGGGCTGGATGCGAACAAGACAGTGACTGTGGAGTTCAAGCATGATGATCGGCTTAACGAAGAGAGTGGAGCCCTCCTGCAGGTGGCAGGCGGGAGGAGGCAGGGGCTGGCGAGGAAGTGCTGGGAAATAGATAAGCGGGTAGAAAGGACTGGAAGAAGAGCTGGGGGAGGAGTGGCTCATGCTTTTCTTTGGGTTTAATACAGCAAAGGGGCAGCTTCTGAGAATTTTTGTGAGGGAGGGGTGTGAGCTCCTCCTTTCTCCTTCCCTAGTGTGCCCTGCTTTATACCAGCTGTGCAGGGCAGCGTCGGCTCCGCATACACAACCTGGCCCTGAACTGCTGCACCCAGCTAGCTGATCTGTATCGGAACTGTGAGACTGATACGCTCATCAACTATATGGCCAAGTTTGGTGAGAGTGGAGGCAGGGCAGGGTGGGCTTGGGGCTGAGATGGTCCAGATTGGTGAGCGATTCAGCATTCCCGGGTAGTGTGATGCTGGGAACACACATGTGATGGGTGGCTGACAGTAGTGCTACCTCCCTTCCTCATCCAGCATACCGGGGTATCCTGAACAGCCCCGTGAAGACTGTGCGTGACACTCTCATCACCCAGTGTGCCCAGATTCTGGCATGTTACAGAAAGAACTGTGCCAGCCCCTCTTCTGCAGGACAGGTAGGGGCAAGTATGCTAGTGGAGGGATTAGGGGGATGGACAATGTTTTGCATATGGGAGAATTTCTCATGTTCATTGACTTTATTTTGATAAAACCACTAGTTGATCCTTCCTGAGTGCATGAAGCTACTTCCAGTTTACCTGAACTGTGTATTGAAGAGTGATGTCCTACACCCTGGAGCTGAAGTCACTACTGACGACCGCGCCTATGCTCGACAGCTGGTTACCTCTATGGATGTGGCTGAGACCAATGTCTTCTTCTACCCTCGGCTTCTACCACTGGTGCGACTGAAAGTTAGAATCGGAGACACTGCTTTGAGAAAAGAACTTCTATGTTTTATTTCATTTCACACACAGAGACCACTGAACTGGTGTCTGGGAACTTACTTACCTTCTAAGTTCTGTGTATATGTGGAAGGGAGCAGGTCTGTCTATGGCTCTTGGTGACCTTTTGCCTCTTTGCTTTTGTCTAGACAAAGTCTCCTATTGAGAGTACCACTGAACCACCAGCAGTTCGAGCATCTGAAGAGCGTCTAAGCAATGGCGATATATATTTACTGGAGAATGGGCTCAACCTCTTTGTCTGGGTGGGAGCAAGTGTCCAACAAGGTGTCGTCCAGAGCCTTTTCAATGTTGCCTCCTTCAGTCAGATCACCAGTGGCTTGGTGAGGGCTGGGAGTCAAGGGTGTGGAATAGTTTGTGATGTGAGCAGGAACCCTTTATGTATCCGGCAGTCCAGTACAGTACTTGTGAGGTGGAGGGGAGGGTGCTCTCATTGTTCCAGGTTTGTTTCTGGTAATGTGTAACTCTGTGCTGCCCCTTAACTGAACTCAGAGTACTTTAAGGATGAATGAATTTTTGTATTTCAGAGTGTCTTGCCAGTTCTGGATAATCCACTGTCCAAGAAGGTTCGAGGTCTCATTGATAGCTTAAGGGCACAGAGGTCACGGTACATGAAGGTAACACTGATCAGAACACTGTTCTTACCTTTTAAACTCTCACTTGGGAGGTGGGTGGGGAGTGAATGAGTGAGGAGGTCATGGGATTCTGGGTGTGCTGTTTCCTTTGGCCCTGTCTTACCACTACACATTCTGGTCATAGCTTATCGTGGTGAAACAGGAAGACAAGATGGAGATGATGTTCAAGAACTTCCTGGTGGAAGACAATAGCCTGAGTGGGGGAGAATCCTATGTGGACTTTCTCTGTCATATGCACAAGGAGATTCGGCAGCTACTGAGCTAAAGCAAGTGGGTAAATGGCACAGGGTCCTAGGCCAGCTTCCAGGAAGCACCCCAGGATGGCAGAGAAATTGGGACAGTTCCATATCTTATAAGTCATTGTAAGCTGACTTCAGTCTCTTTGGGGGGAGGGGGAGATATAAGGAGACACCTTCTTTCTGGGCTCAAGTATCCTACCACTGTCATGTCCTGCTGATGGAAGGTGCCCCATCCCTCACTCTGCCCTCCTTTTCCTGCTAATCCTGTCGTAATGAATGTAGTTTCTCAGTTCACTGTATGATTTGGTGTTGGGGGTTTGGAGGCACCCAGACTCTGGCAATGTGTCCTTTTGGACCAACCTCCGAAAGGAGAAGCAGGCAGAGGCAAGGAGGAGTATGGGATCCCAGGCTTACTACAGGGGGTGGCTAATTCAGCTCAGTGTCATCAACAACTTCCTATATTAGGGATAAAATATCCAGGTGCAAAAGAGCTGGTATATAAATGATCGGTGGTGGAGAGAAAAGTGGTCCTTCTGGGCCAGGGGGTCAGCAGACACATTAGTTACGTGGAGGGTGGTTAGTAAGCGTTCACTCTGCTCCCACTGCGTGTGCTGTCCCCTGCAATGATTGCTGATCACTTCGTGGGTAGAGGCACATCTTAACACACTTGGGAGAGGTCCCAGCCTCCTTTCCAGCTGGAGAGGCCCCGACACTGGATGGTTCTGTAGGGAGCCTGATCATCAACTTGCAATACCTCACAGAGCCAGCCCACATCCACCTAGCTCCCACTGGAAACACCACTTCTCCAAGCTGGGGTTGCTGGAGAGAGGCAGAAGCAGTTGGAGCCCTGTCCTCTCCTTCTGAAACACCACTTGGGCATTGGTATGGACTGAATGGCTGACAAGTTACTTTCCAACCCAACTGTGTGGGGCAGGACAAGGGCTAGGATGGACGGCGGCCAGGCTTGCCTGCTCCCAGCCTAGGTTGCCCCTGCTCTGGACCTCTCATTTCTCTTCATTGGTTTATTTTTCAATGCATCTTTAATTTGTAAAGAAATAAAATAAAAATAAATTGTAACCTGTAGCTTTGTCTTACTCTGGATGGTCTCGGGTAAGCCTTGCCCTCTAGTGAGCAGAGCTGCGCATGCGCCGTGTATCCTAGTGGCTTAGGACCTCGTCCCCTCGCGACTTGCCACTAGGCGGGGTCTGGTGCTGTCGGGAGGGATGACGACTGCAGGAGTGGACATGGCGGCCGATCACGTTAGGGCCGTGCTGGCCGCCCTGGTGATGCTCAGTGTGTGTGAGGCCAGCGGCCTTGGACCCGCGGCGCAGGGCGAAGCCAGCGAGGAGGCAGCGTGGGTAGAACCGTGGGACGGATCGGTGTTCCAGCCGCCCTCTCCGCTGGGTGCCGTAGGGGTGTCGTGCCAGCCTGGAGCCCCGCGACCGGAGCAGGAGGAGACTGCGGACTTGCCAGTGCTCCTATGGTGGAGCCCAGGGCTGTTTCCCCACTTTCCCGGCGACTCGGAGCGCATCGAATGCCCGCGCGGCGCGTGCGTGGCTTCCCGGGACCGAAGGATGCGGGCGGACTTGCGGACGCGGGCGCTGCTTTTCTACGGTACCGACTTCCGCGCCTCGGAGGCGCCACTCCCGCGTCTGGCGCACCAGAGCTGGGCCCTCCTGCATGAGGAGTCGCCTCTCAATAACTTCCTGTTGAGCCACGGCCCGGGCATTCGCCTCTTCAACCTCACTGCCACCTTCAGCCGCCACTCGGACTACCCGCTGCCGCTGCAGTGGTTGCCCGGGGCCGCCTACCTGCGCCACCCGGCTCCTCCGCTCCACGAGCGTGCGGAGTGGCGCCGCTACGGCTACGCGCCGGTGCTCTACCTGCAGTCTCACTGCGACGTGCCCGCAGACCGCGACCGTTACGTGCGCGAGCTCATGCGCTACATCCGGGTGCGTGCGTGCGGCTGGGGCCGTGGGATGGCGGGAGGTGAGCGGGCGGGGGCGCCTGGGATCCGGGGATGTGGGGCCACCAGCTGGCTCTAGTGACGCCGCCCTGTACTCCGCCTAGGTGGACTCGTATGGGAAGTGCCTACAGAATAAGCAGTTGCCGACTGCGCGGTTGCAGGATACATCCACTGCCACCACTGAGGATCCAGAGCTCCTGGCCTTCTTGTCCCGTTATAAGTTCCACCTGGCCCTCGAAAATGCCATCTGCAATGACTACATGACCGAAAAACTGTGGCGCCCCATGCACCTGGGTGCTGTGCCAGTGTACCGCGGCTCTCCCTCTGTGAGGGACTGGATGCCCAATAACCACTCCATCATCCTTATTGATGACTTTGACTCCCCTCAGAAACTAGCGGAGTTCATTGACTTTCTGGACAAGAATGACGAAGAGTATATGAAATACCTGGCTTACAAGCAACCCGGGGGCATCACCAACCAGTTCCTCCTGGATAGCCTAAAGCAGCGGGAGTGGGGAGTAAACGATCCTCTACTTCCTAACTACCTTAATGGCTTCGAATGTTTCGTCTGTGACCATGAACTGGCTCGGCTAGACGCAGAGAAGGTCCATGCTGCTTCTTTTGGGGACATTCCTGTTCCAGAGCCTCACATTGCCCAGTCCTCACACATGGACTGCCCAGTGCCTACACCTGGCTATGGCAAGGTGACAGAGATTCCTGAGAATGACAGGTAGGGGTTACTCACATTGGCCTGAGCTGTTGTCAGATCAAATTACTTCTTTGCTTATGGTGAGCCAGAAGCTAGCACTTAGGTATTAAGAGGAGCAGGAGGAAATTTTGACACGGGTTCATTCTGCCTACAAGGGGTGAAGTGAGGCAAACTGAAAAAGATGAAGATGAAAATATAAGAGGTGACAACACATGAAAATCAGCTTATGTGAACAGTGTTTGTAGTAGCAGTCAAAAAAACACCTGAACCAGAGCCGAGGGCCTGTGCAGAGAGGTTGATGAGGGGGAGAGAGAAGGGTGGGTAGATGAACTGGGGCAAGGCAATAAATAACTCCATATCCAGATTCAAAATTTTGGAGTGACCTTAAAAATCAACCTCATGATCAGGCGTGGTGTTTGAGGCCAGCCTGCACTGCATAGAGAGCCTGTCTCAAAAAAAAAAAAAAAAAAAAAAAAAAATCAACCTCAGCAACTTAAGCACCTTCTATATGGTGGGGGAGGGGATATAAAGGCCCCCCCACCCCACCCCTTTTGGTACTAAGGATGGAACTCAGGGCCTCTGGGAATACTAGGCAAGCTTCTCTACCACTGAACTACATTCTCTCAACCTAGGATGAGACAAGCATTTTGAAAGTGTTTTTGTTTCGTTTTGTTTTTGATCTCAGTGCTGCTAGGGAATGAACCCAGCACCTTGCACGTGCTGTGTAGGTGCTCCACCACTGAGTTACATGCTCATCTCTTCACTTTTATTTTGAGACAAGGTCTTATTATGTAACTCAGGCTGGCCTTGAACTCATGATGATCCTACTGCCTCAACCTCCCAAGTGCTGGGATTGCAGGTGTGCACCACTACGTCTGCTTTAGGCTTCCTTTGGATCGAACTCACAACCTCATGCTTGCCAGGCAGGTGCTTATGCCGCTGAGCTAAATCCCCAGTCCTCCTTTCACTCTTAAAAGTACTTTAATTTCAGGCCAGATAGGGTGGAGCACACCTGTAATCCTAGCTTGCTTAGAGGCTAAAGTACGATTGTAAATTTGAGCTTGGACTATGCAATTTAGTGAGACCCTGTCTCAAAATAAAATATGAAAAAGGGCCAGGAATGTGGCTCGATGCAAAGGCAGGCTCTGAATTCAGTTCCCAAGACAGATAGACAGATACACACACACACACACACACACACACACACACACACACACACACACAAAACCTATCTCACACACACACAAAACCTATCTTGATTTGGTTGTGTTCACCAGGGACAGAATTGAAGGAATGTTTTCAAAAGACTGATAATTAGGGGCTGGGGATTTTAGATCAGCGGCATAAGTGCCTGCCTTGCAAGCAGACAGTCGTGAGTTCAATCCCCGGTACCGATAAAAAGGAAAAAAGCAAAAAAAAAAAAAGACTGATAATTAACAATGATGGGCAGTATGGTTGGAAAGGAAGTAAGCTACTGTAGTAGGTAGCACAAAAGGTTGACATTGCTGAATGAAGTCTGTGGGAAATGGAGTGGGAAAATGTGGAAGCCATTTGCAGCAAGCCACATCTTTTGAAGGAGAGGTGATAAGATTCAGTGGAGAAAAAGAGGCTTAGATAGTGGTTGGCTGAGCCCTGGCTGGACAGTGGATGGCAGCAGAGTGCTGCTCATACACAGTATGCTGCTGGTGGTATAATCTGTATAGTTTCTGTTGTGCCTAATACTAAGACTTAATAGAGGAAAGATATGAAACATTAAGAATGTAAATATTTGTAGCTGGTCACAGTGGATTAGGCCTGTAATCTCAGCTACTTGGGAGACTGAGGCAGGAGGATTATAAATTCACATAGGCAACTCAGTGGGATCATGTCTTAAAATATTTTTTAAAAGTTCCTGTGGATGGGGCTAGGGATTTAGCTCAGTGGCATAAGCACCTGCCTGGTAAGTTTGAGGTTGTAAGTTCGATCCCTGGTATCACACACACACACACACACACAAAAAAAAAAAAAAAAAAAAAAAATTCCTGGGGATGAGGGACCAGGGATTTTGCTCAGTGGCAAAAGTTCTGGGGATGACCAGGCATAGTGGTGCATGTTTGTAATCCCAGGACTCAGGAGACTAAGGCAAGATGACTGTTGTGAGTTTCAGGCTAGTCTCAAACCAACCAAACTAAACCATACCATACCAAACCAAAATAAAGCAACATAACACAACTGCTGGGAGTGCAACTCAGTGGTAGAGCCAGGAAGCAGCAAGTCAGTTATTTTAACACATCGGGTGGACTATGTGGTACCTTTGTGTTTGTGGCTTCCTTCCTGTTATGTTACTAGATTTACCTCCTGTTTTTTTTCCTTAACAGTAGAGCCTTGTCCTAGCCAGATACCATGTACTTGTTGCTTAAGATTTCTTTTGCCAGGCCGGGGATTTAGCTCAGTGGTACAAGTGCCTGCCTGGCAAGTGCAAGGTTGTGAGTTCCATCTCTTGTACCAAAAAGAAAAAAAGGAAAAAAAAAAATTGCCCCATAGAAAGGTAGGATTCATACTCATGCTGTGGTTCCATAACCTACACTCCCATTTTGTTATTTCAGCTGGAAGGAGATGTGGTTGCAAGATTACTGGCAAGGACTGTACCAAGGGGAAGCCCTGACTGCCATGATCCACAACAATGAAACACAGCAGAGTAAATTTTGGGATTACCTACATGAGATCTTCATGAAAAGGAACCAAAATCTCTAACCTTTACTTTGGAAGACCTAAGGAGTTCTTATTCCACCATGGCACATAAGGAGCATTCACTGCACAAGTCTCTAATAAACATTGTCTTATCATGGATTCAATTATATCCACCAATATTTTATCTTAATGATGTGTAATAAAGTCTCAGCCTATGATAAAAGAGCTTCTCTCTCAGCAGAGAGGGAAGCATCCAGGTCTCCGTTCAGTGGGAAAGAGAAACCTGAAACACTCATTTGACTCAAGGTGCTGTTTCACCGCTTCATTTGTGAGGTAAGATGGGCCCGATTATAGTGTAAAAATTCTGCTCCATTCTCCAAACCCCTGCTATTCAGTAGTTCCCCCAAAATCTCTTCCCAAGCTTTATGAACTGTTATGTTTGTGGAAAAGCACAATCTCTGGTGGGTTTTATTCCGGTTTTCTTTGTTCCTGAGATAGGGTCTCAGTATGCTGCCCAGGCTGGCCTCCAATTCCTGGGCTTAAACAGTCCTCCCACCTCATCCTCTGTATGCATAGCTGGCACTAAGGTACACACCACTGCTCTTGGCTCATGGACTTGGGGTTTTGTTATATTATTTTAATTGCCTTTTGTGTCAGTTTTTTTAATTAATTTTTTTTGAGACAGCATCTTTTTATGTAGTTCAAGTTGGTTTGAACTCACTATGTAGCTGAGGCTGGCCCTGAACTTTGGTGATCCTCCTGCCTCAGCCTCCCAAGTCCTGGGATTACAGGCATGTGCCCACCATGCCCAGCTAATATCCTAATTTTATTGTATTTTGTTTTTGTTTTTGTTTCTGAGACAGGGTCTCACTATGTAGCTCAGGCTGGCCTTAACTCACTGTGTAGTCTAGGCTGGCCTTGAAAACTCATGGCAATCCTCTTACCTCAGCCTCCTGAGGGCTGGGATTACAGGTATATACCACCTTGCCCAGCAACATTTTTATTTTTAATGAGTTTTTCTTTTTGGTTTTAGGACCTTTCCCCCAATTTCAGATGGAGATACACAAATCTTGCCATCACTGTTATTGCTAGTTTGCTTCTTATTTAGAATTTCTTCTCATTTTGTGAATGGGTTCAGTAGCTAATGTATGCCATGTCAGTTTAATATCATGCCCTATTTTTAAATCAAAGATGGAGACTAAGGCTGGAAATTATGGCAGAAAATGTTGAATAGCTAACTTACACATATTACTAACAATCTTCCATACAACTTTACTGAGACTTTTTTTTTTTTTTTTCCATACAGGGGATTGAACTCATGACCTTGTACTTGCAGGGCTGGCACTTATGCTGCTCAGCTAAACCCCTAGCCCCCTGAGACTTATTTTTTGATGGAGCCCCACCATGGTCCTAAACTCAAAGACAAGAAAAGGCAAGAGAAGAAATTTAAGCCACCACAAGGGAATGGCCAAAGAAAAGCCTTAGACAGACTTGGGGATGCAGCCAAACTCTTCTATTTCTGTAGTTTAAACATATAGCCTAATGAATGACATCATGACTTTTTCATAGGGTACTGGTACAAGAAAGGATACCTTGGAAATTAAAACTGCAGTAATTATAAGATATTAATGTATTATCACTCAAGAAATTCTATAGCTTATCAATATATCTGATTATAAATTTATATATATATCCATATCTATGTCTATAACTGTATACACACACACACACACACACACACACACACACACAGAGGGATATACACATCAGGTGCTTCATCAACTAAGATCCATGCTTAATATTGTGACATCTAAGGATAAGAACAAGAAAAGCTATAGTTTAGGCTAGATTCATTGTCTTTCTTATTTCCTGTTGGGAATTAAACTCAGGGCCTTGCATATGCTAAGTATGTGCTCTGCCTTGAACTATATTCTTACTTTCATTTTATTTTTAAAAATATGTCCTTCATAATAGTGTGAAGGGTTTGCTTAACCTGTTTGGTCTCTTTTAAAAAAGAATGAGAGGAGGACAGACCTTCAAAAATACACTTATGGGGCTGGGGATTTAGCTCAGTGGCATAAGCACTTGCCTTGCAACCCTGTGGTTGTGAGTTTGATCCCTGGTATCAGTAAAAATACAAAAAAAAAAAAAAAAAAATGATGGCTGCATGCCTGTAATCCTATCACTGAGGAGGTTATGGATCCCTGTGAATTCGAGGCTAGCCTGAACTGCATAGCAAGACTGTCTCAAACAAACAAACAAACCACTTGTGCTATGTGTAGTAGCACATGCCTATAATTCCACCTACTCTGGCAGCTAAGGCAGGAGGATTGTTGTGAGACTGACCTGCCTGGGCTACAAAGTGAGCTCAAGGCCAGCTTTACCTTTTGAGGTAAAGCTGGTACCTTTTTGAGACTCTGTCTCAAAAAGACAAAACATTTTTTTAAGAAGGGTTGGGGATGGGCTGGGGATATAGCTCAGTGGCATAGTGCCTGCCTGGCACTATGAGTTTGATTCCTAGTACCAAAAAGGCAAGGTTTGAGGATATAGCTCAGTGATAGAGCGCTTGCCTACCATGTGTGAAGCCCTGTGTTTAATCCTCAAAAATCAGGGAAAAAAAGTTAAAATTTTATATTAGTTGGCACTCACAAAAGAAATCATAGGAGTCTGTTTTCTAAGATTGCAATCTTTTTCAGAGTCGATGCTTATCGACAATGCAAAACATATACTGCACAAGTGCAAATCTAAATTAGGACTCAGTTTTGGGTTTTTTTTGAACTGGGGATCGAACTCATGACCTTGCACTTGCCAGGCAGATGCTTATGCTGTTGAGCTAAATCCCCAGCCCAGGACTCAGATTTTATTATGTATAATGAAACAGGTAAGTGGGGCAGGGGTTATAGCTCAGTGGCTTAAGCACCTTGGCAAGCACAAGGTCCTGAGTTATATTTCTGGTACAAAAAAACAAAAATAAGCTAAGCGATAGTTATGCGAGGCACAGAATCTCCTTCTCTTTCATTTAGGACAACTAGTTATTCCTTTAGCACTTTTTTTCCTTTTTTTTTCTGGTACCAGGGATTGAACTCATGACTTCACACTTGCTAGGCAGGCAGTTGTGCCACTGAGCTAAATCCCCAGCCCCTCCTTTAGCACTTTTATGTACAAAGTGAGCCACTTGTTCATGAATGGTTGTTGCTGGAGATGTAGGCCTGCTTTGTGCCCAGTGAGTCTCAGACTTTCCCCTTTATTCTTTTTTTTTTTTTTGGTACTAGGACTCAAACTTAGGACCTGGTGCTTGCCCAGCAGGTGCTGTGCCCCTGAGCTATACTCCTGGCTTGGTTATTTTTTTTTTTATCGGTACAGGGGATCGAACTCAGGACCGCTTGCTTGTAAGACAGGTTCTTACGCCGCTAAGCTAAATCTTCAGCCCCTGGCTTGGTTATTCTTAACATGTAACTACAGTAGTCACAGAAAAGACAGAGTCAGGTGCTACAATTCCACCTGGGAAACAACTAGGATTAACCACACTTAGGGACTAAAGCTTTGCTTTTCTTATGGGAAGGAAAGCAATGTGAATTTTCTCTAGTTTGGGGATCTGTCTGCTCCATCCTATGTAGCAGCAGCGTACTACTCATTGCAGTTGTAGTTATTGTTGGTAGAAGTGTCTTGACAGTCATGTTTTTACTTCTACTGCTGGAATGAGAGGGTGGAGCACAGGCTGATGTTTTGATTGCAAGTATTGATATTTTATATTATCATGAGTTTTATTTTGTATAATAAACTGCTTTTTAAACATATCTTCTGCTTGGTTATTTTTTAGGGATGGGCATAATAAAGTTGAAAACTTGTAAAAATATTTCAAGCAGTTTTTTATGTAACAAGTGTTTATTTATTTGCACTATTCTAAGCACTGGGAATTCAGCAACGGACAGGATATTACCTTGTCTCTTGGTGCTTACATTTTACAGTGAGTATTGGGAGTTGACAAGGCCATACACAGTCAATTCAGGTGTGAAATAAGACTTTAAGGGAAGGAGTCAGCCATGCAGGTATCAATAGGTAGATTCTGAATGTGACAAAATTTTTTTTTTGTACTGTGAATCAAGCTCAGTACCTTATGCTTGCAAGGCAGAAGATGTGCCGCTGAGTTATATCCTCAGCGACAAATTACTTTTAACACTAAATTTACACATCCAAGTATTTAAATATTGCTACTCTAAAATACTTATTAACTACTACCTCGTTCAAATTATGCTTCCATTATCAGAGTCATTTCTTGGAGTTCATCTGGCAATGTCTTGGGAACTCAAGACACCGTGTTTGGATGAGTGTGCCTCCTTCTAACCCCACCCCATGAGCCCAGGGTGTACTGAGCTAGGTGCCTACCCCACTTCACTCAGCCAGCATCTTGTAAATTGCCTAGGCTTAGATTTGGGACCCTCCTGCCTTAGCCTTCCAGTGTGATGGATTTACAACCACTAAACCCGGCTAACTGAATTTTGTAAACAGCCAACTCACTTAAGAACTAAGTCTGGTGGTCGGGCATGGTGGTGCATGCCTGTAATTCCAGCAGTCAGGAGGCTGAGGCCCCGAGTTTGAGGCCATCCTGAACTACAGTGAGAGGTCTTTTTTTAAAAAAGCCAGTCAAATTTAGCGGGGGGGGGGGTGGTATACCAACTTTAGTGACACTAATGTTAATAAGTTCTGATAACCCACTGCCATCGGACCAGCCGAGAGGTCTTGAAAACAAAACAAAACCAAGAATTAAGGCTGGTGAACCATCACAAAGTCTATAAATAAGAATGACGGTATCAAATAGCTTTAGGAGACTGTCAAGACGATTAAAATGACTTCAAAAGGCGTTTAACCCTCATCATTCCCATCATTACCCACGTGGCATTGTTGGTTTATTAAAACAACGACTTAGGGGCTGGGGATTTAGTTCAGCGGCATAAGCGCGTGCCTTGCAAGCGCGCAGTCGTGAGTTGGATCCCTGGTACCGATTTTAAAAACAAACAAAAACAACTTCCCCAATCTCTCAGGGCTCATAGTTTGTTTAAATCCCATCATCTTTGCCCTTGTCTATGACAATCACTCTCTAGGCCAGCTGGTCACCATCAGAAACGAGGGTCCACTTATGGAGGAAGGGGCATTTCCTGGATGTCCCTGCTTCTTACTGCCCCCAGACTTAAATGCTCTCACGAGTGAGCGAGCATGAAAGTTCGAATCTTCTAACCTGCTGACGGCGAAGGACCGGCGAACATTCGAACCCTGAGTGCTCGCTACCACATCCAAGACCAGAGGTACGCACCACCTCGAGCGGGTAGTTTTTGACTCCGTCGGGGTCACGCGGGGTCACGCACGGCACCGCGGTGGGTGCTGGGAGCGCGGCGCGCAATGGCGACGCCCAGCCTACGGGGACGCCTAGTGCGGCTTGCGAACCCGCGGAAACCTACACTGAAGCCCAACAAACCTCTCATCCTAGCTAACCGCGTTGGAGAGCGGCGCCGGGAGAAGGGAGGTGAGCAGTGGGAACCGGGGAGGCTCCGGAGCGGAAACTGGACTGGGGAAGGGACGGCTGGGAAGGTGAACTCACTGTGACTTGAAGGTTCCCAGTTCTTCCTCTCCAGAGGCAACATGTATCACAGAGATGTCGGTGATGATGGCTTGCTGGAAACAGAATGAATTCCGCGACAGTGCGTGCAAAAAAGAGATCCAAGACTTCTTTGAGTGTGCTTCGAAGGCCCAGGTGACATTTCCTTGGGTGCATTCTCGGGAAGAAAATGGGGAATACAATTTATAATTCTTTCAGCCTTCTTCCAGGTGATAGGAAAGATCCCCATTCACTTGAGGGCCACTTCACACGCCAGCATGGGAAAAGTTATAGGTTTTGTTCTTTTTTGTTGTTGTTGTTTTGGAAGGGGGATTCGTTTTTTAGACAGTGTCTTGCTATGTAGTTCAGGCAGCCCGGGAAAGTACTATGTAGCCCAGGCTGGCCTTGATCGATAGCAGTCTTCCTGCCTTAGCCTCCCAAGTGCTGGGATTACATTGTGGGCCACCATGTCTGGTGATTAGGTTTTTTTTTTTTTTTTTTTTTTTTTTGGTCTTTTTCCTTTTTATCGGTATCAGGGATCGAACTCACGACTGCCTGCTTACAAGGCAGGCGCTTATGCCACTGAGCTAAATCCCCAGCCCCTGGTGATTAGTTTTTAAGGCTATGTGATCATGACCTAATTATTTCAATTCTCTGGACTTAAGCGTTACTATAATTCTATCATGAGATTGAATTAATACTGCATTATAGGATTTTCTGAGTGTGAGGGCTGGGCGTGGTGCCGCACTCTTGTAATCCCAGCACTCAGGAGGCTGAGGCTGGAGGGAGGCTGAGGCGGGAGGATCCTTGCAAGTTCGAGCCCAGCCTGAGCTACAAAGTAAGCCCAAAGCCAGCCTGAACCACATAACAAGATCCTGTCTCAAAAAGACAGACAGACACGTTTTTTCTGAGTGTGAAGTTAAGTAGTGAATGGGAAAATTACTTTGACAAATTTAAATTGCTGGTTAGGTAGTTGCTGTTTGGAGCAGAACTGAAGATAGTGAAACTAAGGATTGTTGGTTTCTAGCCTTGATTTAACTGTTAGCTAGCATAGTAGTTTCAAATCATACCTTTGTAGGTTCCAAGTCCCTTTTGTTGAGAAGGATTGTTGTCCATCTCTTGGGACTGGTTAGCATCTTACTGTGCTTTAGATATTTTAAAAACTGAATCTCATGCCTCAAGTGGTGGTATACATCTGTAAGCCTCAAGAGGCTGAGGCAGGAGTATTGATGTGACTTAAAGGCCAGCCTGAATTGCATAGAGAGACCCTGTTTCAAAAAACTCCAATTAAACAAACAAATAAACAAAAGCTAAAACTATGGGCCTAGGTCAGGGCAAACTTCATATATACTATTTTTGTTCTGTATTTTCAGGAAGCCCGAAAGATGAGATCAAGCCAGGAGACCCTGGGAGAATCTGGAAGTTTACTTCCCAAGAAAGTGAATAAGTTGTTACAGAGGTTTCCTAATAAACCGTATCTCATATGAAAATGGAAAAACATTTTCAGTGATTGTACTGTCATTTCTGAGAACTGTGCAGAGGTATTTTAAAAATATTTGCACTGCTATGCCTCTTTTGAAGGGTAAAATGAGGCAAATACTTCTTTTCACTCATCAGAGCGGTCTGGATGAAGTTATGCTTTATCTTGAAATAAAATTTTCTGAAGAGTGATTGGGTTTTCTTGTGAATTAAATATTCTCTTCTTCCTTTCTTCCCCAGTGCTGAGGATGGAACCCAGGGCGTCTCAAATGCTAGGCAAGTGCTCTACTACTGAGCCATACTTCCCAGCCCTCCCTTCTTTTTTTTGAGCCTTGTATTCTCTGCATCCTGGAAGTTCTTTGTTTCCTGACCTGCCCTAGGATTTCTCTTCCTGCTTTTGAAGCCCTTCACACCATTTAGTGCTTTTGTCTTTGGATGAATTAAGGACACTGAAGTCTATGTTTATGTAGGGCTTTTGTTATCATCTCTACTTAATGATCATATTTTTTGTATAGCCCCTATAAGATGTTCCTTGAATAAAGTCCACAATTTGGTGGCTCAGAGTTTCTGGAGATACATTTTTTTGACTCATGTAGTTAAAAATGTTTTTAAATTACTTATCCACGAAAAGGAAAAACATGTTTGCAGTTTTTTAAATTAAAAACTTTTTAACAACTTTTTTTTTTTTTTTTTTTGACAAGGAGGATCTCACTATATATTTCAGGCTGGCCTCAAACTTGTCTTGATTCAGCCTCTCCAGTGCTGGGATTATAGGCATGTAAATACTCAATTCTAGTAACTATTTTCTTATTTTATTTGGCAATAAGGTAGAGCTGATTGTTTCAGTATTCAGGTGATCCCCCCCCCACCACCACTTCTATGCTTTCCCAAATTATAAAATGCATTTGATTGCCTTTTTTTTTCTTTTTTGGGGAGGGTACTGAGGCTTGAACTCGCAACCTTGCGCTTGCCAGGCAGGCACTTATGCCACTGAGTTAAATCCCCAATTTGATTGCCTTTTTTGTGTATTAACCTATTCATTTTTTTCTTGGTCTTGGGGATTGAACTCATGACCTTGTGCTTGCCAAGCAAGCACTAACCTATTTACTTTTCCAAGTTACCTGTTGGCTGCTGAAGGTGTTTTAAGTTCTGAGGTTAGGTACAATTGCATAGTATTTTATGTGTACTCTGCCTTTTCAAGACATAAATGAATTAATTTTTCTGATGTACCTTGTAGTATGATGTATTTAATGTTCCAGGAGATAGTTATTAAGTTAAATAGAAATCTTGTCCCCTCCATTTGCTACCTCTTTCCATTGTCCTCATGCCTCACTATTGAACTCCTGCTGCAAACAGGTATTTTTGTTTGTCTTGTTTTTTGGTAGTATTGGGAACGGCATATAGGACCCTCCCCCGAAGCCAAATCCTAGCCTTTTATTTTTTTTATTTTGAGACAGGGTCTTGCTGAGTTGCCCAGACTGTGCTCAGACTTGTGATTCTTCTGTCTCAGCCTCCCAGAGTGCTGAGATTATAGGCATGTACACCTTCCTTGTAAACTGAGCCTTTTAGGTTACTGAAAGACTCTGTTTAGCCACTTTGGTTGTGAAATTGAATGGGGGAAAATACATCCTTAACCACAAGTGAAATTTAGCACTATAGGTAACTAACCACAGTATTATTAGTAGTACTGAATGAAATCATGCTTTTGTTGTTACTGCTTTTTTGGTGCTGGGGATTAAGGGCAGGGCCTTGTGCATGCTTTACTGTCTACCACTGAGGTGTTCTTCCAGCCCTACTCATGGTTGTAAATGGTTGATACATTGTGTCAACCTGAGAAGTCTAGAAGCTTAGCTAAGTAGCTCAGCAGTTCTATATGCCAGGGTGTAGAGGAGTGCTTTTACTGTGCTACCATGTTCATTGTGTCAAATTGAGAAGTTTAGAAGTTTAAGTGACTCAGCAAGGGGCCAGAGTCCTCACTTAGTAAACATTCTGAGCCTGGCCAAAAGAAGGGCATGGAGATGGTATGAGTGTGCAGCACCCACCAGAGAGCCAGTAGACTCCATAAAATTAAGGGAGGAAAAGGGGCTTGTTCCCCCATTTTGCTTTTGTGGCTTTCGTTGTCTTCCGTGGCCTTAAATTGTTGCCACCTTGCTTTGGAGCCAGCTGATTACAGACTGAAACCACCAAAAACTGAGCTAAATAAATCTTTCCTTCCTTTGGGGCCACAGGTATTTTGTCTCAGCAAGGAGAGAGGTAACCAAGGCAATGGTAAACAACATATTATAGTTTATTATAAGCTCAAGATATAATTCATAGTCATCATTAGGTTCATAACTAGTATCTACTACACTTCCCTGCTAAATTTGTGTACATATTTTTTCCCCTGCTGTGGATTGGATCCAGGCCCTCATGTATGCCAGACAAACACTCCTCCACTGAACTTCATCTCCAGCCTAATACTGTCATTTACTGTGCAAATAAGGAAACACTACTATATTACACATTTGTTTTATTAATAATTTATTTTTCTTTCAACATAATGTCCTTTATAATTCTTGTATTTTGTGCACTTACAATTTGGGGGAGTCATAGACTTCACTAGACTAATAAAGTGTCTATTAAAAGAAAAAAAAAGGCTAAGAATTCCTAGATTCAAAGACCATACTGACCAAAAAAGGACCATTTCCTGAAATCAAAGGTCTTTCTTGGTACTTACCCAGTTAATCCTTTGAAGTCTGGATTTTAGGCTTCTAGACTACAATTCCCAGAAGGTGATTCGCCCCTATGGCCTATCCGGAGTTAGGACAATAACTCCGTCTAATGGTTCCTGTGCTGTTTCTTGACAGCCTACGATTCCCGACACGCACGGCGGCTGTTTATTCCTTAGGGATATTAGGGACATCGAGGTATAGCTAGAATCTGAAGTTGTTTTGTTTGTATCTCCTGAGGTTGACTTCCTCTTGTGGTGTCTTCCGAGTGGGCTCGAGAGAGAAAGAAAGAAAAAAAAAAAAAAAATGGCAGGAAGTGCAGTCATGAAAGAAACGTGTCCCCTACACCCGCCCGTACCCGGTCCAGTTCAAAAGCTCGCGAGGGCGGAAGTAGTGATGGCCGGCGCGGCCGGAAGTTCAGATCAGCTGATGGGGGAGGCGGCGCCGCAGCCTCTTAGAGGCCCCGGCCGTCCAGCGCTTCGTCCGGGCCCCGAGTCTCGGAGACTGGCCATAATCCCCTTTCGAACCTCGCTGTTGGGCAAGGCCCATTCCCGTATCTCTCCCAGGCCCGAGATCCTTCCCCGGCACGGCCGCCCTGAGCGCCCCGGCCACCCCCAGCCCCGGCTCGCCCCTCAGGCCCCGGGCCTCCCCTCAGTCCCCGGCCGGCGGCCCAGGCCCCGGATCCGCGGGGGGGGACCCGGCCCCAGGGGGTGCGGGCCCCATGGAGCTGATGTTCGCGGAGTGGGAGGACGGAGAGCGCTTCTCATTCGAGGATTCCGATCGCTTTGAGGAGGATTCACTCTGTTCCTTCATCTCTGAAGCCGAGAGCCTTTGCCAGAACTGGCGGGGATGGCGCAAACAGTCAGCGGGGCCCAATTCCCCCACCGGCGGCGGCGGAGGAGGTGGCAGCGGTGGTACCAGAATGCGAGGTGAGGGTGCTAGGGGGCAGGGGAGCGGGACAGGACTTGCTCGGGAGCTGTCTGGGACCTGGAGCTAAACCCGAGTTTAGGACGAACTTCAGGACTTGCTTTTCTGGCCCTCTAAGGGTGGGCTGGCCTCTCCACGCCCGTGTGTGTGTGTGTGTGTGTGTGTGTGTGTGTGTGTGTGCGCGCGCGCGCGCGCGCGAGAGGGAGAGAGAGACAATATCAGCGTCGAGGCAGGGAAATCCTGAGTTGTACACAAGGATCTTTTGAAGTTAACTTTGAGTTAGAGGTGGGAATGATGGGGCCGGGGAAGAATGGGCTCTCAGAACTGGAAATACTTCACTGAGTTCAGCGTTTGCTAAACCAGAAGTAGACACAGAAGAATGTGCTTAAGGAGCAGATTGTAAAGAAGTGACCACTCGAGGTGTGTCACTGTGTTGCAAAGTGCAGAAGAACTTCTACTTTGAGGAGAAGTTAACCCTCACTGCTCTAAGGAAAGATCCCATCCAGAGGAATGTGGAGGGGAACTGTGAGAGGAGATTCTGTGGTTCATAAGATTTGACTAGAGGCTTGCTCCTGGCGATGTTGAACATCTGTCAGAAGCCGAGGTTTTTACTAGCCTTAGATATCCATAATAGCCTTTGGGATCTCCTTTGCTGTAAGTTTCTTTCATCCTTGATCTTTTAGTGAAATAACTGCCGCGCTATGAATAATTTTGTGTTTGTTAAAAGGAGAATGAACGTAAGAGAAGCTCCACAGGCTTGAGGCTCATCAAATCCTGTCTCTGTCTTATGGCAGTTTTTGTCCTGGGCCTTAGTAGAGGCTGGCTGTCTTCAGTGGTTGAGGGGTTTAATTCTATTCACAGCATTTTAAGGTTCTGTATTCCAAGCTCCCTGTGGATATTTTTGGTGCCCTTTTGGGACAGAAATTTACATATGTCACTTTTTAGTGGTAGTATTTATCCTCAGCTGGAGACACAGCACAGGCTTTGTGTATGCATACACACCAGACACAAGCAGTTTTACTGTTAAGTCTTCTCTGGTTTCCCTGCTTCTTTCATATTTGCATGTGTGGGTGGCCTTGAGGCTTACAGCTCCCTCACTTTGGGGGAAGTAACTGAAATCATAATGGTGAAGATTTTCAACATATGACATCTTCCTGAAAAGGTTAAAATCTGAGAAAGCTTGCCATTTCCGCCCCACCCCTTCCACTTACTCTGGCTACCTTCAGTAGCTTAACTAAACAGGTTATTTTTCTTTCAGTTGCTTAATTAAACAGGCTTACTTTTTCAGTTCTATAATTTTGTAATCTCTCTTCCAGTGTGACTGGCCATCATGTGAGATGTGCTGTCAGTCATTTTATCACTGCTTTTTTGAGTGAAAGAATGTTGAAAACCTAGAGTGCTAACTCCATCTATCCCACACCAGATGATTGTGGGAGCAGTAGCTAAGGTTCCTGGGATAGCCTTTTCCCTCTCATTCTTTCAGGGTATGAAGTCAGGTTTTAGGGGTGGCAGAGACAGTGAAGACTATTGCTTGAGGTCACTGCTTAACTATTCTGTGCTCTGGCCTGTCTTCCCTCCCTTGACAGGGCCTGTAGTCATCTAGAGATGAAAGCATAGTAAAAAGGCATTCAGAGATGAGGATGCCAAAGGAGAGACATTAACAGTGTAGTGTGAACTTAAAGTGCTTGGAGTATGTAGAAAATTTGATGACAAGCACTGTGAGCAGGTTACCTACTGTGGTCCTAGAATGCACCTCGGAACTCCCTGACATCTTCTGTTCTTCTGAGGCCAAGGTAGCAGCCTGTGGCCTGGGGATTCCTCAGCCTCCAGAAGGAGTTTTAAGGGTTAGAGTTCCAGGTCTTCCTTTTCTTTTATAGTAGAGATGCGCCCTAGGATGTGGCAGTGGCAGTGCTGCTAAGTAAGTATGGCCCTTCTCATTTCTCTGTCTTTTTCACTAACTCCAACCTTTGTATCTAAAGATGGACTGGTGATTCCATTGGTGGAGCTGTCAGCAAAGCAGGTGGCATTTCACATCCCGTTTGAAGTGGTGGAGAAAGTTTACCCTCCAGTGCCTGAACAACTCCAGCTCCGAATTGCCTTTTGGAGTTTTCCTGAGAATGAAGAAGACATTCGGTGAGGCCAAAGGACTGATGGTGGGGTGTGAGGTCCTGGTGTCCCACACAGTCTGCGGGGCTTTACACAGAATAAAGAAAATACTGTGTTTGGAGAGGAAGCTAAGGGAGGGAAGGTGTGCCTGGGAGTTTCCCCAAGAAGGCTGAGGATGGGTCTGCGAAGGGTTATTGACTAGGTTGTGACCATGGGCTTTTATTCACCCCCTAGGCTGTATTCATGCCTGGCCAATGGCAGCGCAGATGAGTTCCAGCGAGGGGATCAACTCTTCCGCATGAGAGCTGTAAAGGACCCACTACAGATAGGTAAGAGTCCCATCATGCCCTGTGGCAGCTTGTTACTCCCATCACAAATTATGGAGAAACCAGAGCAGATTGTATGTGTGAATAACTACAGGGCCAGGGTCAAGGGTAGAGACCCAGGTCTTGGCAGTTCTCCCTGACCATGCCTGTATTTTCCCCAGGGTTCCACCTGAGTGCTACAGTGGTGCCACCTCAGATGGTCCCTCCCAAAGGGGCCTACAACGTGGCTGTGATGTTTGACCGCTGCCGGGTCACTTCCTGCAGCTGTACCTGTGGGGCTGGGGCCAAATGGTGTACCCATGTCGTGGCACTCTGTCTCTTCCGCATCCACAACGTGAGGCCCTCCCAATTTATCCTGGCCCTATCCTCCGATCCATCCCCCCCTTCTCTGCTGCATGCCCAGCCACAATGTGAGCCCCCTGCCTCCCCTACTCTGCCTGTCTGTCCCTGGTGCTACCTTCAATAAGCCTTTTCTCAGATGCCTGTTTTTTTCTGTTTTCCTTTCAGGCTTCTGCAGTATGCCTGCGAGCCCCCGTTTCGGAGTCCCTGTCTCGGCTTCAGAGGGACCAGTTGCAGAAGTTCGCTCAGTACCTCATCAGCGAGCTCCCTCAGCAGGTAAATAAGCTTGGCCCACCCTCTACCCACCAGCTGCAAGGCTGCGTGCCAGGCTTCCTGTGAGCCCTACCCTCGCTGGGTTCGCCTGTGCCTTGTTCTTTCTACCTTTGTTCCTTTTCCCTTAGATCCTCCCCACAGCCCAGCGCCTCCTAGATGAACTTCTCTCCTCCCAGTCAACAGCCATCAATACTGTGTGTGGAGCCCCAGGTAAGAAGGGCAGTGGGAAGGAAGCAAGCTGTTAGGGCAGAGTGCTGCTTGCTGAAGGCTCATCCTTGGCAGGTGAATCTAGGCCCTGTCAGTAGGTGACTGACCACCTGTTATTCCCAGACCCCACAGCTGGGCCTTCAGCGTCAGACCAGAGCACTTGGTATTTGGATGAATCAACGCTCACTGACAACATCAAGAAGACGCTGCACAAGTTCTGTGGCCCTTCCCCTGTGGTCTTCAGGTAAACTGATCTCTTTATAGTGAGTCAGGCTGCTGATGGAGTCTTTGTTCTGTTAGTACCCATATCACAACCTTCTCTTCCCTGCACTGACAGGATGCCTGGCGTTGTGGGTGCTGATGATCTTGGACACTCATAGTGTGGTCTGGTTTTTGTCTAGGGAGAGCAAGAGTCTTTTTTTTTTTCTGTTACAGATTGGGAAATTGAGGCAGGGAAAGATGTAAGATGCTGTGGCCACCCTTTTCCCTCTCTATTCTGTATTTTGGGTCAGAGCCTTGTTGTGCTTTCACCTGGTTTATTCAGCTCCATCTCAGTTGCCCTCTTCCGGCTGCAACTTTTCCAGCGATGTGAACTCCATGTACCTGTCTTCCACGGAGCCTCCGGCTGCAGCTGAGTGGGCCTGTCTGCTGCGCCCGCTGAGAGGCCGCGAGCCGGAGGGTGTCTGGAACCTGCTCAGCATTGTGCGGGAGATGTTCAAGCGGAGGGACAGCAATGCTGCCCCCTTGCTGGAAATCCTCACGGATCAGTGCCTCACATATGAACAGGTAACCCTCAGGCTTGGGCAGTGCCATGTGGCACTTTGCATCTCCCTCAGCGTTGTGGTCCCCTTCCTGACTTCCTGATGGAGACACTGGGCAGCCTGGCCTGAGCTTCTGAGCTGTCAGGCATATCTCACAGCCTTCTCTGTCTCCAGATAACAGGTTGGTGGTACAGTGTGCGCACTTCAGCCTCACACAGCAGTGCCAGTGGGCACACGGGCCGAAGCAATGGACAGTCAGAGGTGGCGGCCCACGCATGTGCCAGCATGTGTGACGAGATGGTCACATTGTGGAGGCTGGCTGTGTTGGATCCTGCCCTCAGCCCCCAGCGGTGAGTGTCCCCCAGGGTAATCACAGCACTGACAGGGGCAGACAGAGCCCTTACCTTCGTGTGTACAGAGACACGCTGCTATTTTATTCTCGTCTCAGGGAAGTGCGACTGCTGGACTCTAGGGCAACCAGGGATTTAGGGGGCGTTTTCTGACAGGCTCTCTACTTTTCTTTCTCTAAATGGCACCCACTTTACAAAACTCCAGAGTGCTGCCCTGGTGTCCGTAGGGCTGGCTCCGGAAGAGCTTCCCTGCAGGCTCTGCCCGGGCCTCGCTTCCAGCGCCTGCGTGCTCCTCCCACTTGCAGCACAGCCTGGTGGTCTGGCCATCCTCTCAGTAGCCTCCTCCCCTCTTCCAACAGCCGCCGGGAACTGTGTGTGCAGCTGCGCCAGTGGCAGCTGAAGGTGATTGAGAATGTAAAGCGAGGACAGCACAAGAAGACCCTGGAGCGACTCTTTCCTGGCTTCCGGCCAGCGGTTGAGGCCTGCTACTTTAACTGGGAAGAAGCCTATCCACTTCCTGGTGTCACCTACAGCGGCACTGACCGGAAGCTGGCCCTGTGTTGGGCCCGGGCTCTGCCCTCTCGGCCAGGAGCCTCACGCTGCGGAGTCCTGGAGGAGTCCCGGGATCGGTCCCGACCTTTGCCTGCTGAGCCAGCTGTGCGGCCCAAAGACCCTGGGGCCAAACGCAAGGGATTGGGTGAAGGGGTACCCTCATCGCAGCGGGGTCCTCGCCGCCTGTCAGCTGAAGGGGGAGACAAGGCTGTGCATAAGATGGGTCCAGGTGGGGGCAAAGCCAAGGCATTGGGTGGGGTTGGTGGTGGGGGCAAAGGCTCAGCAGGCAGTGGAAGCAAGCGACGGCTGAGCAGTGAGGACAGTTCCCTGGAGCCGGACCTGGCAGAGATGAGCCTAGATGACAGCAGTCTGGCCCTTGGGGCAGAGGCCAGCACCTTTGGTGGATTCCCTGAGAGCCCTCCACCGTGTCCTCCCCCTGGTGGCTCCCAAAGCCCTGCCACCTTCCTTCCTGAGCCCCCAGACACTTATGAGGAAGATGGTGGCGTGTACTTCTCAGAAGGGCCTGAGCTTCCTACAACCTCTGCTGGTCCCCCCAGCCTCCTGCCCGGAGAGGTCTGTACTCGGGATGACCTCCCTTGCACAGATGAGAGTGGCAGTGGGCTCCCCAAAAACAAAGAGGCGGCCCCTGCAGTTGGAGAGGAGGATGATGACTACCAGGCCTATTACCTGAATGCCCAGGACGGGCCTGGGGGCGAGGAAGAGAAGGCCGAGGGCGGGGCTGGGGAGGAGCATGACCTATTCGCCGGGCTGAAGCCTCTGGAACAGGAGAGCCGCATGGAGGTGAGGGCTGTTGAGGCCTGGAGAGGAGGAGGGAGGTCTGGGCACTCTTTGGAAGTAAAGGTCCTTGGTATAACTTGTTAGGCTGCACTTGGCCCGATCTCTGCCAGCTTTCTGCCTCTGGCTGTTCTACCTTGCCTTCCATGTAGCTAACTCACTCAGGGAGCTGGTGTGCTCCCCTCTGCCTCACACACATTGGCTTCTCTACTTGACTGCTATCTCCTAAGACTGCCTGGTTGGCTCCTGTGCTGCTTCAGATCTCAGAGGCCTCAAAGACCACATCCTTTAATAGGAGCCGCCTTCTTTTTGCTCCTCGGCCCCAAGTCCCAGTGAGCCTTTCTACCTCCCTGTTTTCTTGACCTATCCCAGGAGCACAGCAGCACATCAGGTTGTGTATTCATGTCTGTCTCTGTAACCACATGGATCTCCTGTGGAGTACCCAGGACTAGGACAGGCTCCAGAGTGTGGCAAGCGCTCAAGGAGTATGGGCTCTGGGAGGGGGCATGATGTCCTGCCTCTCCAAGTCGGGCTTCATCCTGTCTGGTCCCATGTCATCCCTCTCTCCAGGTGTTATTTGCCTGTGCTGAGGCCCTGCACGCGCATGGCTATAGCAGTGAGGCCTCTCGCCTCACTGTGGAGCTTGCCCAGGACCTGCTAGCCAACCCACCTGACCTCAAGGTAGAGCCGCCCCCTGCCAAGGTGAGAGAGACCCCCTTTCTCTACCCAGACCCACTTCCTCGTAACTTGCTCCCATGCCCCACTCCAAGCGAGAACCTCCTTCTGCCTCCACTGAGGTGAGTCAGATTCATCTGTTTTCTGTGCTTCCCTCTCTAGGGCAAGAAGAACAAAGTATCCACGAGCCGCCAGACCTGGGTGGCTACCAACACTCTGACCAAGGCGGCCTTCCTGTTAACAGTGCTGAGTGAGCGCCCAGAGCACCACAACCTGGCCTTCCGTGTGGGCATGTTTGCCTTGGAGCTGCAGCGGCCCCCAGCTTCTACCAAGGCCTTGGAGGTCAGAGGTTCTGTCTGAGTCATGCACCTTAGCTTCTTCAGCGCCTTGCGCCTTGATCTCCACTTCTCTACCTGACTGCTGTCCCCTAACTTGCTGGTTAGCTCCTGTGCTGCTTCAGATCTCAGAGGCCTCAGTGACCACATCCTTTAAGGAGCCTTCTTTTTGTGCCTCGGCCCCAAGTCCCAGTGAGCCTTTCTACTTCCCTGTCCTCCTCTTGACCTATCCCTGGAGCACAGCAGCACACCAGGTTGTGCATTCATGTCTGTCTGTAACCACATGGAGCTCGTGTGAAGTACCCAGGACTACGATGGGCTCCAGAGTGTGGAGTAGGAAGAGTGAGCTCCCCCTGTGCCCTCAGGTAAAGCTGGCATACCAGGAGTCTGAGGTGGCTGCCCTGCTCAAGAAGATTCCTCTGGGTCCCAGTGAGATGAGTACCATGCGGTGCCGGGCAGAAGAGCTTCGGGAGGGGACGCTTTGTGACTATCGGCCTGTGTTGCCGCTGATGTTGGCCAGTTTCATCTTTGACGTTCTATGTGCTCCAGGTATGGTATCTGTCTCTACAGTAAGTTGGGAGCTAGGGGAGTATAGCTTTCTCCAAGGAAAACCCAAGTTGTCTGAGTTACCTTAGACCCATCAGGCAGCTTCACGAGTAGGTCTGGAACGATAAAGGTCTGGAGTTTCTTGCGTTCTTTCCTGTGGAACTTCTGTTTGCCTAATTTATCCCAACTTTCATCCAGTGGTTTCTCCCACGGGTTCTCGGCCCCCAAGTCGCAACTGGAACAATGAGATGCCAGGGGATGAGGAACTGGGATTTGAAGCAGCGGTTGCTGCCTTGGGTGAGTCTGTCAATGTCTTGGGCCTTGAAGAACATGAGACCTGGGCGTATTCTGGAGAAGCTATATGGTAACAGGAAAGTCAGGATGACATGTACAGGTGTTGACAGTGTCTGTGAGATGATCAGGAATGCAGGGGGAAATGTGTGCTGCTGATGGTGGGTATACTAAGGCCAGCAAAACAAAAGCCTATGGAAAGGCCTCAGGGAGGTGACAGAATGTGAAAATGTGGGTTAGCTGGGAGTGGTGACACATCCCTGTAATCTCAGCACTTAGAAGCCTGAGGCAGAACTCACTGTGAGTTCAAGGCCAGCCTAAACTAAACTGTGTAGTGAGACTGTCTCAGAAATAAATAAATAAATAAATAAATAAATAAATAAATGAATAAAAAGAACCTGAAATGTAGTTTAAAAGATAGGAGGATACCACAAATAAAGATTTCAGCTGCATCTTGGCATGGTGGTGACACACCTGTATTACCAGCTACTCAGAAGGTTGAGGCATGAAGATCCGTTGAAGCCAGGAGTTTAACACCAGCCTGGGCAAAATAGTGAGACCCTGTCTCAAACAAGTAAAGGTGGGCGTGGTGGTGCATGCCTATAATCCCAGCACTCAGGAGGCTGAGGCAGGAGGCCATCCTGCACTACGTAGTGAGCTCACTTCCAGCTGAACCACAAAGTGACACCCTGTCTCAAAAAGCTAAACCAAACAAAATACATACATAACTGCAGTCAAGTTTTCATAACTGAAGGGCCAACTTCCTTAAAGTGATGTGTGCGTTCTGGGTATGTAGAATGGGTCAGGTTATGAAGGCTTAAAAAAGCAGACAGAACTTAGGTTGGATTTTATAAGGCAGTGGGCGCCGTCTAGAGGCCTGGAAGTGGGTTGGCTCATTGGGGAGAACTGGCCTGTGTTGTCTTGGGAGTAATGGCCACTCTTAATCTCCATGTGGCCTTTGTCACAGGTATGAAGACGACAGTGAGTGAGGCAGAACATCCCCTCCTGTGTGAAGGCACACGTCGGGAGAAGGGTGACCTGGCATTAGCACTCATGATCACTTACAAGGACGACCAGGCCAAACTCAAGAAGGTAAGGGCCTGAGATGCTGGGCTTTTGACAGGCAGAGGGTGAGCAAATGTTACTCCTTTTCTCTGTAGTACGATGAGAAAAGTACTGTTCTGCCCCTAGGAGGTAAGTAGGGAATCTTGGAGACTTCTCATAAAGAACAAGAGACCAATGGTTCTTATAGGTGTGCTTGGGCATGAGGTGGAAGACGAGAAGCAGAGAGCATAAAGTCATTCATTCATTTATTTCAATATTTATTGAATATCAGTATATTCAGTCCTGAGGTAAGTGTTACGGAGGATGCCAAGACATGTAAGCTGGGAGGTCATCCTGTAGTTCTAACTGGGGAAGGCTTCCTGAGAGGTAGCATTAGGCTGCTTCACGAAGAAAGGAAGGTAACAGTAGTCAGAGGTAAAGGGCATCCTGTCACTGTTTTTCTGTTCTCCAGATCTTAGACAAACTCTTGGACAGAGAGAGCCAGACACATAAGCCGCAGACGCTGAGTTCGTTCTACTCATCTAGCCGCCCGGCCACAGCCAACCAGAGGTCCCCTTCAAAACATGGGAGCCTGTCTACCCCCGGGGCCCTACAGCCGCTCACTTCGGGCTCTGCGGGGCCTGCTCAGCCAGGGAGTGTGACGGGGGCTGGGCCAAGCCCTACTGAGGGCTTCACAGAGAAGAATGTGCCTGGTGAGGTGGGGGCACTGGGCAGGGGGGATGAATGGTCTACAACCATGTTGGGATACAATTTCCTAGGCTCATCCCAGTGCCCTGTTTTCCCCACCTAGAAAGTTCCCCACATTCTCCCTGTGAGGGTCTCCCATCTGAGGCGTCTTTGACCCCAAGGCCAGAGGGAAAGGTTCCCAGCCGCCTGGCACTTGGCAGTCGTGGAGGGTACAATGGACGGGGCTGGGGCTCCCCAGGGCGGCCCAAGAAGAAGCATACAGGTAGGACAGCCGGTGGAGTGGCATAGAGGGAAGGATATTCCTGAAGCAGGGAGTCTGACTTCCAGGACTCAGCTTCTGAGACGAACTTGTCTTGGGGTTTAGGCATGGCTAGCATTGACAGCAGTGCTCCTGAAACAACATCGGACAGCTCCCCCACCTTAAGCCGGAGACCGCTTCGAGGTGGTTGGGCCCCCACTTCCTGGGGTCGAGGACAAGACAGTGACAGTATTAGCAGCTCTTCCTCGGACTCCCTGGGCTCCTCATCCTCCAGTGGAAGTCGCCGGGCCAGTGCCAGTGGAGGGGCCCGGGCAAAGACAGTCGAAGTTGGCAGGTCAGTGGGAAGCAACACCATCTGCCCTGATCTGCCTGCCCTCAGAGTCACGTCCCTAGTGTAATTGGAGCATTGTTTGCTAACCTGTGTGGACATCCATTTCAGAGAAACCCCAACCCCCATCCCTACCCCATTGCCCCTTCAGGTACAAGGGCCGCCGCCCCGAGAGTCATGCCCCTCATGTACCCAATCAGCCATCAGAGGCAGCCGCACACTTCTACTTCGAGCTGGCGAAGACAGTGCTGATCAAGGCAGGGGGAAACAGCAGCACTTCCATTTTTACACATCCATCTTCCTCAGGGGGCCACCAGGGTCCTCACCGCAACCTGCACCTTTGCGCCTTCGAGATTGGGCTTTATGCCCTTGGCCTGCACAACTTTGTTTCTCCCAACTGGCTCTCACGTACCTATTCTTCCCACGTTTCCTGGATTACAGGTAAATTTACCATCCTGATTGGGGGTTAATTGGGAGATAACAGCCTTGTCTTTGTGGCATTACCAGTCTAATGAAAACTGTTATCCACATACGTTCACGTGCCCATCCTAACTCCACTTTGCTTGTCTTTCCCTAAAGGGCAGGCAATGGAGATTGGCAGTGCAGCCCTGACTATACTAGTAGAGTGCTGGGATGGGCACCTGACACCCCCTGAAGTCGCATCCCTGGCAGACAGAGCATCACGGGCACGAGACTCCAATATGGTGAGGGCAGCAGCAGAGCTGGCCCTAAGCTGCCTGCCTCATGCCCATGCGTTGAACCCCAATGAAATCCAACGGGCCTTGGTGCAGTGCAAGGAGCAGGTATTTCTACAGGCAATCTGGGAATCCTAGCGGGGAGGTTGGGCATGTGGAAACTTGAGGGCCAGCTTTATTTTTTGAGATAGAGTTTTGCTGTGTTGCTCAGGTGTTCTTAAACTCATGATCCTCCTGTCTCAGCCTCCAAGAGTAGTGGGACTTTCAGGCAGGCTACCATGCTGGCTTGAGAACCCAGCTTTTGAGTCTCATATTCAAGAGTTTATAAAGTATCCAGGTTGACTCCACTTGTGACATTCAGGATATTACAGGTTGAGTATGTCTTACCTGAAATACTTGGGACAAGAAGTGTTTCAGATTTTGAAATACTCGTTTATATGTAAGATTAGGTATCTTGAGGCTGGGGCCCAAGTCTAAGCATAAAATTTATGTCTTCCATATATGTATTTGATATAATATAACCTGAAGGTAATCTTACACAATATTTTAAATAATTTTGTGCATGGGGCCAGATTTCTTTGTATGTTTCCCACTTATGGCATGTTGCTGATCAAAAATTTTGGATTTTAGAACCTTTTAGATTTAAGATTGTTGGATTAGGGATGCTGAACATTTACTATGCTCTCACGTGCGTCATGTTCTTTTATCTCTAAAGTTAGGATTACCCCTACTTTACAGATAAGGAAGTAAAGGATTATAGTTTAGGGACCAGCCAAGATGAGCTAGGATAGAGTTAGTGGCCTTAGGGAGAAGACGAGGTTCAGATGGGAGCAGGCGGTTAAACTAGTTTAACTGGGGCCTATAATCTGGGTCTTGACTCCTGTTAGTCAGCAAGTGTTCACTGTCTGTGGCAAGCACTCTCACTGCCCTGCCACTAATCTGAGCATGGACCCTGACCTGACCCCACCTCTGAGACCACTGTGAGAGACACTCAGATGTTGTCTGACACCATTCCTGGGTGAAAACTTTCCCCTTTAACACTCTTGTGCCCGTTCTTCCAGGATAACCTGATGTTGGAGAAGGCCTGCATGGCGGTGGAAGAGGCAGCTAAGGGTGGGGGCGTGTACCCCGAAGTGTTGTTTGAGGTTGCTCACCAGTGGTTCTGGCTATATGAGCAAACAGCAGGTGGCTCATCCATGGCCCGTGAAGGGGCTACAAGCTGTAGTGCCAGTGGGCTCAGGGCAGCTGGGGAGGCTGGGCGGGGGCTGCCGGAGGGCAGGGGGGGCCCAGGGACTGAACCTGTAACAGTGGCGGCGGCGGCAGTGACAGCAGCAGCCACAGTGGTTCCAGTCATCTCAGTGGGATCCAATTTATATCCGGGTCCAGGGCTGGGACATGGTCACTCCCCTGGCCTGCACCCCTACACCGCTCTACAGCCCCACCTGCCCTGCAGCCCTCAGTACCTCACCCACCCAGCGCACCCCGCCCACCCCATGCCTCACATGCCCCGGCCTGCCGTCTTCCCCGTGCCCAGCACTGCATACCCACAGGTGAGTTGGGGGTATACTGGGGGTAGGACGTGGGAACACTGGGAGTGGGGTGTCGTGGTAGACTGTCCATAAGTCCCAGTGAGGTGGGAGACTGGGGAACCCAGCCCAATTAAGTAAGGGGTCCCTAAGTGTGGGGGAAAGGGTGCTATACCTGCTGTAACTTGGTGTCTGCCTTCTTTGTCCCCCACCTCTAGGGTGTGCATCCTGCATTCCTGGGGGCTCAGTACCCTTACTCGGTGACTCCTCCCTCACTTGCTGCCACTGCTGTGTCTTTCCCTGTCCCTTCCATGGCACCCATCACAGTCCATCCCTACCACACAGAGCCAGGGCTCCCACTGCCCACCAGTGTGGCCTGTGAGTTGTGGGGACAGGGATCAGGTGAATGGAAGGGAGGCGCATGGACGGGAGGAGGGGAGTTCTTTTCTGCCCATTGGCCTCATATCTCACAGCTGTCCTTGTACTCTCAGTGAGCAGTGTCCATCCAGCACCCACGTTTCCAGCCATCCAGGGCGCCTCATTGCCAGCCCTGACCACACAGCCCAGCCCTCTGGTGAGCGGGGGCTTTCCACCGCCCGAGGAGGAGCCACACAGCCAGCCAGTGAACCCGCACAGCCTGCACCACCTGCACGCTGCCTATCGTGTCGGTCAGTGGAGGGTGTCTTCCCCAGCTCCTGTCCACAGTGGGCCTGAGGCTCTTACCCTGTGCAACGTGGCGTCAGGTGCCAGGCTGGGATTGAGGGTAAAGCAGATAGACCCCACCATGTGACCTTTTGTCTTACAGGGATGTTGGCATTAGAGATGCTGGGTCGCCGGGCACACAACGATCACCCCAACAACTTCTCCCGCTCCCCCCCCTACACTGATGATGTCAAATGGTTGCTGGGGCTGGCAGCAAAGCTGGGTAACACCTCCCCTCCCAAGGACCATTGTCTCCCCCACTCGCTCCCCCACCTTCCTATCCCAGACCTCCTTCCTAGCTCTTGCTCAGAGTTGAGGCCTTGGTCGGGTATGTGTGCGTGCGCGGGGGGGCGGAGGTTACCTCAGCTCCTGGGGTGGTGGGAGGCTCTCTGCCAGGCCAGAGCTGAGATATAGAAGTTGGGTCCCTAGGGCAGAGGTGGCCACCCCCGTCTCATGCCCCTCCCCCCTGCCCCCCAGGAGTGAACTACGTGCACCAGTTCTGTGTGGGGGCAGCCAAGGGGGTGCTGAGCCCGTTTGTGCTGCAGGAGATCGTCATGGAGACGCTGCAGCGGCTGAGCCCCGCTCATGCCCACAACCACCTGCGTGCCCCGGCCTTCCACCAGCTGGTGCAGCGCTGCCAGCAGGCATACATGCAGGTGACAGCCTGGGGAGAGTGGTGGGGCACAAATCTACATGGTTACCGACTAGTGCACCCTGTGTGAGGGCAGAGGGGCACAGCCCTGTGCTGTATACTAAGGCTCACCCCTTGCACATCCTCCTCTAGTACATCCACCACCGCCTGATTCACCTGACCCCTGCCGACTACGACGACTTTGTGAACGCCATCCGCAGTGCCCGCAGCGCCTTCTGCCTGACGCCCATGGGCATGATGCAGTTCAACGACATTCTGCAGAACCTCAAGCGCAGCAAGCAGACCAAGGAGCTGTGGCAGCGGGTCTCACTCGAGATGACCACCTTCTCCCCCTGAGTCTGGCCTCCCTAGGGCCCTGTACAGAGACACAGGCCTGTGGCTATGGGGGCCCCTCACATGGAGGGAGTGAGGACAGATCGTCCCCACTCAGTTCCCTGGGAGCCCAAACTGGCAGCTGTTCTTGGGCTGTAGCTTGGGGCCAAGATGTCTCAGACCCTAGAAGGCTAGGGCTGGGGGAGACAGCCCTGTCTGGGAGGGGGCATTGGGTGGCCTCTGGTATTTATTTGGCATTTATAAATATATAAACTCCTTTTTTACTCTAATTTAATGGGCTTTCCCTTATTTCCTTCCATGTGCCACTGAACCTTGAACCAAGAGGAGAATGCCTGACTCCTGCTTTATACTAGCTTTTCCTCATTGCATTAAGGCAGATAAACAGAAAAATAAGGATGTTTATTAAGGACATTTTTGGCCCATAGCTAGGGCTCATATTTAAGCTCTATGAGCCACTGTCCGACCTCATCCCCATTCAATATGAATGACGTTAGGGAGGCCGGGCCACAGGTAGATCCCACTGCTTGACTAAAGGGGCCACAGCAAGGGGGTCCCTCCCATAGCCATAGATACACTGCTTGGGATGAAGAGGGAAACCTTTGGACTAATATATTCCTCTCCATCCTGGCTGAACCCTTGCGTTCTTCTCTACCTCCCAAGATCATGAATCAAAGGTACCTAGTACCATGATACAGGGCTACCAAGGAAACCCCTTTATCAGGCCCTAGGGCTATAGAAAAGGGATGTCCTTCCCTTCTCAGCCATCCCAGGCCTGAGGGCCACTGAGGTAGAAGGGGGTGAGGCTAGGCCACTCCATTCCCCCGGTAAGACCTGCTCTGGGCTTTCCCCTTTGGGAAGCAGAGGACTTTTTGCTGGCAAGGAAGGCTGGGACATCAGTCCGGACTGGAATGCTGCAGTTCTTCCCGAAGCCATGAGGGGACTGGTTGTCCAAGCCGGCTCAGCAGCTTTGACAGCTCCAAGTTATGGGTCCGGAAAAAGTCAGTAAGGAAAAGGCGGGACTGAGAAAAAAATGAAGGGAGGACACAGTAAAGAATCGGACTGTATCTGCTCTTCCAGGTGGAGTGCGATGCCCTGCCCCAGGCTTCATTTACCTTGGTGTCCATATCTGGGTACCTTCGGCCTTTGCTCTTGCCTAGGCAGCGAGTCTTACCACCTTCAAGTCCCTGGCACCAAAATCCCTTATCTTCATCAAACCTGTCCAACATGAAAAGGCCATTAGGTAGGAAGGCGAAGAGAAGGCCAAGCCCCATAAATGCACACCACTCTCCCAGCTCATAGGAACGTCTCTCCTTGTAAGACAGGGAAAACCCATGTCTTTTCACAGACATTATCAACCTGCTTGCCCATTTCCCCCAGAGATTCCACCCCCAGGTCATGCTCTCCCACCTGAGGGTCCGTGTGTAGTTCAGAAAGGGTGTGATACCCAGGAACTTCTGGATGCTTTCCATTGAAGCTGCTGGGTTGGTACGCAGCTCTTGCCCATCCACAATCAGCAACTAAAGGGACAGGGATGTGGTTCCCTCTGCATTCCTAGGAAGTGGCTGGGCTGGAGGGAAGGGCACCCCAATGAAGACTTGGGGAACTGTACCTGTCCAGAGGGGTAATATGTTAGCCAGCGTTGCAGATGAGTAGAATAGTAGCCAGGGACAAGACAGCGGTTCTGCAGGGAGCGAAGTACCAGGGGAGCCTTGGAGGTGGCTGAAATCACCTGGTAGAAGGTATAATTCAGAGCAACTGGGTCTCCGTGAGCTCGCTGGTGCTGAAGGACAGGGAGTAGAAAGGCGAGCTGGTGACTAGACAGAATTATTCTGGCCTTATTCCAGGTCTGGTGACAGCACAGGCACCCCTCATCAAGACCTAGTTTAGTTTCTCTACCCCATTCCTGTCTCTCCTCCCATGCTACCCTTTTCCCCTTAAGCCCCGTGTGTCCCCAGCTTCAGGCAGACCTGGTACCAGGAGTAGGCCCTGTCAGTAGGGTTGGTGAGCACAGTGATGATCTTAGCTCGTGGCAGGAGGGCAGCCCCCCGCCGTGGTACAACCTCTGAGTCAAAGTAGTTGGCACTTTTTTCAAACAGGAAGTCAGTGCTGGCATTGGAAGGAACAGGAAAAAAATCCATGTACCTAGGAAGCAGAATAGAGAAAAGGTGGAAACATTTTCAGAGTGAAGAGGTCAGATGTCAGTATTAGTGTGGGTATTTTTGGAGAAGGAAATGTTCCTCTTGAGAGGTCTTCAAAGGGTTCCAATCTCACCAGTCAATACCCTTGTGGTAATTAGGGCCACTGAAGAACTGAATCTCCTCAAAGGTGCTGGGGCTAGGGAAGCTGCTGGTCACAGCTGGGTGCAGGCTCAGGAAGAAGTGAATAGCTGTGGTCCCTAAATGAGAGAGAAAGACCACCCCATTGTGGGAGAGAAGCCAGCTAAACAGAATGAATTTGAAGAAAGCAAGAAAACAAGCACTCTGGGTAGTAAAATTTCCTTTGGCCAATCTATACTGACAAAAGGAAAGCCCAAGGGAGGTACAGGAAAAAAGAGTTAAAGCTCTCAGCCTTGACTAGCTATCAAAATCAGGAATCTTTGGAGGGGTGCATGCTGGTATCAGGGATTGAACTCAGGGCCTTTACACTGAGCTACATCCCAGCTCTCTTGTTTTTTTACTTTTTAAAACTTGCTCTTGTTAAGTTGCCTAGGCTGGGTGAACTTGTAATCCTCTTGCCTCAGCCTCCCAGAGTGCTGTGATGACAGACACACACCACTGTGGCCAGCCACTTGTAGATCTTTGAAAAGTCTTACAGGTGGGACTGGGGCTGTAGCTCAGTGGCAAAGGGCTTGCCTAGCATGTGTGAGACCCTGGGCTTGACTCCCAATACTGAAAAATAAAAAGGAAACAAAAACTCCACAGATGATTTTGATACACAACTAGAGTTAAGAATCCCTGTCTCAAGAGCCAGGATTAAGAAGGAGGGTGTATGAGAAGGGAATGCCTTGGCAAAAGCATCTTTGAGCTTAAGGCAGAGCAAGAAACTAAGGGCGATTTATTTACCTGTCTTCTGGGGTCCCACAATGAGGAACTTGGGGAGCCGATCACAGGTTTTCTCCTTGGACCAGATATCTTTGTGCCTCTTGTCATCACAGGGATTCTGAAGGCGAGGCCAAGACTCCTATAAGGCCTAATCTCTTAAACCCCACCGCCATCGTGTCTGTGACCATCTGGGCTCCACCCTTACCTGCCAAAGAGGGCTTCGCTCCTGAGGGAAAAGTTCAAAGTATTTTCGTGCAAGAGGAACAGGAGGAAGGGTCTGTAGGCGCAGCCGTGTCCAACACTGGAGGAAGCGCACAAGGCTCTCAAAGGTATACAGGCCCAGCCGGTCATTTCCGTAATTGGACAGATGGGTCATAAAGATGCTGATCTGCAAGGGGGGCCTGCAGGTCAGATCCTGAGCATCTAGCCCACCTCAGAGGCAGCCTTGATGAGTAAAGTCCCAGTCTGCAAATATTTTGGCTCTCTAACCTTCTAGACTTTCCTCTTGGCACCTTACCGGATTAAGCAGCACCGTCAGAAAGAGCTCTCCACCTCGGATGCTCTGGTCTAGTTCACGAGAGCCTCCGGGATACTCATTATAGAAGATTGTGTGAGTGAAGAGCCCACATGTCTGCCGGGGCAGCACCTACAAGGAGAAGAAACAGGCGTGGATGAGATGTAAAAGACACAATATGAGATGATGAAGGACAAAAGTCCTGAGGCAGTGGGATTCTCTGAGTTTAAGAGGGCCTATGAGAAACTTCTCCCCTTGAAGTTACAGCAATAAGGCTCTTACTATGGGCACTACGGGTTTCCATAATGATTTTTATCCCCATTAAACTGACATACTGGGACTGGCAGTTGACAGCCCTACATGAAGGCAGTCTGGAGGCTGTCTAAATGTGGGATTTGATTTAGTTTTGTAGTAGGAGTCCCTCACCATGATGCCATTGTGAATGAAGCCACGGCGGTAGCGGGCAGGGCGGAGATGGGGATATTCCTCAGTGCTGGTCACCTGGATACCCCACACAGATTTCCAGGCCTCATAGAGCTGTGTGTGGATGGGATACACACCAGAGTGGTGGGGGGCCACAGCATACCCCAGATCCGTGGGAATCCCATGTTCCTGGGAATGGCAGACATAGACTCTCACTAGGACCTGGTGAGCTCTGAGGAATAGAGGGCAAAGAGGGAGGGGATACTACCTCCACAGAAGGAATACTGGAAAGGGTAGGGGAAGGGCATCACATTAGGGCAAGGTTAAAAAAGAAGCTTAGCTCTGGTGAAAGTATGGGGAAGAGATCCAAGAGTCTCACCAAAGCAAACTGCTTGTTGAGCCTCATCTGGTCAGCCAGCACGGAGCGATTGTGGAACAGGTGTGGCTGCATGTGGCTCCACATGTGGGGGAACCACCAGAATTCTTTGCGGTGCTTCAGCAGCATGTCGTCCCCTGCATCCTCCTCCTCTGTCCCTATGACCACACACTGACTGCTGACCACAACCAGTCCTCCTCTGTTTTGTTATAACACTGACCATTTTCCATTCTTGGGACATTAATGGTCCCTGCCCACCCAAGACTTCCCAAGTGCTCCACTGCCAACTTGCTCTGCAGCCACCCATGCTAAATTCACACCCACCACTATCTCCACACAGCAATCTGACCCCAACCCTTGCCCCCTTTCTTCAGCTTGTCTGCTTAGGGAAATGGACAGTGAAGGGACAGATCAAACTAGGACTACTGAACTGAACAAGCAGGGGAATAGGCTCACCAGTATGGTAGAACTTGCCCGAGAAGCCCAGGTTGAAGGTGAAGTTGGGAACTAAGGTCCTGAGTTTGTTCTGGGTGGCCAACAGAGCCTGAGAAGAGTAGCAGGCACATGAAAACTCAAGAGTGAGCAGGCTGAGCAAAGATACATCAGAAGTAGCTTTCCTTCTGCCTGCAAGGGGCAGAAAGTGTACCTACAGCAAGCTGAGAATCAAGGGAAAGGCCACAGCTTAAGCAGCTTCTAAGAAAGTAAGAAGAACTCTTACTGACCTCAACATCAGCCACCTTCATGCGGGTACCTTCTTTGCCCACAAAGATGTCATCAATGTCAACCAAGATGTAGCGGTCCAGATCCAGGCAGAGGCGCTTGCCAGTGAGGTATGCAACAGCATCAACGAAGACAAGTTTATGGAGCCAGAAAGAAAGGCCGTGGCCAAAAAGCACCCGCTGGATGCCATCATGGAGCCCTAGGTCCTGCACCACAGTGGGAAGCCGGGCACGACGAGGGGCTGGTCCCAGCACAGGGGGCTCAGCTGGCCGTGGGCTGGCCAGAAGCACTGGTTCATATGTGCTGTGATTGGACTGAAAGATGGTCCAGTCATCACCAGGCAGTGGCCCAGGTTCCAGGCGGCTGGGGCGTGTCAGATGCAGTAATGGGGCCGACGGATTTACTTGGTAGTCCCGGAGCCCCAAATTTGAATGCAGAAAAAGGGGAAAGCCCTTGAGCTGGGCACTCAGTAGGCTGTGCTCGTGGGCTCGAAAAAAGCCAATGATGCCCACCCCATACTCCACACAGTACCGGTCTAGCAACTCTCGACTCCAGGCATCCAGGTTGACATACTTGAGCAGATTTTCATAAATGACCAAGACATAGCGGCCACGGGTGTGATCAGTCAACGTGGGCATGTCCCCTCGGCCAGGGGCTAGCTCAGTGCTATAACGAAAACGACTAGACTCCAAGATGGCTACGATCTCCTGCCCCAGCTGTGAGTATGCACTCTCTACAAATACAAGGACCACTGGTTCAGTTCGAGCTGTTTCTGGAGGCCTGGGAGGCCGAGGTGGGACTGGAGGCCTCGGAGGGCCAGGGCCAGGTGCCCCACTGTTGCTGCAGTCTAGGGGGAGGGGCAGGGGTTCCTTGGCCTTGGGGCTGGTAGACACGTAGTAAGCAAGGAAGCCCATTGAGCCCAAGCTGAAAACAATTAGCAGCAGTATGAGGCGGTACAGTTCCTGCTGCCGAGCTGGGCATATCACCTTCCACAGCTGAAGCATGGTGAGGAGAAATGAGGGAGGAATGGGGACCACCTCAGGAGGTCTATAGCCTGAAACAGTCTTGGGAAGGTAGAAGTTCCCTGAAGAGGTAGAGACAAGTCCTCTTAGTACAGGGCAGGGGAGGTAGAAGGAGCAACAGGGTGGGGGACTGGATAGAGTCCACTGGCCTCAGGTCACCATGGCCTCCTGGCCCATGGCTTCAGGCTGTAAGTAGAGCCAGGTTCCACCTTGGTTTTGATGAAGGTCCTCACATCAGAAGTTAGCGAACTTCCCAATCTGGACCCACGACCTGTAAAACAGAAGTATCTATGAGTTACTTCTCCCCTTGAAATTCTGTCTTTAATCCATTTTTTTCTTCACCCTCTCTCTCACCTCCTGCTCACTTAAGATTTGTTCTGAAAACAAACAAAACAAAACAATAGGAGTCCCATACTTTAGCTTCACACCTGTTTCCTTTCCCAGGATACCCAAATTCTAAGCTCAAGGCTACAATAGTACAGTCAAATTCTCCCACCTACAAGGGGCCAAACAGCTGAAAACAGGCATGTTCTGAAAGGAGTTCCTAGCCTCTGACTGGCAGTTGGCTAGGAAGCAAGAGCTCTGGTTGTCCTGTGACTAACAGAGAGAAAGCACCAGAAGTGCCCTGTTCCAACAAAGAATCAGATAAGAGGAAACTCATGAGTTTGTTAATCTGCCACATCAATCAAACCCATCATGGTAGCTAATAGCACTAACGAACTTACTGGTGTACAGTCATGTGGACACCACAGAGGGGAAGTTCAAGGAAAGAGAGGTCGTTCTACTAGCTGTTCTACTAGCTTCTGAACCTAGAACTTGGACATGTGTCCATTGCTTGCAGAAAATTGCTTACCTCTTGACGTTTACCTAGCCTGTGCCAGAGTCAGGAGAGGAGATAAAAATGGAGACCCAGGGCCAAAGATTTAGCTCAGGGGCACAAGTGCCTGCCTGGCAAGTGTGAGGTTGTGAGTTCCAGCCCCGGAACCAAAAAAAAGGAGACCCAGAACAAACTAGTACCTGAGAAAAGTCACAGCCATAAAACAGTCTAGAATCTCTCCCTCTTCATTCCACTTCTCTTTCTTAATGTGACAGAGGTGGTATAATATCCCCATTTCTGAACAGGAGAGTCCTGAGCTAGCTCAGAGGATAAATTCAGTTAAAAAAAAAAAAAAAACAGAAACAACAACAACAAAAAAATAATACAAACTGAGTAAGGGATGTCAGAGAGTAGCAATAGCCTCTTTTTTTTTTTTTTGGTACTGGGGATCGAACTCACAACCTCACCTCATGCTTGCCAGGCAGGCGCTTATGCCGCTGAGCTAAATCCCCGGCTAGCAACAGACTCTTAAATCATATCCAGCCACTGAAAAACAGGCTCAGAAAACAGTTTAAGGAGTCCTAATTCGGGGTACTTATTTTTCTTAAAGTCTGCTTCTGGAAGCTTTATAGTCACGTGATTCACTTTAGCCACTCCTATTAAGGCCAGTGACTGGCGATCCATTTCTGTCACTCACTCCAATACCCACATCTCAGTGGTGACTATGCAGAGAGCACTTCAGAACCAAAAAACATGATTTAAGAACAGTTCAGATGAACCAGGGATAACAGCTCAATAGTATTAGCACCTGCCTGGCAAGCACAAAGTTGAGTTTGACTCTGGATACACTGTCCCACCCTCCCCCAAAAAAGAACAGTTCAGCTTTGTTCTGGGTAAAAGAGATCAACATGAGAGAAGATCTGGAAGAGATGATAAAAACTGTGAGGGGGTGTGTGTGAATGTAGCTCAGAGGCAGAGCATGTGCTATACATATGTGAGGCCCTGGGTTAAATCCACAGCACACATTCACACCAAAGTGATGAAAAGGGGTAAATTCTCAGAATTAGCCATGACTTTAGGGAAAATATAGTAATGAGATGTCATTGATGGCAAGTTGATAGCTGGGCTGTGTCACCCATGTTAATATTTACTGAGTGCTTACTACTTGCCAGACATTCTTCAAAGAGATTTATATATACAGATGATTCCCAACCTTTGATGGTTTTGACCTACAATGGTAGGTGATAGGCACTGATACTGTGAATTTTTTTTTTTTTTTGTCTTTTTCCTTTTTATCGGTACCGGGGATCAAACTCACGACTGCCTGCTTCCAAGGCAGGCGCTTATGCCGCTGAGCTAAACCTCCAGCCCCGATACTGTGAATTTTACTTTGCAGTGATGGGATCAAACCCAGGGTGTTGTATATGCTAGGCAAGTGTTCCACCACTGAACTATAGCCTCAGCCCCTAGACTTTGAATTTTGATCCTTTCCCAGTTAGTGGATATGTGGGCCAGTAAATATATGGTGCAATACTTTTGTCACATTGGGCAGTGGTAGTGAGCTGCAGTTACAAATCAGACATGCAATCAGATTAAACAACTGACACTCTGAACATACTGGATGCTGAGCTATTGTGCATGTTAGGTATATTAAATACCATTTTTGACCTAGGATATTGTCAAGTTTATGATGCGTTTATTAAGATTGAAAGCCCTACAGTAAATTGAGAAGCATCTGTTATTTAATCCCCATACCTATCCGAAGAGGTAGGGAAGAAATAGATTCTATTATCCCCATTTTACATTTTGGTTAATTTAGACCCAGAGAAGCTTAGTAACTTGCCCAGGATCAAACAGCTCAGTGAGTGGAAGAACTAGGCTTCAAAGTCAGGCCTGTCAAGTTCCGGAGCCCGCGCTGTTAACCACAGCATTTTAACTTCATACCTAGAAGAGGCAGCAATATTTAGGGGAGCAGTGATGGAAGGAGTGCGGTGTGGGGCGCGGGCTGGGATGTTAACTACTGGAGGGGGAGCATGCGATTGTGTGCGTGTGCGCGGCGGTGGGAGGTTTCTAAGGAGAGAAAGACCTAAGGGTCACCGGCCGAGCGGGAAGCGCAACACTAACAGGACTGGCAGGCTGGGGGTGTGGGCCCTGCGCCGGGACGGGCAGCGCAGATGCTGTGGAAGGAGAGGGCACTGAGTGGGCACCGGGGGCTCCCGGACTAAAGTACCCCGCTGGTGGACACAGGCTCACAGGTACTGAGAAGAGCGCGGACAGGGCACTAAATGGGAAGGGGAAGGAGTGCACCGACTCGGTGACACCGATGCGGCCTCCCGGCCCTGTGGGGAGAAGAGGGCAAAGTGAGCAGGGGGCAACTGTGACAGAGGCTACTGAAAGGGACACGGGCCGACAGGCGCGCTGGGCCGCACGAGGGGGCGTCCGGGACGACCCCACGGGTGGTAATGGTGGCAGCGCTCCCGGGAGTCCGGGAGGGGAGGTACTGAGTGCGACCGTGAGTGGGGGCCACACTCCGAGTGTGGGGGGGGCGGTTCTCTTCAAGGGCGGCTCACCCGGTGGAGTGGGCGGCGTCCCTGCGGTCCCCGGGCTCCGCCGCGTCCCGGGGCTGCCCGGCTTCCCTGCTCTCGGGGCCTCGGGCCGCGTCGCGGCGGCTCCGCCATCTCCGAGCGGACGCTCTGCCGCAGCCGGGCCCAACCACCGTTTCCACTGGGGGGAAACGGCGCGCTGCCGTCCGTGGCACCCGTCCGGGCTCCTGGTAGCTCAGAGCACGGCAGCTGTGCCCCCGGGTGCGAGAAACCCAGACAGTCCTCCGCAGCACACAGCCGAGCCACGGCCCTCGAGACGGCGAGCTCCGAACCCTACCCGCAGAAGCGCACCCCTCTTTTCGCTGGGTGGCACAGTCTGGCAAGCGTCGGGCGCCGCGGCACTGGAGCAGGGGCGGGCCGAGGGCCGGGCTCGACCACTCAGTCGCGCAGAGGGGAGGCCGGACCGGCCTACTGAGGGTGGGGGTGGGGGCGTGTCTCATACTGGGCAGGAGCGAGGCGAAATCCTTAGCCCTCTCTTTAAGGGACCTTGGTTTCTCCACCACTGCAATCGTCCCAGAGACTGGAGACGGAGTTTATGAAGAAGTCTTCTAAAATGAGCTCAAAGGGAGAAAAGATCTCTCTCCTAGCTTGAGACTTCATAAAATGGGGTGTTAAAAACGTAAATCCCTGGCCATAACTTCCAACACCACCAGTAACACAATGGACTGTTTAAAGGTTATTTATTAAATATCTTCAGTTCAAGGTTTCATTGTAACAAAGCTATGAAGGGTCTACCAACATTCAGAACAAACACTATTTTTAAATTATTTCTATGTCATCATGCAAAAATTCTGCATCAAATGCCTTCCATTTTCTGTTTAAAAGATGATTTTTAATAGTCTATTGTCTATAGATGCTGACATTAGCCCCAGAAGGTGTAAGAATGCTAAGAAGTAGGGCTGGAGCAGCCATATGAAGCTATGGGTCTCAATGAACTCTAAGACCATGTCTTCGAGCCAACAAAACCAAACCCTGTGGTGAAGGTGTCTGCGAGCTGGTACTGCAGGCTGCAGGGCAGAAAGGGGTGAGGGCCCAGGGGCTGGGACATGCATGAGGTGCTCGAGGGGCCTGGCTAAATCCAAGCACCAGCACCCATGAATTTGCTCTCTTCTCAGCTGGCTCCAAAGTACACCTGTCACTTTTGCTTCTTCTTTTTTTTTTTTTTTTGCCTCTTCTTGAAGCTCCTGTGCCTCCTGAAGGTTTGTCTAGGGAGCTGGAGTTCACCCACCTTTCCCCCAAAGCACATGTATTTGTGCAAACAAATACACACAGTTGATCTGGGGGGGGAACCAAGGTTGTGACCAATCCTCCTCCATTATCTTCTTTGTTATCTGCTTAGGGCACGGATCTTTTTCTCTTGGAATGGAACTTCTTGAGCATAGAGAGAGACAATGAGTGTAGGAGCCTCGGCTCTGGATGCCTTTCTGGGTACATGCAGGTGAGAGGGGTGATGCCCATGCAGATTCTCCAGCAGTAGGTCTAGACTTCAGTTGGTCAGCAAAGGGGCTTCTTTAAAGAGGGCATTTCCTCTTCTTGCCAGAGCAGTCAGGTCAATCTCAGAGACTGGGGTAGAGATGGACGTGCAGCAAGGGAAGAGTAAGAAGGGAGGCAGCCCAGAGGGCAGCCTGAATGCATAGAAACAACCACCACTCTTATGCCACTGCCTCACTTCTCCGGTCCCACAGGGCACTTGGCAGAAGACCCAGGCCCAGATGAAGGTCAGCATGGGACCACCGTTGTGAAAAGGCAAGCCTAAGATGGTCCAGATAAGCACAGAAACAGAACTGCCAAAGGCAGCAAGGGGAGCCCTGACCAGGGCCTGACTCTCTCATTAAGTTAATAAGAAAACAATCATGACGCAAAGCAGCAACCCCTTCCCTTCCCAGCTGCAGGGAGCAGGCCTCAAAATCAGGGCCCACGTGCATGTGCATCCTTTAGAAATGGATGCGTGAGTGCATGTCAGACTAACATGAGGTTTCTCATCAGCTTCATAGGGGGCACACTTCTGCAGCACCAATTCTCTTCCTTTCCACCTAAATTGAACAGTACAGTAAAGTCCGGGCCCTCAGTCCTAAGGCCACTGCTTCTCAGCTGCTTTCGTAGCAGGCTGGGAGCTCTGCGTTCTCTCCCAAGTAAGTCTGTTGGCCATGGTGTTTTCATCAGCCTCATTCTAGGCGCCTATTACAGGTTCTGAAGAAGTCCACTCCTAGACCTGTGGTAAGCAGGCCACTTCAGGGGCTGTGATCACTTCACAGGCCCCAAAGCTCTGTCAGAGTCCTTGCCTGGTCCCCCTGAGTCCATGGCGGCCTGAGACCAAGCTCACCTCTTCAAGGCTGGTGGGTGAGCCTGCTGTTCATGCCAGGATGGGCGTCTCACAAACTCCTGCCTTCTTGCTGGCTCAAGGGCTATCGGTGGTTTTAAAACGCATCATGGTACGAATTCCTTTTTTTTTAAACAATCTTTTTTTTTTTTTCCTTAAATGTAAAAAACACCTCGGTACAGCAGAGACAGACACGAAGGGCGGGCGGGAGGGCTGCATGCAGGGGCGTGCATTGGCTGCTGCCGCTTTGTAATTTAATTGTTTTAAACCTCAAACGAACAGAACTGCCGCTGTCACTCAGGCCCTCCAGAGCCACTGGCTGCGAAGGTTCGACCTCCAGCTGGAATCTCCTAATGCCCCTGTCAAAGAAGACAGAACACAGTAACAAAACAGAGGACAATGAGCACGCAGATGAACTTCCAGGATATAATAAGCACATTGCACACTTGGCTATCCTGTCAGAGAAGGTGGTAGGGAAAAGCTAACATCTAAATATAGCCCTGCCTCAATCTGAGCACCTATTAAGTGATTTACTTACAGTATCTTATTTAATCCTCACAAATTCAAGAAGGTAGGCACCACCCTTCGTTTTGATGGCTGAGCAATCCGAGAAGTATCCTCCCTCTCTGTGCACACCCAATTTGAAGTTCTGGAGCCAGATTCAAGTCTGACTGGTTTCAGCTCTAATTTATAACCACACTGCCCAGCCTCTGTTATTTCTCTGGGATGAACTATGTGTCTGCCCAAGTGCCACCTCCTAGCATTCTCTTCCTTCTCGGACCCCACCTGTCCCAACCCCTCCCAACCGCCCCTCCCCTACCAGGTGCACCTGTGGCTGAGCTCACTGCAGCGGTGCGGCAGGGGCCCCTGAGCAGTGATAGTGGACATTGAGCCACTTGCCATCCCGGCGGTGCCAAACCCGAGTCTCCTCTGACTGGCTGGTGCGAGGCCGACCCTGCCCGTCGATATACTGGGTGAGACGGATGTAGGCGATGCAAGCTGCGTCCTCCCCAATCACGTGGACGTGTGGATTTAGGATGGTGGTATGGATGGGCTTGCTGTTCTTGGACAGGACTGTAGAGGGCAGGGCAGGGAAGGGGAGGTTGGAGGGTGTCAGGCTCCTTCCAGCCTGTACTGCAGTTTTCCTCCAGCAAATCATGCAGAGGATCTGCAAGCCTTTCCCCCACAGAGATCAGGATACCCAGTACATTAGTCTCAGTGACCCTCAGGGAAGAGAAATATGGGTAATGATGACAACAGGAGCTCGTCCTTTGATCAGGTGTTGACTGGGTTGGGGGTTTTACATGCATGTGCTGAATCTCTTTGTTGGTGTTACTGTCTTCATTATAAGAAGGAAATATGCCTGAGAAGATTAAGTATCTGCCCAAATCACACATTTACCCTCAGGACTGTTACAAAGCAGTATGAACTTTTTTTTCCTTTTTGTTTTTTGAGGCAGGGTCTCACTTGTAGTTCAGGCCTGGCCTTGAACTCACTCTGTAGCCCAGGTTGCCCTCAAACTCACAGGAATCTTCCTGCCTCAGCCTCCCAAGTGCTTGGAATTACAGGGATGTACCACCACACCTGACTAGATCTTTTTTTTTTTTTAATCGGTACCAGGGATCAAACTCATGACTGGGCACTTGCAAAGCAGGAGCTTATGCCGCTGAGCTAAATCCCCAGCCCCTAGATCTTTTCTTTTTTTCAAGAGTCTCTCTCTATAGTTCAGGCTGGCCTTAAACTTACTATGTAGCCCAGGATGACTTTGGCAACCCTTCTGCCTTTGCCTCTGGAGTGCAGGGATCATGGGCCTGCTCCACCACACCTAGACTTACTGTCTTTCAATCTGGTAGGCTGATGTTTGGATTTTACAAAGTTATAATTGTCCCTATTTAGGGATTATAGAGCAAAATTATTAACTCAAAACATTCAAAACTGATTTGTGACTTCAAAAGAAAAGGTATCAAAATTAAAGTCACCAAAACACCTAGCTAACACTCTCCCAGGATCCTCCAGGGGAAAGGCAAGGGAAATCTGCCTGCCGTTATCAGTACATGCTGTGCAGGCTGTGGCATTTTTATTGAATTCACATTTTAGTTCAAGTCCAGTTTTTACTCAGGAACTACAGGATACCTTCATTAAAACTAATATAAACTCTGGAATTGCTTTTGGTGAAAAGAATTACTGAGAGGGTGGAACATAGCAGAAATGCAGAGTGGCAAAATAAAACTCAGGGCAGAATGGGAAAAGGCCCAGAATAAAGTGGACATCAAAAGAAACAAATGCAGCAGTCTCAGGGAGAGGAAAGAAAGATGGGAGCAGGTGATAACCCAACTATTTATGCTCAGGGCCTTTATTCAGAGGACCCCCCTATCCAGGGTGCCTGCCTCCCCCCACAACTTCTGGTATCACAAATTACCCTGTTACTTGCTTGCACATTCTTATTTTGGTTTTAATTTCCTCTATTATGAAACCTGCAGACACAGATTATTTGCTGAGATCCTCTCAACCTAATCTCAGGGGTTTTGCAATCTGACCTGAAAAAAGGTAAGGCTTAAAGAAGTACAGGGTCACCATGGTGACCCTGACCATGGTGAGCAGCACTGCCCTGAAGCAGCTGCAGGATGAATGGGTGTTTACTGCTCTTGCCTTTGAATGGGGGTGATTTAAGACCAGCAGAAGACAAGATCAGCAGGGCAAGGACAGGGAGGCGTACAGAGCAGAATGCGCCAGGAAGGTCAAATGAGGACAAAGGCAATGGGGCAAGGTGAGGGGGAGCAAAGACCGAGGCGAAGGGATGAAGGGGCAGGCAGGAGTATATCAGCAGCACGAACCCACTCACGATTCTCAAAGTAAAACTTATGGAAATCCATCCCTTCCACGAGGTTACCAAGGGCCTCAGGTTCAAATGAAGTGAGGCCTGGGTCACAAATCTTCCTGCAGAAAAGGAAAAAAGCCTGAAGCAGGTTGTCAGACAGGGGAGTTGTACATCTTCCTGTCAGTGGAATCTGCCCCACAGCAGCCATCTAGCTATAGGCCACGCTTCAGGCTCAATCACAGGTCATCTACTGAAAGGACTCCTGGCCTAGAGGCTTTGGGTTTAACTCAGATACTGCCCAAGCCCAGCCAGCCCTTTCCCCAGGGTCTTGGCTGCTTTCTGGGGGCATAGAAGGCCTTGAGGGATGACCTATGCCTCAAGGAAATGGGTCTCTACTCACGTGTAAGCGTCAAAATCCCCATTGTTGATGGCTTCAATCAGCTGTTCTGTGATTTTAATGATCTCCTGTTTTCGCACTGTAGGAGAAAAAAATTCACCAATTTACCTGTTGGGCAACTTCTCCAATGACAGAGAGCCCAGTTCGATCCCTTAGGGTATCCCCTGCCATCGCTTTGTCAAAGACATCCCTCTTCTCTGTCTTTAAGGCCTTTTACAGAAGGAGCAAGCCTACCCCTTTCCCCATACCCTCTGTGGTGGCCAATGACCACTTCCTCTCAGAGGCACCCACTAGTACAGTTCTCTGGCCTTCACCTCCCTCTCCATCAACAACCAGGTTGCAGAAAACACTTCTCTTCAATAGTTAGGGAGTCTGGAACATCCACGAGTGCTCTATCAGTTCGTGTGACTCACCTCCAGCAGTTCACCCTGAGAAGCATCTCCCAACACAGTGGTTTCCACCCTGTCCCCCACCAGACCCCACACAACAGGAAGAGGCTTGGTCAGATCTCAAATGCTACCCTCACTCTGAGCTCTCATTCAGGGCCCAGAACCTAGCCTCGGGCAACAGCTACCCTGAGAGCAGAATCTAGTTAGGGGTGAGGAATCCCAAAGAACGAACAGAGCTCTAGGATGGACTCTAAATTCTCTTTGCCCTGCTCATCTCCTCCACAGGCTTTGCTGGGATAAGGGATCTTGGACCTGTAAACACTCCTGAAGGCCTCTTGCCAAAGGCTCTGTTTACCCTGGACAAGCCTTGGAAAAGCTGTAAATCTCACACCAGCTCTCCTGCCAGGACATGTCCCTCAGGGAAACCAAGACAAAGCTCAGACTGACAGGCAGGCAGTTCATGCCCCCGGAGCCTCCCAGCCCTTCCCACACCAAGGGACAGCTGGTGACATCCTGCTCTCATGGGCAGCTCCCATACAGGGAGTGTCGTTAAGAGAAGGGAGGACTTGAACCAAGCTTGGGCTAATCTTGACCCCCTGGACTGGCCCAGGCCACAAGCCTTCCCTTACAGGAGCAAGAGGCTGCAAGACAAATGCAAGCATCAGAACAGCGCCAGCATGGCACAGTGGGGCCAGCACAGCCAAGGGTCCCTGGTACAGGGAGCGGGCAGCACAGCCAGAGGTGCCCCCACCACTGGTCCCGGGGAGCAAGCAGCCAGTTAGAAGACCAGGGAACTCTATTCCTCTTCCAAAGAAGCAAGCAGGTAGGTTTGTCCACACAACTGTCTTGCTGTAACCCTGCCGAGCTCATCTAGAGGACCTGACCAGGGCCTGCGGGTAAAAAGGTTCATGTTCAGAAACTCCACAGGTAGATGTGGGAGGAAGAGAAGCCAAGAGGCCTCCTCTAGCACACACAGCACTACAGCTCTGAGTACCATAAACTGCCGTTGACTCTCCAAGGCATCATGTCAAGATCTATCACTTATTTTTCACAACATATGAGGTAGGTGCTTCCCTCCCTCCCCCTTCCCACTATGGATAAGCTCTGGAAAGCTAAGTCCTTCACAGCTCCTGAAGGTAGCACGGCTGGGGCTTAATCTCAGGTCAGTCTTACCCGGAACCCTTATTTGGAATACAACACGAGGCTGAGCCTCAGGGAAACCTACCCCATCGTAGTTCCTGGGCTACCGCAATTTCACCACTGTCCCCTCAGACCTGGCTTCTGCCTCTGCCCTTCTTCCTGGTTGCTGCCAAGGCCAGCCTCACTGCACAGCCCAGCTGTTTTCTGCTCCCTCCCTCCACCCACTCAAAGGTATTTCTCTGGCCCCAGACTCAGGGCCCCTGCCTGGTATTAACTGGGTCTCCAGCCGACTAAGATGGGCAGCTGGGTTGGGCTGACAGCTCTGGGGGTGATCCCTGAGGGGCTTCAGAACGAGCCAGGATTTGGAAGCCAGAATGTGCCTCCCTCACACTTACTGGCTGAGGAGCAGAGAGAAGGCTGGGGCTGCATGCCTGCAGAGGGGGCTGTTCTGTCCCAGGAGCTCCGTCCTTCAGGCACCGAGCTGCCATTCCCAGTGCGGAGCGGGGCAGCTAGCCAGCCAGGGCAGGGCAGGGCAAGGCAGAGCAGCCAAAACAAACAGAACAAGGCAGGTGAGCGAGCAAGCTGGACAGAACCCGAGCCCGGGGCGCTGCAGAGCCGGAGCAAAGTGATGTTCAGGCTGCTGTGGGCACTGGACTGCACCCCACTCCGCTGCTCCTGCCAGAGGCCTCCCAGCCGGAAGCACCAGGAAGGTGCACAGATGGACCTGGGCTTGCGGCTTCCAGCCGAGCCTTAAACAGCCTGCACAGAGACCCCTGTTCCCAAGAAGACCTTCGAGGGCCACAAGCCTGACAGCCCAGTCTAAAGGGTGTCTTCTACTCTGCCAGCAGCACCATAATTGAACTGATCTGACCTGGCTCCCAGCAACCAGGTGGCAGCATTCCTTATTACTGTATATGTTTCTGCTTTTGATTTTTGTTGTTTTGTTTTTGGCTTCCAAAAGTCCAGCGCCTCTTATTGCCCATGGACATGCTTCAGCTCGGCCCTTCAACATCCTCCGTTTCCTGTGGTGCCTGCCTCAACGTAACTTACTGAAGGCAAAAGGAACAACTCCAGGAGGCCAACTCAAAGAGGACAGAGAATACCGCTGGTAGGGCCTGCCATGCTCCCCATGCTCCAGGACACTCTGGGAAGCCCCAAAACCCAGGCTGTAGTCCTCACGGCTCACCAAGACAGCTGAGTGTGGCCTCACAGACTTACAGTTCTAACTCCCACCCACGGCCAACTCTCAGGACCAGAGTACCCAACTCATTCCAGAGGGCCTGAGAATGCCTTGGGCTTTGCTTTTTTTCTTTTGGTGCTGAGGACTGAACATGCTTTTATGTGCTCTACCATTAGGCAACATATCCTCAGTCCTTATCCGTTTTTCTGTTTTGTTTTGTGTGTGTGTGTTGGGAATTAGAACTCAGGACCTTGCATTTGCCAGGCAGGTACTGTACTGCTGAGTTACATCCCTGGCTTACCCCTTATTTACTTGTTTGTCTTTTTTTCTTTTTTTATCGGTACCAGGGATCAAACTCACGACCGCACACTTGCAAGGCAGGCGCTTATGCCGCTGAGCTAAATCCCCAGCCCCCATTATTTTGGTTTTGAAACTGAGTTTTACATCCTGGGAATTGCATTGGGAAACCAGGATGCCCTACTGGGTGCCCAACTTCTGCAGAAACCTGAGATGCCCCTGTTGTTGGACAACACATCATTATTAGCAACAGAAGTTCTGAGCCTTGGCTCCAGGAAGAGCTAATTTAACTAATCTAGACTTAGGTCAAAGAAAAAGACTTTCATTCAGCCTAGCAACACCAGACAGGGGCCTTATATCTTGGCCCATGGAAAGTTGTTTTCATGCCAAATCCTCTCCTGGCAATGAGCATCCACCAATTCCAGTTCTGAAGACAGACAAGGTAGGTGGCCCGTTGCAGTTGAGGTATTGGGGTCACAGCCGGGGTTCCTTTTCCCTCCAAGGACCAGCACCTACCTTTGAGGTCCTCATCTTCTGTAGTAGTGTTGCAGCTCTCTGTGGAGCCCTGTGGGCCAAAAAGAATGTGTTTCTATATACTCGAAGCTTGAAAGCTCAAAGGAGCAAGCAAAACAAAAGCAAAGCATTAGCTACTACAAGAAGGGCCACGAGGAATCTCAGAAGTTTCTACTTCCACCCTTGCTTTCTGAGTTATGAAGCTCTGGGCTCCCAAATGCTGTCCTACTCTTTTCCAACTCAGTACATTACCCCATGGACCCAATTACTCAACACATGAAAACCTGCAGTCACCCTTGATTCTTCTCTCTTTCCTTTATGTTCTGGTCAACTAATCTAAAATAAAATCTTTTGGTTCTAGCTGTAAAATAAATGCGGCGTCTCCTATTTTCTCTTCAATTGCACAGCTACAGTCTGAGTCCAAAGAGCCAACCCCTCACTCCTGAACTACTATAGCAGCTTTCTCTTGCCTTCTCCCTCGAGTTCTTGCACCACATCTTTTAAAGTGCGTATTTATGTTACTCCCCTGCTAAAAACTGCTAATAGTGTCTTGCTGCTAGAATAAAATGCCAAACCACCGCAGCACTTGCCTGCTTTTCCACCAGCACCACCCTCTGGCTTTTTTGTTCGTCACAACCGCTGTGCCTGACTGCAGCTCACACACATCAGGCTCAGCACTTGCAGCCTCTGCCCAGCGCACCAGGACTCACAGCCCACTCAGCTGCCTCCTTCCCACCACCAGTGAGTTGGTAGATCGGCACCGACCACTTAAAGGCCGACTCACTGTCTCTTTTCTTTGGGCCACTTTCTTCAGAGCACTTCTCACTACTGGATTTCATCTTAATTACTGACTTACTATCCTCTCCCCATTTATCGTATCATCTCTGTGAACCAAAGCCATTGGAGCTCGGTGGGCTCCTTGCACATTTACTGTTAGCGGGCACGTGATGGGTGGGGCTGTGGTGCAGTGGAGTCCTGATTACATTCTTGCCTCTGTTTTCTTTCTTTTTTTTGGTACTGGGGATCAAACTCACGACCTTGTGCTTGTCAGGCAGACGTTTATGCAGCTGAGCTAAATCCCTGGTCTCCTGCCTCTGTTTTCTTTAGCTTACATCCATTCTCACTAAATTTCACAACTCATGGAAGAAGATTTCATCATTTTCATCTCTGATTTATAAACAGGAAAAGAGAGAGGTGCAGTGTGGTTAAGCGATCTTCCCAGGCCAGAACTCAGACTAGCCTGGCTTTGGCAAACACTCAGCCTCAGGATGCAGCCTGCAGGTGTCCATCTGCAGGACTCAAACCCAGCTCAACCATCTCCTGCTGCTCCAGAAAGCAGGAAACAGGCTCAGGAGTCACTCACTCACCTTGATCCCATCTGTAGCATTGTGCACCACGGTGGTTTGTGGTTCCTGTGAGAGAAAATAGAAATAACCCTCCTGATTGGGGACAGACCTATAGTCCTTCCCTGAAGGATCCCACCATCACCCAAATATCCCCCAGAGAATCTATGATGAGCCCAGCCCACCAGTCATTCCCTCGGGATAAATAATCCTGGTGCAAGTGGGGTCTTGGGGAGCCAGGAAGCCCTGGACTTAGGTGCTACCACCGGGTGCTAAGCAGCAGCCTGGTGAAAGCAGGTGCTTGGGGAGCCGAGAGCCTCTGTCCTTGATTCCTACTGGTTCTAAGGGCTTTTTCTGCACCGAGGGCCCATGAGATTAGTACATAGAGAAGCCATGGGACTCAGAGAATGGGCAGGGTCCTGACAACACAGTTCATCAGGGGTACACAGGTGGCAGGGACACAGGGAGAGCAGAATGATAAGGTTTCCCACAAAGACTCAGGGTGTCCTCTTTGCAAGCTGAACCCAGGGAGCTGCTCCCTTTGCCCACCTCTTGCCTTCTCTGATTGGTCCTTAAGGTTCTGCAGGAAGCAAAGGGTGTGGCAGGCAGATCACCTTTCCCTCTTTCCCAGTTACCCACTGCTAACTCCCTAGTTAGCCTCGCTCTGGTTAGAAGCAGCTCTCAGACAGCGCCCCCTGGAAAAGCCTTGAGCGAATTCAGACAGATAGGGCTCCCTGGAACCCGAGAGACTTCAGCACCGTCAGACATGGAGGGAGGCCCCAGCCCTCCTTCTGTTCTTGCCATTGGGAAGAGACCGATGCAGGTTCTACAAGGCCTCCAAGAACTGAGTTGTGGGTCCCAAGAAAGAGCCTACCCTCTCCTTTATGAAGCAACGCATCTTTCCAGCACTCAACCAAACCCACTGGGGCTCTTGCTGGCGCTGGGAGATTTGGCTGAGATCCCTGATCATTCTTCCCCCACAACAGCAAAAGGAGCAGGAACAGTGAGTGGTTCTGCCATGCAGGACAGAGCATGGTCGAGCAGGACAATGAAGGGCAGCACGCAGAGCAGCCTGTTCTATAAGGCTCAGAAGAGGAAAGAGGCTAAGGAGTCCTGCAGGGGAGGGCAGGAGGGAAGGGGAAGGGGGCAGCCAGGGGCAGAGGCAGAAAAGCTGTAGTCAGGAGGTACCATGGCCGTCTGCAAGGGCGCAGGCTCTTGGGCCGGGCTTACGAGACTGTTTTTGTTGTTGCTCTGTGGCTGAGACAAGAAAACAGATGGTTTAGTTCCTCCTGTGTCACCAAAGCCATGCAGGTTCGACTCCCAGACCTCCCTGCCCCCTGGCCTAGCCCAGAGGAGCTAGGTCTGAGTAGCCACCAGACCACTCTGCAGATAGGTGCCATGGCTGGAGAGATGATCAGAGTAAGGACGCATTTGGAAGGGTCCCAGAGACCCAGCTCTGGAGGCATCCTCAAGATGGGACCAGATGAAGGCTCATTTTAAAGCATCTCTCCAGAAATCTCTGCTATGCCAGGTGCTATACCATTGCACAGTCATACCTGACCAAAGAAGCTCAGGATCTTTTTCCCACTTTACAGGTGAGAAAGACAGCCACTGATAAGGGAACAGAACAAAATTTAGAAACTTTGGCTCCCCTATCTGTAGGCAATCTCCTGCTGCCCAGCTGCCTGGCACCAACATTTCCTTTCCAAAAATACTGGCTTGGAGCCTGATCTGAAGAAAAAAGAGGCAGAAGAGAGAGAATACCTGACCTAGGAGACGGTGTCAGGGAGGAAAGGGAAAAAATTCAACTCTGGGTTCAAAACACATCCATGGGCCCTGCGGAGCAGAGATAGGGCGATGCCGATCACCTGCCTGATAAATCTTAGGTTTGATCGACTGCAAATAAGGGCAGGGCTCCATGGAGGGAGAGGTAAATCTCATGGGGGCTGGGGCTGTGCTCCAGAACCCAGGCCCCAGGAAACAGCAGGCTGCCAGGCAGGCAGGCAGGCCAACATTCCTAACAGCAGCTCCACCACCAGGGACATCTTGCCTTTCAAAACATCACAGAATGGCAGAGCCAGGCAGGGAAGTGGGGAGGCTGGAGAGGAAGAAAGGAGGCCAATCTCCAGGGCAGGAAGCCATTATCGATGCTCTCTGTCTTTTACGATTCCCTAACCAGAGGACGCAGTCTCACTAGGTGTCCCAGGGGAGTCTCAGCCACTGAGCAGCCTGATGCCTGCAACTTCTTCAACAGGCAAAGAGACAAATGTGTGGCTGCTGCCTCTGTGCAGGGCATAATGAGGACATGCTGACAGCTAGAACGTGCTCCTTCTCTGCTAGGGGACACACACAAGGCATCCAGACTGCTCTACATCCTCCCTGGAGGCCTCTTGGACCAGACCTAACACTATCCATCTCCAAACTCAGGGCTATTCCTGGAACCCTGAGCCAGGTGCCACGTGCTGAAGACTCCAATGAATTCTCTGCAGGCTGAAGTGTCTTTACAGGAGCCAGCATGTGGGCCCAAACCCAGGTGAGCTGTTTCTTCCATTCTCACTGAGAGAGCAAAGCCCTCCTAGCTCAGCAGCTGACGATCCCCTCCTGTTCAGGGCTGATGGATACAGGCTGTCCTGCTCATGAAGCCCGGCTGATACCAAGACCTTTGCAGGGGACAAGGACTCCAGAGTGCCTATAAAGCCACAGAAGTTCAGGGTGACACCCAAGTGACCCCACCTTTGATTTCAATGGACAGTTTCATGATGACTCAGATTGCCAAGTTCCCCTTGGTGCCTTGTGTTCCAATCTGTTAGCTGAACCCAGCTAGAGAAGGGGACTTGCCCAGAGGAAAAGCCAGGTGAGCAAGGCTCAAGCTGTAGCCTACAGTCCACCCTCTGCCCACCACTGCTGCCCACAGGTGTAGATCTGTGTGCAGCAGCTGCACATGTCACAGGAGCGTTGCCTTTTTTCCTAAGTGCCAGTGAGTGAGGGTCTCCCTGAGTTGCCACCTGGCCCTGAGTCCTTGCCAGCTTCACTCCCTACCCTGGCCTGTGGGGAGCTATCCAACCTCCACAGCAGGCGGTGCCGTTCCACACCTTCCGAAGCCCGCACGTGAGGCCCTGGGTGACCTTGGGCAATGGCCCCCGCCTGGCAGGACAGGCCACACCTGCCCACACGGCACAGACATGCAGTGAGAATGAGTGAAGCGCGCGCACATGGCAGAATGGGTCTGCGTGGCTGGCAGGCGGGTGCAGGCAGCATGAAGTGGGCTGATGGGTGGGCAGGCAAGGCTCACCATTAGGTGCACGCTGGAACTTGACTTCCTTTTCTGGACACACCACAGCAAAAGGGAAAGAGAAGGGGAAAGAGGAGGTAAGAAGAGAAGCACAGAGACACTGCAGGTTAGTGCCCCAGCATGGGCTCTGCATTGTGGGAGAAAAGAGCAGAAGAAGGAGACCTGCAGTCCAGCACCAGAGGGATTAACACAGCACAGAGACCCACAGGTGCACCCTCTCCAGGCCCTGGCAGGAAGAATTCTGTGAGTTCAAACACAGCTTTAGTGTATTTTGAGAAGTCTCAGCCTTGCTCAGAGAAAGCTGCTTAAGGAGATTAAGTCACCAGTCCATGAGGGCAACATCTGGCGGCTGCCAATTTACAGGTTTGGTTCACAAGATTAGTGCAACTCAAAGGGTCCGTCTCCAATTTGAGTGAGCAGCTCCCAGGTAAGCAGCAAAAGCATCTACAGACCTTCCTTGGCTTCAGTCACGTATGACTTCAACCCAGAACTTGCTGTACCTCTAAACTGTTGGGCTTCTGAAAATGATCTCACAGTTAAATTTTGGCATCTCCTTCTTTGTTGGGATGGCCACGTTTGTTTAAAAGATCTGACTGTTTGACCGTAGTCTGTGCTTACTAGGAAATGGAGTGGCAGGAGTGCTGGTGATTAAAAGTGCAGTGATCAAGATGTCAGCCATGGGGAATGTTGAAAGCAATGATTTTTTAGCCTCAGCTAGATGCTCATGGACTTTACATCCAGCTGTGAATTGAGCATCAAAATAAAGGCCACATGTGCACTGAAAATACAGCTTCGTGGACTGTGTCTAAAAGTGAAGGGGAATTACAAACTATAATAACTTCACTGGGAGACAAGAGTTCTCTTGGAACAACAGTCTTGTCAGTTGTTTGACCTTTGCTTTTGCTTTTTGTGGTACTGGGGATTGAATTCAATGCCTCGTGCATGGTAGGAAAGTGCTGTACTACTAAGTCCTCAGCCCTGTGGTTTTGACTTCTGTACGTGCATTTAGCAACATCAACAAACATCCAAGGCTGTTCTGGACACAGTAAAATGTTTCTGCCCTCTAGAGGCTAACATTCCACTTTCAAAACATTTTAGGAAATGTATCATAATCAAAGGAAGAGGGCTGCAGCTATTTAAAAGAACAGTCCATAATTTCGAATTTGGAAAGAAAAATAAGTATGATTAGGTTTCTTTTGTATTAGCCTTTGGAATGTGCTCAAATACACAATTTTACTTCCAAATTATCCCTCAGGAAGAGGGTGTTAGAGGGGCCTTTTGGCATCTGCCTGTAATCCCAGCACTCGGGAGACTGAGGCAAGATTGCCAGAACTTTGAGGCCAGGTTGGCCTACATAGTGAGTTCAAGGCCAACCTAAATTTTATAGAGATCCTGTCTCAAAAAAATAAAAAGAGGGTGTTGCCTTATACTCAACCCCATCTACTGTCCTGTCTCCTTACCCCTTACCCAGAGTGTTAATGCTTTAAAGGAAGGTCTGAGTGTTAAATATCCTTGTTAGCTCCGCACCACCTAGCAAAATGCCTTACAGGTAGCAACATGTCAACTAGGAGTGCTGCTCCCACCTCTGCCAGGCTCCGGCAGAGCGCAGGTTTCTAACTTGCACGGGGTCACCCTGGCACTCACTCTGCAGGCACAGTCTGGCTTCTGGGGATTGTCAGAAGCTGGCTGGCAAGGCCACTGCAGCTGTTTTCACCTTCCTGCCCCTCACCTTAAGCAGACCTTCAGCTGTCTGCTTCAACAACATGGCAGAAATGCTCTCTATCTGAATGGTCCCACAGGGAAACTTAATCTCAGCCTTTACTCCTCCGAGCCATTTCCCAGGCTAGTACACATCTTTGAGTTTCTTTCTCCATCTTTTCAGGGCTTTGCCCTCAGCCAGGCATAGCCGGGCTCCTTCTTAACCAGCATGCTGCAGTGTTGTTTAAACATCAGATCACTTTGAAAGAACCGTGTCTCACTTTTACATAAAAACTACATACATGGATTTTAAATTTTATATTGCAAAAGGGTTCAAATCTCCTTTCCATAATTAATTGTCTCCATACTTAAATATTCAAACAGTAGTTAAGGAAACCTTTTTTTCTTGCCTGCTTCCTGGTTGGTTTTTTTTTTTTTTTTTTTTTTTTTCCTTAAAGCTTGGATGGCATTTCTAGCCTAGGACTAACAGAATGCCAAGCTGTCCTAGACAAGGGGCCACTTGGAGCTTAAAGCATTTGTGGCCTCTTTAATCTTGTCCTCAGAGGTGGCTCTCCCTTTTCTACTGCCTGAGTCACTGGTATACCCTCTTCAAAGAAACCTAAATGGAACCCAAAGTCCCCAAAATCAAGAGCACAAGACAAGATTACTGGTCAAAGCCATGGTAGTGCTTTGAGCACTTGCAGAAAGCTTCTGAACAGCAGGACACCTGCCTAGGCGTGCTCAGCAGACGAGAAGGATCCAAACGCTGAAAGCCCAGCACCTCTGAGCAGCTTCACAGACTTCACTCACAGCACGGATTGCTGCCCTACGCTTCGTGAGAGCCTAGGAAGGTCCACTTCACACTCTGCTTAACACTCAAGACCCCACTGCGAGCTCTTTCATGTAACCACACCATTAACTGCGTTATACCTGTTCCTGAGTTTAAAAGGAACAGATACATCACAGACAAGGGAAAACAGAGACGATGGAAAAAACATCTGAACTATTACTGATCTTCTAGTCTCTTATCTTATACAATTTAAAAATATCTTTATGCAGGGCCTGTAATCCCAGCACTGTCCTAGCACTTGGGAGGATGAGGCAGGAGGATTGCTGTGAATTCAAGATTGGCCTGGGGGCATAGTGAGTTTAAAGCCAGCCTGGACTACACAGCTTGATCCTGTCTCAAAAAAACACACAAATAAACCAACCCCCTAAAAAAATCTTTATAAACTATATTCAATTTTCTGTCCTACTTAAAAATAAATTATTTTCATTTAAAGAATATTTTGACTTACTGATTATAAAAAAGCGGGGGAAGTACTGTACAGAAAAATACATTAAAAAAAAAAATCAACCTAGCCAGGTGTGATGGCTCATGCCTGTAACCCAGCATCTGGGAGGCTGAGGCAGCAGGACTGCTGGATTATATAGCAAGACTCTCACTCTCAAAAGTTTGCCCCCATCATCCAGTGAAGTTATAATAAATACTTCAGTAAGCTTTAGGTTTTTTTTCCTCTGCCCACATATTGTAGAGTAAATATTTACAAAATCATTATATTTTTAAAACAAAATACAGGTAAACCAGCTGTGGTGGCACACACCTGCAATTCCAACCCTTGGGAGGCTGAGGCAGGAGGATTGCCAAAAGTTTGAGGCCAGCCTGGGCTACGTGAGCTCAAGGCTAACCTGAACCTTATAGTGAAACCTTGCCTTAAAAAACAAAACAAGGGAAAAAAAAAAAACAAAAAAAAAAACAAGGGGCTGGGGCTGGGGATTTAGCTCAGCGGCATAAGCACCTGCCTTGCAAGCGTGCGGTCGTGAGTTCGATCCCTGGTACTGGTAAAAATACAAAAAAACAAAACAAAACAAAAAACCAAAATACAGATAATAATGTATTTCTTTATACTCTTATGTTTTTCACTTAATGTAAAACATTTCCCCATTAAATTTTTTACTTAATATAAAACATCTCTGTCATTACAGTCATGAAAATGAACAACTTTATAAGTATATTAAGTGCATTTCCCATAATTATCTAGTCAATTCCATGCTAGCTTTCAAAACTGTCTCCAGTTTCATGACAATTATAAGTAATGTCATGGTGAACATCTTTCTGCATTCAGCTATTTCCTATTTTGAATTATGCCTTTTGGAAAGTAATTATAAAAACTACTAGAAGAAGTATGAAGTAAAAAGCTATGTGGTGCTGCACACCCGTTATTCCAGTTACCTGAAAGGCTGAGGTAAGAAAATCACCAAATTCAAGGCCAGCCTGGACAACTTAGTGAGACCCTATCTCAAAATAAAATAACCAAGCGTGCTTGCCTAGTATGTGCAAGGTCCTGGGCTCAATCCCCAGATCATACAAAGGAGCATAAGCAACACATCTCGCTTCTAGAAAGTTGTTCTACGTTTGCTGTCCAGATCTACCTCATTTCCAGATGGTCAATTCACCCTTCATCACCTTTCTGCAAGGCTTTAGGGGGATTCTTATTTGTTAGAGAAACTGTTCAATAAAAAGAATTCCCATTATACCTGCTGTAAGTATTTTCCCAGCCCATCTGTCACTGGCCTTTTAATTTTGGATATTCCCATGTTAACCACCTGCTTCCTGGCCTCTGGTCCCACCATGCTACTGAAACTTTTCTTCTCAAAAGAGAATAGCATTAGGTGCTCCTCCTGAACACACGTCAGGAGCCAGATACACACAGGGCTACCTGCCTCCCAGTTCCAGCTAAGGCCATTTATTTATCTAATGGTTCTATCTAAGCCTGGGTGGGCTTCTCCTCAGTGCTCTTGTAGCATCTGACACTGCTACACATTTCTGGTCTCCTATCTCTGTTCTTCCTCACGTCCTTTGCTGAAACCTCTTTTTTCAGCACTCCAACTAACCCCCAAATTTTGTTTCTTTTGAGACAGGGTCTCACTATGCCATTCATGCTGGCCTTGAACCCACCATGATCTTCATGTCTAGGCCTCTGTGTGCTGGGATGACAGGCGTGGCCACTGTGGTCAGCTTTATCAGATTCTGAAACCCTTCAGATGTTTTAGATTCATAGAGAGGAGGCAGAGGGTTAAAATTTACTGGTTGGTTCTGTCTCCCACTCAAGCCCTCTAGAATCTAAATTCCAGGCTATGCTCTGGAATCTGTATATTTTTAATTAGTTCCTTTCCTTGTGCTAATCTTTAATCAATTACACTAGACATTCATCTCTGGCACCAGCATCTTGACATGTGCGAGAAATGTCTTTTTTTTTTTTCTTTTCTTGCAATGCAAGGATCAAACCCAGGGCCTTGCATATACCAGGCAAGTGCTCTACCTCTACCTCTGAGCTGCATCCCCAGCCTTACCCAGCTGTATTCTAGACATTTCTCTACCATACGTCCCATGTTCCAGTTAGGCAGAGGACATTAATATGATGAGAATTCACAAAAATGTTTTGTGGTCTGCAGGTTACAAAATACAATCTCACTTTAAGAAAAAATACATGTAAATATTTAACTGAAAAGTGTTTCTGCCTTGCCCTCCCCTCCAATTTCATACCCTAGAGGCAACCCTTGAATTGGTTCCAGTCTGGCCATCACCCTCTGCTTTCTCAGGGGACCTTTCTCACACAGGCTTCCTGGCCTGAACCACCCACAGTCAGAAGCAGGGCTCAGCTGATTTCCAGCATGCCCATTTTCCTCTTCTGAAGCCCAGATGGAAGCTCTGCCACCTCCCCTGCCTCCTCTGGTGTCCCTCAGAACTGTGTGTGCTGCTAGACCCCTGGCAGGTACGCCAGACACTCTGTGAAGATGGATTCATTTAACTTCCTCCCCAGGTAGAAATATCCAAAATTTCACGCCAAAGAAAACCGGCCCCTTTTCCTGACTTGGCGCTGCCTAGCTAGCTTGTGCCCAGAACCAGGCGGCTCCCAGCCCCCCTCTATGTGAGCAGGAGTGTGCGGAGCCCAAGCTGCCCTCACAGGCAGGACACAGGCAGGCATGCAGAGACAGAGCAACGGCGGGGAAGGAACGGGCATACGTGTGCACCTCAGCTGTGGACCCAACATCCTGGGGATAGGCCCCTCTCAAGTTTTTGCTGGAGAGTTGGATAATCTCCTGATTCAAGTTCTCTGTGGTGTAAATCACAGGCTTCCCAACAGCGTGAGTGTCCCAGTGCCAGGACCCTTGCGCCTCCAAGGCATCTGCTCTCGTCTTAGGGCCTATGGGGGCCCCTCTTCAGCTTTCTTCACCAGCCCGGCAGCCCCTCTAGGTAGGGCTTTCTGCAGGTTGCTTTAGGTCCCTGGTTCCTGCTCTTGTCCAAGGCTCAAAAGAAAGGCTCCCTTTCTAGATGGGAACGAGCCATGATACACCATGCCCTTGCCCTTTTTCTGAGTAGCCTGTCCTCCAGAAAACTGAAGACACTGTCACTTAGTGATTCTACAGATTCTGAGTGTTTTACAGGTAAGGAAAAATACCCAAGGATAGTGGCTTCAGGTTGCATCCCTGTAACCACCTAGGCACTTCACGGTCATTTAATTAAAAGGGGTGGAGCTTTTAAAAGAAAAAGGGAGGGCCGGGGATATAGCTCAGTGGTGTAAGTGCCTGCCTGGCAAGCACAAGGTCCTGAGTTTGATTCCTGATACAAAAGTAAATAAATATCAAAAAATAAAAATAAAAAAGAAAAGAAAAAGGGGGGCTGGGGAGTGATGTATGCCTGCAATTCCAGCACTAGGGAGGCTGAGGCAAGCGGAATGCCATGAGTTAAGGCCAGCCTGAACTACGTATCCAGAACCTGTCTCAAAAACGAAACAAAAAACAACAACAAAAACCCCAACAAATAGAAAAGATTAACCAAATGGCCTCAAAACCGCAGAGTCAAGCCCTGGAGATGAATGAGACCCGTGTGTGGCAGTCAGGTTCAGAATAAGCTGATGGGTTCCACCAGCCAGGGCCAGGAGAGGCCTCTCCTGCTTCCCTCTCAGGCCAGTGGAACCTGCTGTTCCAGGCACAGAGCCTTCTGGCATAAAGCAGCGTAGCAAAGATAAGAAGGTTCCCCAGGGCAAGAGGAGCAAGTAGCCACTGGTAGAGAGGCCAGTCTCTGGGCAAGGGGCTGGAGAGACGCCTACCTTGACACCACCATCCGACTTCTTGTTCAATAGGCTTTTGGCAGCTGTGGAAACAAAGAGGAGAAAGTCAGGGCTTCTGCATTGTACCGGCTCCCCAACCTGAAATCTGGAAGCCGGATCTGCAAGAGACTGCTGTGTCCGACAAGGCGCCTGAAAGAGGCCCTTCCCAGGAGCCTTCCGCAGGAAAGGAAGCGCCTCCGGAGCACATCGGGACCCTCCAGGCGGCACCCCAGGATGTTCTCTGCTGGAAGGAGGCTCAGTGGACACAGATACCCTGTACTTGGGAGAAGAAACCACGTTCTGTACTGATGCTGCCTGGGGCCCAGGGCAAAAGCCGGGGGGCTCCATACCTAAATGCCACAGAGGTTCTCTGCATGGCCACACTCATAGGATGCAAGACATCTCCGGAGCGTTCTCAAGAGACAGAGTGCCACAGTTCATGAAGGAGACCAGACGGAAGGACAGACACAGACACAGAAACCAGGACCACCTACAGGAGGGTGTTGCCAGGGGGTGAAGCCTTCTCCGGGCAGGACCTCACCAGGTTTGCTGGGTCCTAGCTGCCACCCTTTACTCAAACTTTCTGGACCCCTGAGCAAGGAGTGGGCAGAATAATCAGCTGTCAAATAGGTTCTATCCAGCCAGAGTGAAGCTCAAGGCTCATGAGCTCTGCACCAGAAGGCTAGTTGCACCAGACAGCCACAAAGGCTGCGGCAAGGCAGCAGACAGTGCTGGGGAATCCTGGGAGACACTGAGAGATGGGGTCAGCTCCCAACAGTCCGATCCAACTGCACTGCCCTGGCTTTGTGTCTTGGTTCCCCCACTTGCTAGCTGCATAACCCTAGGTGAGATACTTAGTCTCTCTCAGTCTCCGTTTGTTCTTTAATCTCTGAAGTGGGGTAAAACAGGATGAGATCACAGGATATTTAGTGGAATTCAATAGAACAATACTTGAAAGCCACTCATGGGGTGCTGCATAAATGAAAGTACTCATTAACCACTGTTATCATTCTTGCTGCCACCCTTTGCCCTTCAGGGGGCTGTTCCTGCCAGAGCTGTGTTTCATCTTTCTGCAGTGAGAACAGAGGTCCTTTCATCACAAGATTCTGGTTCCAAAAACATGGCCTTTGGTCCTATCTCGAGTCATGCCACATTTTAAAATGACTTCTTTTAAAAAACATGTTTAATTGTAAGTCTAACCAAAAGCCTGATTGAAGGCTTTGCAAACGTCAGTCAGTTTTCAACTCTGGGGGCCCACCAGCATTACCTGGGGGAGCTTTTAAAAAAATACCTGTGCCTGTCCCAATGGTTCAGGCCTCTGATTTCACCAGTCTGGTGTGGGTCCCTGCATGGGGGTGGGTTACGAGCTCCCATGCTGTCTTATACAGGCAGCGTCCTGTGCTCCCACCATTCCTGGTCTTGTGTGTTGCCAGGCTGTTTGTTTTCCCCTTTAGAGAGGAGACGCTAAGGCCGGGAGGGGGGGGCAGGGGGGCCCACAGGACTTGCTCAGGGTGTGGCAATGCTAGGATTCAAACCCAGGGATGGCTGACTCCGAGTCTGCTGCCTTCCACAGCCGTTCAGATCTGGCGGCCTGCAAACACCAGACTTCACAATTTTGGGGGGCCTGGCTTTCTCTGGGGGGGTCTTCAACAGTGCTGCTGATTAGTCCTAGCACTGGGTGGCTCCAGGCCACACTCAGGACTCATGGAAGGACAGGCCCTCGGCCACTGGAATAAAGGCTCGCCTGCCCAGCTCCATGTCCCCAGGCTGTTGCCTCCTGAGAGCTGGCAAGTGCCCAGCATGCATGGCTGGTTAGGGGCTCCATAACACCAATGCGCTCGCAGATGCCAAGTTAGGTGGTCCGTATGTCATGCCCATCTCAGCCCGCAAGCATAGGACTCGCCTCCCTCGTGAGTGGGCCTGGCATGCTGGCCCTCCTAGTGGGGTGGCAGGGAGCCGAGGCAGGCGGTCAGGGAGGACTCATGCCACATACCTTGCCCGGCCAGGCCGGCGGCGCTCGCGGCAGGCGAGGCGGGGGCGGAGCTCTGCCTGCCAACTGAGGGGATACAGTCTCTCAGTGCACAGAGCTGCCGCAAAGCCACAGGGGCCCATCAGCAGCGAGCATGCCCCAGCGCGAGGGCCCAGGCGGCATGGCCAAGCCAGCCGAGCTGGGGGAGCAGGGGCGCCAGGGGCAGGCCGATGGGGCAGGTGCAGCCAGCCCTACAGCAGTCTGGGGCTTGAGAGAACCAGGCCTAGACAGGACACCAGGAGTTTCAAGCCTCCGCTTGGCGGAAATGGCTTTGGTGCTTGTTCTGTGACCACCACAGGCAAGGGTCACAGGTAAAGCCTGATTTGGTGGGAGGCAGGTGCTCTTTCTGGGTTACAGGGTCACCCATGCTTAAGGCTATGAGGACACTGGGCCCTATGTCAGACTCTCCCTTTCTGGGACCTAAGTGAGTCCATGATCTCAGAGTTGGGAGCACAGAGTGGCTCCGCCCTCCCCACGTTCCAAACAACAGGGAGGCAGCGCTCAGGCATGCTCCTCAGAAACACAGGCCTTCTCCCTCTGAAGGGAGGTGGCCGTGAGAGGCGGCTATTCTCAGCCTGCATTTCACAGGTGTGCGGAGGGTGGAGATGCCCAAGAAATGAGCTTCTCAAAAGAACAAAAGCTGCCAGGGTCACGCGTCCAGGGGGCCCTGACTTTATGCCGAACAAAGCTAACACAGGCCAGGGCTAAGCTGCACAGGTGCTTTTCCTTCTTGGTGACACCTGTAGACAGCAACTTCTGTGTCCGCCCCTGTCCACGGCCAGGGAAAACTGGCTACACTGGAATGCTTGCAGCACCTTTTTTTTTGGCCTCCTCTGACCCAGAGCACACTGAGCTCAAAGACCAGATGAGGTCTGGGCAGCAAGGACAGGAGGCTCTTTAGGGATGAAGTAAAGGGTTTGTCTTAGAGAGGGCCCGATTTCCTAAAACCAGGACAGCAATTTCCTGAAACAGAGCAGGGGCTGATATGGGGCCAGGCCACTGGATAGGACACTTGCTACTGATTGGCCAGGCTAAAAAAGAAGCAGGAGTCTGTCTTCACAATTCTTCATTCAGGAGAGGACAGATTACCTCTCTCAGGGTGACAGAAAAATGTCCTTGAGTGTCTTGTAGAAAGGGTCTTAAACCCAGAAAGCAGAAGCTGCAGTGACTAAGAGGACAAGCAGCAGCATGGGGCCGGAGCTCTGTGTCTGTGGGAGGCAGCCCACTGCTCACTTGTGCACCCTTCCATGAGGGCAGGAGCTCAAGTATCCCCGCATAGGTACCCAAAACAGAAGGACCTCCAAGCCAGAGTCACAGGGGATGGGCCCGGAGGCGGGACATTCCCTGGTTCCCTATCCAGGGCTGACATCTTGAGGCCTGTGGTTCTTTGGGCTGGGGTTTAAAAGCCCAAGGCCTTCCTGCCTGTGGCTGCTTCTAGGTCAAGGCCCTTGGGTTAGCTGGAACAGCACAGCTGAGCCCGGGTGACTCAAGCTGAACAGAGCCACCCCTGCCCAAACTGGCCACCCACTCTGGCCAGTGGCTGGTGTCCCCGCACAAGCCCCTCTCCAAGGCGGTGCAGGAGGAAGCAAGGGAGGGAGTCTGTTAGAGGAGGAGAAAGGAGTCTTAAACCAAAATAGCGAGGTTAGAGGGAGGGAAGACGGGCGATGGCAAGCTTGGTGGTTAAGCCTTGACATTAGTCTTCCTCAGAGGGGCCTCTGTGCTCCCAATTGAGGGCAAACAATGATAGGGGTGCAGGTGAGAGCGGGGTCAAAGGGCAGTGGAGTGTCTTGCATCTTAAAAAGAAATGTCAAGTGTTGATTTACAAATTACTGATTCCCAACTCTCCCAATTCCTTGTGCAAATTTAATCGAGTTCCTTTCTCTTCACCTGCTGGTCTTTGTTCACTTTTATAGCTAGTGTCACAGGGAATATTTTAAGTGTGGGCCTCTGTAGAAGGTTTAAAGACCTGGAGTAATTTCTATTAGGCATCTCTACTTGGACACAATGAAGGGATCATCCTAACTGGTAGCAATCAAAAAGACTTACTATACCTCATCTCTTTCCTCCAGCACATCCTCCAATACCCTAGACTGGCCAAAATCTTAAAAGAGCTGAGAGTCTTCAGAGAATTAAATAAGAATGCACAGGGAGCAGGCACGCTGGAGGCTGAACAGGCTACTCCTTGGGAGGGTCTAGGGAACAGAATTCATAAATCTGAGCCCAGGCATAGGCTGTGCACCCTCCCACCAAGACTCTCAGAAACAGAAGCCCCTCAAAACAGGATCTCCATTCATCCCGCTCGAGGAGCTACCTGACAACTAACTCCTCCATTCCTGCCCCACTCACCTCGGCTGAATTAAGGCACACAGCTGGGAACACATACCTGAAAAGTTCCTGGAGACAAGCATGGTCGTGAGGATGGCACCCTGGGGAAAGAGGAGAGTCCTGTGAGTTTGGCTGGACTCGAGGAAGGGCTAACCCAATTTAGGCTAAGGCAGTTCCTAGCTAGACTTGAAGACATTAGTTTGCAGGCACCTCTGACACACAGCTTCCCAGCCTTGCTCTAGCCAAGAGGGGAGCTTCCTTCTGTGATGGGCTGGAGCCTCAGCATAAAAGACAAAGCTCACCTTCAGTTTCCTCCGGGCATTGAACTTGCGCAAGCACTCCACGGTCTCTTGGCGGTGCATCATAGAGGCCACGGTGGATCGTTGCTGGAAATCAAACAGATAGGGCCATGAGCCCCCAGCCCAGATGCTCCTTTATATTTGCCTTAGTACTGACCCCCCCAGAATAGCACTGAAGATGAAATAATATCACAGATATGAAAAAGCTTTTAGAATAAAGTCATTGCCATAAACTCAAGGCTAAGTCAGGATGATCTGAATGTGAAGACACCAATAGCAGATACTAGATAACAGCACTGCAATCTTTGGGCAAAGGAGACTGCGCATGGGAGGGAATGCACTAATTGCTGTGATCCTGGCTCAGTGACTGCTTCTGCAACTGTGTACTGAACACCTGCTGTGGCCCAGACTGCACAGTGAGGAAAAGGCTGGTTCCTGCTCTCCGTGCAGAACACACACACCTCCCAAGAGCTCCCCTGACCCAGCACAGTCCTGAATGAAGCTGTGATCTGAAAGGCTAAGGATCTGTGCCTGGAAGCATCAATTCTTTCCATCATTTTGGACAAAAATTTTCTTCACTGTATTCTCTGCTAACTTCCCTGTTTCCTTCTACCAGAAATGGTCCACATTTCGTTGATGACTTAAGGTCACCCATACAGCATCAATTACTACATAAGAGCGTTACACAGTGATATCCACAGGGCTGGAGACACAGGGTGGGGCCTCGGAAGATGACCTAGGATATAGCACTTTCCCAGTTCACAAGTGGCTGTTTTAAGTGGCTCCGCACCCCCTTTGCTATTGCTATCTTGGCCAGCCTGTCAGGAAAACACTAGGACCCACATCCTGGTGCCCACAGTCTCTGCCCCGAACCGACCTCTCCCTTTCCTGGCTGCTTAAACAACCTCCCTGTCTCCTCTCCTTTTCCCAAGTTTCTCATCCTACTTCCCGCTCCTCGGTGTAAACTTCCCCACACAGAGACAAGCAGGTGCCAGGCACACACTGCTTCCATTCCAGCACTGGCCCACAAGAAGCTCATCTCCGCCCTCCACAGCCTAATCCCTGATCCTCAGACCCAGCGTGGGCCCCTGGAGCCGGCTGAGGTCACAGAAGTCCTTCTCTCTCCTTGCTGTCAGATCTGTGCTCCTCAACTAGCCAATATTCTCAACCCTTCCTCCGGACCAGATTCCTTTCTATGGTCTACATGTTACATTCAAAATTGTCCTCCAACAAAATCATTTAACAAATGGAGCTGGAGTACATTACATCAAGTGAAATAAACCAGATGCAAAGAGACAGGTAGCCGAGGCTCTCTCTCAGACGTGGAAGTTTAAAGGAGAAAAATGTCCTTCTGAATGCAGAAGTGAAGGTGAGATGTTGGAGGGTGGAGAGAAAGAGGCCAGATCTGAGCAGTGCATGCTGCATGCAGGTCCTAAGGGGGTTAGCACAAGGAACCCCTTAACATGTGCAAGAACAGGAACTAACCAAAAATGAAATGAAATAAAGGAAAAAGCTCTCTGCCCCTGCCACCTCCTCTAAGGACGTCATCTCTTTCCCCTCACTGCCTGGCTCCCGTGTCCTTCCTCAGTCCTGCTCCTCTCCTGTGTCTCATGCCACTGCTTCTGTCTGCAAAATGACACAACGGTGGGCTCCTGCTGGTCAGAACCCAGGTACCCTCTGCCATCTTCACCAGGGACTCTCCTGCGGTGCCCAGTGACTAATGCTCCTGCAGGAGGGCCCTTGCTTCTTGGCGTTTGCACCTTCCACTCGATTCCTCTCTGACTATGCAAGTTGTCAGCCTCAGTCCCTTTTGCTGGCACGTGGGAACTTAAATGATGGTATTTAGTCACCGATTCTTCTTTTACTGAAGCAACACAAGCCCACAGTAAGAGTCTGAACAGTGTAGGAACAATCCCATCTATTTCTACAGCTTCCATATCACCTATGCAGAAATGACTACAACGTGCATTTTCCATTTTTCACACCTTTTCTAAGCTCTATGTAACGTCTTTTTTTCTTTTCTTTTCTTTTTACAGTGCTAGGGATAGAACTCAGGGCTTCACAGATACCTGGCAAGTTTCTCCTGTGGAGCCACATCCTTAGACCACACAGGCATATTTTTAACTGCCTCCTGGCTACAGACCCCTTGATGCCGCACTCAGTGAGCACAAAACAAAGTCATCACATCTGGGTAACGAATAGTACAACCTTCTGCTCAGTGACCATCTCAAAACCTGGGAGTCCCCCTAGGTCCCCATCTCTCTACATACAACTGGTCATGAAATCCTCTGCATTTCATGTCCCAAGCATCTATTAATCTGCTTACCATCCTCAGCTCTGCTTCCTCTCTGCCCTGGGCCGAGACCCCACTGCCTAGACCCCCCGTCTGGGCAGCTTAGACAGCTCCAACAGCTGCCTGAGCTCTCTGCCTCCAGCCTCTTTCCTCACTGGTTCCATTTTCCACACAGCTTCCAAAGTGATCTTTCTTAAATGCAAATTTCATAGTCTCTTAAAAACCCTTATATAGTTTCCTATGCTTTCAGAATAAAATCCCAATTCCTCAGGCAGAAACTTGTATGTCATGGAATCTTTCTTGGCCTCCTCGTCTCGCATTCCTATAGTCATAGCCTCATCAGCAACCAAACTACTTAACATTCTTCAACTCAACAATTTCCCATGGCCTCTTGCTCTGGGCCATGCTAACCTCTTGTCTGCAGAGTGACATCTTGGGGAACTGTTAGTCATCTGCCAAGAAGCAAGACAGGGGTCACTTTCCCCACGAAGCCTTCAGTGACCCCACTGCCTATCAGGGAGAGTGGGAAGTTTTGCACTCCTGTTGGCTACTTTCGATTACTGTCCCACTGTAGCACAGCTGCCTGTTTGAGCTCTGTCTCCCCACATCGGTGGGGCAGGGACCATGCTGCATTCATCTTTGTATTCCCAGCACCTGCCTGGTGACCAGCATCAAAGAGGCATTTAGTAAACACAGGAATGGACAAATAACAGAAGTATTATAGTTGTTAGGATGGCTAACTACCAAATCCTCTGTGTCGGAAAAAAACATGTAAGAAAACACAGCATGTTGACCATACTGCAGCCTAGGGGTGTCTTCCAGCCCAGGAGCTTCTAGAGTGAGCTTCAAAGTCCTCTTAGCAACAGTCATGGTACCGGGAGAGTCACAGGAGAGGTGGGACTTCCCCTTGGGGTCTGTCAGCTGCTTTCTAAATCCTCAGCTACCCGAATCTGCAGGAGTCAACCTGAGCCCTCAACTCAAGAACACAGCCTCAGAGCATCAAGTGTGGGAAACACCAGCAAAGGCCTGTGAGCCCCTCTGTCTGAGCCCCCCAGTGACATTCATCGACCTTGGCCTCCACTTGGCCTGCCACTTGAAGCCCAGGGTGAGTCTCTGCTGGTAAAAATATGAATAAGGAGGGCACCAAGGGCAATGTGGAGGGCCATCCCCGAGCTCCAAGACAGGTAGTGAAGAAACTTACGCAGACCCATGGGTGCTTGAGAGCCTGGTCAGCTGTGATACGCTTTGCTGGGTTTATGGTCAGCATCTGGTTGATCAAGTTCTTGGCTTCAGGAGTTACCGTGTCCCATTCTGGTGATGGAAACTAAGGAGCAGGAACAGGGAGAGGCAGGATATGAAACCTGTGCCTCACCCTGAGATGCAGGCTGTCTTCATTTCAGCTCCTATCACTGGGATACTGTACTGTACCCAAGGCTGCCTGACAGGGACGTGGGGAAGCCCAGGGAGTGTCACAGAACCTGTGTCAACTTAAAGACTGGAAAAGAAGACAGAATGGCCATAGTGCCAGCATCAGATCAGAGCAGCCAGGCAACTGCAGCACACCCTGCTTCAACTCCATCTCTCTATCCAGGAGCAAAGAGGCGCGCTGTGTGCCCAAGGCACCACCGCATGGCAGGAGCCTCTGGACTTCTCAGCTCTGTACATCATGCAGCTTCTCCATTCTTCACAATAAACGTTAAAGAGCTTCAGTAGGTTTTTTACATTTATAGTTACGAAGAATGATGTTTAAAAAAAAAAAGCAGTCCCACCCAAAAAAGGTGGTAAGAATTAAGTCTTATATACCGATCCCTAGGTGCTTGAAGTCCCTTTCACACTCCTATATCACATGACGCACTAATCACGCCCCCTCCCTTGGACAGAGCTAGAGGAGCAGGAAATCTGCCCCTCCTGATGTGCTTGCCGGGCTCTCAGCAAACCAGTCCTTACATCGTAGGCTCCGGCCTTGATCTGCTGATACAGCTTGTGCTGATCCTCATCCCAGAAGGGAGGGTAGCCCACCAGGAGGATATACAGGATGACCCCTATGAGACAGAACACACAGGTCGCTGGGGTCAGTCACCTCCTTCCCCAAGGAGCAAAGAAAAGCCATGCAGGGCTCAGAGCTCCCCGGAAAGGCAAGGTCAGCCCGGAGTCAGATGTGGATGCCAGCAGATAAAGCTGTGCCACCAGCCCCTCCTACTGTGCCTCACTCCTCCCATCACCAAGTCGCATCAGAGACTCGCCTCAATCTATCCTCTAAGGCGTGAGCAAATCTTTCTCTCCAAGAAGGATGCAACACAATCCAGGAAGTTACTTGGAGAAGAGGGTGTGATGGGAACAGCCCTCCCAAGGGAACAAGAGCAAACACTGTGATTTCACATACACCAGGCACTTGTGGGACCCGCAAGGAATAGCGATGCCTCTTTCTCGCCATCACTGGAAGCCGAGGGCCCTTAACACGGAAAAGCTGAGGGCGTGGAATGGGCTTACCGCAGGCCCAGATATCCACAGGTTTTCCATAGGGATCTTTCCTCAAGACCTCAGGGGACAAGTAACCTGGGGTGCCAGCAAAACCTGTAGCAGAAGAGAGGGCAGAGGCACACTGAACCCATTTAGTCTCCTAGTAAATCCCTACCAGCAATTTCCCCCAAAACTGTTCTCACGTCTGCTACTTTGGCTACATAAGTTCTCGGCACAAGGGCTGCAAGAAGTGACAGGCTAGGCTTCTTGTACTTCCTGGAATCTAAATAAGAGGGCAAGTCTGGGTGCCTACCGGGAACTCTAACACCTCCCCAGAGGCAGCAAGCACACAATGCTGACAGCAGCTAGACTCACTGTACTGAGTCATGAAGGGCAGGGAGGGATCTCAGTGCCCTCCCACCTTCCTCTACGCTCAGAGGAGGCCATGACCACTACAGGCCTGGCCTCTAGCTCTGAAAGAGGAAGGCAGATCAGGAAGAGGAGGAAGGGCGGGGGTTGCATTCTGAGAAGAGAGGATCACCCTTACCAAACCAGGCCTGCTGCTCTCCCTGCACTTCAATAGCGAGGCCAAAATCAGCCAGTTTGACAGCAGCACCCTTGCATTTACTCGCCAGCAGCAGGTTCTCAGGCTGCAAAAGAAACCGGGGGACCTTGTAAGGTACCTATCCTGAAGCCCAGAGGCTGCACACGCTGCGCCCACACAGTACCACTACCTGGCACCAGGTGGCGCCAACACATCACAAGCGGGAGGCAAGGCAGGCGAGCCCGGGCAGTACCTTCAGATCCCGGTGGACAATGTCATGCTGGTGAATGTGGTTGACACTCTCCAAAATCTGATGTATACAGTGGCTGAAAAAGCAGGAGGATGAGAAATGTCAGTCAAACCATCTCATACATGCTGCGGACTAAAAGCAGATACTAGGTTTACAGAGGTAGACACCATGTAGTTCAACTTACTGTTTTAATGGACAAATAATAATTATATCTCTGGTATGATTACATCACCTAACTGGCGTATCATCTCAAACACGCATTATTTCTTTGTGGTGACAACATTTAACACAGTGAGGCTATTTTGAAATACACTATTGTCACCATAAACCAGAACCTACTCCTCTAATCTGAAACCGTACCTACTGACCAACGCGTCTCTTTTCTCCATCCACACCCACTCCAGTCCCTGCTAATCACCATTCTACTCTTCTCCATGAGATCATCTTTTTTAGATCCCACACAGGAGTGAGATATTTGTCTTTCTGCACCTGGTTTATTTCACTTAACATATTATCCTCTAGGCTCATTCATGTATTATATATGATAGAATTTGTAAAGGCTAAATAGGCTTCTACTATATATATATACATATATATGTAATACAGTCTTTCAAATAGTATTCTATTACGTATTCATATCCATAGATTTATGTAAAACCAATAGACCGCACGCTTAGTATCTGTTCATCTGTTGACAGACATCAGCATCTGTGTATCTTGGTTATTGTAAGTGGTACCACAGTGAATACGAGAGTACAGACATCTCTTCAGCATTCTGATTTCAATTTCTTTGCGTATTTACCCAGTAGCGGGACTGCTGGATCATATGGTAATTCTATTTTTAGTTTTCCTGAGGAATATTCATACAGTTTTCCAAAAAAGGCTGTTCTAATTTATAATACCAACAGTGAATAAAGGTTCCCCTTCCTCCACATTCTTACCAATACTCATTTTACAGGAAAGGAAATGGAGGTCCAGGTACATTAAGTGGTTTTTCCAGAGTCACTCAATAAATGGCAGAGGAGCAACTAGAGCTGAGGTCCCCAGGGCTTCTTCTGGCTGCACAAGTCCAACATGGCCAGTTTGTTTCCCAATGATCAGGAGATGCCCCACACTCCTGGGAAAGACGATCCAACCCCTCCATTTCCACCTTCTTTCCCCATACGGTTTTGTAGTTCCTTTGGGCGCACACATGTGTGGAGGTGCTGTGACTCAAACCCACAGGCCCCCTTTGTGCTTTCACTTTGAGATAGGGTCTCACCAAGTTGCCCAGGCTGGGCTTGAACTTGCCATCCTCCTGTCTCCCAAAGTGCTGGGATTATACGTATGTGTTTCTGCATTTAGTTATAATTTTGTTCTTGGAGAAAAGGCTTTTGCCAGCAATTAAGAAGGGCAGTCCAGCTAAGCCACCAAAGTTGTTTTGGGGATGAGTTTCTTTAAACATTTGTTGAGTATCTCTAAAGCATTATGCTTAGTAGCAGAGAGATGAACAAGACCCAGCAGCTGCTAAAGTTTATCATTGAGGAGAGGAGATTAAAAGTCTCAGAAACAACATACTTGTGGGGGGCTCGATGCAGGGCACCTGAGGAGCATTTATGATGAATCTGCACAGAAAAACTAAGCCAGAGGCACATTCAGCTACTGTTCTCAAAGTAGACAGTCCACTGTGCAAACCCTCCATCCAGCTCTGTGGTCAAACTCCTGGCAGGAAGCACAGGCAGGCTAGAACAGTGGTTCTCACCTGGGCATGAGTTTACCTCCAGGGGACACATGGCATTGCCGGAAGACATTTCTGGTTGTCACACCATGGGGAAAGGAAAGATGCATCTACTGGCCAGGGATGCTTCTAAGTGCCTGACACCCTCACAACCAAAAATGATACAGCCTAAAATGCCAAGGGCACAGGGAAGCCTGAGCTCGAGAACAGATGTCTGGTCACCAGACACCACCAGGTGGGCTGGGGAGGGCTGCAGAGTGTCTGGGCTTTCTGGGGCAGCTGGCCTGTACTTCTGAGTCCTTTCTCTAAAATTTGCTGCTGGGGCTCCTACAAGAGCCAAGGGACCATACCAGGCCCCTAGTGGCCACAGCTTAGGCCTCCCACAGGACAGAGCCCAACGGTAGGCCAAAGAGACTTCAGGCCGAGCTGCAGAGCTGAGTCTCCACAGAAATGTATAATTAGAACACAGCCAGGCTAGCAGAGAGCCTTCTGGCCTAAAATGGCAAAAGTGCAAAGTGTCCCAGCAGAGCCAGGCCAAGCCCACTGGTACAGTCCCCCCTCCCCCAGCTCGGCTTCCAGCTCTCCGGCTGCCTCTTCCCGCCCACAGCCTGGTCCTCCCCTGCTGGCACTGGAATTCTTCTCCCCACTTGAGAATTTTTTCTGAGGCTGAAGCATCTGAAGTTGATCAGCAAACATGGGCCCGCTCAGCACTCAGCACTAAGAAACTCCTGGGGAGGCAGTGCGGGCCCAGGGTGCAGAGGCACCCTGAGCTGCCACCTAAGCCAGATAAGCTAAGGCGGGATGATCAAATCCAGGCTGTAAGGGCACTGCCCTCAGAGAGAAGTGGGGATGGGAGAGCAGGCAGGGCAGGAAAGGCAGGCCAAACCAAGCCCAGGAGGTGGCATTTGGCTCGTCACATGAAGAGCCACTAGGGGTCAGGTGACAATCCCCCAGCTGGACGGTCATATGTTGAAGCTGGTCATTGCGCTCAACAAGGTGACAGAGGCTGCAGGCTCACAAGGTGGCTCCTGGTTTTAGATTCTTTGGGGACAACCATCTTTCCTCTGTCTCTGTCACACCACAGCCTCAGCCCAGGGCCTGGTATGTATAGGAGTTCGCTGAGCTAAAAGAGGGGGAGAGGGCCAGGGATATGGCTCAGTGGCACATTGCCTTCCTGGCTACTGTGAGGTCATGAATTCAATCCACAGTACCAAAAAAAAAAAAAAAAAAAAAAAAAAACGTGGAGGGAGGGTCCTTGGGCATGATGGTACACAGTCACACAAAGAAGAATATTTCTGGGGGGGGGGGCAGGGTAAAGACCTAGAAGAGGCTTTACAAGATATTAATCCAGGTGAATCCTTGCCTTCTAATACTGCCCTCAGAATGGAACCCAAGCCCAGCCCAATTGCTGTCCAGACAAGAGTGTCTCTCATCTGCCCCAGAGACCACTCAAATAGGCACAGTGCTGGCCCCCTGTGGCCAGGACCTCTTTCAATCCATCTCACCTGGCATCTGCTTCACTGTAGTACTCTCTGGCCACAATGTCTTCAAAGAGCTCCCCGCCAGTAACACTGTAATCAACAGGAGAAGAGGTCAGAGGAGGCAGCATCCCTGGACCACCCCAGCGTCCAACAGGTAACAGAGTCATGCTGTAAACAGCTTTCAGAGAAGTCCCAACTCCGTGTGCCCTCCGCCTGTGAGCCCAGCACGTGCTCCACCCTTCAGAGACACTGGGTTTCTCTTTGGGGTGCCATGGGCTCCCCTTCTCCCTGGACATTTGTCTCTATAACCTATGCATTAGTTAACACTCAGGCAGTGGTGAAGAGACAGGCATTAAGGAGAAAATATCCAAGCTACCCCCAAAGTCATAGCTTTGACACCAATGTGAACATGAGCACACAGCTGTCCAAGGAGAGACCGACTACTGAGGTCGAAGAGAAACCATACCACGCACGCAGAAACCCAAACCTGGAGAGGAGTTTCCAGGAGGGAAAGAGCCACTTTTAAGGCATTAAAGTACAACCAAAGTGGAAGAGAGAACAAACGGAGCTCAGTTTACAACTAATAAAAGCTACCTTCAGTTGCCCAGAATTTTTAAGGTCATGCAAAAGGAACAACACACCAAGGAACAAGAGACAAGCACGGGCACAAGGTGCACTGCTGAACAGAAACACAGAAACATCAGAGCAAAGAGACCCCCACGGGCTTCAGGCCAGCTCCCCACCCATCCCCAAAGGAAGTTCACAAGCAAGTCCTTTCCCTCGAGCAAGAGAGGGGCCCAGCAGAGGCTGAGGACCCAGCTTAGCCCTTCCCTAGGCGGCCCTTGAGCCAGCTGCAGGGGAAGAGTGGCACTTACAGGTCAAACACGAGGTAGTGAAACCCTTCTTCAGAAATACTGTCATGGAGGCGCACTGCAAGAGAGGAGATGGGGACAGAGATTAACAGAGAGAAAACTCGGGAGATCCTACGCTTTTCCACAGCGGCTCAACCCCAGCCCTCTCCTGCCAGCCTCACCATGCGCTGCAGGGAAAACAGGTGGCACACCCAGCCCTCCAAACTGCGGCTAACCCAGCCACAGAGTGCGAGACTGGTGCTACCTGCGACTGAGGGAAGAAGGGGCTTCGTGACTGACAACAAGTCAGGATGGAGAAAAAAAGGCAGGAACCTTCACGAGGGACCCGTCCTGGAGAAGGTGCTCCTGGGACACACGCATGCAACAGGATGGCATGGCATGGAGAGCCACGAGACGCGCAAGTCTGGGAGCTCTTGTAGGGGAGAAAGAAGGGACAGACGGAGCCCAGCAGGAAGGCAGGGGAGCAGGGTGACAGCAGGAGGCCCAGGAGGCCACCGGTTTCCACGCGCTTACTCAGTATGTGCGGCTTCATGTTGGGTTCCCGGCCTACACTCCCGATCCCACAAGCACTAGCTGAGCACTACTGTGTGCTGGATCTCAGGCTAGTGATGTATTTAGAAGGGCCAAGCACAGCGTCTGCCTTCAAGGAGTTCATTACACTTAGCTAAGATGAATGTCATTCTTATGTCACAGAAAAGAACCGTGAAAGTCAAGCAATATAAAGACTTTTGCCAAAGACCAAAGAACTAGTAAGTGGTGGTCAGGATGTGAATCCAGGCTTCTCTGGCTCCAGAAGCTGGTCCATATCACTGCTTCCTGTAAGAAACAGGGTACAGCCCACAGAGCTGGCATAAAGTGACAGAGCAGGGGCAAGAGACAGCTCACAAATATACCTGTAACAGCGCCACAGATGGGTCCAGGAGGGCAGGGCATAGAGAAGACCGGAGCAGTTCACCAACATCGAGAAAAGGCTGGCAATAGCATCTGTTCTAATCCCTGCCTCCAAAGCTCTTGGGCAAAAGACCAACCTAATGTCTTCTGAGGTCTCCTACTCAAGCTTCTGCCCACAGAGTTAGCTCTGGGTTAAATGCCAACCCCAGAACATCATTCCAATACAGACACAACTTGCTTTGGCTGCCTGTCCTGATGTTCCTGTCCCTCCCCTCACCTGAGCTCTCTGCAGAAACCTCAGTTCCACAAGCTTCCTGTGTGACCTTTGCTCCAGTCCTAAGGGGTTACAGCTCTCCCGGAGCACTTCAGGAATGGCCTGACGCCAACCCAACTGGTGAGGCGCTCGGATGCAAAGAAAACACATGCCTCCTTGTTGGTGGGCCTAGACAGCTTCCATGTTCAGTGCCAAAGCATCTCCTGAGGGCCGGGAGCCTCCCTACCTTCCCTTCTCACCAAACCACCGGGCTGCCCTGAGGCCCTGAGCCATCGCCACTCTCTCTGCCTGACAATCCTGGACTCAGAGGTCACCGCATCACACTGCCGTCGCTATCTGATCTGCTCCCGTTATTAAACTGTCCACACTTCCCTAGCTCTGCCGATGATGGAGAAGGGCAGAGGAAGGAGCTGCAGCCAGACCCCTCTGTCCTCACCCACCTAACCCCTCGCTTGCAGTCAAGCTCTCCAAAGCCCTGCCGCTTCCCTCCCCACTCTGCTTGTCTGGTCTCAGTCGGTGCCTCATGCTGAGACCTGCTGTGGCTACTCCCCTGCTTCCAAAACGACTTTCCATTTAATTAAAAATTCGCTATTAAAAAGCATTAAAGTGTGTAATACAAATAATCCCCTAGAAATCAGCTGTCCCAGAAGCCAAAGACCAGCTTCATTAGGGAGCTGAGTAACAGCAGCAGGTTGGCGAGCTGACAGGACAGCAGGTAGGAAGCTAACAACTGCTCCCAGGGGAGCCCTGGCCGCTGCCCTGCCTTGAGCCTTGCCTTGCGCCACTCCCTGAGCCCACCAGGCCCAATCCTACCCCAGCCCCTGCACCACAGGCCTGCGTAAAGGGCCAGAGGAGCGGGCACCTAGGCCTTTGCCCGAACACGAAGTGCCCCTTTCCAGGAAGGCCACACACAGAGCCCAGGTGAGAGAGGATTAGTAGAAAAGCAGCAGAGGAAGATTAATCCTGCCAGGCCACCCAGCCCCAGCCCCAGCCCCAGTGGCTTCGATGTGTGCCCAGAGCAAGGTGCCACATACCAAGACAAGGGTAAGAGAGATCTGAATAAGGCATTTTTCTGTTTTATAATTTGTAAAGAAAATTAAAAGGGAACTGGAGACAACAGCAGAAAACTCCACTACTGATCTTTTTGATTTTTTGTTTTGTCTTGAGACAGGGTCTTGCTATGCAGTTCAGGCTGGTCTTGAGCTCACTATGGAGCCCAGGCTGGTCTAGAACTTGCAACAATCCTCTTGCTTCAGCCTCCTGAGTGCTGGGATTACAAGCATGCACCGCTGCACCCAGCTACTGCACCATTCTAAGCATGTCAGATTCTTTTTTTTTTTGAGACAGGTTATTGCTATGTTATCCAAACTGGCCTTGAACTCATGGTGATCCTCCTGCCTCAGCCTTCCGATGCTGGGATTGTAGGCATGTGCCACCATGCTTGGCTGACAGATTCTTGATGATAATGAGTGAATTTATAATAACTGATATTTAGTTGAGTTATTCTATGTGCCAAGCATTGTGCTATGGGCTTCCCATGTGGTATTTCACTGGATTGCCTCATTAATACCCCGGAGGGCTGCTCCTCATGATAACCCCATCTAACAAGAGAGCAAACGGAGGCCCTGAAAGAACCTGCCCAAAGGCATACTGTGAAAGTGGCAGACCTAGGACTTGAAGAACAACTGACAACAAGATTCCTGATGTTGCAGAGTCACTAGGGAATCACTTTGTCCATCCTGTTAGGCAGAGGACTTTCCACCTACCCACCAGCCCTGACCACCCTGAGTAGATCAACAACATCCTGTAGACAGCTGCCCTGAAGCAGGCTCAGTTGTATACACAGCTGTGAAGAGAAAGGGCCCAGCCCTGCTACCATGGTGCTTCCAGGTGACAGGTTTTAACCAGCAATTACACAAATAGGTAATGAAGCATAACTGTGTGGATTGCTGTGAGAAAAAAGTTACAGGGTGCTACGGATGCACACAATAAAATATTCTGACACCCAGCCCATTCCATAGTAATGAGGGCTGGACCAAGCCTATAGACAGGCAGATCCGGGAAAAGAAACACAAAACATTACTCGCATCAGCAATAACCTAATTGCTGCTCTCAAATCAGGGGAAGGAAGGACAGGCCCAAACATCTTTACTTGGTACTTCAGATCTTCACGGACTGAGACCCACAACTCAAATGCTGTGGCGATTTCTAATTCTTCAAAAACCACCTAACAAATCTTGCTCAAAATACTGAAAAAGTGTCACTGTTAAAAATGTCTACTGCAAGCCAGGCATGGTGGCATAGACGTGCAATCCCAGCTACGTGGGAGGCTGAAGCAGAAGGATCACAAATTTGAGCCCAGCCAGGGAAATGTAGCAACTTACAAGACCCTGTTTCAAAATTTAAAAAGGGCTAGTGCAAAACCTGATTTTAATCCCTAGTACCCCCCCTCCACCAAAGCCACCTTTAACCAACAAATCTTTCCTCAAAAACCACCGAAAATGTACACTGTTAAATATGTCGGCAGTGCTGTACTAACCAGTGTTAATTTCCTCATGTTTTGTTTTAAAATTCTGTATTATCGCTTTTCTTCTTTTTTTGCTTTTAAAATTAAAAACAAAAAAAGCTTGTAGCAATCAGGAGGCTGAGGCAAAGAGGGTCCCAAGTTCACACCTAGCCTGGGCAACTTATTGAGACCTTATCTCCAAATAAAAAGGGCTGAGAGTGTAACACAGTGATAGAGTATTACAGACCATGCCCAAGATCCTGGGTTCAATACCAAAAAACCCCAAAACCCACAAGTAAACAACAAAACAAAAAAAAGCTGAGGATGGACCTCAGTGGTAGAGTGTTTATCTAGCACGCATAGAGGCCTAGGTTCAACCCCAGTACTGGGGGTGGGGGAGACGGACCCACAGCAGTGACGTGTGGGAATGTGGTCCCGTTGTCACAGGGGTTTGTGGGGGACTGAGCCTGCACCTCAAGGTCAGCTGCAGCGGGTCTACCTTCCCCCCAGGGACAGGAATTTAGATCAGCCATGATCAATGTTTCCTTTTTCTCTGGAGTTGTTTTTACTATATTTTACTATTCCTGAATGGGCCCTGGGCCCAAGGTAATGGCAGTCTTTCCTGAATAATTCATGAACAGAGCTGGGACTGGGGGTCTGAGAGCTGGAATCTCCGTTTCATTTGCATCATCTCCATTCCCTGGCCTTCTTCATTCACTGAACCCTCTCACAACTCCATGAAGGATCCCAGATGAGAAAACAGAGGCAAGTACATATGGGTTAAGTAACTCACCAGAGATCATGTTTCTAACCGGGAAATCCTAAGTTCCAAACCCAGTGAACCTGACACACACCTTGGCTTCTCCAAGTGTGGACCGTGGACCAGCGGCAGCATCACCTGGGATCTGGGAGACATTAGGACTCGTGGGCCCCAACGCCAGACCCACTAAATCAGGATCTGAATTTTGACATGATCCCTGGCTGATGCATAAGCACATAAAAGTTTGAGAAGGTCTGCTTTAAACCACAATCCTGGACTGTGATCGAAAGTGCTGGGGCAGCTCAGCATGAAGGAAGACAGAGTCTATTCATTAGAGCAATTTAGAGCAAAGAGCAGGCAGATCACAGGTAGAATGCACTCCACTGAGGCTTCGGACAGCTATCGGTACTACGGGCTCCTCAGCAGTCAATGCCCATGCTGGACAGTCCAGGCTGCCTGGACTGTTTCAAGCTGAACAGTGAGGTTATACCCAACAGGAACTTGTGTTGTTTGTTTTAAATGAACATTTTTTGTTTTTTAGAGCAGTTTTGGGTTTACACCAAAACTGAACAGAAGGTACACAGAGTTCCCACATAACCCCATACCCACATTTGCACAGCCTCCCCCACTATCAACACCCCATGCCAAAGTGGTACATGTGTTATCATCGATGAACCCACAGTGATACATCATTACCTGAAGTCTACAGTTTACATCAGGGCTCACTCTTCCGATAGGATTCTAACTGTGTGGACTATGAATTAGGGATACAAGGGGACGTCTGGCCCCTTCAGCCCAATACCCCTTTTGAATTTAAGTGCCTCCAGGTCTGACAGCAGCCAGAGGTCGATGATCTGGCTCTTTGCTCTCAGCTTCCCCACCGGGCACCATTCTTGGGCTGCTCTGCTGGTCTCCCTTTGAGATGGAGTTAAAAAGACCAGAGCCAAAAGGGCCACAGCTTTGAAGGGCAGAGCAGTGGAGAGAAGAACAGTGAATTAGGGGCACAAACTGCCTCCTCTCCAGTCACAAGCCAGGCCCGGATCCATGGCAACCCCCGCCTCCTGGACCTGAAGCTCAGCCACATCTCCAAGAGTTCTGGTTCCCACCAGAAGCCGGGGAGCCCAGCCAGCCTGCGCTCCTAGGACACAGTCCTGACTCACCCTTCCCTCTGCCTGTCCCTGCCCCTGGAATTGGTCCTGGACCAGGAACCCTTGAGACCTGTGGGCAGTGGTGAAACAGAAGCACGGTCCTAGGCAATCTGATGCCCACGCCAACAAAGAGACTGCCGCAGGTCTCGCCGCCTTCCTAACAGTGCAGACCCCTGGGAGGAGCCACTCCTCTACCTGTATTCTGAGCTGGGGGCAGGTGGGGAAAGGACGACCAGACAAAGCAGAGTCTAAAAAGTCAATGTATGATAAACTTAATCCTGGAAATGTATGAAAAGTAGCCAGCACTTTTTCTGCTAATATCCTGGCACCCTTTGTTTTTCCTAGTCATATTTATCTCAGTTGTATTTATTTATTTATTTAGGTGCTGGGGATCGAAGTCGAGACCTCATGTTTGACAGGTAGCCAGTTTTACTGCTGAGCAAAATCCCCGGCCCCTCAGCCGTCCTCATCATCCCCCGACCCTTCTGCGGTCCACCTTCCTCATGCCACCAGCGGGGTTAACACTGGTCTGCTTCTACCACCAGTCCCTACTCCTTTCCCTTCCTACAGGAGGAAACTCAGCACTGCTGTTCCAGTTGGCCACGAGGAGCATAAAGGAAAGGAAGCTGTCTGTGGTCCTCAGACTTTGAGACCCAAGACGGACCCCGCAATGTTTCCGAGGTGGTGGGTGGCTTTAGAGTCGAGCCTTCTGATGTGAAAATCTGGGAAGTACGATTTTTTTTTTCAAAATGCAAAATCTTGTTTTTAAATATTGGGAAATAAAAATATTTTTAGACTGCTGTGCCAGCCAAACAAAACAAGCCCAAATTTGTGACTGCTGCTCTAGGTGTTTCTCTGTGGGTCCTGCTCTACCCACGGCAGCACACTGGTCCCCGCCGTGCAGTCTTCCAGGTAAGGTCTAACCTCAGACCACCCAAGAGGCTCCGAGCTCCAAGGCCAAGACTCGCTGGCTGAGAGGTGCTGGCTCGGTGGTACAAGAGCACCAGGCGGAGCGGGGCGTTGACTAAGCCAATCTGCTTCGGGTGTAATCCAAGCTGCTTGATTGTGATCTATAAAGCCCTGGCTGGCATGCTGGTTACCTCAGTGCTGCTCCTGTCTCCACGGGCTGGAGGACGAGCTCGCCTCTCCCACTAGCTCATACTCAGCCTTCTGCGATCTGGGAGCCAGCAGCTGGGTGGCCCTGGAGGCAGCATCAAGCTCCAGCAAGTCGCCTCGCAGCCCCAGCCACCAAGAGAGTGAAGCAGGCAGCCTCCAGGGCACTGTGGGAGCCCTGATATTTAGGCCATGCCTGAGGAGCACAGAACACGTGTTGTCCTTTGTGATGACTCAGGGCTTTCAGAGAAAACCTAGGAGATGCTCCCTGCTCTGCCTAGAGTCCACACTGGGGATTCTGCTCAGACACCGCAGCCAACCTCGTTTCTGTCCCTGCTGCAAGGAGCACCAGACGGGGGCCAATGCCTTTGGCAAAGACTGTTGCAGTTCAATAGTGTAGAAATGAGCCACAGTGGGTTGTGGCAGGCAAACCTCCTCAGGCCTTTGAACAAACAACAATGTGCCCTTGTCCCCCCAGTCAGGGTGGGAGCAGCGAGACATCCTCTCATTTTCTCTCCTTCCCCATCTGAGCTGCTCCTGCCATCCCTTCTCCAGAGAAGTCAGGCAGGCGGGCAGCAGAACGCAAACCAGAGGTGCCATGGAAACCTCAGCGCGCACAGGACACTGCAATAGGGACAAAACTCTTTCCGGTCCAGAAACAAAATCCTGAGCCTTTCTTCAGGGCTACGGATGGCCCCCGTGAGGGAGGCTGGCAGGCCAGGAGCCCACAGCCTCACACTCTGAGGGCCCTGGACCTCAGCCCAAAGGCTGAAGGAGCAAGGGGAGAGGGGAGTCTAAAACCTATTCTAGCACCTCCCAGCCCCGCCTGAGACGGTGCCACAGCCAGGGAGACGCTCGGGTCTCTCAATGAGAAAGTCTTAGCGTCCTGAGACACAGCTGCTACTCTGCTCAGGTCAAGACAAAGGACACCAGGTGAAGGCTCACAGGCACACATGACTCCACACACAAAAGCGGCCAACTCTGAGCACCTGCCTTCCACAAAATACTACAGGAGAGGGGGGACCCCACCACAGAATACTCCATATGGGGCACTCACCAATGTTTGGATGTTTCAGAAGTCGGCATATCCGGGCCTCACGTTCTAGTTTCTGGTGATCTAAAAGCAGCAAAGAGAAAACCACAGTCATCAACCCTCCATTCTATTGATGGTCACCTGGCTATTCATATTTCTTTCATTCTCAGGCAGACTAGTTACTTCTGGCATTACGTGAATTAACGCAGCAAGTCATAGCAATCCTGGAGATAGTTTTTCCAGGTAAGAAAATAAATGACTTGAGAGGTTAAATACCTCAAGCCAGTGAGTGAAGACCAAGAACTGCAGCCAGGCATTCAGCTAAAACCGGTGTTCTTTCCTCTGCTATACAGATTTCTTTCTTGTTGGAAGTACTAGCACAGCACACCCCACCCTTTCCGAGGCAGAGATGTTCCAAGATCCCCAGAGGCTGCCTGAAACCATGGACAGCACCACATCTTACACGAAAGGACTAATACTGTGACGCTCTGTCTATCTGATAGTCAAAAAGGCCACTCAGTGACTAATGGTCAGGTAGCTTATACAGCACGAATACTCTGGACAAAGGGATAATTCATGTCCTGGGTGGGAAGGAGCACAACAGCAAGGGACTTGCTACTCAGATGGCACGCAATTTAAAATTTATTAATTGCTTATTTCTGGAATTTTCCATTTAATATATTTGAATCATGGCTGGTCACAGATAACTGAACCTGCACCAAAGACCAAAACCAAAACCAAACCAAACAAACAAACAAAAAAAAAAAACCCTAAAAGGTTGGGAGAAAAAAAAAAAAAAAAAAAAAAAAAAAAAAAAAAGGTTGGGAGAATCAGTGTAACAGTTGATTTGTACTGAGCCTAGTACACGATCAGGCAGAATGCTAGTTTTGTATGTACTGTCTTATGTACATCCTGTCAACTCTGAAACATAACAATACTGACCAATGAGCATGCTAATAACTAAGGTAAGATTTCTGCTTGTTCCTTTTTTATGATGCTAGAAATGGAACTCAGGGTCTCAGTTATGCTAGGCAAGTGCTCTACCACTGAACTACACCACAACCCTGGTAACTTAAAATAATAATTATAGCTAATGTTTACCAAGGGTTGACATCTATATACGGACACAGCTCTTGGTTTTTCCTTGTAACAACTCTATTGGCTGCCACTATTCTGATGCCATTTTATAGAAAAAGAAAACAAGATACAACTCCTGCTTCTCTCCACGGTCCTCCTTGAGGTCACTGCTGTGAGCTCTGACCTATTCATCCTTGGGCTCTGGATTGCTCTGTTTTGAGGAAATAACCAGAATCTGTGAGTCCTCAGAGCCAAGTGAGCTGCATGGGTCAATTCCTTCCCCAGGAAGGCAAAGCCAGGAAGGCACAGAGAATGCCGCCCCAAGCAAGGAGGCCCAGACACCTCGTTCTCCACTCTCTACCTGCTGGAATCCCGTCCAAAGTCACCTCCTGCCTAAAGCCTTCCCTGCTCCTCCTGGGAGATGGTGACGTCTCCTCCTGACTTCCAGGTCTCCCCTGCACTTCTCATGATTCACACATCACAGGTCACGACAGTCAGCCTTTGGTCACAAGTTCAAGTAGGGGGACCTTTCTAAGCAGTGCTTCCTGGAGTTCTTCCCACAAGCAAGAGCTCCATGAGGCTCATCAGTAACAGCAGCAGCAGTAATAGCCATCACTTACTAAGCATTTGCCACACACCAGCAGAGGCGAGGAGGAGCACTGCCATCTTCATGGAAACTGTCAAGCAGGAACCTGATTAGCTCTCTAACAAGTGGGGAAACTGAGGCTTAAAAAGATAAAAGTACTGTAACTGCCCAAGGAAACAGACAGGAAGTCACGCAGGTGGTCTGGACCTAAATCCTTCTTTCTCTGCCACGGTGAAAAAGGAAAAGTGAGAGCAAAGATTGTGGGCTTTGAGGGGCAGAGGTCAGTGCAACCCAACTCCCGAGGCTAAGCAACCCATCTTTCTCATATGGGGCTTATCCCCCACATCTCCACCCCACACAGTAGTCTCTTTAAAGCCTCCTATCGCTCTCACAATGAGCCCCACCAGGTAGGTGCTAAGACTGCACCCATTTTACAGATGATGAACTAAGGCCCAGAGACATGAAATAACTTGTTACGGTTTCATGGCAGGAAAGAGATAAAGTAAGACAAAGCCTGGCCTGTCTGTCAAGATAATGTAAGGACTTCAGATGAAATGGAATCCATGTTCATTGTTTTAGCATCCACCCTCAGCTTTGTACTAAACTTTCCCAAGAGCAATAGTTCTGCTTCATGGAAGGAGGCGGGACTGGCAGAGATTAGTTCCTGCTGCCCAGCTAATCTATCTCAGCTGCACGAAGTTCTGGGTTGGGCCTCCCTTGCCATCCTCAGACGCAGCGTGACCACTGCCCAGGATGCAGCCAACCCCAGGTAACTCTCAGTGCCCACATCACTTGGTCCCAAAAGGAGGTGGTGAGGAATGTTTATGAGCCAGGGCCCTCAAGGAAGCAGCCATGCTAGCCAGGTTGGTGGTGGGGTTGTGGGGTACGGGGTGGGATGTGCTTCTTCCAGATGTGGGCCTATGTCCGAGCTATCCCACCTTCTTCCTCAGATCCAAGTGAGTCCCAGAAGACAGACAGAGGCACCAAGCCAGCCAGCCACCTGCCAAACTGCAGACATATTGGCCCCGTCTCTGACCACTCACCGCACCACCCTTGACCCACAACTCTTGGGCTTGGCTGCCCAGACAGGTGAGGGAAAAGAGCATCTTGCAATGTGGAGGTGGCACCGAGGGGAAGGCCCAGAAGATTAATGTTTATCTCCTCCCTTAAGTCTCTTACTGGCTAATGGTTACGGCCCCACAGCAGCAACAGCACTAAAAATAAGAAAAGGCGCTCTGGCTTTACCAGTGACTCAGCGTAGAGACAGGAGACATAGGCTGAGGCTCTCAGCGCCTTGAAGGAGCTGCCCAGCCACTCAGTTTTACCATAGAGCTGAGTCCTAAGTTCTGGGCAAGGCCCATGTCCCCTGAACCCCAGGTTATGCCTTCATCCTCACCCTGATTCTAAGCCATGGAGTACAGTAATTAACGCATGGCTTTGGAGTCAGACAGTTCTGGATTAAGTCCAGCACTGTGATATCTAGAAAGTTATTAAATGTACTGACGCCTCATTCAGCCCTTCAAAATGTATTTATCAAGGCCTACCATGTGACAGGCACTGTGCTAGATGCTGGGAAACAGTGGCAAACAAACTAGATGAAACCCTTGCTCTTGGGGCTCACATCCTGGTGGGGCGGGGGAGGGAGAAGGCCATTCTAGAAGCTCAGCTTGTAGACAGTATAGTAAGTGCTGTGTAGAAAAATGGAGCAAGGAAGGGCGAAAGTAACCAGGGTGCTGTTCATGGCACAGGGGACAGCCTCAGTGAGAAAGCGACATTGGATTTGGACCAATGGAGGTAAGGATGAGATAGGCACCTAGCTTGGGAAGGAGTTTCTTATTCTAATATGGAAAAACCAGGGGCCAAGGATTTAGCTCAGTGGGGTAAGCGCCTGCCTGGCAAGCACAAGGTTGTGAGTTCAATCCTTGGTACAAAAAAAAAAAAAGAATGGCTTTACTAAGTTATATTATGGAAAAACCAAGACCTGAGGTTTAAATGAGATAATATGGATTGGATACTGAGCATAGTGCCTGACAAGAGACTCCTTTCCAAGTGCTTCATGACAAAATAAAGACTCCTGGGCCAGACTTACGGCCACAGCTACTGCCACAGACAGCAGAGAAAGTAGGAAGCACCTTCCTCTCCACCTGGGCAGATGCAGGGTCCCAAATACACCTGCACCCTCCTACCCACTCTTGGGGCTTCTCATGAGCTCCCCCGTCGTGCTTCAGGGTGTGGTCTACCCATGCCTATGGCCTGCAGACAGCAGGATAAAAGCAGACGAGGGGGTGGGGGCTCCCGGGGAGAGGACCACCCGGGAGACGTGGCTGCCTGCAGGGTCCCTCTTCTTCCTCAGCCTCGCTGGTGATGACGCCTTGCCATGGAAAAGCTCCCTGTTCAGCGAGCCCAGTGGCTTCTCTCAACGTAAGCTCCTGGCCTCTCATGCCAAGCACCACCCAGCCACCACTCCAGCCCCTCCAACTGTTGTGCCCTGTCTCTTTCCCCTACAACTCCTATCCTGTGGTCACCTCTGGGGCTGCTCCACCCCAGCAGAAACAAATCAAGTCTGAGTATGTTTCCCAAGTGTAGGGGCATCCTGGCTGAACACAGCATCCTCAACCCTGAAGTGACAAGGCCACTGCCTTGGTCCACAGTGATAGGAAGAGGCCCTGGCTCTGCATCCCGAGGCACTCAGCACCCGCTGGCGCTCCTGCCAGAGGCAGCCTTTTCCTGGAGCCACCTCCTCTTCCCAGGACCACCCTTCTCCCTCCCATCCACCATTCTGCTGGGCTTCTCCCCACCCCCTGCCACAGCCCAGCCCCCCCTTCCTGTTTGACAACAGCCACTTCCCGCTTTGCACAGGGCCACTTCCTGCCTGCCTGTGTGCTACTGCCATGGAGACCCACCCCTGCCGGCCCTCAGCCCAGCTTCAACCACAGCCCTCTGCAAAGTTTTCCCCCTTAAGAGCTGAGGTAGCAACAGGAGCAGAAAGCAGAAGTGGCCTTATCAGGGGCCTGCTCCCACCCTCCAGGCCCCGCTTGGATCCTCCCTCAACACTGGCCCAGGGAAGAGCCAGGCCCTGGGAAATGAGGATCCTGGCAAGCCTGCCTTTTCCTGCCCTTCTGCCCAGGTGCTCTGAGGCTTGGTCAAGTATGCCACGATTTTACAGGAAGGGCAACAAGGAGTAACCAGAAGCATGCACCAAAGCGTGCAGAAAAGAGGAAGCAGTTAGTGAAGTGACAGCGTGCAGCAAAGGAGCATGCGGCGCCCTCAGCCACCATCCTCTCCACCCTGAGAGAGGAGCCTACTCCAAATGCACTCTTCTTTCCCCAGCCCAGGATGGCGGAGCAGGGAGGGTTGGCCACCTATCCTCCGTGGCCCTGCCCAAGACCTGCCCTCTTATTCAGTGACATTTCTCTAAAATCACAAACGCCAGCGCTGACTTCAAATGAAAATTCTGCTGCCACCTAAACACACAATCCTCTGTAAGTGGGAATGGACCTGTGGTCACACTCCGGCTCTGAGGCTTCTCCTTGAATTCCAATCTCTGACATTTTGCCCTTTTCAAAGGGTGTTCTGCACGTCTGTGCCTGTGACCCCAAATAGGATTGTCAGATGCTTCCTGCAGCCCCGTCCATCTCAGACACTTGATGGGGTGTGGGGAGATTCCCTCTCCTTCCCACACAGCAAAAGCCCCCTCTGTCCCAGTGGGCATCACTTGGAGGACCACAAATGAGGGCAGCACAGGGATTTGGAGTCCCCACCAGCTTATTGACACAATCCCACCCCAGCACTACAGGGACACAACATCCTTTCCTCTTTGAATCTCACTCCAGAAGGGCGAAGAATCTCCATCATATCAGACCAGGAACCACTGCTTCTAATTCTTTCACACCCACACATGCAAGGCCTAGCTGAGGGCTGTGACTACAAGGCCCAGAGCCTGAAATGCACCGTGTGAACCCCCAAACCTTTGTCCCCTAAACATTACACCTTTTAAGCCCCAAACCAAAGCTGACAACCCTTGTCAGCCAGGTGACATGAAGACCTAAAACTCACTATGGCTTTTGGATTTCAAGAAAAGGACAGCTGTAACTAAGGAGGGAAAGGGTTAGCTTTAGGGTTAAGGAGCTGAGACATGCCCCATGATTCAAGCTCCAATCCAGCCTTGATAGAGAAAAGCCCACTGCGGTCACTGGCAAACCCAAAAAGGCAAAGCTCTGGTTGTGGACACTCTGGTCACTTTTAACGGTCAGAACAGAGTCAGCTGCTAAATTCTTAGTGTGCCCAGCAGGGCTGCTGGTGCCTGCAGCCTTTGCCCACTGTTTTGGTGACATTTCCTTCATGGTAACCAGCCCCAAGTAAAACATCCCAGGAAGCAGCCCCTAAAAATAGCTCCTCCCAGGGCAGCGGCAAGCAGGGGGAGGGGAAAGAGAGGGAGGAGAAAAGAGGGGAGCAGATGGGAAGCTGCTGCTGCTACTGCTGCTGATAGGGCCCAGGAAGTAGAGATGGTGTTGGGGGGGAGTGGCTGGAAATGTCCCCACCACAGAGTCCAAAAATATGGGTACAGATGAAAATGGGGCCTCAGCCAGCAATGAGATTTGCTCCACTGGGCTTAGCGCTCTGGGCCCACAGAGAGGTGTGGGGTGACATGCCAGGATTCATCACAGAAACAAAGGACCCAGAACCTGTGTCTGAAAAGGAATATCCAGGGAGGAAGTGAAGGCCACGCTGTCTGAGGATGCTGAGGTCTAAACGGCAGCAAAATCATGGACATAATTATGGCTCGAAAACAAAACCAAATCCCCAGGAAATCACATATGCCTTGGTTTCCCCAGTTATCCTGGAACCGATGTGACTGACCATGGGCAGGTGACAAAGGGCCTCTGCAGAGAGGCACTCCAGAGGTGCCAAGTGCCCATCTCTTCCTGTCACCACCTTTTTGGCACCCATAGGATCAGGTCCTTGTCTGCCTGCCAAGGCTGTTCAGAGAGCAGCAGCACAGAGATGGGGACAGAAACTGGTCACTGCTCCCCTTCCCTGTCTACAGCCTCAGAAGAGAACAGGGTCAGCCACTCACCTCTAAGGTTTCAGCACAGCGATTGACAAGCATATAATGACAAATGAACAGAGCGTGCAGAGGCCTTTCCTATGGGACAGGGCCACCTTCCAGCCTCCATCCTCGCCCTGATGCAGTGCTCTGAGTCCCTCTGAAGGTGGGTGGGAGGAAAGGGTGACAGACCAGTGTCGTGTGACTAAGTCCCACAGGTCACATCACGACTGTAGGAGGAAAGTGACCCAGAAGAAGCCTTGGCAAAACGAAGGACCTCTAAGCTGTCTCCTCATCTACTGCAGGAGAGGAGTCAGAGGCGATCAGCCCCTTCTGTGCAGGACGCCATTTCTCTGTTAACAGAAATGGCCTGTTTTATCCTCAAGAGGAAAACAGGGCTTTGTGCACAACCTCCTTAAATGCTTCAAGTTCCAGTGTTCCAGGGCAGCATAGAGCTGCCTCACCCTCCCTCTCTTCCCCTCATTCCACTGAGATCCTGAACAGGAAAGTCTCACTTGGAGATACCACAGGGGACACAAATGTCATGGGGGCTACTCAGGCCAACACCAAGGGGGTGGGGACTTTCAGCTGGCATCATCCAGAGGGATCTCATTTCAGTTCCCAGGGCCAGCTGGACCCAGAAAAGGGACAGCCTTTACCCTTCTGGTAGCCAACATGCCACAACACCAACTAGTCAGCCTGCCACCACCTCCAGTTCTGACTGACATCCCAATTCGGGGGCCATAATGAGGCCTCTAATCACAGATGGCCACATGCCAGCAGAGACACCTGTAGAGAAGGTTGGCCTAAGGGGTATGGGATGAATCCCAGGAAGATGGCCAGAGTGACTGCCACTGCTTTTGTAACTTCTGCTGATTTTAGATGGCATTTCATAAATAATGGCTCATGGACTACCTGTATGAAATTTGCTAGAGCATATGCTAAAATGCAGATTTTGGGCGCCAAACCAAGCATCCTAAAGTTGAATCCCTGTAGACCCTGTTGAATCCTGTAGACCAGGAAGCTGCATTTTAAACCACATTCAAGTTGATCCTTATGCACACTAAAATTGAAAGCCATTGCTTAGAGGAAGTTCCAATAATGGTGCTATAAAGCCCTTAATGACAAAGAAGGAGGAACCATAAGCTACACAGCTTTCTAAATCTCCCACCTTGCATTATCCCCCAAGCAAAGGCCTTTATCCTTATCCATACTCTCCTCTAGCAGCCTGGTTTCCTGGTTCAGAAAGAGGGAGCCCAAGCTGGCACCAGGGTACGAGGGCTCCAGCAACCTGATTCTGAGCTTCCCAGGAGCCAAAGCCAAAATTCAGCCATGACTGGTTTTGTCCTTTTCTTGATCCATCCATTTAATGTGTACGTGCTCAGCAGGGATCAGGCACTCTGCCAGCACCTGTGTACACTGAAATAAAGAAACAGTCATAGTTCCTTCCCTTCACTTCCCTTCCCAGTCCTCATGAAGAGGAGAGCTTTTCTTACATGTAGCTTCAATAGAAATAGCTTCATGTGGGGCACAGAGATTAAATAAATAAAATTACAGCAAGTGCTAAAACAGATTTCATCACTGCTTCTGGTAGCATCTCTTGGGAATTACTCCAGTACCCAATTCAGTGCAAGCAACTGGAATCCAGAGAAATGGTCCAAACACAGAAGTTTCTTATGATGCTAATTGTTCTGAGGATAAATCCTAAGCTGTGTAGAAGAAAGAAAGGACCATTTGCCCTTCAACTGTAGCAATATGGGGAAAATGCTTTGGATATAAGCAAAGAGAACAGGATATAAAATGTTACGCTCCACGAGGTGAAAATCTGCATGCATATGAATAAAGATAAGAAGGGAAGATGAAGATTTAAAAATAAAAAAAAGACATAAGGGCTCAGGCTCCTTGGGGGGGTGCTCTTAAATCTTAAAATACCGACATCATTGCCATCACCTGGCCCACTAGCTCCCTCATCCAAGCCTATTTTAAATGCCTCCTTCAGCCTAGCAGCGCTAAGCTCAGAACCATGGGCTCAAGAAAGAGCTCATATCCACACCTCTCACTTCTCTGAAGCAAATGGAGTGACAGTATGTGACTTTCAGAGTCTAAATAACAGATATGCCCATGGCAAAAAAACAGTACTCAACACACAAATATATGAATTCCTAACCTGGCAACTTTACCACCCATGTGGGCTTGGAGGTCACAATGATGAGCAACAGTAGCCCTCAAGAAGGCTTCCCATCCAGGTCTGACCCCCCTCCCCGCAAGACTAAGCAATCTCTCCCCAGGCCTCCTGGGCCGCCTCACCATAGATGCCAAGGAGAAGCAGTTCTACACCCTCTCTCCTTCCCTTCAGTCTGAGCATAGTCACAAGCAACGAACCAAGCCGGCAAGAACGTCCAGCAGATACAGCAAACCCCTTCAGACTTCCACAGGTGACCCTGTTGGGCCCACAACATTCCCAGACACAGAAATCTAACACCTGTGGAGCCCTAGACAGACAGACAGCGATGAGTGAAACCCAGCCCAAGCTACTGCAACTTTATAAAATATACAGCGTAAACTGAGAGGCTGCAGAGAAGCCATGGCCTTAACTCCCTAACCTCATGGACACCAGCCTGGTGAGGATCTCTGCCCAGTGCCCTCCAGGAGCTCAAAGCCTCCATGGCCATACCCACAATCCAGCGCGCCCTCTGCCCTGCCCATGCTCCCACCTTCATGCAGGACTGGCACCTACACACCCTGCACCTCTCTGCTTGGCATCAGAGCCTATCAGCCAGGACCAAACCTCCGTCCCAAAGTTAACCTGGTTACGCAAGCCACACAACACAGCCCCAGTCTTGGCAGAACCATCTCGAGAGAGGGGGAGTTGCTGTCTGAAGCAGATGATTTTACACAAGAATCCTCTTCTCAAGTTGAAAAAAATCAGAGAAATGAAACCTCATCCAGTTTGGCCAAGATGCCAGTTGGGAAAGACAGGACAAGATGGAAAGCAGTGAGGAAGGGAAACTATCACACAGGCCAGGGGAGTTCAGGTGGGGAGGGGAGAAGTGAAAAACCAAAGCCCAACACAGGGCGCTCCACACCCACCCACCAGCCATCGCCACGTCCCAGATTTTGGGCTCTCAGCCGTCTCTCCCTCTCTCCTCACTGGCTAAGAGGACATTGGAGAGAGGAGGAGAGCGGAGCACCACACGGCTGATGATCCAGACACGAATCCCATTTCTGATGCACAGGGTTATGCTGTGTGGGCCTGGAAGGTGTTGGCCTTCAACCCGTCCTCACTTGCACCGTCCGTCCATTCTTTGTCAGAGGCTGTCTGCCAGAGTGCCCAGCCCCCGTGGTCTCCCCCACCCCAGGGGAGGAGGGCATCTGACCATCCAAATATCTCTATGGTAACCACTGCCTTGGATTCAACGTACCCAGAAAGAAGGAAAATCAACAAGTCAACTTTACAGCCAATGTACACAAATAAGAGATGGTGGCTAGGTGGGAAACACGGAAACAAGTCCTGTCATGGAGAGAAGAGACTCCCCAAGCAGGGGCCAAAAGCAGCCCGGCAAACAAGTCCCAGAACAGCCAGCGTGATAGAAGCCCACTGTCATCTCTGGAATTTTATAGTTTCTCTGAGAGTTTGGGACATCTGTTATGTCTCCTGCCCTAGAGATGTCCATGTCATTACTGGCCAAAGCCCACATCATTCCCAGGCATGTGTCCGTGCTTCTAATATATTTATGGTGTCCTACTGCCTAGTCCTAATTCCTTTCTCCCAGTCTCATAACCTTTGTCCCTGGGCTGTACCCCACAATCCAGGCCTCACCATCCAGGACCTGACCTCCGTACAAACCTGACCTATTCATAGAGCAATTCACACATTGCTGGTCCGAACCGACCAGATGAGGTAAGCTTGGCAAGCACCCAATCAACACTGAGGTTCAGAAAGAGTACACCGGAGGTGTTAACGACAGGCCCTGGCCCTTCCAGCCTCGTGTATTGGGAGATCTCAGAAGGGAGGCTTCAAGGCCCAGGCCTTCATACTCCTCACACCTGAGGCAGTGCAGCTCCCGTTCAGACCAGGCCACTGGGATTTCTAGACCATGAGGCATCATCACCCATCACCCAGGACAGACTACATCTGCTGCTACACCATCAACTTGGTAATTTGATCAAAAAAGCAATCAAGTTCATCTGGCAGGATTTGTTCCTGAGAAGCCCTCGCCAGTAGCAGCCTCCCCTGATGTTTACAGATTTCATTCCCTTGGGAGTCTGTTCTGCCGCCTGGTGGGCAGGGGAGGCTGGGTTTGTCAGAGCTGCTCATTTACTGCATTTCCATCCTGTAAGTCACCACCGGGGCACAGGGACCAGTACAGGCCTACAGTGGCCACCACCACCTCAACAAGAGAGGCTGCCAATGCTCCAGCCACACCACCCACCACCCCAAGATCCTCCTCTTCCCTGAGGGCTGGACTCCCCTGAGCCTCCAGGGACCACTACCACCACCCTCATCTCTTGCATCTTTTTCATTCTTTCCTCCCTGAGCACTTCCAATTCCCCACTTAACTGCTTGTCTGGCTTCAAAGTCCACCCACCCTGGTATCTTCACTTATCTCCAAGTGCTAGAACACATACATCCCAACTCCAGGGCCATCTGCAGAAGTCCAAGCCCTTGGAAGGATCCCCAGGGAGACATGAAGATGGGGAGCACTCACCTCGGGCAGACAACTTCTTAGTATTGATGATTTTTGCTGCATACTCCTGCGTAGAGGTTTTCTTCACACACCTGCGGACCACAGAGAAAGCACCCCTGGAGGGAGAAGGGGGAAAGAACTGGGACACGGAGCAGGGCAAAGTGACACAAACACACTTCAGGTCTGAGCAGTGATGCCACCCCCACCCGACCTTCAGTCCCACTCACACACACACCTGCGCAGTGACCAGCACCAGCCAACACAAGGCAGAAGGACGAGGCCACCTTATGACACTCAACAGATGTGGGTGGAGTACCACCTGCTCCCACCCCCACATCTAGTCCCTGGGCAATGCAACAGCCCCAACCTCAGGCTGTACACCAGGAGCTGGTGGGCGACGCTTCAAACACACACCTGCTGCATCTCACTGATAGCCCTGCAGTCCCAGCCAAGAGGAGAGAAGGGAGCTGCACCCTGCCCTTCTCTCAGCAGGAACAGCTTGAGGGAGGAGGAGATTCAAGGGACGGGGTAATTCCTTGAGAGCGGTTTTCCCTCATCATGGGGGAAAGTGAGACTCAAATATCACCCCCACCAGGTTCATCTAACTGCATCCCAGCTCAACTGACAGCCGGAAAGACAGGACACAGTTGAGAGTCTACATCACTGGCTCCCTTTCTCCGTGACATTTCCCTCAATGCGCCCCGCCACATAGAAACTCGCATTCCCGGGCTCTGGAAACGTTCAGGGGGCAGGTGGGGCAGGGGCTGCAGTGGCCGGGCTCGGCGGCGCCGTGGGTGAGGGTGAGGGTGAGGGTGAGGGTGCGAGTGGGGGTGGGGGCCGGGGCTGCGGCGGCCGGCTCGGTGCGCAGGGGAGGGGGATGCTGCGGCTGCGGCGGGTGCGCGGCTCCCGGGACCACTGCAGGCTGGGGGGAGGGGCCGGGGGCGCTGCGGCGCTGCCCAGCCGCAGGGATGGGATCCTGGAAGCTGCCCCGACTGGGGGGCGGGGCCGGCCCCCATGCCCCCCACCCCGCACCTGGGCACAGCAGCGGGGCTGGAGCCGCGGGCTTAGGGAGGGTCCGGAGTTGTGGGCGCGCGGGACCCGGGACAGGACGCGGAGTGAGCGCAGCGGCAGGGCGGTGAGGGGGCGCCGAGCAGGGGTCGGGGGCGCCCCAAAGGTGCGGGAGGGGCGGGGCTGGAGGGCGCCCAGGAGCGGTCCGCGGTGCAGTCCCCACGGCAGCGCAGCGCGGGGCGCCGCGGCCCGGGCAGCCGCTGCAGGGCGCGGAGGGCGCTGCGGGGCAGGAGCCGGGGCTGCGGGGCCCGCGAGGCCGCACGCGGGAAGACTGGGGGTGGGGCGGGTCGAGGGGGCGCCGCAGCGGCCGGTGCAGGGCCGGGGGGCGGGGCGAGGAGCCGCAGAGCGCCGGGCGGCGGGCAGGGCGGGGGCCGCGGCGGGCGGGCCGTACTTGCCGAGCTCCTCGAAGAGCTGGTAGTCGTCGGTGAAGCGGGTGCAGGTGGCGGTGGTGGCCATGCTGGCGGGCGGGCGGGCGGACGCGGCGGTGCAGCCCGCGCCGACGTCGGTGCACAGTCACCGCCGCCCGGCCGAGGGAGCCGGAGGAGGAGACGGGGCTGAGCCCGGCAGCACCGCGAGACTTTACCGGGGAGAGCGAGGGAGGGAGGGACACCCCCGCGCCGCCCGCCGCCCCGCCCCCAGCCCGTGCCCCCCCCGCCCGGCCGCGGCCCCGCCCCCGGGGAGGGGCCTGCACCCCGGCCCGCCCCCTGCCCCGGGAGCCGCCGGGCCTGGGCCCCCAGCGCCTAGGCGCGAGAGGGGGTTCCCGGCGCCGGACCACCCGCCCCGCGGGCTCGTCCTGGGGCGGCCCCTGCCACGGTTCAGGAAGGCGTGGGCGAGAGGGGCAGGGTCTGGAGCGCCGAGCTCTCAGGAGGGGCCACACACATAGGTCCCGGGCCCCCAGCCTCCACCTCTCCTAGAGAAGAGAGGGCCAAGGTCAAAGAGCCTCTGTCACGCTGCCTCGGTAGACTGGGGGATGTCCAGAGACATCCCCCAGTCTACAGAGCCAGCTACCAGCTGCTCCCCGCAGGGGGCCAACAGTCTAGACTAGTGTAAGCATCTCGGAGATTATTAGAAAACAAAATCAAACCTTCAGGCTAGGTTTGATCAGGGAACCAAGCCTGGGGCAAGATGCTGGTGGAACGCTGCTGTCATGCGCTCCAGCCTTAAAGTTACTACGAATGTTCTTTCCCTGAAAAGGAAGAAGTGGAGATGATCTGAAAAGGCTTTATGCTTTCCTGGCTAAAAGAGCAAACGGGGAAGAAAAAAACAGCTTATTTCATTGTAGGATAGCGCTACTTTTCCTTTATGCTCCTTGTCATTTTGTAATACATTTTCTGGCATGAGACCTAGAGCGTAGCAGAGTGAACTGTGGAATGAGACCAGCCTGGAATTCTGGACAGCTCATCCACCAGGCTGTATGACCTCAGGCAAGTCACTTACTCTCTCTGCGCCTCAGTTACCTTATTTGAGAAATGCTAATAATAATAGCATCGGCTTCACAGAGTTGTGAGCATTTATTTAATGGGCTAAATGACATAGAGCATTTAGATACCTAATTAAAACTGCATTTGCTGTTGGTATTTATTTAATATTGGCCTCTCCACTAAATTGGAAGCCGCAGTGGGGCAGGGCCTCCACTTACTTTGTTCATCATTGCTTACTCAGCTACAGGGTCTTGGGAAATATTTATAGAATGGCAGAGAGAGCTGCCATCCCTTCATCACAGGTTGGTGGGACAGAGGTGCATGACAGTCACAATAGAGGAGAAAACAGGCTGAGCAGGTTCGCAACCTGCCTGGGCAGCTGTAGCCTAAGCCAGAGACCAAGCCCAGCCAGGCAGAGCAGAGCTGAGCTGACTACTTGGTTCAGACTTGATTACAGCAGGATGCCTGCTGGGAGATGGGCCTCTGTGGTCAGCAGCCTCCCTCGGCCAGGAGAGGCTGAAGCATCCCAGCTTCCCAGGCTGTGTCCTGGAGGGGTGGTAGGAGGGAGCCCTCCAGGAGGGTGACCCCCTTTCCTTACCAAGTGCCAGGGAATTGGCCAATGGGGCCATGAGGGAATAGGAGGGAGTAGAGCTCAGCAGGAAAAAGGGACTGGCTGGAGCTGGGAGAGCACCAAGGAAAGAATAGAGGTGACAGGATACTGAACTCCACGCCTCCCAGGGCAACAGGAAGTAAAGTAAAGATAAGGCCACTTCCTACCTCAGTGCATGAGGGTGAGAGCCAGGTCCCAAGTCCCAGTGTGGGTAGGGCGATGAGACTGTGAATTTAGGAATGTCAATTAAGTTTTGTTTTTTGGGTTTTTTTTTTTTTTTCCCTTGCTATGCTGGCCTTGAACTCACTCTGTAGCCCAGGCTGGCTTCCAACACAAAACACTCCTCCTGTCTCAGCCTTCCAAGTACTGAGATCACAGGCATGTATTGCCAAGCCCAGCGAGTTTTGAGTTTCTGTCTGTCCACCTTGAAGGCAGAAGTGACCCCTAGCCTGCATTCCAGAATGGAGGCTGTGTATCAGTTGATGATCCCTCCTCTGCCCTTCCCCCGTGCATAAGACGGACTTGGTTCCTGACCTCCAGACGTTGATTGTTGAAACTTTATATTCTTTACTGTAAAGTGGAAGGAGATAGAGGTCAGAACAAGCAGCCCAGGGCTGCCCCTGAGTCCCCTACGAAAAGGTAAAAACAGGATTGAAACCCTGCCCAATTGGGCTCTTATGCCTGCCAAGAGGGGTCTCATACATGCTGAGGGCAAGGAGTCAGCATTACATGCTCAGGGTCACTGTGTAAAGCGGTCTGCATTGTGCCTTCCGGTAAAAGAATGACAAAACATCAAGGTGAAACCCTGGGTACGATTCACACTCCTGTGTAAGTGGCGCTAGCTGGCTTCCAACAAATGTTTACGAAATGCCTACTGTGTGCTTGGCCTTGCCTCTGAACTGTCTGAAATATCCCAACAAAGTGGGAATTTTCACAGTCAGAAGGAAACTCCGTCCATTCTTTTCTTTTTCCTTTTGATCTCTACCTCACTTCCTTCTCCCTCCCTCACCGTCTCAACAGCACAGACTCTAACGTGCCCACAGTGGCAATCTGTGCACTGGAGACACTTCTGTGTGTGCACACAAACACACACCCTTGCACAACTCTCCTTGGTCCCTCTTGCTGTAGCACCCACACAGCCTCCAGCCACCCCACGGCAATTACGGGAATTAGAGGAAAGATACACACAAATCACAACACGCACGCCGGCTCCCTGAGCCTCAGTATCTATGGCAACCTCAAGGGGTCCATGCGCTGTGCTGTTCCGGTTGCAGCCTGTCCCCCGGGCAGTGCCAGCATTCAGGCTGTGCCCAGAGCCCTGGGAACAGGAATAAAAACAATCCATGATGTGATAATCACCAGAAGGACCCCACTGGCAGGTCCCCTCCCTCATTCTGATCTTTCTTTTTGAAGCTGCCCAAACTGGTCCCACTGTCCCCTGAATGACAGACACGCGTCATCCCTCCCTAATTCTGGAATCCAATTTCAAAGTATGAAGGGACTTACGCTGCAGACCTAAGGAAAATGGACCAGTTGACAGTGAAGTATTTGAAAGCAGGGGGAGTGACGCCCTTGGAAGCAAAGCACAGTTACTCACTTGCTGGGAAAGTTGTAAAATCAGTTTGAAAGGGATAAATTCAGTCTTGCATCTGCGAGGGGTTTTCTGAACATATTGCAAAGACTCCTGGGGCTTCCTAGACCAGGCTTCAGCTGCTGCCCACCATACCTTCTAGGGTTCTATATAAGATTGGATTGCATGGGGGCTGGGAATTTAGCTCAGCAGCATAAGCGCCTGCCTTGCAAGCAGGCAGTCATGAGTTCGATCCCTGGTACCAGTAAAAAGGAAAAAGACAAAAGAAAAAAAAAAAAAAAAGAAAGGATTGGATTGCATATCAAAAAAGTTTAAAATCCATTGGATTACTGGTTTCTAAGATTCCCTCCAACTCTAAGATTCTGTGATTAGTTCTGAACAATTAGGGACAACGAAGTCTTTGCCTTGCTCCAAGGAATTCTGAGAGAATGATTAGTGGGACCTCATGGTAACTAGAGAGATGTAGGGAAACAAAAAGACAAATGAAAGCACTTTAAGTGAGTGATCCTAAACAGGTCTTCCAGGGAAGTCATATCAGAAAAAGCCGGTGGGCTTCTCCAGATTTCTGCCATGCACAGAAAACTTAGTTGGCCTATCCCCTGGGAAAACTACCCAACCTGACGTGGTGGTGCATTCCTGCAGTCCCAGCACTCAGGAGGCTGAAGCAAGAGGATTACCCTAAATTCAAGGTCAGCCTGGGCTACTTAATGAGTTTGGTGAGTTCAAGGCCAGCCTGAACTATATAGGAAGACCCTGTCTCAAGAGAAAAATCAGAATCACCGCAGTGAGCCACAGACAGAATCAATGATTGTTGCATTTCTTAGAGGAGGTAGTTGAGGGGAGAGGTGAGCTCCCTGAAGACTTGGGCAGAAAAAACTGGGGTTCGAGAGTGAGGTCGAGGCTGTGTGGGATGAGGGCTGAGGTTCATGGAACAGTTGTCTGAGGCCCTGAGGGAGAGCTGAGCTCAAAAGTTCAAGTGAGTTGTAGGAACACATAATGCGAGGAGACCAGCATCACAAAACAGAACAAAAAATTCATCACAGGTCTGTAATCGCACCACCTCAGGAGGCCCAGGCAGGAGGATGGCTGCAAGTTTGAAGGCTACACAGTGACTTCAAGGGCAATCTGTAGGACAATGGCAAGACCTTGTTTCAGAAAGCAAAGGGAAAAAAGGAAGCAAACAAAATCACCACATGAGGTGAGGTGCTGACAAAGAAATTCCTTTTCATTTTTCTTTTTTGTCTTTTTCGGTACCAGGGATCGAACTCACGACTGCCTGCTTGCAAAGCAGGCGCTTATGCCGCTGAGCTAAATCCCCAGCCCCTACCTTTTCATTTTTCAATCAAGGCGGCTGGTTCCATCCTTTCCACCCCCAAGTCCATGCGGGCGCTCCCACTGCCTCGCACCCCCGTCTCCCCCTGGGACCAGGCGCTTCTTGGAGGCAGGAGGCATTTGATCCATCCCCTCCTCACCTCAACACCTACGACAAAGCACGGCCTAGCGTAGGTGCTCCATAAATATTTTCAGGATGAATGAACTATTGGGGGTACGGGGGCGCGACGTACGGAGTGAAGAGGTGGATCTCTGCGGAGAGGTGACAGCTGTCATCAGAGACAAAGCCGAGGTGCGGAAGCAGGGGGCCGGGCTGCTGCACCCGCAGGATGGGCCCGGCGGGAAGGACGGCGCGTGGCGCCCCCTGGTGGAACGACCGAAGTGCGCAGGGAGGCTCGTCCGAGGGAGGAGACTGGGAGCCGGCCGGGAGGACCACAGAAGCCACCAGGGTCGCTGGTGTTCAAAAGAGCTTGCGGATTATTTATTAGGCAGCATACAAGCACGCTGCGCACGCGATTCCCTTTCATCTTTGCCGCCTCGGTGTGTGTGTGCAGGCGCTCCCAGCCCCATTTCACAGGGGAGGAAGTTTATTTTATTTTTTACTTTTTTGAGACAGCGTCTCTCGTTAGGTAGTTCAGGCTGGCCTTGAATTCATCATGTCGCCCGGACTGGCTTTGGAGTGGTAATCCTTCTTTCTGCCTCTGTCTCTCCAGTGCTGGGCTTCTTTTAATTTCCTTTCTTTCTTTCTTTCTTTCTTTCTTTCAGGAAGGGAGCTATAGGCAGGCGAATTAACTTGCATAAGGGTGAATAGTAGGCAGCATCACTGGGATAATATGACCAAAGGGAAGAGGACGGAAAGAGACATGGGAACGACTCAGATGTGCTCATACCACACATGGGATGATGGAACCTAGACTGGAGTCATATGCAGTCTTCTTTTATTTACCTTCTTTTTCAAAGTGCTGAGACTCGAGCCCAGATCTTGCATCTGCTAGGCAAGCACTATACCACTGAGTTGTACCCCAACACCCAGACTGGCCCTAGCCTCCAGCAAAGGCCCTGCACCCAGGGACATATTCACTTATCCATTCATTTGATTGGATATTTCCTCTTTCTCAGCCACTTTGGAAAGAGAAGAGACCAATCCAGCAAAATTCCTGCCTTGGCTGGGCATGGTGGCCAAAGCTTTTAATCCTGGTTACTTATGAGATCCAAGTTACAGGCCAGCCTGGACAATTTAGCAAAACCATGTCTCAAAAAAAATTTTTTTAAGTGACTTTTCAGGGAGACTTACATGATGATAGGAGGTAGGTATTTGAAGATCCAAACAATATTGCTGGTAGAAGAAGCAGCAGCAAAAGTTCTGAGATAAAAATGGTCCCGGTAGGTTGGAAGCATGGCAAGAAGCTGGTGTGATTAGAGCAGAGAGGGCTGAGTGGGTGAAGAGTGGAAGAATCAACTCTACAGGCCCTAGGAAACCCCACCGTCACTGTCATGGTACAACTATTGTCCTTTTTGGGATTTTTTTTTTTTTTTTTTTTTTTTTTTGGTAGCAAGGATGGAACCCATGACCTCATGCTTACAGGCAGGCTGTTTTTTTTTTTTTTTTAAATGGTACTGGGGATTGAACCGTAGACCTCCTCACTAAGCTATATACCTAGCCATTTTTATTTTTAAATTTTGAGACGGGTCCTCATTAAGTCACTCAGTTGCCCAGGTTAGGCTCAAACTTTTGATCTTCCTGCCTCAGCCTTCCAGAGTGCTGGCAGCAGCACTCCCAGCTTCCCCTGTTCTTTTTATTGCAAGGAACTCTACAACTCCTGGGAATCCACAGGACACATACATATCTCCTTGCTCAGAAACACAGGAGACCTGAAACCTTGGAGCAATTCGAGATGATTCCTTCATCAGGGACAGACAGAAATCTAGGCCTGGAGCCAGAAATGACACCACAAAGGAGGTTGGTGGACACGGGTGGGAGAACCCTCTGCGCTCCCGGAGCCCTAGGGGTGGTACGCTGAGGGTCTGCAGATAGCCAGCGACCCGACCCTTCCAACCCTGTAGACAGCAGCTTCCCTGCCCTGACCAAGCTTTAGCCCAAACAGTCGGAGGACAGAAAGATGTGTCCCACAGGGCCCTGCCTCAGGGGAGATTTACTCACGGAGGGGGCGAGAAGATGAGCGAGGTAACCGGTGATCAGGAGGAAAATCGGCACCACGGGCAGCCTCTGCATCTGCTGCCTGGATCCCTCTGTTTCTGCGCAAATGTCACTTTCTCAAGTAGCTTTCCCTCCCTCTCGACTCCCTCCTCTCTCTGCAGTGACAGCTCCCGAAGTATCATCCTCCACTTGGCTTTTTTTAGGACCTCCTTCCATCCAACACATCTTCAAAGCACTTGTCCCACGTGTAATTTTGCACGTGTTTGTGTGACTCTAGGCCTCACAGAAGCAGGATCTGTGTCTGTTTATGTTCATCCTCACATCCCCAGCGTCTGCATCTCAGTTTTCTCATCTTCAAACTAGACCTGAAAGTCAGGCGAGGTGGTGCACACTTGTTAATCCCAGCATGTAGGAGACCGAGGCAGGAGGAGCTTCAAAAGTTTGAGGCCAGCCTGGGCTATATAGTGAGTTCAAGGCCTGACTGAGCTGCATAGCAAGACTCTGTCTCAGAAAACAAGAGGGGGGAGATGTAGAAGTAGTATTTGCCTAACAAAGTTTTTAAAATTAACATTTTATTTATTTTCAATGATAAAAGCTCTATCTGTTGTATTTAACATGGGGTTTTTGTTTGTTTTGGGCAGTACTGGGTGGTTGAACTTAGGGCCTTCACACTAAGCTGCATCCCTAAACCATTTGATTTTGTTTTTAATTTTTTTTTTTGTCTTTTTCTTTTTTTATTGGTACCGAGGATTGAACTCACGACTGCCTGCTTGCAAGGCAGGTGCTTATGCCGCTGAGCTAAATCCCCAGCCCCTGTTTGTTTGTTTTTTGAGACAAGGTCCTGCCGTGTAGTCCAGACTGGCCTCAAACTCACTACGTGGCCCAGGCTGCCCTCACACCAGCAGTGATCCTCCAGGGTGCTGGGATCGCAGGCGTGTGCTACCACACCGGGCTGAGTTTTCTTTCTGAGCCAGGTTCCTGCTAAGTCACTGAGTTGTCCAGGCTGGGCCTAAACTTGTGATCTTCCTACTTCAGCCTCCCAGAGTGATGGGATTACAAGTGTGTGTCACCTTTAGCTCGCTTTGAAATACATAAGCATTGTAGATTGGATAAATTGAGCTAGTTAACAGGTGCCTTACCTCACATGCATTTTTATGATGATAACACTTAAAATCCACTGTCTTCTCAATTTCCAGGACACACAGTGTTGTTGTTAACTGTGGTCATCTTGTGGTACAACACATCTCTTTAACGTATCCCTCCTCTCTAATCACAGAGCTTTGTGATTGGTACTGATGAAGGCAAAAACAGTCCCTGGAATATAAAGGCTCAATAAATATTAACTAACACAACTGCTCCCCTTGCTGCCCCTGGCCAGTTTTTCTTCTCCGGTTGTCTTTGTTCTGACAGTGACATAACCGGGCTGCCGATAACCTGTGGTCAGAATCTCAGCATGACTGACTCAGCCCTTGTCTCACCCTGGGGTAGAGCAAGGTTTGAACCAGGCACTGCCACTCGGGAACTCTGTGACCTTGAGCAAGTTACTAAGGATACTTTGTATTGTAAAACAAAGAGGATATAGCTTTCCTATAGGGTTGTTGTAATAATTTAACAATGACATACTGCGTGTGGTGGCTCATGCCTCTAATCGCAGCACTCAGGAGGCTGAGGCAGGACAATCATTGAGCTCAAGGCCAACCTAGACTACATAGAGAGTTCAGGCCAGCCTGAACTACATAGCAAAACCCTGTCTCAACAAACAACAATAAAACAATAATAGTATTTCTATGCTAATAATTCTCTTATAGTGGAAGTAGTATGTATTTTTTTCTTCCTTAAATGTGCTTTTGTTTTGTTTTGTTCTTGAGACAGTATCTACCTATACAGTTCAGCCTGGCCTTGGACTTATTATGTAGCTCAGGGTGACCTCAACCTCCAGCTGATCCTCAAAGTAATTTCCCTGCCTCAACCTCCCAAGTGCTAGGATTACATGCCCAGCGAATGTACTTTATTTTTAAAATGTATGTGTGTATGTATGTGTTTAAAATATAGAATACAGGGCTGGGATGTGGCTCAGTGGTGACGCACTTGCCTAGCATTCATGATGCCTTGGGTTTGATCCCCAGCACTGCCCCCAAAAGTCATAAAATGTAGAACATACCATGAAGTTGTGAGCCATCCTTTGATAGAGGCCTTGCTAATCTTTTCTGTATCATTCCAGTTGTACTATATGTGTTGCAAAAGCAAGGACTTTAAATGAGTCTTCTAAGTATTGAATGATAACTGTAGATTACTTGAATAACAGCAATAAAGCCATATGCTCTACCCATCATATTATTTTAGTCTTCATCTCAATGTACACATTGTTTTATTGTCCTTATTTTACAGATGAGAAAACTAAGGCACAGACAGCTTGCACTGATTCTTTGAACCTAATCCTTGAAATGATTTGGCACCTGATTATGGCATGCTTTTAAAAACCTTCTTGATTTTTTCCCTTCTTACTGAGATCATAGGTCCCTTAATGGAAGGGTCCTGTCTTTCCTCCTTCCCCTTTCCTCCTGAGCTTTCAGCAAAGCACTATGTACTGTGCACAGTGAGCACCTCTGAATGCACTGGTCAGATTAACAGATGGATGCATGGGTAGATGGGTGGATGGGTGGATGGGTGAGTAGATGATGGATGGGTGGGTGGACGGGTGGGTGAGTAGATGATGGATGGGTGGGTGGATGGGTGGATGGATGGATGGATGGGTGAGTAGATGATGGATGGTTGAGTGGATGGGTGGATAGGTGGGTGGATGGATGAGTGGGTGAGTAGATGATGGATGGGTGGATGGATGGATAGATGGATGGATGGATGGATGAATAGATAGGTGGGTGAGTAGATGAGTGAAGGGGTGGATGGATGGGGTAGACTGATGGGTTGGTGAGTGGGTGGAAGAGTGGATGGATGGGTGGATGGGTGACCTATTGTCTTGATATGGTCCAGTACCCTGCTGCTGCTGCCATCCTAACTGCTCTTAATTTTGGGGTCAAGGATAGAAAACGTAGAGATCGGGCACCACGGAGAGGAGGGAGCCGCCTCCTCCCAGGAAGGACGGCAAACCACTTGTCCACTAGAGGCCGCTGTAGGCCGGGTTTGACAGTCAGCAGGGCTCTGGATAACACAGCTGACTGCAGGCATGGAGCCCTATCTGACACAAGTCTGTCCTAGAACCCCAGGACCCTGAAACAGTCTACTAGGGCCCCCAGCTCCAGTTTTGTTCACTAGGTCGTCAGAGTCTCGGACCTAGAATGAGCTCCAGAAAAAAAGTCGCTGATGGCAGGAAACCAGTGGGAATGGACTGGCAAGTTCCAGCTGCCCGTCAGCCCTGTGTACAAATGTGCACCTTTGCCTGCTGTGTACATGCTGCACGCTGGATTCTGAGACAAGCTTGGGGAACAAGACTCTCTTCCTGCTTTCCTAGCTTTTAGGATCTATTGAGCTATGTAGACAAACCTGTCATTATTGCACTGATAAACTGTGGCATGGTTTCTGTTCCAAGGTTGGGTGTCTGTGGAACTTGGTTCACTGTGGGTTATCAGTCCATTTGAGGGAAATGAAACAAGGGCCAGAAGCAAAGAAAAGAACCTTTGCCTTCATTTGCAGTCCATGCAAAGCCTTCTCTTTGGAGGAGGAAGGAATCCCTGTTTTCTCTTGGCAGATCTGAGGCATCTGGAGTCCACTGGGAACAAGGAAGCCCCAGTGCAACTTTTCTTTCTTCCTTTTCTATTTTTTGAGCCAGGGTCTCGCTATGTAGCCCAGGCTGGCCTCAAATTCCCAATGACCCTTCCGCTTCAGCCCCCTGAGGGCTGGGATTACAGTGATGCGCCATCATGCCCAGCTTCACTGCAGTTTTTCTGCTCTCTCTTCTCCATGTGGTCTGGGAGCTTTGCTTGGGAATAGAAGCAGATTCTCCAGATTTGGGGAAATGAACCAGCCCGCATGCTTTATAGCTGATTTCCTTTGTGTGCTTCTTTTCCTTAGATTATCTGTGACATATCTATCAAATATATGCAATGTCCCAGGCACTCTCTTTCCCCAGAAACACGAGGTCAAGGAACTCTGAACAGAGGTGGGGAGATGAGATAGGGAGCTAGAGACAAACTAGCACGCAATGCAGCAGTTTCCTACTGTAAGTTGGTTGCTGCAGTCTTTGCGAGGGTGGATCCCTGGGGGCTGAGGGATGTGGAAAGCCTTCCTTCTTTCTTCCTTTCTTCCTTCCTTCCTTCCTTCCTTTCTTCCTCCCATTCTGGCAGGGTCTGGCAGGCCTTCTCCCAGGGTGATCATTCAACCTGCTCAGGAGTGTTTTCTCTCTGAGAGCTGTTCTCAGGGAAGACAGAGGCCTACAGCCTCCCCCACCAGCTGCTCAGCTCACTGATCTTGGACAAGGGGCTCCAAAGCCCATGAGCTCAACATTCCTGAGAAGCAGCTCCTGAGTCAGAGCCCCAGAAACAGCTGAGGCAGCTTCAGGCTGGAGTCTTGGCTCTCTGTTCCCACTTTCTGTCCAAAAGCAACTCCCTCCCTAGCTATTTGGATGTGACCAGAAACCCAAGCAGAGGTTGGAGTCAGGCTTAGCCAAAGCCTAGAAAATGGCTTTGGTTCCTGCATTGTTTCTTGGGCTACAGCCATCAGGTAAAGACCTGTGTGTCCCAGGAGCCATCTAGACCAGGAAGCCCAGGAGGCAAGAGAGGCTCACCCTGTGCCTGCAACACAGCCCCCGACACAGCCATCATGGGGCCGGCTGCTGGTGGTGGGGGATCATCGTCAGGACTTGGCTGGAGTTAAAACAGCAGCATTCTCTGGGCAATCGGCCAGCATCTCCTCACTGCCTGGGCGTGGGGCCCGGGACATGCCAGGGCAATGGCAGAGAGCTGACTCAGGGGCAGCATCAGGGGAACAGAAAAACCCTTCCTACCCAGCAGCCAAGAGAGGAGATGAAGCTGTCCAGAGGCCTGTTGCGATGGCTGTGTCACGCCAGACCACCAACAGGCTCCGAGCACTCGCGCCCCTCTCCACACCATGGACTCATGAGAAGGCAGAGCTCCCCCTTGTTCCCTGAGTTCTCTTTGTCCTGCAAAAACTAGCTGAGCCAGGCAAGGTGGCAGGCTTCACGCTCTGGAGGCTGAGGCAGGAGCATGGCCATGAGTTCGAGGTTTTCCCAGAGCAGGTCTGATTCCCCTAATCACTGATTTAGGTCCTGCCTTGGCCACTTTATTGGACAAATCTCTCACCTTGGTGAGACTTTGCTTCTCTGTATTTCAGGTGGGATTAACACCTGCCTTCCTCAGAGGGCTGCAGCAAAGATCAAACTGCAATGGCAAACAGAAACACCGAAATGACACCCAGGATTTGGAGGTAGATTATTTACATCAGCGGGCACTGATCTGGATCATTCTCAGAATATGAGGCCCTGATCTCTGGTCTGGTCTGGGGCTTATGTGGGATAAGTACACAGGAGTACAGAGGCAGACTGGCTTGTTAGTTAGGGATTGTTTTATTCGATGTGCATCACAGTGACCAGCTCTTTCTAAAAGACAGAAGCAACTGGAACTGAGACAGGAACTATTACCTGGGCAACTGAGAAGATGAAGTGCACCGTCAGAAGGGCATTTTCTACTACAAAATGCGATAATGTCTATGAAGGTAACGTGGACACTCCTAAGCACACCTATAAGACATCGTTATTGTTACTATTATCCCTGAGGCAGGAACTCTACCCTCTGGCTCCCAATTCTCAAGGTCTCCTCCTCTTTGTGTTTTTTGTCTGGTGACTTCTCTGAAGCTAGTGATAAAATTCTAACCCAGCTGAGAGCCTGGGAAGCACTGACTCGGGCTCTTCTGCCTGGTGCTGCAGTACCAGCTCAGGGAAACAACCCCCACGCCCCTGCTTTGCTAAACCGGTTCTCTTCTCTCCTTTCTAATCAGACTTCTCCAGTCCAGTTAGCCTGCAGTGATGACAAAGGAACCTAAAATAGCACAGGCTCCACAAACATCGCTGGAGCCTGGGGCCTGGGCATAGCGCTCGCCTGCCCCCCATGGGCCTGTCTGGGCACCTCAGCCAGGTGCAGCCCTCAGCCCTCCGGGGTCTCTTGTGCAGCTCCGGATGACAGTGTCTCCTGTCAGCACTTCGGGTGGTGGAGCTGGATGACTACCTAGAAAGCTGGCTTGGCTAGAGGTGTGGGGAGAGACAATTACCACTCCCCCATGAGCTCCTTACCCCTGCAGGCTCCAGCCCTCTCCTTGTGCCAAGACCCTGGGGAGGTGGTAGCCTGGGCACCAGGAGTTGGATTCTGGAGACCCTGCAGCCAGCCAGCTCAGCCTCACTCTGCGGAGCCAGTCTGGCGCCCAGCCGCTGGCTTAGCTCCGAAACATCCCACGGGCCCTCCTGTGACTTACCCAGGTGGGAGTGGTGGCAGCTCAAGCCAGATTGACAGAAGGAAGCTTGCAGCAGGGAGCTATGGGTAGAAATGGAAGTTCTGGCCGCAATAGTCTTCATTGCGGAGTGCTTCTCTGATTCTCCTTATTTTAAGTAGCTATTTCCAGGTTGCATGAACTTCCATCCTTAGAACTTTCCTCCTCCTCCTCCTCCTCTTTTTCAACTTCCTCCTCTTCCTCTTTTTTTTAAAATTTAATTTATTTATTTATTTATTTATTTTTGGTCCTTGTCTTTTTGAAACAGGATCTCCCCATGCAGTTCAGGCTCATTTTGTAGCCCAGGCCGGTCTCAAACTTGCAAGGATCCTCCTGCTTCAGCCTCCTGAGTGCTGGGATTATAGGTACACACACCCAACTCTGTTGTCCCTTTAGACAAAGTGAGAGGTCTCCAGTTTACCACAGTCTCTATTCTCTCTATTTTCTCACAATCAGTCGCTTTCCTTTTTATATTACCTCCTTAGCTTCTCATGTGCTTGCATTTGTGGACTATGGTTCACTTTTTTAAAATCGGTATTGGGGATCGAACTCACAACTGCCTGCTTGCAAGGCAGGTGCTTATGCTGTTGAGCTAAATCCCCAGCCCCTATGGTTCACATTTAAACTACTGACAATGCCATGAATTCCATGGTCTCTGTTTCTTTTTTCTTTTTTCCTTTGTTCTTTTTGGACAGGGTCTCACTATATAGTTCAGGCTAGCTTTGAACTCAATACATAGTCCAAACTGGCCTTAAACTTGCAATGATCCTCCTACCTCAGCACCCAAGTATTGGGATTACAGGTGTGTGCCACCACACTCGGCTGGCCTGTTTCTAATAACTTGTTTTTCATTCTCTGTCCCCCACAGGATAACTAGCTCTGTGATTCCAAAACACGTTGACTGGTTATTTCTGCTTCTCCAGCCCTGTGCTGTAAATTGTTTAATTCCTGGAGTCTCAGGCCAACTTATCTTTATGCTGTTAAATATACACATGCCATCATTAAAGACAGATTTTGACAGGTATTACCCCAGAGTCACACCCAGAGCACAAAGGGAAATAGCTGTTATTTCTTGGTGTTGACTTCTAAATTCTAAATTCTTCTTCTAAATTCTGGTAAATGAAGGGATTTTCAAAAATAATCTCCTAATGTAATTTTAGAATATACCACTACTCCCATAAATACATACAAATGAAGATTGAGCCAGATGTGGAGGTGCACACCTGTGATCCCAGGACTCGGGGCTGAGGCAGGAGCATTGCTATACATTCAAGGCCAGCCTGAGCCACATAGTGAGTTCAAGGCCATCCTGAACTACACAGCAAAACCCTGTCTCAAAACAACAACAAACAAACAACAAATGGAATTTACTGTGTTTTCTCTCTCCTTTCAGATAAAAGTTCCATGAAAACAGGCCACACACTGCCCTCCAATGCTAGCAAAGTGCTGGCCTCACAGTAAATCCTGAATGAAGCTTTGTCAGCTGAGTGGATGGAGGGATGCTCGGGGCAGCGAGGATAAGCCCCATGCGGGATGTTCCCAGAGATAGGCCCAAGGTCGCAGGACTGGTAAAAGGGGACCCAGGTCTGCCGGAGTCTTCCTCTGCCTTAATCACCCCTGGAGCAGTGGAACAAAAACGAGGAGATAAAGCAGTTGAGCGCCTATAATCCCACTGCTGTTTTCTGGGGCTGGAATTTGTAAAATCCCACGGTCTACTTTCCCTCAAACCAAGATCACCGGATAAGAGCCTTTAACCGGGCAGCACAGCTGCCTCTGAGTCAACGCACAGACCCACAGACCGCTGTAACCCTTGGGGCTCAGACAGTGCACACAGTGCTTTGACTTCCTCCCCCAAATCAAAGCCTCACCCAGCCCTGCTGGTACCTTGCCCTCCACACCCTCCCCGCCCTCAGCCAGCCCCTCAGGTGCTCACAATTGCTTTAATAACCCTGGTGCCAACCCCAGCCTTGCCTCCCAGCTTGACCTAATGCTGGCTCAGATATGTCCTTGCCTTTGGTGCTGGGTACATTATCCTAATCTACCTCCTGCTCTTTCTTTTCTTTTTCCTTTCCTTTGCTTCTCTTCCCTTCCTTTCTTGCTTCTTTCCTTTCTCCCTTTCCTTGCTTTCTTTCTTATTTTTTGTCTAGTTATAAAGCTTTTGCATGTACTATTTCATTTGACATTTATGTCTCTATGCATCACCATTCTTTAAAATATTCATTCATTTTATTTTTAGAGACAAGGTCTCACTATGTAGCTCCGGCTGGCCTCAAACTCCCAGCAATCCTCCTGCCTCAGCCTCCCACGAGCTGGGATCACAAGCATGCGCCATCATGCTTGGCAGTCATTACTGTTTTAGAAATGAGAAAACTGTGACCCAGAGTGAAAAATGCCCAAGGCCACACAACTGGTAAGTGGGGGACTCAAAGATCTTGCTCCAGCTCCTCAGAATCTGTGTGCTCGGGGCAGAGTGACCTTAAATAACAGAAATGTCCTTTGCTAATCAGTAGTGGTGACACAGGTTGAGCAGACCTAACTAAAACATCTAAATCCAAGATGTTCCAAAATCCAGCACTTTTTTGAGTGACAAATTTCCTTACCTGACTTGTGCAATGGATTGCGCTCAAAATGTAGGCACACTAAAAACATCATGTAGAATTTCTTCCGGCCATGTCTTTACGGTATGTGTGAAACACAGACAAATTTTGGGGCTGGGGATTTTAGCTCAGCGGCATAAGCGCCTGCCTTGCAAGCAGGCGGTTGTGAGTTCGATCCCCAGTACCAATAAAAAGGAAAAAGACCAAAAAAAAAAAACCACAGATAAATTTTGTTTAGTCTCATCTCCAACATATCTCTTTGCATGTCTGCAAACATTCCAAAACTGGAAAAGGGTCAAAGTCCAAAACATTTCTGATCACAAGCATTTCAGATAAAGGTACCCAGTGTGTAATAATAACAACCTTAACTTGGCTGGAGGCTAGCTAACTCCATCCACAAGGCCCTGGATTTGATCCCCACAACTATAAATAAAATAACCTTAGCTCTCTCTCTAACTCTCTGTCTTTCTGTCTCTCTGTCTCTGTCTCTGTCTTTCATCTTGTGATATAGTTGAGGCTGGCATTGAACTTACAGGGTAGTGTCCAGGATGGCCTCAAACATGCAATCCTCCATCCTCAGCCTCCTGTGCCAGAGTTACAGATGAGCAGAATGCTAATAAATGCTTCATCCATTATCTCTCCAACCCCCCACAGCACCACTGGCGTGTTCTGGAACTCCACTTTACAGATGAGAAAACCATGCCGTGCAGAGGGGAAATAGGTTGCCCAGAGTCTTCAGCTAGCAACAGTTGACTCAGAATGGGGACCCAGAGCTGGACATGGTGGTGCACATCTGTAACTGAGCTATTTGGGAGGCGAGGCAGGAGAATGGCAGACCAAGGCTAGCCTGTGAAGCGTAGCAAGGCTAAAGTAAAGTGAACTTACACAGCAACAACAGCAAACATTGTCGGATAGGATGTAGTGGCGAGGCACCCTTGGGTTTGATTTCCGGTATTGCAAAAGAAGAAAGAAAAGAATTTAAACTCGGGCCTCCCTGACTTTAACTACAATTCACTCTGAATCTCATAAAGAAATGGGATAGGCATGGGAAGAAGCTAGGAGCCCAGTGGAGGTTGTTCCAACCACATGCCCGCCATGCCTGTGGAGCCACAGGGCCAAATTCTAGGCTATGGTATTTGATCGCCAAAATTGGGTCAAAAATGAGTCAAGCCTTGACGGGACTTACTCACCGCAGCGTCTGAGGGGAAGCAGGCAAAAAGCTTCGGGCTCCATGCTGAATCTCACATGCCTGCTGCAGAAAAGACCTACACTTTTTATCGGTACCAGGGATCGAACTCACAACTGCCTGCTTTCAAGGCAGGCACTTATGCCGCTGAGCTAAACCCCATACCGATAAAAAGGAAAAAGACACACACACAAAAAAGACCCACACTTAAGACAGATTGATTTCTAAAACTATTTACTAATAAAGAAAAAAGCACTTACAATGCACCATAGCAGGGGCCAGCTCTCTGGTGGACATGAGGAAAGAGGTTGGCCAAGCCAAAGTGGTTAGGACTTTCCTGCGAGAAGCCTTTTTTCTTTTTGTTCTCTTTGACCCGTCTTCATTCTCCTCTCTTCCTCCTCTTCCTCTTCCTCCTGCTCCTCTTCTTCTTATCCTCCTTTTCCTTCTTTTTCTCTTTCTTTTTGTTTGGATTTGTTGTTTACTTGTTCGTTTGGTGGAGCATTTGGCTATGTAGTTCAGGCTGGTTTTGAACTCACTTTGCAGCCCGGGTTGGCTTTAAACTTGTGGCAATTCTCCTGCCTCAGCCTCTCAAGTGCTGGGAGTAGGGACACGTACCATTACACCTGTCCCATTCTACTTTCTGATTCTATGAATTTGCCTGTTCAAGATATCTTGTGTGACTGGAATACGTAGCATTTGTGTATGGCTTATTTCACTTAGCTTGGGGTTTTCAAGTCATTTTTCATGTTGTAACATGCATCAAAATTTCTCTTCTTCTAAAGACTGGCTAATACTCCATGTACGTATAACTGATTTTTTTAGTCATTCATTATTTGGTGGACACACAGTTCCTTCCGCCTGTTGGCTACTGCAGCGTTGTGATGACCATGGCCAATGTCTGTGTAAGTCCCTGCTTTTTGGTTTCTGGATATATACCTAGGAGTGGAATTGCTCCATCATATGGTAATTCTGAGCTTAACTATTTCTTTTTCAATATTGGAAATTGAATCCAGGGCCTTCACACTGAGCTACGTCCCCAGCCCTTTAAAACATAATTTAAAATTTTGAGACAGGGTCCCTCAAAGTCACCAAGTTGCCCAGGCTGGGCTCAAACATGTGGACCTCCTGCCTCAGCCTCCCAGAGTGCTGAGATTATAGGGTCTGTAGCACCACACCAGACTACTTTCCCCCTTTATCATGGGTGTGACAAACATCATGCACCCCAAGTCTGCATGCTCCATACTCCCGGCCTCTGTTCCTTCTCCCAAGGAACCCACTGGCCTCTTGCGGCTCTGAGAAATCAGTATTTCCTTTGCTGGTGAAACCGCATGGCACACGAGCGAGCAAGTGACACACTTCTCTCCTGTGCCCTTTGGCTTGTCTCCTGGGCTTATATGGAGCCAGACTAAGAAACAGCACAGATTCTGGAAGGGATACAAGCTCAATTTCTTTAGACTCACAACATTCTGAGTGCCTTTTTCCATGTAGTCTTCCAGACCGGAGGCAACTGACACTGTGACCTGCCACTGACCTCACAGCTAGAATGGCATCCAGAGCACAGGGAAAAATTGTTTCTTGGTGCCATCAGAACGTAGGGGAATATTCCTATTCCTCAGCTCCAGCCCTTGAACTGAATCAGACCTTGCCCAGCCCCTGCCTTCGCCAAGGGTCATGGATGGTGGCATGGATCTTCAGGACAGATGCTGGGTGTGGTGATTCACCTCCTGTGTGCTCCTCATGACTCCTCAAGGGGAACTCGGAGACCTGGAATTTTGGTCAAAATTCCCTATCATATTCCCAGAACCCGGGCTCTCTGGGCAACGTTTGTTTACATTGTTTAATACTTACATCCTTTCTGATGTCAAGAGAAGGATGCATCAAACCTGTCCCCTATGTCCACATCCAACCTGGCCCCCATGGGCTGCCGTCATCCTGAGCTTTGCTTCAGCCCAGGTCACATCTGTCTCTCCGTTTGCAGGTGTTCAGTGCAGGGCCTTAGTACGCATATAGCTCAGTTCTGTCCTGGCACCGGAGACTCAGTGCCCAATGTCAATTTGTCTTTCTTTCAGCCACTCTGTTTTCTGCAAAAGCAGGTGGAAAAAATGCTCTTCTGCATTGCACAAAAGAGAAAATGGAGGCCAGTGGGGAAGTGACTCAGATAGCTTTATGGATGAGGTCAGCTTCATTCTCTGGCTCTAGAATCACAACCTTCATGGAGGCAGTCGCCACCGTCCTGAGGAAACTTGCATGCGTGCTCAGTCACGCAGTCTCTGGACGCAACAGGTGACTGGGATGGGCAGTGAGGCCTGTCCCCTTTGTTCTTCCCTTCCCAGTCCATGAGATTATTGTCCCTCAAATGGGTTTCATGGTCTAGCCCTTTAAAGGGAAGATTTAAATGCATCTCAATGCAAAACATGCATGACTCTCCAAGTCTGGTAAATCAATACCTCCTAATGATAGGAAAGATGACAGCAGGGTGTAGTGGCACAGACCTATGATCCCAGCAAGTGAGAAGCTGAGGCAGGAGGATTACCATGAGTTTGAAGCCAGCCTGTTCTATACAGTGAGTTCAGTCCAGTCTGGACTACGAGGGAGACCTTGTCTCAAAACGAAAAACAAAAAGCAAACAAACAAAAAAAACCAAGACAGGAATGATGCTGACTACCCAAGTCTGATCTCTTCCCTTATACTCTGCTTCTCCGCCAAATGCCCCGTTTGGAATTCTCACTCACACTGCTGCGTCCAGCCCTGTCCTTGTCCCCCCATCCCATCCAGCCCAAACCCACACAAAATCCAAGATGCTCTGTCAGCTGAGATGAGTGGGGGTTTTGAGTTGTCAGTAAAAAATTTATGTTCATTCTTGTTCAAGAACCTACAGTGGAGGGCTGGGGATTTAGCTCAGCAGCACAGCACCTGCCTGGCAAGTGCAAGGTCCTGAGTTCAATTCCTGGTACCAAAACAAAAAAACTTACAGTGGCTCCCTGGCACAGGTTATCAAGTGCAGATATTCACCTGGGTTTTAAGGTCTTTTCTAATGGGACCTCAGTCCACCCATTTCAATTTTCTGCAATACTAAACATTCCTTAACTGGGCCAGACTTCTCACCGGTTTTATACATATACATATATACATGTGCACACACTATGAGGAAACTCACGCAAAGTTTATTCTTTGCAGTGCAAAATGTTGTCAGTCCCAGTCTTTTTCCAGAAGTCTTGCCTGGAATTTATTTTTTGCCTACCCACCAATTCCAGTCTGATCCATCTTTCAAAATTTATTCAGAACCAGGAGATCTCTAATTTTTTTCTTTTGGTAATGGGAATTGAACTCAGGACCTTGTGCTTGCCCGGCAGGAATTTATGCTGCTGAGCTACATTCCCAGCCTGAGATCTCTAAATTTAACATCTCAGTTCTCTAAGCTTTTGCTGCATTTATGGCACATTTACATTATTTATATATATAGCCTAAAATGTATCATCTTAGCCATCAAATATATTGACTGCATTATGCAACAGATTTCCAAATTTTGTTTTGCACAACTGAAACTACAGTGTCATTACACAAGAAACTCTCACTTTCCCAATCACCATTCTACTTTGGTCCTGTGATTTTCACTGTTCTGATAGTGAAATCCACTGTTCTGGTAGTTCATTCCTTTTGATCACTTAACATCATGTCAAGGTTTATCCGTGGTGTAGCATGGGACAGAATTTTGCCTTTTTTGAGTCAGAATAATGATCCACTGTATGGTGTAGGATTTAGAACGGAAACAGTTAGCTGAGCACAGTGACACATGCCTCCCAACACTTGGGAGGCTGAGGCAGGAGGATTGCCAAGTGTTTGAGGCCAGCCTGGGCTACAAAGTGAGCTCAGGCCAGCCTGAATCATATAGTGAAATCCTGCCTCAAAAAAGACCAAAAGGCAAACCAAACCAAAACAACAACAACAACAAACCTACCAATAACCAAACAACCACAACAACAAAAAACACCCAGCAAAGGGCAAGGATTTAATTCAAGACATTTTACTTATTTATTTTTGTGCCAGGAATTGAACTCAGGACCTTGTGCTTGCCAGGTAAGCGCTTATGCTGCTGAACTATATCCCCTGCCTAGGACATGTAATTTATTGAACTATTTTATAATATTCACACAAAGAGTCAAATGCAAAAGAGTGCAGGCACTCTGTCCACATGCTAGAGACCCAAAGAATTCCTTGGCAATGTGCCCCACGAGTCCAGCTGGAGGCCTAGAGCCCACAACAATATATCATGCAAGTCTGTATCAAGAATCTGTACTGAGAAGGCCCAAAGGTCAGCGGTGGAAACTAGAAAGTCTGCACCACCAGGATGGAGGATCTGTGCCTGCAGGCAGAGGGATCTGCACTGGAGCCAAGAAGCAATGATCAAGGTAAAGACTGGACCTCCCCTGAAAAGAACCACAGCCATCCTCAGGGACAGGGGGGACCTGAGCTCTTCCAGTGATGAGAACAGCTGAATTTACATCAGCAAAACCAGCAGGACAAGCTTCTCCGGGAGAATCAACAGCACACTGTCTTTCCCCTCCAGTTCTGCCTTTCTGCTGCTGGCAACCGTCGTTAGGTGGACCCTGCACACCCAGCACCCGCTGACTCAGTTCAGCTGGGTGTTACATGCCGACCGCTCGCTAATCCGTTGATTGCATAGACCATATGTTGCTTACACATTTATCTCTTGATGGACATTTGAATTCCTTCTACTTACTATTAGGAATAGTGCTGCTACGAACATGAGTGTAAGCATCTCCTCCAGGCTGTCTGCTTTCACTTTTTTGGATGTACTTACAAGAGTGGAGTTGCTGAGCCACTTAGTTTGGAGGAACTGCCTTATAGCAGTTACGCTATTTTATAGTCCCGCCAATAATGCACAAGACTTCCAATTTCGCCACATCCTCGACAAAACTTGGTATTTTCTGCTGTTATTGTTATTTTGGTTTTCTTCTTTTTCCAATTTTTTTTATTGGTACACATTTGCCATACATAGTGATTATGTTCCTTGGAGGAGTTGATACATGGACATTACACATCATCTTTTTCCTCTCCTTTCCCTGCCCCCCCCCCCATCTTATATTTGTTTTTGAGATGGGGCCTCACTACATTGCCCAGCCTGGTCTTGAACTCCTGGGCTCAAGTAATTCTCCTACTTAAGCCTCCCAAGAAGCTGCGGTTATAAGCATGTGCTACCATGCCCAGTTGGTTTCTTTGTTTTGTTTTGTTTTTCTAAGTAATAACCATCCTGCCTAATGGTTTTGTAATTGCTCTGTGTAAATTTAATTTGTCTTCGTAAGCATATTTCAGACTTCTTCAAAAGAGGGATCTTGTCCTGTTTTTCCAAGGGCCCTTAGAAAACCTAGCATACACAAGGTATGATTTAGGTACTTGGAAATAACTTCTGGTTGGTCGAAAATGCACAGGTTGAGTTGAGCTCAATTGTTTTATTTTTAGAGCTTGGGGTAGAATTTCCTTCGCAAGCTGGGCATGGTGACCCATGCCCATAATTCCAGTGCTTGGGAGGCTGAGGCAGGAGGACCAATGCAAGTTAGAGGCCAGCCTGGGTTACATAGTGAATTCAAGGCCAGCCTGGGCTACATGGTAGGACTCTGTCTTCACAAACAAACAAACAAAAGAACTCCTTTACAAACTGAACAAGCTGATTGCCTACCAAGCTTCAGGATACTACACCATGGAATGGAGCATCTCCATGGGGATAAATGTCACTATTGCCTCCTAAAAATGCAAATATTGTGGTCATCACACAAACTCCTAGATTCAGTATCACTGAGATTAGTTCTAATCACCTGCAAAAGCAAAATGCTATTCAAGAGGAACCAGAAGTCCCTAGAAATTTTAAAAAACACAAAAGCAAAACCAAAACCCAAATAAACAGAACTTGATCTTGAGAAGCGCAGAAGATGCCAGGAGAAGAAAAGGAAGAAAATAACACATATAGAAAGGTACTAGGAGGGGCCTGGGGCTGTGGCTCAGGGGTCAAGCGTTTGCCTACCATGTGCAAAGGCCCTGACTTTGATTCTCAGCATGTCACCTAGGCTCATGAAGCACCAAGTCCAGGTATTTTCAACTCGGCTTTGTCCCAAAATTTTACTCTATTTCTCCTGAATCTCCTAAGGTCTTGGGGAGCCAATTGCTGGTTTGCTGCTGTAATTTTGTGGGAGACTCTGATTCTCCAAATCCCTCTGGTCTTTGTATGGAAAGGTCCTTTCATTCAGCCATTCCTTTGGCATTTTGTAAAAGAAACTATCAGTACCAATCTCTTAAAAAGCCCAGGTACAAATGCACTGTAGCAGTGAACTTTGTGAGAATGGACTCTTTCCAAGACCTGGGGGGGCAGGGGGGGGGTGGGCCGGGGGTGGCGTACTTGGCAGGAGCCTCTGGGTGTTCATGTGCTTCCCTGCTTCCTCCCCATCTGAGCAGCCAGTGCTCCACAGCCCACCTCAAGGCCCAGCCTTCTCTGCCTTACTGTCCACTGGCCTTCACCTCCAAAGTAGGCTTGGAGAAGTGCCACTAGGTGGAGAGCTTGTGGTTCGTTGGGCATTCCCAGGTGGAAAAAATGAACCAAGACTCCTTAGCTGTGCATTGGCACAGTGGGACAATATGCATTTCCTTGGACTTTTTAGGGGCTAGGAATCCCCTGGGGAGCAAGCATACTAAGAATCAGATACTAGAGCAGGATATGGAGCTGTACCCGTGAGCTGTACCCATGTGATCGCAGCACATGGGAGGCTGAGGCAGGGAGGATTGCAGCTTGGACAATGTAGTGACTTAATGAAACTCTATCTCAAAACTAAAATTTTAGAAAGTAGAGAGTGCTGGATGTGTAGCTCAGTCTAAAGACCATGGTTCAATCCTTGGGACTAAAACAAACAATGCCAGGCATTGCAGTGTATACCTGTAATCCCAGCACTCGGGAGGCTGAGCAGGAGAATCATTGTGAGTTTGAGACAAGCCTGGGCTACAAAGTGAACTCAAGGCCAACCTGAACTGCATAGTGGGACCCTGTCTCAAAAAGACAAATAAAATAAAATAAAATAGGCAAACCCACAAAAAACAATACTTTTAAATTTTCAAGCCAGATGATCCTCACTACAAATCCAGTCTGGAAAAACTTAACAGTGGATATTTACTATTTTTGTATACATAGGCTTCTCCTCAATAGAGCACCTTTCCCCCCTCTCAGGGAGAGTCATATATTCTTTTTTCGGGGAAGGTCTCATTACATAATTCAGGCTGGTCTTGAACTCACGGTGATCCTCCTGCCTCAGCCTCCCGAGTGCTATGATTACAGGCATGCACCACTATGCCTGGCATCCCTCTCAGGGAAGGTAAGAGACAGTGTTAACATAGTGATTATCAACACAAGCCTTTGGGTTAGGAGTGTGGCTCAGGGGTAGACAGCCCTTACCTGGCATGCACAAACTCTTGAGTTTGACTCCCAGCTCGGTAAACTACAGGAGTAAAGCCACAAGATTTGGAGCAAGAACCTAGATTTGACCTGCCAAGCACAGTACTGGTTGTGTGGGAGGTTTTTATTAAACTCTCAGAGCTTCAGTTTCCTATTCCGTAAGGTGCGGATGATACTGCATCTTCCTCAATGAGGATCAAACAAGCTAATGTGTGCAGAGCCCTTAGACTGCACCAGGAACCAGACTGGGTCAGCACCAGGCACGCGTAGCGTGTCACAAAGAGGCCATTATTTCCCCACGGAGGAGCCCATCGTGGGGATGCGGTTGAATAAAGACTATAAAAAAGGACCAGCTGGGGATGGTTCCTGGTGGCCACACAGACACAGAAGCGCAGCCAGAAGACGCAGTGATTCCACTCAGACACAACTGTGGCTGGCTCTGTTAAACAAAAGGAGGGACATTTTTAATCAAGTCTGGCTTGTGCTGGCTGGGCAGGAACCAAGACAGACAGGAGTTGGACAGCTGGAGTTGCCTTGGGGTGTCATCACAGGTTAGAACTAGGAAAAGCTCTAGCTCCCTTCCTGTTTAAATATCATGCCGTGTCCAAAGCAGAGCTCCAAACCTGGAATCAAGCAGGTCTGGATTCAGGTCCCAGCTCTGCCATTGCCCTGCAGTGTGACTGTGGAGAAATCACTTGAATCCCCAAGCCTCAGTGTTCTTATCCATAAAATGGCACCTTTCTTAGCTGAGCTTGGTGGTACAGGCCTGTAATCCTAACTTCCTGGGAGGCAGAGATGGGGAAGTTGATCAGTTTGAATCTGATCTGGGTAATTTAGCAATTTAGTAAGACCCTGCCTTAAAATAAAAGAAGGCTGGAGATGTAACTCAGTTCCAGCAGGGAACAAAATGTACCTTCCTTAAAGATCATTAAAAGAGGCTGGGCATGGTGGTGCATGCTTGTAACTCCAGCACTCAGGAGGCTGAGGCCAGCCTAGGCTAAAAGTTCAAGGCCAATCTGAAGACCCTGATTCAAAAGAGGAAAAAAAAAAAAAAGATTGTTAAAGAAAGCGATTTGAAAACAAAATGAGAGGCTGGGGATTTAGCTCAGCAGCACAGGGCCTACCTGAAGTCCTGAGTTTGATTCTCGATTATCCCTCCAATAATGAATGCTATGAAAATAAAAATTGATTATTATAATTATCTATGCTTTACATTTTTATTTCTTTTTGATGCAAGGTCTTGCTATGCTGTGCTTGAGCTCCGGGGCTCAGGTACACTTCCTGCCTCAGCCTTTCAAGTAGTTGGGAGTCCAGGTAGCTGGCACTGCAGCCAGAATCCTTAGCTATTTTTAGCAAGGGATAGATAAAATCCCTCTGAAGACAACACACCTCCTTTGTCTCAATTCCTGCCACTAACATGGCCTCCTGCATAACCAAGGAGCAGCCTGGCTGGGGTGTCACCTACTTCCTATTCCTGTGCCTCCTGCTGCACCCAGCTTTCTCTGGGGACCCCTGCGATGGTCCTGCTCCCTCCCCAGAGATCTCCCTGCATTCGCTAGCACAATTGGCTGCCCCCAAACTCCCCCAGAGGCTGATCAAGTTGTTCTCAGCCACTGCTTGTAGGAGAAAGCACCTGCCACCTTTGGAGACCGGGGATAGGAAAGAAGGGTGGGTCAGGAAGGGACAAGTCTTGGACTCAGAATAGAAGGGGCCAGGGTGGAAATGTGTCATGAGGTTCCTCATAATTTGTGGGTTCCGATCTCATTTTTGATGAATGAACTCACATGATTAACTTCCCTTAATTAGCCTGTATGTTCTTTCTGTGTAATGGAAGAAGTGTTTACCTTTGCTATAAGAGAAGTGCATTGCATCCAGCGTACAGAATCTAGCTTCGGAGAGCCATGAGAACATGAAACTATACTTCCTGTAGTCTAATGAAAGTTATCTTGTTTTCCTTCTGAACAGGATAATTTATTTACTTACTTTGTTTTGTTTTTGAGGCAAGGTCTAACTCTATATCCCAGGCTGGCCCTGAACTCATTATATAGACCAAGTTGCCCCTAACTTACACTAATCCTCCTGCCTCAGCCTTCTAAGTGCTAAGATTATAAGCATGTTTCATTGGCTGAACAGCAGTCTTAGAAAATATTTCAGCTCCTGGCTGACCACATTTCTCTAAATGTCACTAACGTGGCAAAGCCACCAGTTTCTGGTTTCCTACACCAGCCCTTTGATCCTGGGCATGCCCCTTAGCTTCCAGATAAGCACACATTGTCACCTGACACACACCCTGAGTCCTGAGTAGACATTCCAAGACTGAAGCCTGATTTTGGTTCCTGGTGGGGAACTCGGAATCCAGAAGGCCTGGAGAGTCATGACCAACATGATTTCCTTTAAGGCAACAAGTCCCTGACTTGTATAGTAACTAGATTTGAATTACGGATTCAAAAAAATTGGCCATAGTAGGCCCATTGTGAAAAATTGGCCAATGAATGTCTCTCAAGACATTCAGGCAGAGGTCTGGGCTGACTGGCCTGGGTGAGGCTAGAAATCTAGCCAGGGATGGTGAGACTGAACCCTTGGGGGAATTAGGGGTTCAGAGTGGAGGAACTGTTGCGGCCAGAACTTCACAGTGTTGATGACACAGTCTAACCTCAGGGTTCAGCCTCCGGGGGGGCCTTTGCTTTCCATGAGTAAGGGCATAAGTATGTGGCTTCCCTCCACCCCCTCCACAGCACCCCCACATCCCAGTTCCTCCCCTATCACATTACAGGCTGGATGTGGCTTTTTTCCCAGGCCCAGTGTCACCTTGAACAGGAGGAGGGGGTCCTAAGACCCAAGGAAATTGTGTAATGGGTGTTCTGTGCCCACTCTGAGAATTGTGGGGAGTCTGTCACACATTAGGAAGACAAGAAGAGCTCAGGTCACAAAGAGCCGAAATTGAGGGTGGCGAGTGGGAGGCAGGGCTGGGGCGGGGGTGGGGGCACAGTACTTGCAGCTGTGTGTTGCAGCTGCTCAATCTCTGGGAACTGTGGGCCAAAGATCTAGTATCCTACTTAACTGGAATCCCAGAATGGAGTCCAGTAAGACCTGATCTTCCAGCCAGTACAGCCAGAGTCAGGAAGAGAAGGGATGCACTCAGGCTAGGAGTTATAGTCTACAAAATCCATTCTCCCACCTCTCTAGCATCAAGCACTGTACCTGGCGCATAGATGGCCCATCATAAATACTGGGCAGGAAGAAAGAATGAACACTTTTACACAGGAGCATGACCTAGTCAATGTGCAAAACGAGGCACAGGCAGGGCAGGTATTGCTGTGTTTTGCAGACAGGGGAGCTAAGTTCAGAAACATTAAGTGTCTGATCATTCAGCTAGGATTTGTCTTTCTGTAGAACCACGGTGAATATCAGAGAAGCTATTCAGGAATATATCCTGTGACTCAACATGAACTTCTCTTAGGTGTAGCTGCAGAGAAAATAGCCTTTGGGGCCTGGCTTCCTGGATGTAGTGCCAAGGCCTGGTTTAGACACTGATTTTTTCTGCACAGTTAGAGGCCACTCTGCCTTTTTTGTTTTGGGTTTTTTTTTTTTTTTTTTTTTTTTTTTTTTTTGAGAGAGGGTCTCACTTCAAACTGGCCTTGAAGTCACTTTGTAGCTCAGGCTGGTCTCGAACTTGCAGTGATCCTACTGTCTCAGCCTCCTGAGTGCTGGGATTACAGGTGTGTGCCACCACACCCAGCTTTCTGCCTCCCTTTTTGAAGCAACTCCTATATAGGGGATACTCTATCATCTCTATGGCCACAGGTAACTCAGGAGATCTGGATCTCTGAGACACACATGCAGGGATGGTGGCTTTTTTCTTAAACCAGAGGAACAAGGGAGTTACACGTATCAGTTCTTTTTCTTACATCTTCAGCAGAAACTTCAGCTAATCTAGACCACAGAGAAGGTTCCTGGAATTCAGCAAGTGACTAACTGGGGTCTTAGAGCAGTGGTTCTACAAGGAGTTCTCTAAAGCTGGTGGCAGAAACTAAAAGAGCTGGAACATTTGCTTTTTTCAGCACTGTGAATTGAACGCACACTTTATGCATGCTAGGCAAGCGTGCTATCGTTGGCTACATCTCCAGTTCTTTTAAAATTTTATTTTGAGACACATCTTGCTAAATTTCCAAGGCTGGGTTCGAACTTGTGGTCTTCCTGCCTCAGCCTCCCAGGTCCTTGTACAGTTGTGTACCTCTGCACTTGGCTTGGAACACCTGACATCACCTACCTGAGCATCTTACATCACTCAGCCCTCATCACATCATTCCGTCTCCTATGGAGACAGTGAGGGACACAGTATGGGAACAAGGGTCAGAAGCCCTGGGGTTCGGTGCTGGCTGTGTCATTTATTATAAATCTTTTCCTCACCTCAGTTTCTTCATCTGAAAAATAGGAAAAACAAACCCAGTCTGTATCACAAGGCAGTTGTAAATTCAAGGAGGAGTAGTTGACCTCCAAATGCCTTTAAGCACAAGACAGAACCATACAAAAAATAGAATAAGCTACTTCTTATGAAAAATAGAGAGCAATGGGGTACCTTCTGGGTTCCCCAGAACTCTCCGCTCCTACTCATCCACTGATTAATTTAGCATAAAGTACCAACATGATTAAGACATGTGGCAAGTGCCGAGGGAGACCCAAGGTGTCTAAGATGTGTACTTTGGCCACAAAGAATGAAAACTCTGGACTGCACCAAGATATGACCAGAGATTTCAGGGAAGTCCAAAGTTCTGCAGGTTAGGATAGCCTGCCCCCCAAATGAAGAAGCGGGAAGTGGCAGCTGGGCACAGAAAGGTGTCGCACTGCCTAACGGTCTCTGTCCAGGAGGAAATGAGGTCATCCTGCTCTCAAAGAATCAGCATGACAGCCTCCAGCCAAGTAATTCGGAGTCATGAGAGCTGCTGGGGCAGTGATGTGAATCATGACAGACTGCTGGGGAATTTCCTAATAGCTAAATCGAAGAGTTTCGGGGTAAGTCCTCAGGCTGTAACATTTCTGTTTACATTTTGATCACATTTATTTACAATTAATTGGTTCTTAGATCTAAATAAAACTGGCCACAGTCTTCTAGAGGAAGTAGAAAGACTTGCTCAGACCTATGGAAGTTCTGACTCAGTGGTCCCGGAAAGGTTGGCCAGTGAGCAGGCACGGCACTCATCCTGGAGGACGCTGGGTTGTTCACCTGCCTCCTCCAAGCTGGGTAGTTAACTTGCACTTTCCCCATCCTGATACCTCTAGCTGGGGCGCAGCAGAGGTGTCTTCCCTCTGCTTGCTTTCTGACTCTCTTAAATGTGGATCCAGGCCCAAGGTCTAGGTTTGCAAAGCAGGACAACGCCACAGGTGTCAGCAAGGCTTGGGTCCTGGTGTGTTATGGGGTCACAGCCTCTTCCCCTTATGAAGAGAGACAATCTTCTGGGTGGCATTGAAATGACCCCAAACCTTAGTGCCTGGCACTGGGGAAAAGGGACAGAAGTGGCTGAAGCCTGGAGTCCTTGCTGTGCTCCTCCAGCTCTGCCTGGGTCATGTGCAAGTGGACACACATGCGTATGCTTGTCCTTAGGCAGGAAGGGCAAGAGGAGCTATTTACACATGATCTTTCTAGAAGATGATTTTATTTGATAAGCAATTTTCTTTCTTTTTTTTTTTTCTTTTCTTCTTGTTTTCTTGGTACTGGGGTCTGAACCCAAGTTTGTCACACTGAACCACATCCTCAGCCCTTTTCAGCTTTTTATTTTGAGTCAGAGTCATCTTCCCAAATCACTGAGTTGCCCAGGGTGGAGGTCAAATTTGTGATCTTCCTGCCTCAGCCTCTAGATTGCTGGGATTACAGGTGTGTACCACCAAACCATGCCTAAACAATTGTTTTTATCTTAATATAAACAGTGTATATGATGAAATAGAATACTAAATACACATATATTCATTTATCTAATTATTTCATAGGGGAGAAAGGATTGAAGGGAGGGAAATGGGAAAAAAGAATCAAATTGTATCATGTACAGGTACAATTTTTTTTTTAATTTTGAAGGTCAATTTATATCAAACAGGTACCCAAAAAAGTCTGATTGAAAAAAAAATCCAGGCAGAAATTTCTGCCTGTCCCTCTAAAAACAAAAAATAAAAAATTAAGTAAATAAATAGTTATTTTCCTGGGCATCGCACATGCTAAGCAGGCCCTCTACTATGGCTACACCTCCAGCCTAAATGCTTTTAAAAATGGATACTCAGGGGCTGGGGATTTAGCTCAGTGGCATAAGCACCTGCCTTGCAGGCAGTCGTGAGTTCGATCCCTGGTACCGATAAAAATGAAAAAGACAAAAAAAAAAAAGTTAAAAAATGTGTACTTAAGAAATTGTACTTATCTTTTCGGAATGGATGAAACAGGGATGTGTGTGTGTGTGTGTGTGTGTGTTTTATCGGTACCAGGGATCGAACTCATGACTGCTTGCTTGCAAGGCAGGCACTTATGCCACTGAGCTAAATCCCCAATCCCTGTGTGTGTGTTTTTAATGTAACCAGTTTGAAAGGAATAGAGAGGAATATAAGTCTTCCTCTTACCTTGTCCTTTAGAGCCCCAGCTTCCCTATTCTGAGGTAACAGCAGAACTTTCTGTCCCTCCACAGTTTAGGATCCATTAACAAGGTTTTATTATTCCACTCTTTATTAATTATCACTTCCCGGGCAAATAAATGCACTGTTCATTATAGGAACTTCCTAAGACCCACTGACACTTCTTCAGTAGGAAGCAGCAACAGTTTGCACTCCTAGGTCTGTGTTCCCACAAATCTACAGTAGCCTACACAATTCTTACCAGGCTTTTGGCACTCCCCTCCTTGAAGACCGACCCTAGACCAAACTGAATTCAGAATAAAATCTAGCCTTGCCTTTGCTCGTAGGATAACAGCTACTAACTAAACTCTCTTCCCACGGTGAGCAGTAAGCCCAGTTCCTCATCCACTCACACGTTGGGTGGTGATACCTGGGGACACCAGGTCCCCGTTAGCAGATGTTTGGGGGCCGAGATCTCAGGGAGTTTGCCCATTCAGTGTCCACGTTGACACGGATACTCTGTGAGCCGTGGGCGCTGCCCCTGTGTGCGTGGTCTGCATCTCTCTCCTGGGTCGTGGCGGCAAAGTGCGCGGGGTGGGGAACTGATCGGAGGCTGGAGAGGAGGCTTCTCTCCCCTGAGATTCCGGGGGACCGACGCTGCAGGGCGCGGCGTCCCGGGCCAGGTGAACGGGAGGAAGGGCGAAGAACTGACCGCAGGTCTCCGAATCCCTCGGCCCAGATCCGCTGGTCCGGTTCTCCGGGGACCGACCGCACCCATCTCAGCAAACGGTCAGAGCGGCGGAAGCGTGGGATCCCGATCGCCGGCCGGGAAGGGGGCGGGAACCACGGCGGGGGCGTGGCCCCAGAGGGGCGTGGCCTGGTGGGCGTGGCCGGCGGGAGGGACCTGATATACTGCGGGCGCCCGCGGCTCTGCTCAGCTCCAGACTCAACAGAGCTGGCGCGGTGTTTCCTCCCTGCAGTGCCCTCACACCCTGAGCTGCAGCCGCCGGTGAGTGCGGCTCCTGCGAGCCTCGCTTCTCCTCCCGGGCTGGGGACCCGGTCCTGGGCATCCTCCCCACCCGGAGGGTGCCTGGCCAGGCTGCACCCGGAGCTCCGACCCCTCGAGGGGAGGCGCAGCCTGGGGACGCCTCAGGGGACGTGGGCTTCTCCCCAGAGCCGCAGTCACCGCTCCGCTCTTTCTCGCCCCTCCGAGGTCGGCCCTGACTTCTCCTTGCTTTGCAGAGCCGTGTCCGCGCCGATCCCCAGCCCAGCCACCATGAACGTCCTGCTGGCGTCCCTGCTCTTCTGCGCCCTGGTCGTGAGCGACTCTGAAGTGAGTGGTCTCCCCGCTTTGCCTGTAGCAGGCTGGGGTTTGCGGGACCCCTGGACAGCGCCCGGGAAAGGGAGAGGAGCCTGGGGAGCTGGAGTACTACTGGTCTCACTGCAGCAGCGGCAGCTGCACCCCAATGCCAGACTCTCCCCAGGAGTAAAGCAAGGGTGGCCCTCGGGGCCTCCAGAACCAAGAAGGTTGGAAGCCGCAGGGACATCCTTAGCCAGAGGGCCACGCCTGACTCAGTCGTCTCCCGGCTGAAAATCTCTGGTTTTCCATTCGATGAGTGGTTAGACAGGAACAGGGCCAAGACAGAAGGAGCTGGGGCTTGAGGTCAATTGATCTCCATTGTGGAGCCCCAGGAGCAAGGGAGATCTGGTGACACTCCGGTTCCTAATCTCTTGCAGGGCTATCGTGAAATTGAAGCATCAGGTGCAGGTAAGCATTGCCCCTTACACTATAGCTGGCTGCACAGACCTGTGAAAAAGCCTCAGGGGCAGTGCCTCTCTGACCCTCCTGCAGGGCCTGCCTGCCTCCTTGCCTCCTGCTGCAGCCCAGTTTACTTTCCCTTTATCTTCCCCAGAAAATTGTGGCTGTCTGAATGGAGGAACATGTGTGTCCTACAAGTATTTCTCCAGCATGCAGCGGTGCAGCTGCCCGAAGAAATTCCAAGGGGAGCACTGTGAGATAGGTATGAGGATGCAGATTCTAGCTGGGAAAGGGCAGCACCAGGACAGGGTTGGGAGGTGGGAAGAGACAGCAGGCAGAAACTGTGGTGCACATCTGTAATCCCAGCATTCAGGGAACTGAGACAGGAGGATTGCCATGACTTTGAGGCCAGCTTGGACTACGTAGTTAATTCAAGGCCAACCTGGGCTACATAGTGAGTGCTGTCTAAAAAAAGGTGGAGGTAGAAGACTCTGTCAGAGTCAACTGCCAGGTTGGAAACCATGTCATCTCTTTCTTTTCTTTTTTTTTTTTTTTTTTTTTTTTTTTTTTTTTTTTGTCTTTTTCCTTTTTATCAGTACCAGGGGTCAAACCCACGACTGCCTGCTTGCAAGACAGGCACTTATGCCGCTGAGCTAAATCCCCAGCCCCCCATGTCATCTCTTTCTGATATCCTCTGACATTTTTCACAGACGCATCAAAAACCTGCTACGATGGGAATGGTCACTCTTACCGAGGAAAGGCCAACACTGACACCAGAGGACGGCCCTGCCTGGCCTGGAACTCTGACTCTGTCCGTTCGCAAAAGTTCCACACCCACAGATCTGATGCTGTCCAGTTGGGCCTGGGGAAACACAATTATTGCAGGTGAGGCAAGGAGCTGGGGACCAGAAATCCTCCCATGACCCCTCCAAGAGTTTGGCTGCTGTCCACTTCTGCTCTCAGAATGCTGGCCAGGCCTCTGCTTGAATCTTCCTGGAATGGGAGAATGCAGGGAGGCGTTCTAAGTCAAAAGGACATTCTTGGCTTTCATATTGCAGGAACCCAGACAACCACAGGTGGCCCTGGTGCTACGTACAGATTGGTCTAACGCAGTCCATACAAAAGTGCAAGGTGTCCAGCTGCTCTCTTGGTGAGTTTCACTGACTACTAGTGACAGTGAGGTAGGAGGGGACACGCTCACAGTGCTGCTGTCTACCATTGCAGAAAGGATGAGACAGGAGACCTGCCTGAACTGGATACTGTATCCTCTCCATCCAAACATGCCTCTCTTTCTCCTCTAGAAAACAGGCCCTCTCCTCCCCGTGAAGAGCAGGAGTTCCAGTGTGGCCAGAAGGCCACACCGAATCCCCGCTTTAAGATCGTTGGTGGATATTTCACCACCATTGAGAACCAGCCCTGGTTTGCAGCCATTTACAAGAGGAACCGGGGAGGCTCTGTCTCCTTTGTATGCGGTGGCAGCCTCATCAAGCCTTGCTGGGTGGTCAGTGCCACCCACTGCTTCATGTAGGTCCCCCTGTCCCTTCCCTGTGATGTTCCTGCCCCGCCCAAACACATCCCCATCCTCTTCCCTGCAGAGGCCTCCACCTCGATTCTCCCTGTTAGCCTCTCTCCACATGGCCCTGGCCCTTGGGAGAAGCCCTGCTTTGAGGCCTCTGCAATGGGAGAAGGGAGTGGCAGGGTCTCACCCAGTCAGGCTGTCTGACGGGTCTCCTCTGCCACAGCAACCACCAGGTGAAGGAGAACTACATCGTCTACCTGGGCCGGTCCAGGCGCAGCTCCACCACTCCTGGGGAGATGGAGTTTGAGGTAGAGCAGCTGATCCTGCACAAAAACTACAGCGCCGAGACCCTGGCACACCACAATGACATTGGTGAGTGAGTCTGAGCCCAGAAGGACCCAAGGACCAAGTCCTGGCAGAGGTCACAGGGGTGGGGGACTTGAAGCCTCTGCCATATGCAGCAAAGGGACCATTGGGGATGAGTGAAATATATGTGAGATCAGATGTTCCTCTAGGGAACCTCCCACATTATGTTTCATTTTATTTTGGCTTTTTGGAGACAGAGTCTTTGTAGTTCAGCCTGGCCTTAAATCCACTCTGCAGCCCAGGCTGGCCTCGAACTCACAGCAATTCTCCTGCCTCAGCCTGCTAAAAGCTGGGATGACAGGCATGCACCACCACACCCCATTTAGGTTAGATTTTATCTCAGCTTCATTGGCAAGCAATAACGCATGCCATTGTATGTGGACCTAGCTGACCCAAGGGTGGACATAACCACTCCCTCAGCAGTCAGAGGGCAGAGGTGGTGGCCACCTGACCAAGTGGTGGTCCTTCCCCTCTGACCCCTCTCCTACCCACAGCCCTGCTGAAGATCCGATCCAGTGGAGGCCAGTGTGCACAGCCGTCCCCATCCATACAGACCATCTGCCTGCCCCCCAAGGACAGCGAGCCCTCTTTCGGCACAAGCTGTGAAGTCACAGGCTTTGGACAAGAGAGTGCTAGTAAGTGATATACGGGGCTGAGCTGGGGCACCTGGGGGAGGGTGGTGGCCTGGAAGTGAGTGCAGCATGATCTGCTGTGGGGACGGAGCACTATGGGGGTGCAGAAGGGCCCAGAGATGAGGAGGGGAGCACTTTGTGGGCCACAAAGGTAAATAATAGAGGTGAGCGGGTCTGGGTGGGGTAAAGCCTCCGCTTTGGGTGGAAAATGAGTAAGTTCCCCTCTCTAGCAGAGTCCCTGTAGACAGACAAATCTTTTTTTTTTTTGGTCTTTTTTGAGACAGAGTCTCACTATACAGTTCAGACTGACCTTGAGCTCACTTTGTAGCCTAGCCTGGTCTCAAACTTGCAACAATCCTCCTGCTTCATCTTCCTGAGTGTTGGACAGACAAATCTTAATGCAAACTCCTGGCTTTTTCTTCCATCTAGATGACTATCTCTATTCAGAACGCCTGAAAATGACCTCTGTGAAGCTGATTTCCTATCAGCTGTGTCAGCAGCCCCTCTACTATGGCTCGGAAGTCACCACTCAAATGCTGTGTGCTGCTGACTCTGACAAATGGGAAACAGATTCCTGCCAGGTAAGAATCCCAAGCAGCTCTCTCTGACACCCACACCTCCCTGGAACTCCTGGGTCTGACCCTGCCAACTTGGAGGAATCTCTCTCCAGACAAAGCTTCAGGGTGCCTGGTCTTTTGGGGCCTTTGAGCCACCCTTATGTGTTCCCCAAATGTTTGACATGATCTTAGTCTGTGTTGGATGCTTCAGATTTGAGGGGGTGATTTATTAAGACCAGGAGAAGCTGGTGTGGTGGCACACACCTGTAATTTCAGCACCAGGAAGCTGAGGCAGGAGGATTGCTATGAGCTCAAGGCCAGCCTGGGCTACATGGTGAGTTTAGGGTCAGCCTGAAATACATAGCAATGTCTCAAATACATACCTTGTCTCAAAAAACAAACAACCTGCCAAAAAAACAAAAACAAAAAAAGAAAAAAAAAAGGAAAGAACATAACCATAAGAAAAAGAGAACAGTAGACACATCTTAGTGCTCAGGATGCAGGGTGAGTTGTAAAAGGACAGGGAGGGATAGCATTAGAGAGAATGTGAGGTGGGAGTGGAGCATGGGTAGGAGAGCGTCTTGGTTGAAATGGTGACCGAGTGTAGCATATTCCAGGGCCGAGAGAAGTAGGATCTAGCTGCGTGGGAGTTGTGGTGGCAGGTGACGGGGTTTGCAGAGAAATTTAAGCTGCATGTCGCAGGAAAAGGGGCATCCCAAAGGCTGTGGGGAGTTCTCCCTGCTCTCAGGCTGGTGGGAGGTGGGATCTGAAGGGTATTGGGGTCCCTTCTCTGGGGGCTCATGTCCTGTGGCTCTGGCTTCCCAGGGAGACTCTGGAGGACCCTTGGTCTGCATCACCCAAAACCGCCTGACTCTCACCGGGATTGTGAGCTGGGGCCGTGGATGTGCCTTGAAGTACAAGCCGGGTGTCTACACCAAGGTCTCCAGCTTCCTGCCTTGGATCTATACCCACATCAGGGAAGACAATAGCCTCAATCTCTAGGACCCCTGGAGAGCGGAGGGAGGAAAGAAACAGCTGTCTGTTCCCAAGCTGACCCTTTGTGCAGGTGAGCTGCCTGCATCTGCCGAAGGACAAGACGGGAAATCGGGCTCTGCACAGGTGGCTCGGCTTGCGCCACCCACCAGGGTGACGATGATAGCTTTACTCTCAGATGCAGTCTGGGTGCTGGCCACCCAGACGCCCCTGGCCAGGACAAAGAAGTGGTCCCAACTCAGCATAACATTGACCAGTTACTGACTTTTTGGATGGAAGCCTCCTGCCATGCATGGAGGAGCAGGGGGTGACCCTAGAGGCCCACAGTTGGGAAACGAGTTACTTCCCAACTAGGAAGTGTGACAGCTGAGGTCCCTGGAGGAGTTTGGCCAACAGGGACACACACAGCAGTTTGGGGAACAGGGACACTCAAAGGAAGAGCTCTGGCAGCCCAAGAACAGAGCCAGAAGCCTTCTATACGCGTGATGTTTGTGTACTTGTGTCCCGGCCATGAGGGAGGCGTCAGAGCTGCTGTGGTCTCTGGTCCGACTCTAGGTCTGATGTTTTCCTAAACCATGGTTTGTGATGCCAGCCAGAGTGGTCTGCCTGGGGAGCTCATGGGTCACCTGGGGCTCCTTGGGTCCCCCACATGATGGGGCCCACGATGTATCACTGTGGAGTACAACTTACAACCATACCAAGTATCTGTTTCACCCTCACACAGATGTTCCTGTCTGGGTCAGTTGCCAGACCTTCTGACCGTTCTGCCTACCTATCCAATCCTCACTGGGTGAGGTGAGGGGCTACTCCTATATACTGAATATTTAATAATTATATTCTGTGATGTTTATTTATATCTATTTTTATAATTATGAATAAAGGTGATTAATAAAATGTGATTTTTTTTCTGAAGATTTTGGTCTCTGGTGTTTGTAGGGAAGGGAGGGAAGAGTATAAAAAAGAAGCAAATGAGCCAGATATGGTGGTGCACACCTGTAATCCCATCACTCGGGAGGCTGAGGTAGGAGGAACCCTGAGGTACACAGTGAGTTAAAGACCAACTTGAAACATAGTGAGGCCTGTCTCAAAACGTGTGAGAGAGAGAGAGAAAGAAAGAAAATAGATACAAATGATGAAAGTGACATGCATGTCTAGATATCTTGGGTTTTGGACAATCCTTGGGCTGACCTGGACCAAAAAGAAGACTTGTGTAAGTGCCAGTTGCTGATCCAGAGCACCAGTGTGAATCAATAGCACCCTAGGGATAGGAGAAAACTGTTCTCTTTCTTTGCTTGTGGGTCCATGTTGAGTTTTCTCATTGTGCTAATGCTGAGTCCCTGGGCTTAACAGGGGTTTGGAAGTCAAGGTTAGGAAGCTGCAGGGCAGGGCTTCTATCGTGCAGAAGGTACAAGAAGGTGCCCTGAGCCAGGGGGTGCATTGCTTGGTAAGTGGTGTGCAGGGAGTTTTAGCTCCCAATTTTTCCTCAGCCTGATGGCTTCGTGCAGTGGACATCTTGTACAACTGTACACAGACATCCTCTTTAGGATCAAACCACACACTGTACCCAACAACCCCTGGGTTGACCTCAACCAAAAACACTTTGCAAAAGTGAAATGTGCTGATTCTTAACTCTAGTCTGAGTTTGGCATTCACAGAACAGAAAACAACTTCCCACTCTGCATTTGCAGCTGGCACTGAGTTTTCCCATATTAGTGTACCAGCCATTGCTATCCCTAAGATGGGTGGAGGGGCCCTCAGAATGCTGGTTGATGTCCCAATGAGGGTGACCATGCATTTTGAAGCAAATATCAAGTGCTGAAGAATGGATGCAGAAGGCACCCTGGGGGAAGAATTGGGTGCCAACTTGCTGGAATTTCCCACTCGAGTTCATGCATTTGGCAGTGCTCTTAGCCGAGTCACCTGAGAACTTTTAAAAATATACACAAACCTCTGCCCCACCTTTTGATATTGTGAGTCAGGTCAGAGCTGGTGCCGGGGCTCGTGATGCTAGGAAAGTTTCCTGGCTGTTTCTGACACGCACCACCGCCTGGGAACTTTTGGGGACAATTGCTTGGAATAGATGAAGGTCCTGGGAAATTGAGGACCTGACCAGCATGAGTTCTCGGCATGAACAGTCAGCTTCTTGAGCAGTTTTGGGGTACAACATCTGGGTATTCTGAGGCTCTCTGGAGATAAAGAATCTTGAATATTGAATTTTCTTTTCTATTTTGGTTTTGATTTTTTGAAACTGCGTCTGGCTGCATAGCTTATGACCCTCCTGCCTCAGCTTCCAAGTGCTAGAACTATAGGCCTGTGCCACCATGCCTGGCAAGAACTGGACCATTAATTTCCATGTCACATGTCACTTTACATAGTGTGCAAAGCAGCCTGGCACAGATTTGAGAGGTAAGGGGCCTGAGGAGTCCTAAGTCTTTGAGCCCTAACCTGGCACCTAACCAAAGCACCCAAACAGTGACTGTTACAAAACCTAGTAAATTTGCCTAGAGTCAAGTGGGAACCTCTTCCTCTCTGCCATCCCAGGATTGCATTGCCTGGAAACAGAAACTTTATAGAAAAAGAAAACTGCATGGTTTGAAGCTCAGGGGCCCAGCCCAGACTGACTTGCTGCTCAGCTTCTGCATTTACCCCCAGGGGCCAAGAAAGATCCTGTTCAGACTGGAGTGGCTCTAGCATCAGGGATCTGAGACATTGAAAACAGGAAGCCTGCTCCCCGCCGGCAGGTTGGGCAATGAGGCTGTTTCCCAGCCAGCTGAATCTCCCAAGCCTCACTCAGCTTTGTAGATAAAGCTACATCCTTGACGTAGCCCAGGCTGGCCTCAATTTTTGGCGATCTTCCTGCCTCAGTCTCCCGAATTCTGGGATTACAAGCACGTGATTCTCTTCTCCTAAAAGATGCTGAGGCTGTAGGAGGGGACCACATCTACCTTCTCAGGTTCTCCTAGGCCTCTGCTGCTGCTGTAATTTGATTTCAGTGATGTAGTTTCCATTTTTACAGGACCTGTCCTGAAATATTCAGGGGCCCATTTTATTCCCAGGACTCAACTAGATTTCCACTGATGCGGTGTCTTTCCCAAAGCTGCTCCCCACAATAATGACACGCCCCCATACTCCTCCAACTCAGTCCCACAGTGTCTGTATTTCTCCCACTGGAAATACCTGAGCTGCCCTTTGAGTGGGACAATGGGAGGAGTTGCTGAGGTGTTTTTTCAAATAACTGTTCTATCGAATATAATGCACCCATTTAAAGACTCACACTGGCTGGGCATAGTGGCACACATCTATGCTCACAGCACTTTGGGAAGCTGAGGCAGGAAGATCACCAGTTCAAGCCCAGCCTAAGCAACTTTGCATCTTAGCAAAAGCCTGTTTCAAAATAAAAATAAAAATTAAATAAAAGTTAAAAGGGCCAGGAGTCGGGCATAGAGGTGCATACGTGTAATCCCAACGCTCAGGAGGCTGAGGCAGGGAAGTTGCTGGGAGTCTGAGGTCACCCTGAACTACATAGTATGAACTTATTTCCAAATAAAAGTATTATTAAAAAAGGATCAGGGATGTAACCCAATGGAGACCCTGATTCAGGTATGATTTCTGGTACTTCAAATAAATAAAGTATATAACTTGATTCTCAGTATACTCACAATTGAGTGACGTTTTAATCAATTTTAGAATTTTAATCTTTTGCAGTGCTGGGGATTTGTGTGATAGGTAAGTGCTTATGACTCAGCCACACCCCTAACCCCAACTGTAGGATGTTTTCCTCCCCTTACACATAAACCCTGACCTAATGAGTAATTGATCAGTCCCTGATCTGCTTCTTGTCTCCATGGCTTTTCTCATTCCAGATATTTCCTATAAATAGAATTATAAAAGATGTAGGTTTTTGTGACGGCCTCTAATACCAAGCATCATGTTTTCAACTTTCGTCCATGCTGTGGCACATTGCAGCATTATCTCCAAACTTTAAATAACAAATGCGGTCAAGGATGGACTAGGTTCCCATCTAACCTTGCAGTCATATTGAGAGTCATTCAACAACTATTTTTCTTTTTCTGTTCTTTTTTGAAAACGGTCTTCTTAGGTAATTCAGACTGGCCTTCAATTTGTCGTGATCTTCCTGCCTCAGCCTCCTGAGTGCTGGGATTACAGGTGTGCACCACCATTCCTGGCTTGAAGGCAGTGACGTTTTACTTGAGCCTTTAAAGATGCATACAACAGGGCCTGTTGATATAGCCCAGTGGTACAAGTGCCTGATCAACAAGCGTAAGGTCCTGAGTTTGATTCCCGGTATGAAAATAAATAAAATACAATAAAATAAAGATGCACAGAATCTACAAAGCAAACAGGAGAAAGGAACTCTAGTCACTAGGAAGATTGTGGAGAATGAAACAGACAAGGTAATCTCAAGAAAGGCTGAATACACTAGTGTGGTAAAGAAAAGAGACTAAGAAGACCCCAGGCGGGAGGCAGTGGCGGGAGGGGCTGGTGGGGTTGGTGTGAGGGGCTTTGGGCAGGGCTGGGGCCCGGCAGCAGGTGCCGGTTTTTCTCAATCACAGAAAGCAGAGGCGGCTCCATCAGCCTCTGTGCTTTTTCATTGCCTGGAAGCCTCAGGTTCAAATCTGCCCCGTCCCCTGCCCACAGATGGATGCCTTTAGTTCCTGGAAGTCTTGCTAGTTCAATATTTTGAATACCATCTCTTTCCTTCAGGCACAGTTTTTCACACTCTAGAAAGTTAGTCAAGGTCAAGGAGGCATGAGAAGTTTTTTGTTGTTGCTCTTGACTAACAATTTCTACCCAACTATAACAATAGCTATAAAAGTATAATTTTCTCCCAGCATTCACAGCCATCGTTAGTCTCTCTGGATTTTCAGGTTCCTCCTCAGTCTCTACCTCCCCTTAGCCTGGAAATCTGGCTCCCACATGCTGATGGTAAACCTTCTCTGCTTCCTGTCCTACATGCCTACCAGGCTTAAATTCCCACCAGCAGGTAACTTCAAACGCTGACCTGTGTCACACTTCTCTAACCCTACTCTTGTTTTCTGTGGCCTGTTCTGCATCCCATTTGGCCATCACGTGCAGGGCACCTCAAGGTCAACCTGACTCCCACTGGCCCAGTTCTCACCCCCCAATCCAAACCTCTCTCATCACCCTCTTTGGACCATAACGCCACATCCATTTAGTAATGCAAGCCAGAGACCCAGGACGACTCACCCCAGTGCCTCTACCACCTCGCCTCTCCTCTACCAGATCCCCAGGATTTGCCTACTATCTGCATTTCTCTCCAGCTCCTCCCACTCCCAGCACGAGCTGAGCTGACCACCATCAGCTTGGCCTGGCCTGCTGTAGTAGCTTCCCACATGCCCGCTCCCCCAGCCCACACAAGTCCATTCTGATCAGCCGCAGCACAGTCATCTGTGGAAAATGCATGGCAACTCCCACTGCCCCAACAGAGGCCTGCAAGCCTGGACAGGCTGCCTACTACTTCCCTTAGCCTGCCTGGCCCTGAGCTCCCCTGGCCTTCCCGGTGCAGCCACTCGCTTCTCATCAGTCCCTTTCCCAGAATGGAGCCCTTCTTCGGGATGCTCCTCCTCTCTCTGGCCTTTCCTCCTTCCTGATTCTTGGAGTGGTTGGGTCTTCCTCATACGTCAAGGTCATTTCTTCAGGCAAGTCTTTGCTGGGCTTCCTGTGTCTAGTAAGATCCTCTCACTGTGTCTATAGTCTTTGCTATCCCTTGTCTGGTGTACTTATTCCCTTGGCAATTTTACCTGTGTGGCATCATTGTTTTACTAATGCTTCTCTCTCTCTCTCTCTCTCTCTCTCTCTCTCTCTCTCTCTCTCATACACCAAACTGTGTCCTCCATGTGGTTAAGTACAGCATGGTTTTGATCTCCATTGTATCCCTAGTGCTTGTCTTGCTCTCTGGAATACAATAGACACCAAACAAATATTTATTGAGTGAATGCTTTCAAATGCATGCCCTTCCATGGGACCTGGCGGTGCACACCTGTAATCCCAGCACTCAGGAGGCTGAGGCAGGAGAATCAGTGCAGGTGTGAGGCCAGCCTGGGCTACAAAGTGAATTCAAGGCCAGCCTGAACTGCACAGCCTGAACTGTCTCAAAAACACAAAAAGAAACGAATGAACCAAGAAATAAAAATAAAGTATGTCCTTCTGTCTTCTTTTCATGTGGTTATGTTCACATTCTAAACATACTTTTATATCTTGTTTTTTCCTATCATTAGCTTTTCCCGTGGCATTGCACATCTGTCCCATCCCTGTATGTATAGCATAGTTAATAATTATGCTCATCCAACTTGCCTTTCAGGATAGAGCATCATAGATAAAGAATGCGAAAGCTCTTTGTGAATATGCACATATGAGACAGTGTTATTTGCATTTGAAAGGGAACATGGGTTACATTTTCTGGGGCCTTCCCACTCCTACTTTTAGAACTCTTTTCCTTGGGCACGTTTGTGGGTGTGGGTGTGCCCTTGGTTTCACTTGATCACTTGGTGAAAGTTTAAAATACGTCACTGACTTTAATGACCACTAGCCCAAGGAGGTCTGTATTAAAAAAAAAAAAAGATAGAAAAAAGAAAGCAACAACTGTTAAAAAAAGAGTGCTTAGCCCAAGTCAGTGAGGCTTGGGATCTGGAAGAGAACTCAAGAGAACGGTTAATTTGTTGATTCATTCAATTAACAAACACTTATCGAGAGGAGTACAAGTCCCGAGTGCAGTCTCAGTGAGCTAAAGGTCAAAGGAGGAGACAAGAAACCCAGGCTAGCACAGTGAGAAGGCAGAGGACTGCAAGGTGGTGGCTGAGGGAGACAAGAGCAAGTGCAGAGGGTGACACTGAGCACCTGTCAAAGCGAGGGGCCATGACGAGGGTGAGATGACACTGAGCGGAGGAACTGTGTGAGCAAAGGTGAAGGGGACAGAGGGTGCGGGGTGGGGGGCCAGGTGAGGAGCCAGCCCTGGAGCGGCGACCTGGCTGCAGGATGGGGGCAAGAGCTGGAACCTTAGGGTCCGGAGGACGCCTGCCACATGAAGGACTTTGGGCTGGACTGTGTCCAGGAGTCCTTAGAGAGTTTGGAGTAGTGTGGCAGCAGTGTGAAAGAGAGGTCAGAGAAAAAGCAAATTCTCAGAGCTTGAATCCCAGCTGCTCGGGAGGCTGAGACAGGAGGACTGCAGGGTTAAGGGCAGCCTGGGCAACTCAGCGAGATCCTGTCACAAAGCCAAATTTTAAAAAGTACCGAGGTTGTAGTCCAGAGGTAGAGCACTTACCAACACGCACAAGGCTCTGTACTCAAGCCCCAGGACCACCAAAAACAAGAGAACCAACAACAAACAGAAAAACTTGGGCCTGTTTGAAACTAAGCAGGTAAAACCAGTTTGGAGACTCTTCATGTGGGCACCGAAAGGCGTGTGCCCTGGAGGTGCAGAGAGCCAGCGAGCCAGCGGAGCAGGGTGAAAGGAGGGGATAGCTATGGGAGGGCTGGTGGGGATAGAATGGACTTGGTGGCTCACCAGGGGGATGGGGTATCATTTGGTTTAATCTCCTGCCTTCAGACAGAGAAGGTAAGGTGCAACTGAACAGATGGGAAACGGAGGCCCCGCCCTATGAGAAGGCATTCCTCTAAAGCCCTATTTAGTAGGTCCCCAAACTAGAGTCACCCTGGTGGCATTGGGGCATCAGTCCCTCAGGATAGCTAGTCTGCCCACCTAGCTGGAGAACTGCAGCCCTCTCAGCACCCAACAGTGTTCACACTCAAGGGCGCGTGGGCTAACGCTTGTTCCCCAAACACCACAGGTCTTTCAGCCTTGTGACTGTAGTTCTAAACCCAGGAACTTCTCCAAAACCTCCTGTCCTGTGATGCCCTGTGAGTGAACTAGCGGATGGATCTGCAGGACATATATGGAGATCAACAGAGGCTGAATCTTGCTGTCAGCCTTCTGACTTCCTAAAACTGAAATATGACTTCCGGTGTTTGGGCAGATCATGTGCACTTGGTGGGTAACCAAGTCTAACATGCAGAGTGCACCGATGGTGGAGTTTGTGCGGTCGCTGGCCGGTGGGTGCCCAGCTCCAATCCTTGCATCCCACTTTTCTGTGGTCTGCAAGGGCCCTCAAATTCTGACTTCTTCATATAAAGGAAATGATTTTCCTCGCTTCCTCGCCTCTTCCTATCCCTGCTTTATGGTCTCTCTAGTTCTCTCTCCCTTTCTAAAAGCTGGAAAGAGAGGACTTGGAAGCTCTACCTTGACATTTCCCTTAACTATTTTGGTGACAAGAGTCAGCCTCAACCTCAGTTTTTTTTTTTTTCCTCGTTAAACCTGCTCAGTCCTCACCATGCAGGCCGAGAGATTCTGCTTGGGAAGCTCTAGGCCAGCAATGGTTAACTTTCAGAGCTTTCAGTGATAACAAACAGCTCACTCTGCGTGGTATAGGTTTGCCACCACTGGGCTTGAGTCCTACTGGGGCTGAGTGTGTACGTGGAGTTAAAGTGATTAATATATGTACCGCTGGAGCAAGCATGGAGTTAACAGTTATGGGTCAGATCACTCTTATTTTCCATTGAAATCTGGCCACCATCCCCGGCTTGGAAAGCTGTTCAGATTATGCCAAGATGCCCAGTAGTGAGCTGACTGGAAGACCTCAAAGTTCCCCGATCCCTCCTCAAGTCAAGATCTCCTTAAGTACTGGCTTTCTTCAGCCCTTCCTCTTCAGGGAGTGGACCCATAATGGAGGAGGAGGAGAAATGCTGGGATGGAGACACAGGGCAGAACGAGCTCTCTGCTTAGAACATCAGTCTGGAGCCCTTCTTCAAATATCCCCAGAGCAACAACTTCCACAGCATGTGGCATTTGTTGAGTGTGCAAATAGTCACGCCCCCCTCCAATCCTCTGAAATCAGAGACTTTTCAGGTGGGGTCCTGCAATCTGGGGGCCCCTGTGACAACCTCAGGTTTAGAGCCACCAAGTTTAGAGCTACAGATCCTTCCAGGCACTGCTCTCAGACTGTGGGCAGCAACCGGGCCACCAGGGAGCTCGTGACACACAACCTGATGAAAGGAAATAGGACTGGCGCCTGGGCGACTATATTTTTAGTAAGGTCCCTAGATAATTCTGGTATTCATCAAAATTAGGATCATTGATCTGAAGAATTAATCTGATAGTTCAGAGTTCTAAATGTCATCTGGTTTGAAATGACATCAAGAATGTCTTCTGTGAAGCTCGTTAGAGGGGCACACCAGACACCATGAATCAGATTCTCAGTCTGGGTTGCTGACAGTTGCATTCAGAGCTCCCTGGGTGACTCTCCTACGCTAAAGCTGGGTAGCTGTGGAACAACAAGTTGACGTGTGTTCTCAGAGACGGGTGCATATTAGAACTACCTGGAACCATGGAATACTACTCTGCCATAAAGAAAGGCAAATTTGAGGCATTTGTAGGTAAATGAAATGATAATGTTGAGTGAAATAAATAAGATGCATAAACTTAAATATCACACAGTTTCTCCCCATGAGAGAAACTATGATTGATATACATATATATGTATATATATTACATATATATATAGAGAGAGAAAAAGACAGAGAGAGAGAGAAGAGATAGATGAAGAAATAGGGAAATCTTTTTCAAATGGATAGAGAACAAGAGATGGAGATGGGGGAGGAGGAGACAGAAAGGGACTGGGGAAAATTATGAAAATAGAGTTTCTGGGCTGGGGAGTTAGCTCAGTGGCATAAGCACCTGCCTGGCAAGCCCAAGGTCAAGAGTTCGATCCCCAGTACCAAAAAAAAAAAAAAATAGTTTTTGCAAATGGGATGGGAACCAACTGCTGGAAGGAGCAGGAGGGTGTGGAAGGGTAGGGGATAAAAAACAACAAATACAGAAAAAAAATAAGGTGTCTTATGTGCATATACTAACTCCATATGATGACTGTAATCATTATGGACTGCAAGTATGTGCTAATAAAAAAAACCAATTACCCAGGGAGCATGAAAAGTGGATTGCCTTCTGTGTGTGGTGGTGCATATCTGTAATCTCAGCACTCAGGAGGCTGAGGCAGGAAGATAGCCTTGAGTTTGAGGACATCCTGGAATACATAGTGAAACCCTGTCTCCGAAAAAAAAAAATGCACCAATTAAACAAACAACAACAAAAAAAACAATTAGGCTAAAGGTAGATGTTGGTATGGGAGGGTCAGGAAATATCAAGAAAACAACTGGTCTAAACCTGAAGGAGAGGCAAGTTAGGGATTTTTGTGTTGGAAATCCAGGGGCAAAGGAGCAGATCGGCAGGGACGGTGTGGAGCTTGGCTTAGGAAGAATGTATTACTGTATAATTAATTATTAATGTATTAATTAATGTGTTAATATATTAATTTCTTATCCCTGCTGTAATACATTACCATACATGTAATGGCTGGCAATAACATAAATGTCTTACTTTATAATTCTCAAAATCAGAAATCCAAAATAGGGCCAGATGTGAGGGTGCACGCCTGTGGTCCCAGCACTTAGGAGGGTGAGGCAGGAAGATCACTCTGAGTTTGAGAACAGCTGGGCTACCCTGTGAGTTCAAGGCCAACCTGCACTACAAGGCGAGATGCTGTCTGAAAAGAAAGAAAAGAAAAAATCCCAAAATGGAACTGTAGGGCTGGGCTCCTTTAGGAGCCTCTAAGGAACCACCCATTTCCTTGCCGTTTAGGAGCCGCTCACCACTCACCAAAGCTGCCCAGATTCCTTGGCTCACAGCCCCAGCCACTCTGACCTCGGCCTGTTGTCACATCTTCTATCACTGTGACCCACTACTCCCCTCTTGTACCTTGTGACTATTCCAACTCTGCCCAGGTAATGGAAGACACCCTGCCTGTTTTAGGATGTTTACTCACATCTGCAAACCCCTTTTGGAAGTGAATAAATGGTGAGATTCCAGGGATGAGGACACAGTGCTGGAGGAAGCCTAGCACTGTCTGTCCTCTGGCCTCCAAAGAGTAACACTTATCTCATGTGCAAAATACGCTAACCTCATCCCAGCACCCCCCCAAAGCACAGCTACGATCAGTAGAAGTTCAAAAAAATCTTATTAATTTAAATCTCAGCAAGCCAAAAGTCCCAAATCCTGTCATCTAAATAATCTAACTATAAGGCGTGGGTGAGGCACTGGGTATAATGTACCCTAAGGTACAATTTCTTTACATCTGCGGACACATAAAATTTGGGAAACAGTTTATCTGCTCCTAAGGACAAAAGCAGGGAAATGGATGCTGGGGGTGGTGATGACACCTGTAATCTTGGCACGCAGGAGGCTGAGGCAGAAGGATCACCCTGAGTTCAAGGCTACAAAGTGAGTTCAAGGCCTATCTATACTGCATAGTGAAACCCTGCCTGAAAAAAGATAAATAAAAAATAAAAAAAGAAGGTAACAGTTATAAACATTTCCATTCATAAAGGACAAAATAGAAAGAAAAAGAAGTCATGGGTCCCATGCAATTTAAAAAAAAACCCATATATATCTACAGCCACACCATCCTGAATGCATCTGATCTCGTCTAAAAAAAAATCTGTCTGAACAAATTCCTTTAGATTTCAAGGGGCTTGTTTGTTTTGCTTGGAACAAGGTCTCACTATGTAGTTGAGGCTGGCATATCTCCTCGCCTCAGCCTCCCAAATGTTGGAACTACGGGTATGCACTAACATACTTGGCTTTATTTATTATTTATTTTGGTCTTTTTGAGACAGGGTTTCACTAGGCATTCCAAACTGGCCTTGAGCTCATTATGTACCTGAGTGGCCTCAAACACACAGCAACCTTCCTGCCTCAGCCTCCTGAGTGATGGGATTATAGGTGTGCACTACCATGCCCAGCTAAACTGGCCTTATTTTTAAAGCGTAGTTCATGTGTTGTATGTATGTATGAGAATGCACGTATGTATGTGTGTATATATGGGTGTATTTAGGAGACAGGATCTCGCTATGTTACTTAAAAGGGCTTTGAGTTTTTGGGTTCAAGCAATCCTCCTGCCTCAGCCCCCTGAGCAGCTGAGTCTATGCACTGAGTGCCACTGCAGGGACACAGCTGAATGATTTTATCAGACTTTTTGCTGCCTGTAAAATTTGGAAATACAACATCCTTCCTTAGTTTTGTTCTCTTTTCCTTCCAGTGCACAATGGGGCTTCTCTGTGATTTTATGGGTCCTCATGTGTCACAGGTATTCATTCCATTAGACAAGAGGCATCACCTGTATCATCCCATCTCTGACATGGCATTAGTCACAGGCTAATCTCATCAGATGCCTCCATGTGCCTGAATCCTCTGACCTTAGGATTCGTCTAAAGTCCTAGTAAAAGGTAGTGCAGCAAAGCGGTGACTTTCTCTCCAGCACATTCTCCCCTAATAATAGTGTAGACTTTTTTTTTTGGAGACAGGGTCTTGCTCTGTATTTCAGGCTGGCCTTGAACTCACTAGGGTGCCCAGGCTGGTCTCAAACTCAGGGCAATCCTCCTGTTTCAGCCTCCCAAATGCTGGGTTTATGGGCGTGCTGCCACCAGCGCCCTGCTCTCCTAATAGTGGGTCCCGTAGTTTCAGCATGTTTTCTAACCTGATTAAAACGAGAAGTCTTCAAATCTCTAATTCCTGATATCTTTTTGCTAACCGTTTTCCCCTTGGTTTATCTTTTCCTTGAACTTTATTACAGACAGTGAGCATAACCCAGGCTGTACATTTCAGTATTTTGCTTGGAAAATCTAGACTTACTGCTTACAGCTTCTACTTCACGTAAGTGCAGGACACAATTCAGCTAAGTTTCCTGCCGCTGGTTTTTTTTTTTTTTTTGTATGTGTATTTCTTTGTTTTTTTTGGGGGGGTCAGGGTTTCACTGTGTAATTCAGGCTGGCCTTAAACTCGGAATGTAGCCAGCCTGACCTTGGCTGCATGACAATCCTCCTGCCACAGCCCCCGCGTCCCCAATAGCTGAGATTACAGGCATGAGCCACCACACCAGGCTCCATTTAGGCTGCTCCTACCATGCTCCTTAACATTCTCTTATCTGCTGTCTCCTGCCCAATCCCAAGCCACTTCATTAAGGTACTCACTACCGTAGCACCCTGCTCCTGGCACCAACATCCACGTCAATTTCGTCTTGCTGCTCAGCAGATGACCACAATGGCCATGGCTTAGCACAATGCGAATGGATCACCTCATGGTTCTAAAGGTCATCGGTCTGGAAAGTGCCAGCAGGGTGGGGCTCTCGGCAGAATCTGTTTCCTTGTGGTTCCAGCTTCCAGAGGCTCCCTGTGTCCTTGGCTCCTGAGTCAGCTCATGTCTGCTTCTATCGTGATCTCCCCTTTGCTCACTGGGCCTCCTTGATTTTTCCTCCAAGGACACCGTGGTTTCCTGGACCCACCAGGGTGAGTCCTCATCTCCAGACCCTTGACATCTGCATGGCTTTCTCTGCCATGCCACATAGCATGTTCATAGGTCCCAGGGATTAGGACATGGGCATTTTCTAGAGACCATTATTTAGTCTCCCACAGATGGCACAGCTTGGAGGAAGTAAGAGTCACTGGAGGTGCAGTGAAAGTCAAGCAGAAGTGAAAATTCCCAGGGTGGAGTAATCTGGTACATTAGAAAGGCCCTGACATAGCTAAAAGATTCGGTCAGCAAATGGGTGCCTTGGGATCAGCATACTCATTGGTACTCTTGGGTCTTGGGTTTTTGTTCTCAACTCAGAAAGAAGAAAAGGGAAATGATAACAACAAGGGTACCTTGTTAGGTTTCCGGGGTCCTTGACCCAAGCCCTCTCCAGAGGCTTTGCCTACTTGGGTGTGGGAGACAGAGATCCGGATAGCTGGTTTCCTGTGGGGGGTGGGGGTGGGGGAGGAAGAGCAGAGAAAGGAAGAGGAGCCCCAAACCTTTTATTTTTATTTAGTTTTTTTTTTTGTCTTTTTCATTTTTTATCTGTACCAGGGATCAAACTCACGACCGCCTGCTTGCAAGGCAAGTGCTTATGCTGCTGAGCTAAATCCCCAGCCTTTATTTTTATTTTTGAGACAGGGTCTCACTATGTATTTCAGGCTGGGGTTGAACTTGCAATATTGCCCAGGTTAGCCTTGAACTCCCAGTGATCCTCCTGCCTCAGCCTCCCAAATGCTGGGATTACAGGTGTACACTGCCACACCTATCGGAACCCTGGATTTTTGATGCTCTTCCCTGAGGGTTTACACACGGCCTGAGCCTCCAAACCCCAGCAGACAGCAGGAGCTCTTAGAGCGAAGCTCAGGCTTGGAGCGGTCCCCGCAGCCCCTGCTTCTTGGCCCTGTGGCTGGCCTCCTTCCTGCAGATGTGTCACTAGCCAGTACCCCTCCCTCCCTGACACCTGCCTGGTGACTCAAATCCCCAGGTAAAGCCCGACATGATGGGAAGTGACTCAGCTGGAACTTCTCTTCCTCCTAAGGGGGTGGGAAGCACTGCAGCTGGCTCTGACCCTCCTTCATTTCTCAAGGAGTGAGGGCCAGGGTGTGGCCACACAGGTGACAGTGCTCCATGGAGGGTAGATCGGGCTCCCTGTCCCTGCAGCTTCTCTCTCACTGGGGTCTGTGTGTAGCTGCTCTGAGACATGGGTGGAGGGCACGCTGGGGTCCACCACTCTGCCCAGGTGTCACCCCGTCCTCTGCCCCCTCCCATCCTGCTTGCCCTTTGAAGACAGCCAAAAGTTTGTTTTCTGCTAGAGTGAGTCTAAATCGTTGGCTAGGGAAGGTTGATTGGGCAATGGGGAGGATTTTGCTGACTGTTCAGTGGGGTAAGTGCTTAGGAGAGCCAGGAGCTAGACTGCACAGGCTCCACTCATCTGTCTGTCTGTCTGTCTGTCTGTCTATCTATCATCTATCTATCATCTATCTGAGACAGGGTCTCCCTGTGTAGCCCAGGCTGGCCTTGGCCTCCCGAATGCTTAGGTTACAGCTGTTCACCACCACAGCCAGTTTACAGACTCCATTTAGAATGCAGTTTGACCGTCTCTGAAGTTCCTAATGTAATGCCTCCAGGCTGGCAGGCTGGCTGGAGGACAGGGAGGAAGGAGCATGCTCCTCCTTCCTGGATTCCCTTTGATAACTTTTCAAAGTTGTTCAGTATGCAAACATTACCTATTCAAATAGAATTTAATATGGGGTTAGCTGGGAAAGACAGTGTTTTCCCAAGTCAGTGCCCAAGCCTTTGGAAAAGGAGTCATCGATGATGGGACAGACACTCCGGAGTCCCCGTTGGATGACAGCAGGCTGTGAGGTTCCAGGGACTCGAGAACTCCCTAGCAAGCCGCCTCCCTTGCCTCACAGGTCCCAGTCCGCAGAATGATTCAGACACAGCCAGTCAGTGACCGCGCCAGCCAGAGCGCGCTGCTGGGAAGTCTGGCACCTGGGAACGCAGAGGGGGCCTCTCCATCTAAGCCTCCCTGACCCAGTGATGTCCATGCTGAGCCGGGAGGCTGCGTGGAAATTACTCAGGGGAGGGATCGAAGATTCCCGGCATAGGCAGCCACGGGGCCTTTGCTACAACTGGGGAGGCCATAAAAAATTTGGCTGCTTCCCTGCAGATGGAAACCGTTAATAGGCTGGGAGAGTCCAGCTCAGGGCCTTCCACTGAGCTACATCCGCAGTCCGTTTTTATATTTTAAGACTCAGTCTCTATAAATTGCCAAATTTCCCAGGCTGGGCTTAAACTGTTTTGTTTCTTTGTTGTTTTTGGTGGCTGTTTTTGTTTGTTTGTTCACTTTTTAAGATAGAATTCACTATGTAGTTCAGGCTGGTTTTGAATTTAGCCATGTAGTCCAGCCTGGCCTCAAAGTTGCTATGATCCTCTTGCCTCAGCCTCCCGAGTACTGAAATTACAGGCATGTACCACCACACGTGGCCTTTTTTTTTTAGTAAACAAGTTTAAGGGCAGTTAGTGGTCACCTTGATGGCAGGTGTGAAACCCTAAGTGTCAAAGATTAATAATAATCCAGAGGTTTGGAATGTTCTGTTATGCTAAGCACTATAATCTTTGCATGATTTAGCTCATTAACCATTCTACCAGGGCCCTGAGATTTCCACTATCATTTTTCTCTACTTTATGAGCCAGGCTACTGAGCTCAGAGATGTTTATTACACCCAGTGAGAAATATTACAGGGTCACGTGGAAATTAACATAAAAGTCCAGGCATAGTTTGCCCAGGGCATGTACTCAGCCTGCCACGTGACCTTTCCATTTGGCTAGAGTAGTGGTTCCCAAGGGGAAGGGGGTGATTTTTTTCCCCTCAGCCATTTGGAAGCATCTGGAAACATTTTGGTTATCCCAGTGGTTGTGGTGGGGCTGCTACTGGCATTAAGTCAGTAATGAACACCCTACATTGTACAGGACAGCTACACATAGTGAAGAATTATCTGGCCCCAAATGTTAGTACAGTAGTGTCAAAGGGGAGAAATCCTGCCATAAGAGTCTCAGTCGTAGAGGGTAAGCTCAAGGGAAGTACTCGAATGGTGCATGTGAAAGTTTTAGAAGAGACAGTTTCTGTTCTGTTTTGTTTGTTTTTGAGACAGGATAGGGCCTGGGATTTAGCTCTGCAGCACAGAGCCTGTCTGACAAGCTTGAGGCCCTGAGTTTGATTCCCAGTACCAAGGAGAGAGAGAGACAGAGACAGAGAGACAGAGTGAGAAAAAGAGAGACAGGGGGAAAGAGAGAGAGAGAGAGAGAGTCTTACTATGTAGTGCAGCTGGCCTTGAACTCAACATGTAGCCGAGGCTGGCCTTGAATTTGTGGCAATCCTCCCGCTTCAGCATCCTGAGTACTGGGTGACACCAGCATGCCGAGCTGGAAGAGATAATTTTTAAGAGGCCTGTTGAGAGCATCCCATACTTATGGCAGCAAGAGTCAGAGATCAACTACAGCCAAGCCTGCCAGGGATCCTGCTCATCCTTTCCACGGTGTCCCTGTGACTCCCATCACCAACCTTATGTGCCCAGAGAGAACTGTTCAGGAACATTCCAGAACTATCTAGATTCTAAAGTTAAATGAAGGCTTTTCTGCCACCCAACAGACCCAGGGCGGCAGGAGGTACCAGTCAAGAAGGCCACCTCCCAGCTGGGATCCTGCTGCTGAGCAATGCGTAATTTCAAAGAATTTTAATATCCAGTAGCTGGGGGACCAGAGACTCAGATCTATCCAGACCCTCACAGCCTGCACCTACTTACTGCTCCCACGGTCTATTGATATCTCACTGTGATGTAGCACCTTCTCCTGTCAGGACAGGAGGTGGTCTGGCTTCCTCCACACTGACTGGCTCCACCAGCTCTAGGGTTCCCACTGACCCTTACCCCACAATGGGGTAAGCCTTTGGCAGAGGTCTCAGAGTTCACAAAGTTCCCCTTAGCTTCAAGGATTCCTCATTGTTAGGTACGTAGATTTCTGAATAATTTAGATCCTGTGGATCTCTTCACTTCTGATTTAACTCAACTGTTAACTGTCTTCTTCCTTCTCTCTTTCCCCTCCCTTTGTTTTATTTTGTTTGATACCGGAGATCAAACTCACAACCTGCTGCTTTCCAGGCAGGCACTGTGCCACTGAGCCACATCCCCGGCCCCTCCTCTTCCCTTTGTACTGGGGATCAAACCTAGGGCCATATGCATGTTAGGCAAGTGCTCTACCACTAAGCTTCATTCTCAGTCTTTATTAAATGTGTATTTGAGACCATGTCTCACTGTGTTGCTCAGCCGGGCTTTGAACTTGCCCTGTAACCCAGGCTGGCCTTGAGCTCACCATTGCCGCCTCCTGTTCTGGGATCACAGGTGTGTGCCACCAGTTCTGGCCCCCTCTGGAGTTCTTTTATGAGTTCATCCCAATTGATTTTCCAGCAGGTCAGCCATCCCTGCTCCAGCTCCTCATCCTACACAGCCTTAGTCCTGACGACAGGTCAAGCACCTGTGTCCCCTACAACTTCGGACTGAAGAGCTTCCCCGAAGAGTCACCTGCTCCTACATCTGAAACCTCACTGTTAAGAGGTTAAATTCTTCTAAACATCCTGTTTCCCAAGTGTTCACCTGGGAATTCTGTGACACATTAATAGGTAGCAAGTGCAATCAAGTGTTTCATAGCCAAATCAGTTTAGAGAATGCTGTGTGGGGTTAGAGTCTTGTCTACAAAAATGCTTTTCAAAATCCTTAATATGGTTCTGGCTATCCAGTTCGCCAACCAGTATCCCAAACCCTTGGGACCCAGTGTGTTTTTGGAATTTAGAATTTTTCAAGTTGGAATAGAGTATCCTGGGGAATGTGCTATTTATTCTCCAGCTCCCAGGAGAAGGGCAGCCTCTGCAGACAAACATGTGTCTCCCAAGCCAAGTGTCTGGGTGTTCACACTGAGTAGGTTAAGTGAAGAATATGAAGAGCCACACATCAATTTAGCTCACCTTTTGCCCAAGTTACCAAAACTCTTAGTTGTTGGGACTTTCTGGACTTCAGTACTGTGGATGCAGGATGGTGGACCTCAATATGATGTTTTTCAAACATACTTGACTTCAGAGCCTTCTTTTCTGGGCGCATCTAGCAGAACTAGTGTTTCATGGCCTCTTGAAGGCACCTGAACATTTATGCAGCTTTCCTAGGAGAATAAACACAGTCATCAGATTGACTGATTGATTGATTTTGAGATAACATCTTGCTATGTATACCAGGTCAGCCTTGAACTCACTGTGTAGCCCAGGTTAGCCTTGAACTCCCAGTGAGCCTCCTGCCTCAGCCTCCAAGGAAGGCTGGAATTACAGGCACGGGACATCTCCTTTCATTAGTCACACCTAGCCTTATCTTTTCCCGTGGTGACTAGATGAGGTGAGAAGGAGACAGAGGTTGCTTGCCTGCAGCCCTGAGTGGACCCGGCAGATGTGGTCAGGGTGTCCCAGTGCTCAGCCTTCGGGTACTGGTGACCAGGAAGGACACAAAGAAGAGTAGCATCGTGGAAGTATGGGTCAGGGTTGTCTTCTTCTTGGTATGCTGCATTTTTCAGATTTCTTTTAAAAACCACAACCTCACCCCGCATGATGATGCGTGTCTGTAACCTCAGCACTTGGAAGGCTGAGGCAGGAGGACTGCAGTGGGTTCGAGGGGAGCCTGGATGACACAGTGAGACTGTCTCAAAACAAAAATAAAAAAACCTGACAACCTCCTCTTCTCTACTGTGTTCTACAACAAGAAGTAGTTGCCTTTCACGTGGCTGCTGAGAGGCTCTGGGAAGATAACTTCCTGTTGTTCCGGGCTCCAGAGCTTCTGGCCAAGGAAAGGTGAGGGGGGTAGGATGAACTCCTAAGGCCAGTGTCCCTCGGGAAAGAGGAGGATGTTGGGTTTCTGGAGGATTTCCAGGAAGACTTCCTACGCAGAGGAAAATGTCACAAACACAGGAAAAGGCTTCAGAAGAGAGCCACAATGGGCCAGCATGGAGGCTGGTGGAGGCAGAGAGAGCAGCCAGGGGCAGAGGTCCCTCCTCCCCCTGCCTAGCTCTATTCCTAGGGCCCTGGGGAGCATCTGCCTCCGCAGTGACAAATGGGTTGTGCACTGGGAGTGGGTCCAGGAGCTTTGGAACCTTTCCCCTTTCCTCTACTCTCTACCTCTCTAATATCTCCCAGGGGCCTGGACTGTGGGAGGTGGGTGGATCGTGACAGTGGGCCAGGAGGACCCTGAAGCTGGGCCCAAGATGCTGGAGGGTATCAGATGCTCCCTCCTCTGTGCGGGATCTGTCTCCTCGGTGGGTTCAGCCGGAGACACCGCATCCTACCCTGGGTCCCACGTCCCGCCCTAGGGTGCTACAAATTCACAGTATTTCCATACAGCTTGCTAACCGCCTTGTTAGATGGCAACACACACACACATGTATATGTGACTCTGTGATTATACTTGTGTGCATGATTGTGAAGTGTATGATATCACAGTTTTAATTTGCTAAGGATGAACTGTTAAAATATATTATTATTTCCATACTTTTGGTAATCTTTGTTTTGGCGTGTGTGTTTACATATAGACATATAGACATAATATAAACATATTTTTACTTATTTATTTTGGGTGTTGTGAGACACATTCTCACTATGTAGCCTTGGCTGGCCTTGAACTCGCCGCGAACCTCCTACCTGGGCCCCGGAGTGCTGGATGACAGGTGTGCACCGTTGCAACCGGCATAAACGTATTTTTAAAAATAATGCCGGCCCCGATTTCATCTCTGGGAGGTGTAAGGACACCGAGGCCGGCCTAACCGGGTGTTCGGGGCCTGGCCTGAGGGGGCTGCAGGGTCGGCTGCGGGCCGCGGGAGCCCTTCCAGCTCCGCAGGGCGGCCAGCTCGGCTTCATCGGCGTCGCTCTGGCGGCCTCTGCTGGGCCGGTGGTGAAAGGACGGGTGGGTGGTGCCAGAGCTCGGGCAGGAGCATCAGAGGGCTGCTTGGGGACCGGGGTCAGGGGGGCCGGGGTCAGGGGGACCCGGGTCAGGGGGACCCAGGGTCAGGGGGACCGGGGTCAGGGGGACCCGGGTCAGGGGGGCCGGGGTCAGGGGGGCCGGGGTCAGGGGGACCGGGGTCAGGGGGGCCGGGGTCAGGGGGACCCGGGTCAGGGGGGCCGGGGTCAGGGGGGCCGGGGTCAGGGGGACCGGGGTCAGGGGGACCCGGGTCAGGGGGGCCGGGGTCAGGGGGACCGGGGTCAGGGGGGCCGGGGTCAGGGGGACCCGGGTCAGGGGGGCCGGGGTCAGGGGGACCCGGGTCAGGGGGACCCAGGGTCAGGGGGACCGGGGTCAGGGGGACCGGGGTCAGGGGGGCCGGGGTCAGGGGGACCGGGGTCGGGGGGACCCGGGTCGGGGGGACCCGGGTCGGGGGGACCGGGGTCAGGGGGGCCGGGGTCAGGGGGACCGGGGTCAGGGGGACCCGGGTCAGGGGGGCCGGGGTCAGGGGGACCGGGGTCAGGGGGGCCGGGGTCAGGGGGACCCGGGTCAGGGGGGCCGGGGTCAGGGGGACCCGGGTCAGGGGGACCCAGGGTCAGGGGGACCGGGGTCAGGGGGACCGGGGTCAGGGGGACACAGGGTCAGGGGGACCCGGGTCAGGGGGACCGGGGTCAGGGGGGCCGGGGTCAGGGGGGCCGGGGTCGGGGGGACCGGGGTCGGGGGGACCAGGGTCGGGGGGACCCGGGTCGGGGGGACCGGGGTCAGGGGGGCCGGGGTCAGGGGGACCGGGGTCAGGGGGACCCGGGTCAGGGGGGCCGGGGTCAGGGGGACCGGGGTCAGGGGGACACAGGGCCAGGGGGACCGGGGTCGGGGGGGCCAGGGTCAGGGGGACCCAGGGTCAGGGGGACCGGGGTCAGGGGGACCGGGGTCAGGGGGACCCAGGGTCAGGGGGACCGGGGTCAGGGGGACCGGGGTCAGGGGGACCGAGGTCAGGGGGGCCGGGGTCAGGGGGACCCGGGTCAGGGGGGTCGGGGTCAGGGGGACCGGGGTCAGGGAGACCGGGGTCAGGGGGACCCAGGGTCAGGGGGACCGGGGTCAGGGGGACCCGGGTCAGGGGGGCCGGGGTCAGGGGGCCGGGGTCGGGGGGACCGGGGTCGGGGGGACCCGGGTCGGGGGGACCGGGGTCGGGGGGACCGGGATCGGGGGGACCCGGGTCAGGGGGACCCGGGTCAGGGGGACCGGGGTCAGGGGGGCCGGGGTCAGGGGGACCCGGGTCAGGGGGGTCGGGGTCAGGGGGGCCGGGGTCAGGGACACCGGGGTCAGGGGGACCGGGGTCAGGGGGACCCGGGTCAGGGGGACCGGGGTCAGGGGGACCGGGGTCAGGGGGACCTGGATCAGAGGGACCGGGGTCAGGGGGGCCGGGGTCAGGGGGGCCGGGGTCAGGGGGACCCGGGTCAGGGGACCCGGGGTCAGGGGGACCGGGGTCAGGGGGACCCAGGGTCAGGGGGACCGGGGTCAGGGAGACCGGGGTCAGGGGGACCGGGGTCAGGGGGACCCGGGTCAGGGGGGCCGGGGTCAGGGGGACCCGGGTCAGGGGGACCCGGGTCAGGGGGGCCGGGGTCATGGGCCCGGGGTCTGGGGGACCCGGGTCAGGGGGGCCGGGGTCAGGGGGACCGGGGTCAGGGGGGCCGGGGTCAGGGGGACCGGGGTCAGGGGGGCCGGGGTCAGGGGGACCCGGTCAGGGGGACCGGGGTCAGGGGACCCGGGGTCAGGGGGACCGGGGTCAGGGGGACCCGGGGTCAGGGGGACCCGGGGTCAGGGGGACCGGGGTCAGGGAGGCCGGGGTCCGGGGGACCCGGGTCAGGGGGGCCGGGGTCAGGGGGCCGGGGTCAGGGGGACCGGGGTCAGGGGGACCCGGGTCAGGGGGGCCGGGGTCAGGGGGACCCGGGTCAGGGGGACCAGGGTCCGGGGGACCCGGGTCAGGGGTCCGGGGTCAGGGGGACCCGGGTCAGGGGGCCGGGGTCAGGGGGCCGGGGTCAGGGAGACCGGGGTCAGGGGGACCCGGGTCAGGGGTGCCGGGGTCAGGGGGACCCGGGTCAGGGGGGCCGGGGTCAGGGGGACCGGGGTCAGGGGGACCGGGGTCAGGGGGGCCGGGGTCAGGGGGACCCGGGTCAGGGGGACCCGGGTCAGGGGGGCCGGTGTCAGGGGGACCGGGGTCAGGGGGGCCGGTGTCAGGGGGACCGGGGTCAGGGGGACCCGGGTCAGGGGGACCGGGGTCAGGGGGACCCGGGTTAAGGCGGCCGGGGTCAGGGGGACCCGGGTCAGGGGGACCCGGGTCAGGGGGACCGGGGTCAGGGGGGCCGGGGTCAGGGGGGCCGGGGTCAGGGGGACCGGGGTCAGGGGGGCCGGGGTCAGGGGGACCCGGGTCAGGGGGACCGGGGTCAGGGGGGCCGGGGTCAGGGGGACAGGGGTCAGGGGGACCGGGGTCAGAGGGACTGGGTGAGGTCTTTCCCCCAAGCTTGCTTATTCCACACCAGGGGCGGAGAAACCGTTCTGACAGCGGGGCAGGTGCGCAGTCCAGGTCTGAGGGCAGGCAGAGAGCAGAGCGGCCCAGCACTGGGCGGGAATGATGGCTCTGTGCTTCTTCCGCTTTCTGGGCCCGTTTGGGAACTGTGATGTAGCGGGTCTGGCTTCTGAGCCAGGCGCTGGCTTCTCCCCCTCCCCCTCCTATTCCTTCTCTCTCCTCCTCTCCCTCCTCCCTCCTCCTCTTCTTCTCTCTCCCTCCCCTTCCCCCTCCTCTTCTTTCCCCCTCCTCTCCCTCCTCCCTCCTCCTCTTTCTCTCCTCCCCCTCCTCTTCTTCCCCCTCCTCTACTCCTCCCTTCCCCTCTTCCTCCCCCCTTCCTCCCTTTTCTTCCTCCTCCTCTTCCTCCTCCTTTTTGCAGCTGGTGGGGCCATGAACTCTCGGAGTCACAGAGAGGAAGTGGGAATTTCTTGCTAAGACCTTGACTCAAAGCTGAGTTCTCTGAGCCAGCTTGTGTGGTAAAAACATTGTTCTGAGGAGCCTTAGGGCCTGTATTTTGGTTTTAAAAAAATCTTCTTTGCTATCCATGTGGCATTTATTATCTCTGTGGGGTAGGGGCCAGGATTTAGGCCTCCAAACCTTCTCTATGCTGACTGGTGACTCAGGGGAGCCCCACGAGTATCCCAGATAAAAATAACACACAGGAGCCCAGGGCTTAATGCAGCTGCCACAGCTACTGCCTCAACAAGGCTGCTATTGGGTTGTTGGGAAAACGGGCTTTAGGTCGGGCAAAATCGCCCTTCAAATAAAGGTTTTACTCATCGAGAGTAAGCAATTTCTGGCACCCCATGAAATGCTCGCTTGCCCCTTCACCCTGAATCTCTCCAATATTGCAAGTGAAAACTCTAGAAAAATCAGTTTAGTTTTTATATGGTCAAAGAACACTTGTGTGTGAAGTTTTGGACCCTTAGGTTGCCTAATTTGGTAACTGGGGTAGCTGCTCTCAAACTTCTGTCTGGTTTTAGATGTTACCCTGAGCCCATGGGCACTGGTGGCAGGGCTCACCCCTTAGGTTCACCAGGAAGATTTGAGAAGTTCCTGCAATCCTGTCTCCTCCATTCATAAGTCCAACCCTGGCGGGTTGAAGTGACAGATTTGTGGGTTCAAAACTAGGAGGGTGGTAGGGTTTTATTTTGCAGTGGCGTTCTGCTATGTACTTCAGGCTGACCTTGAATTTACAGCAGTCTTCCTGCCTCAGCCTCGAAAGTGCTGGGATTATAGGTGTGCACCAGTATGCTACTGCGCTCAAGTGAGGATGGTAGGGTTTTATTGACAGAAAAGAAACAGAAAGGCTGGGGATTTAGCCCAGCAGCATAAGCACCTATCTGGCAAGCGAGAGGTCGTGAGTTTGATCCCCAGTACCAAAAAAAGAAAATAAAGAGGAAAAGCAGATGTGTAATAACTGGAAAAAACCCCCAGAATTCTTGCCTAGTATGTGTGAAGTGCAGGTTTGGATTTGAGGCATCAAAAAAAAAAAAGAAAGAAAGAAAGAAAGAAAGATAAAAGGAAGGAGTGAAAAAAGGAAAGACGATAGGAAAAAAAAATCCCATTTCTACAGCAATCTAAACCTGGAAATCAGGTTTGTTCTGACCCAGGGAAAAATGAGAAAGTGGATTTGCTTAAAAAATGAATTTTGGTCTTGCAAGCAAAACGGTGGAAAAATGAGCGATAACTGAAGAGCATGTATTTTAACCTTTTTATTGTAAGATAAAAATAGAAAAAAGAGCTACACAAGTCAAACATATAGCAAAATTTGTTACTATAAAGTAACAGTGCTCAGCCAGACCTGGTGATGTGCCTATAATTTCACTTCAGGAGTCTGAGGCAGGAGGGTTGCAGATTGCTGGTAAGTTTGAGACCAGCCTGGGGTACATATTGAGGCCTTGTCTCAAAACAAACAAACAAAAAAACACAATAAGATCAAATCATTTGTATCAATTAGATTATTTAAAAAATTAGGTAAGTCAGATAATACCTAAAAAAAAAAAACCTGGCAAGGATGCAGGCCAAGGGAACCACTGTTGGGGGAAGTATAAACTTCCCTTCTGGAAGCCATCTGACTCTGTTTCCTGGATTTTAGTCTGAGTGTCATCACCCAGCAACCTCACATGCCTGATGGAGCCCACAAGCACATTCATCAGAGGAGGGCCAGGCCATCCCTGGAGAAGCGGGGTAGACGTGGAACGCTAGCTTCGCAGTACCACGCAACAGTTGACCAGTCAGCTGCATGTACTTTGAGCCACACAACAATCTCAGAAATACGTGTCATCAAAGGAAGGAAAGCAGTAAGATGGTGGCACAACGTCATTTCTGTAGGCTGGAGCCGCATCTATTCACCAAGGTAGGATGTTTCAGGAACGTCTGTATCGCCAGGGACAAACACTAGGCATATGATAGTGGGGAAGTAGAGGTGAGTAGGGAGATGAATGGAGAAGAGAAGAGAATGACCAGTAATCCTGTCCCGGAGCAGCAGGGATCTGCTTGGCTCTCTCTGGGAGAGGGGAAATCTGCTGGGTGCGGTGGCACATGCTCGTCACCCCAGCGCTTGGGAGGCTGAGACAAGAGGTTTGCTGGCTGTTTGAGCCAGCCTGGGCTTCACAGTGAGCTCAAGGCCAGCCTGAACTAAATAGTGAGATCTTGTCTGGGAAAAACCAAAAGGAACAAGAAAGACTTCACATCTAGGAATCCCCCAAAATACTATACAAAGTACGTGAGGGAAAGAAGTGTTTGCCTGGAAAGCGGAGGAAGGTACCCAGACCCTGTGTGTGCGTGACAGGCAGGACGGGAGGCAAATGAACGGTGTAAGGGTTGAAGTGTATAAACAGCTGTTCATCTAATGCAGTGCGGTCCCCTGGAACAGAAAAAGGACACACATGGAAAGATGGGCAGAATCTGGTCTCTGCTGTGTGAATGAATAATAATAACAAGCCAGCGTCTGTTTCTTTGTTTTGACAAATGTACCACAGTATGTCAGGTGTTAACAGTAAAGTGAGCTGAGTGAAGGGTTTTTTTGTTTATTTTTTGTTTTTTGAGGTAGAGTCTCGCTACATAGTTCAAGCTGGCCTTAAACTCACTTATATAGCCCAGGCTGGCCTTGAACTCACAGTAATCCAGTGATCCTCCTGTCTCAGCCTCCCAAGTGCTGGGATTACAGGCATACACACCACATTTGGCGGCTGAGTGAAATTTTGCATGAACTCTCTGTTCTGTCTTTGCAACTATTCTGTAATGTAAAATTACTCCAAAAGAAAAATCTAAAACCTCTTGCCCAAAGGCATACCAAATAAATGAAAATCAGCCAATGTATCAATCAGGTGCACGTTATTACAGGTGAGACATATATATGAACAAAAGTGTTTATACAGTGTGAATTTTAAAGTTTTGGGTAATGAACATTAAAATGCTACTATCGCCAGGTCCTATTATTACTGGACTGTGGTACTGTACGCGGTAAATTCTCTTCTTTATATTTTTTGGTACAGTTTGAATATTTTACAATAAGAGTGTATAAACCATGAGAGGGGAAAAAATGACTTTGGTCTGAAAAACAGAATACCAGGCTCAGTGTCTCACTCCGGACAGCTTGGCAGTTTCTGACCTCCTCTGGGTGCTGGGCTCATCCTCTCCGGGGGCTGGCCCTGGAGACGGGCAACCTTCCTCCCTCTGCAAGGCCTGTGAGTTAATGGAAATGTGTCAGCTTGCAGGAGTGCAGGGAAAGCTGTAGTGTATTGATCAGAGAACTCAAAGATACTACGTTTCTGCTAACTAGTGTACCTGAATTCAGACGTACAGTATAAAGTGTACGTAACCGACAGTGTTCTTTTTTCCTTTCTTTCTTGTTCCTTTTCTTTCCTTTTGGAGTGCTGGGACTGAACCAGAGCCTGGCACATGGTAGGCAAGCACTCTGCCATGAAGCTACATCCCCAGCCCTTTGTATTTCACGTCATGGTCTGGCTAAGTTGTTCGGATTGATCTCGAACTTACATCTTCCTCCCAAGCCTCTGGTGTAGCTGGACTAAGGTGTGTACCACCCATAGGCTTTAACTTTTGAGGTGGTCTTAGGATCCTGGCGAAACTGAGTGGAAGCAAGGGGTTTTATAAACCCCTGTCCCTCGGCCTCCCCATTGCTAGGGTTACAGCGCCGGTGTGCTGTTCCTTCCAGCTTGTAGCCAACACTGAGGAGGCTTTAGGAAGAAAGCTGGACAGAAAGCAGATGTGGATAACGGAGGGCATCATCCCTAAACAAGTCAGCGCACACATCGGGGTGTTATTACGGTGGTGGGACATCTCTGAAGGAAAGGAGCAGGATGGCCATAACAGGTAGGGACAGGAGTTTGTAGTTGGAACCCAGGGACGGCCTCCACTGGGCTAGAGTAGGAATAACACGAAAACTAGGAGCCTGGGGAAAGAGCCTTCCAGAAGAGGCGGAGGCCCTGACAGCAGAGTGGGCAAAGGGGGAGCAGGGGTCTGCTATGTGGGGACGGAAGCTGGGAAGCCAGGGTGCAAGAAGGCGGGACCAGGCCTTGCGGGCTTTCCGAGCTGCACAAAGGGACTTCTTTCCTATACCTTTGAGGCCAGCAAGATGTAGAGGTGTTTTCTTCCTCCCCATTCTATTACTGGATGCACATTCCTTGATTTGTAAGAAAAGCCTTTTCAGAAAGACATCATGGCTCATGTAGAGACCGGCATTCAAAATGCACATAAAATTTACTTGATATTAGCCAAATTCCCCAAATCCCTGTGCACCCCAGCGTAGTTCTTCTATTTTAGGGCTTAAAATATGAGAGAAATTTCCTGTTTCTGCAAAACCAACTTGTTCATGTAAAGCAAACAGAGCTTGCTCCACTCAGCTCATGTTCCCAGACGCCTCTCGCTCTGGGTCCAGGACCCTGCTGGGCTCCAGCCCGTGAATGCAAGTCCTGGCCCAGGGGGACAGTGCCGGACCGCTGGCCCTTTACACACTCACCTCCCAAGTCAAACTTGATGGCACAGGTGCTGGCAAACACAGGCCTCGAAATCTGGGTCCTCTCTGGGATCCCCTGATAAGTCTGTTATCATGAGTCCTACACACTGTCATTTAATTTGCTCAGCAAATATTCATTGAACCAATATATTACATTATCAAGGGCTTGGATAACATCTAAATTATATCAGCCAATGGAAGACTATACAACCATTAAAAGCATGAAGTAGACACAGATTTACTGATATAGAAAGTGGTCCATTCCCAGCACTTGAGAAGCGAAGGCAGGAGGATCATCATGAGTTTGAGGCTAACCTTGGTTACACAGTGAATTCAGTCTGAACTGCATGGCAAGACCCTGTCTCAAAAAACAAACAAACAACAAAAACAGTGAAAAACAAAGAAAAAGAAAGAGATCCACGAGTTAAGTGAAAAAAAGCAAGTTACAGAACAACAATCATATTCTATTTATTTATTTATTTGAGACTGGGTCTTACTGTGTAGCCCAGGCTGGCCTCAAACTCACAGTGATCCTCTTGCCTCAGCCTCCCAAGTGCTAAGACTACAGGCATGTGCCACAACACACAGCCCATATTGTTTTTCTGTTCAATAATTATATATATATACCTATATACACACATATGGAAGATACCTTTTTATTTACACATTTCAATATTATCTGAATTTGTTACAGATAATGTTGTAATTGCAATAAATAATTGAGTGAATGAATCAATCAATAAATAAAGGACTTTTTAGGGTTCTCAGGATGAATGAAAGAGGAAACTCAATCCTTAAATTTCTCTCTCATTCTGTCTTTCCAATCTCAGGATTGACCCTAGGGCCTTTGCACTGATCACACCCCTAGTCTTTCTGTTCAAAACTTTTTGTATCGAGGATCACACCAAGTTATTAAGCAGCCCAGGCTGGGTTCCACCTTGGGGCCGCAGTGCCCAAGCTGCCCACAGTGCTGGGATCGTAGGTGTCTGCCACCACATCCTGTTCTTAAATTCCTCCTTCTGTCTATTTACTACAGATCCAGGCTGGTCTTTCAGGGTATGTTCCCTTTTGTTGCTACTCTCTTCACTCTTGTGTTTTGTCTCGGGTTGCTTAGGGGTGCTGTGGATTGAATCCAGGTCCCTGCTCATGGTGGCCGATTGTTCTACCCCTGAACCGCATTCCTAGCCTTTTAAATTTTATTCTGATGCAAGTTCTCACTAAATTGCACACAGACTGGCTCCAAATGTATGATCCCCCTGTTTCAGTCTCCTGAGTAGCTGGGCATCCACAGGCATGCCACACCCAGCTCGTGATTCTTTCAAAAAATAACATTACTGGGCTGGCGATTTAGCTCAGTGGCATAAGTGCCCGCCTGGCAAGCACGCGGTTGCAAGTTTGATCCCAGGTACCATAAAAAAATTTTATTTATTTATCTGGGTTCTGGAGATCAAACCCAGGGCCTCATGGATGCTAAACCACTGAGCTTACCCCTAGCCCTCAACTTCTATTTGAATATATTTTAATAAACTACTTCCAAAGAGTATCCATGATATAATAGATAATAAATTCATAACAGTATGGCCCCAGTTTGGGGAAAATTATGTACATATATATAGAAAAAGAACTAAAAGAAAACCAATCTAATTATCTCTGGGTGTAGGGCATATTAACCACAGTTAATATTAACCAAAGTTAATATAACCATATTAACTTTTTATTTTGTGAAAAATTTTCAGTATTTATATATTCTCTTACTATCAGAGAAAATGAGCTAATGTTTTTACGATAAGATCCCTCTATTCATTCATTTAATAGATCTTTATTGAGCACCTACTATATGCCTGACCTGCACTCCGTGTTTTACAGTCTGGTGAGAAGACTCACAGGAAAATAACATGGAGAAAGAGGAGGCATCATACAAAGTGTTAGGTGTTGCTGTCCCTATTTAACATTTGAGAAAACAGTCAGAGAAACTCCATGACTTGCCCAGGGTCATGTCAGGGGAGGGGGCCAAGCTGGAACACAGGGTTTCGTGCTGTGGACCACGGTACCTCTGTACCAGCCCTCACCTGACAGCCCTCTGATGTTTGGGTGTGAACCATTTCAGGCTGCTAGGAAAGGGTAAGGCTGACCCCGAGGTAGGCTCTGACCACCTGGCCACCCACCCGGCACACCCTTGTTTAATGCAGTTAAACATATTCCTAAGAGGAATGTTCATGGCACCTAACCCGGAAGCCTCATCACAAAAGAACAGTTTTTAGCTGGGTGAGTAATGTATGCATATAATCCCAACACTCTGGGAGGCTGAAGCAGGAGGATTGTGATCTGAACCCAGTATGAACAGTTTAGTAACTTAGCAAGCAAGAGCTTGTCTCAAAATAAAAAATATAAAAAGGGCAGGGACTATAGCTCAGCATGAAAGCCCTAGGTTCAATTCTCAGTACTGGAAACACTAAAAACCTCCACAAACCCAATTCCTACTTCAGGGTTAGGTCAGAGCCCCAGGTGGCGCTCCCAAGCCCATCACTGAATATTGCCACGCTTACAGAATCCACGAAGCTCCAGTGACTAGAAAGAGGTTTCGTCAGATTCCGAATAGGAAGCAGCAGTAGCAGCTGATAATCTGTGACCTCAATATAGCTATCCATTATCTCACTGTGGTTTCTTGTTTCTCTGACAGAGGAAACACCCCCAGCTTTCTTGAAGTTATTCTAAACACTGGGTTCCTTGTTTGGCTCTGGCAGGATAATGTTACCCCTGGGTGCTCCCGCACTTGGAGCAGTGACCCCCTGCCAGCCCAGCGCTCTGGCTCAGCAGCCAAACTGTGAGGCAAGCGTCTCCTCCACTCAGGAGCAATGACAGGATAGGCTGAGGAAAGACCCCAGGTCACAGTCATCGGGAGAGACGAGAAAACACAGCAACCAAGGTTTGCTCCTCTGCAAGAAGCCAGCTGGGCAGCACTGCTGTGCTGGGTGGTCTTGTGTCTCTGCTCCTCTCACCATCACTGCTTTCTAAAGCACACTCCAACCCCATCTGCTCCCCACTAGTTCTGTTTTTGCCAGGGAAATAATTCACCTCCTAGGATGTCCACTGTCCAGGTGAGGCGCACAGCCCAGCCAGGGATTCAGGCTGGAGAAGAAAAGCCCTGTTCAACCATCATTCTTAGAGCATCCAGGAGGCTCTGCCAAATTACTAAGTAGGCAAAGTGTCTTTGTTTTGGTTTGATTTGACTTTTGGAGACAGTCTCATGATGTATATCTGAGGCTGTATACTCTTTGAACTCACTGTGTGGCCTAGGCTGGATTTGAACTCATAGCAATCCTCCTGCTTCAGCCTCCTGAGTGCTGGAGGGATTAGAGGTGTGTGTTACCATTCTTCGCACCAGTGAAGTTGTCTTTAACTTCTCCTCCTGGCCACTCTCTGACCCTATTCATTATGCTTTTAGGAAGTCATATTCCTTAGGACTGCATCTGGAGAATCATTCATTCTGAAGAATTAAACATTTCCTGAGTTTTCCCTCTCAGGAATACTTAGGATTTAAAATACAAACCTTGAGGCCCAGTGTTAACATGGAAGACTCATCTCTGACAGGGAGGCCAAGGCCTGTGGGCTCACTGTGGCCCCCTGGTGGCCACAACCTCTCCATAGCAAGAGTCCAGTTTAAAAGATTTTTTTATTTATTTTAAAAATTTTTTAAAGAGAGAAACAGAAAGGTGAAACTCCTGCAGTTTGGTTAGAAAGAAATAGGGAAACTGTAAAAGCAGGTGGATGTCAAGTGCAGGAAAAAATATACAAAATTGCTCTCACATCCCCAGGACAAGGAGCCAGAAGGCCTTTTGGGAGAGGCAGAGGGAAAGTCACCAGGGACTCTGGGTCCTGAGGACATGGTATCCGACTGACAGGGATGAGCCCAGCTTCTAGGGGTCCAGCTCGGCCCCCAGCTCGCTGAGCCTTGAGCAGTGGCTTAACCAAAGGAGCTGGGGGCTCCAAGGCTGCCCTGTGCGAGGCGGCGAGCTGGAGAGTCAGGGGCAAATGTGGCCGCTTTGCTCTGCCTCCCAAATCTTGTGCAGATTTTCTTGTGGCTGACCCTGGCCCAGAAGTTGACAGGGAGAGGAATTCTGAAAAACACATTCTAGTTTGGCTAACTTGACATAGTACGAAGCCATTATGATTCTTTTCTGTTTGCCAAGCCCTCATCAATTAGTATGGATTGCACTTTTTTTTTTTTTTTTGAGACAGAAGATATTTTTTGGTTGGGGTGGACAAGTTGTTGCTATGTTCTCCCAGCTGGTCTTAAACTCTCAAGCTCAAACAATCCTCCTGCCTTAGCCTCCTAAGTAGCTGGTCCTATGACGCACATTGCTGTGCTTACTTAGTTTAGTATGCTTTACATTATTTTTTATTTTTTTGAGATGGCCTTGCTGTATAGTTCAGGCTGGCCTTGAACTTACTAGTTAACACAAGCCAGCCTTGAACACACAGTGATCTTCCTGCCTCAGCCTCAGTCCTCACCCTTTGAGTGCCGGGATTATAAGCATGTGCCACCATATATGCCTGGCAGTATGTATTACTTTAATAACCAGGAAAAAAAATTTTTTAAAAATCCTTAGAATAAGCATGGTTGTACATATCTATAACCCCAGCACTGGGAGGCTGAGGCAAGAAGATCACAAGGCAAGTCCAGCCTAGTCTAGGCCACTTTGCAGCTTGGTGAGACTCTATCTTAAAATAAAAATAAGTAAAAGGCTGGGGGTACACATCAGTGCAAAGGCACTGGGTTTAATCCTCTACCACACACAGAGTCCCTAGAATATACACCAACTGGCTACTAATGTATAGAAAGGGTACTCAATTGATCAATCAGTAGAAAAATGCAGATTAAATGCACAACAAGATATCTCATACAACCACCAGAAAAGCTAAATGAAAAAAGAGAAATAACACTAAGTGGTGGTAAGGAAATAGAGCAGCAGAACTCTCACACATTACTAGTGGGAATAATGCACTAGTAAAGCAAAACAAAAGAAAAAAGTAATGTATGCTTTTGCTGGGCATAGTGGTGCATAAAACAAACAAACCCCAAATAAGGTAATATATGTTTTGGGGAAATAATAACCTCCACACAGTATATACAAGTTGAGAGGATCAAATGCAATACTGTGTATTATAGTCCTTAGTGGGGAGGTGGCAGGAATATATAAACATGGGAATACGGATAGAGAATAACATAGGTAACCTGTTTTATGGTATTATGGTAAAATATACATAACATAAAATTAGCCATTTCATGGTATCTTTTTTCCCTTGGGTAGCAGGAATTGAACTCAGGTCCTCAAGCTTGTAAAGCAGGCACTGTGCTACTGAACTTCCTGGACCCTGATACCTCTTTTTTTCTTTCTCTACATTCATTCATTCTTCCTTCCTTCCTTCTTTCCTTTTTTAAGAGGAAGTGCAGGGGCTAGGGCTGTAGCTCCTAGATTGCATCTCCAGAAGTGAAAGAAAAAGGAAAAAGAAGAGGCTGCGTGGCTTTGTGTTCTGGGGAGGAGGTAGGAACAGGTTGTCCCAGTGCCCCATTCACTTCTGTCATGGCCTGCCTCGACATGCCAGGCGTTCACTCTGCTCGCTCAGGGAGAGCTTGTGGCCAGGCAGGGAACTGTCACGGCCCCTGAAGGCATTCCCATCATCCAACCTCCTGAAGCCCTGAAGCCGAGCCGGCCCAGACCACGGGAGCGCCTGTGAGCTCCAGAAGTGCTGTGGAATTCAAGTCCCACGGCGGTCACTCCACTCCCCACTCCCAGAACAAACACACAGCCTGACCTGTGAGCATCGCTGTCCCCAAAACTCTCATATGAGAAAGAAGATTATAAATACAGCAGGGCTTGTAACGCCAGTGCAGTGACAGTTTTGCTCTCCAGAGTGATGAGGCAGGTGGTTCTTTATTTGGCTATGACCCCACACTGGCCCCATCTGGAGGGGAAGGAACAGCTGTTAGATATCTACATGGGTGCACAAGCCAAGGGTATACACAAGCCGGCCCGGACATCACCGAAGGGCACTTGCTGAGCGCTTAGGAGACGCTTGCCACAAAGCATCCAGCAAGACGGAGGCAGGACCTGGCCAATTGCAGGCTCCAGTTGAGTTTCTAAAGAAAGCTGGTATAGTTAATTGGTGATTCCTTCTCAGATGCAACCCTAGATTCTATTCTACTGAGATCAGGGTAAGGCAAATACCACATGCATGTGTATAAAGAGCAGTCTGGAACACATTAATAGTGATCATCTTTGTGTGGTGGGGTGGGGTTGATTGCTCTCCTGTCTTTAAAGCAGGATTAGCCCAACGCTGAGGCACTTGGGTTCAAATCTCAGCTTTGCCATGTCCTTGCTGTGTGACTTTAGGCAGGTTATTTCATCTGTGTGAGTTTTAGTTTTTTTACTTGTAAACGGGGTGGATGATAGTGTACTTACTCCATGGGCTTTTAGGAAGTTTATGTAAACTGATGTGCATTCTGTACTTTAGAACAATGTTTTATGCAAAGAAAATACTCCAAATGGGAGCTGTTAATGCTCTATTTCTACCTTGTTTGACTTTCATTGAGCACATATCATTTTAAAGATAAAACAGTAAGCCGGGCATAGTAATGCACACCTATAGTCTCCAGTGCTGGGAGACTGAGACAGAAGAATTGCAAGTTCGAATCCAGCCTGGGCGATTTAGCACTTAGGGAGGCTCTGGCTCCAAGTGGGGTGGGGTGAGGTGGGGTGGCGTGGCAGGGAGGGCTGGGAAAATAGTTTGGTGCAATGACCTATGTTCAGTGCCTAATACCACAAAATAGTTAATAAATCAGACAATACAATTATTTTATTTTACTTTACTTTATCTTTTTGAGACTGTCTTGCTATGCAGTTCAGGCTGGCCTTGAGCTCACTTTGTAGTATAGGGTGGTCTCAAACTCACAATGATCCTCCTGCCTCAGCCTCCCGAGTGCTGGGATTACAGGCGTGCACCACCATGCCTGGCTTTAAAAAATACAATTTTTTAAAAAGTGAAGATTTTTCAACATGAAGCACAAGGACAGCCGTAGTGGAAAGAGGTTAAAGGGCATTCGGAGCTTGCTGGCAGGAAGGAGGGGCTCCGCATGGGCAGGATGGAGCTGAAGGGGACCTTGTGTCTTCATTTTGGCTTCCAGCTGAGGATTCATCTCCGCCTGCTCTGGGACACTGTCCCCACGACCCTTCCCTCAAATGCTGGAGCAGTGGCCCCAATTGGTCCCAGGCCAGCTGGTCACCAAAGGGTTTCTCACCATGACGGGGACCAAAGTGACCTAAGCAGCTTGGTGTAGGTTGGAGTCATTTCATCTCCTGCTCTGACATGCAGACTCTTCTCAGGTCCAGATGCTGGGAATGCACGCTGCTCTCAGCAAGACTCACGTCCACGAATCCCCCAGAGAACTCCAGGGGAGGCACTCGGTCCTCCCTCCCTTTCTTCAGGTTGTTCCTTCTCCTTTAAGTGGCTGCTGGCTCTGGCATCCCCCGCCTGGCACTCAGGCGCCCTGTGGGTTTTGCCTCTTGTCCCACTGAGCGTGCCTCCTGCAACTGTGGCCAGGGCACACATTCTCCCATATTTGGGAGTAAGCCGGAGCCTCGGCAGCATGTGGGTTTCTGTTTAAAATTCCAAAGCCAGCGGGGTGTATATTATCCATTTCCTCAAATCCAACATGCTGCAGAGCGTGAGTCAGAGTCGGATAAGCTTCTTCCCAGGGGAAGTTGTGTCAGTTGGTTAGTGAATGTAATTAAACAAGGATAATGTTCACTGGCATTAGCTGCGGATTAATGCGAGGAAAACAAAATCTCCATCTTGCACTATGCCTGGCAAGATCGCACAATTTCCCTGGGTCTCCCAGATCAGAGAGGGCTGCCCAACCCAACTTGTTTTTGCAATCAGAAGGGCACAGGAAACCCCTTCAATCAACGTTGTCCTCCTACCTAAATGAAGAATGCAGACATCAGGACCTTTCGGGGGAAGCAAGTAGATTCTGGTTATCTTATTTTGTGAGTGTGTTTAGATTTTAGCAAATACCAACGAGGCTTATTCTATCTGACTTAATCCATCATGACCAGATGGCTGGGTGGTGATCGAACTCAGTGCAGGTGGGCCTTGATAAGCTCCCCAGAAGCAATTGGGCTTTTTATGCTTCGCACTCCAATGGGTCTGCAGGAAGTTGCTCCAGGAAGCCAGGAAGTAACAGAGACCCGAGGCTCCAGACGGGCAAGGAGGGCACCCCAGGACAGGAAATCAGGGGTGAGTCTGGAGGGCACTAGAAACCCATGACCTCTGCGGCACACACTACCCCAGGCCCGCCCCTCCCACAGCCCTGGGAATCATAAAACAACTCCAGTTCTGGACAGGCTGTGGGGACCCTCTAGCCAGCTCCTCTCGGAAAGGAGCAGACTGAGGCCCAAGATTAGAGAAGTCGTTTGCCCAAGATCATCAAGCGAGTTAGTCTAGAGTTCAGACTTGACTTAAATCTACACTTTCTGTCTATCTAACAAGCTGCTCCTCGGGCAGCTTCCAGGAGTGGACACTTAGGGTGACCCCACTGAACCACCCTGCAAATACTTTCTTAGTCCTATCTTTTCAGAAACTATCTTTTCTAATACCTCCTGCTCAAAGCGTTAAATGCTAAATTATATCCGCAAACGAACATTCCCTTGATACTCAGGCCTCTCCCATCTTCAGCAGTGTAAATAATTTTAAAACAGTATATGTTCTTAACTCCAGCAAAAAGGTGCTGAATTTTATATTACAGTACAGTGGTTCAAAGCTTTTTGCTAACTAAAACAGCTTCTGTTTTTCCTTGTTCATTTGTAGTACTGGCGATTGAAATCAGGGCCTTTGTATTGTGCGAGATTACCAGTTCTTTTTTAATTTTTAATTTTTAAATAGATTCTCTTTAAGTCACTATGTTACCCTGGCTGGGCCTTAAACTTGCCATCCTCCTGCCTCAGCATCGCAGGGTGCTGGTATCACAGGTGTATACTACCACAAGCAGAGCATTCTTTTGTCTTTCTAGACAGAAGAATGCTAATTTTTGGTTTGTTTGTTTCATTTTTGTTTTTTTGAGCAGGGTCTCACTATATAGTCTAGCCTGGCCTTGAATCAATGCGTAGCCCAGGCTGGGTTTGAACTCGCTGCAAGCCTCCTGCCTCAGCCTCCGGAGTGCTGTGTGTACCACCACGTGCAGCTAACAATCTTATTTTTATTTTTTGCTTCTGTTTTTTGAGACAAGGTCTTACTATTTAGTTCAGCCTGGCCTTGAACTTGTGGTGATCCTTCTGCCTCTGCCACCTGGGTACTGGAATTACATGTATGTGCCACCATGCCCAGCTCATTTTTAAGACTGTTGAAAAACACATGCTTCTTGAGATTTCCAAATTCAGGTTGTTCTGGAGTTAAAGAAAAAGGGATTCCTGCTAGTTCGATCAACTCCGATGAAGCACACCCTGCCTCCACTACCTTTCCCTTGAGTAAAGTTAGCAATGCACCCCATCTTTTAGGTGTTCCTCTGTTTTCAGTATTCTTAAGTGCCCCGTCTGATGGAGGGCAAAGCATTTTGTTTTTCTTAAATGTGAGATTGTAGTCCTTCCGCCCAAATAGGATGGAAAAGATGTTTCCAAATAAGGAAGTTTTGCTGGAGGGTGTGTGGCCTGGGCAGCAGCAGCAGCCGGAGCCCTCACCCTCTCACACAGTAGTTGCACTAAGCCAGGAAGCATTTAGGGACTCATTAGCACGTCTGCACAGCTGAGCCGTCTGGGGCAGGGGCAGAGCCGGCTAGCGGTGGTGACAGAATTGTAGAGAAGGCAGAGTTTGGCCTTGACACCCTCTCCAGCTCTCTCCATTTCCCCTTCCTAGTCCTGGTCTCACTCAGCGTCTGCTTTCAGTTCGGAATAGGAAAAACAAACAATACGGAACCCCTCTGATTCTGTGGAATGACATAGATTTGGTTTAAAATCCCAGCTTTCTGCCTGCAGTCTGTTAAATAGCCTTTGGTAACAGTTAACTTTTTGAAGCTTTTTCCTTTCTTTCCAAGTAAAACAAAACAAACCAAAACACAACAATACACAGTGCTTATCTTGTGGAGTTGCTATGCAAGGACATGCCTCCAAAGTATAACGCATGTAATGTGTTCTAAATGATCTAAGACTCTAAAATCACTCCTTTCTCATCCTTTTTAAGGACTTCCTTTTCTATCAGAACGCCTTAGTTTCAACCAGCCATAAGTTATCTACCATCTACCAAGGGTTAGAAAGAAAGCGTGATTAACCAATTCACACTAAGTTACGGGTGCCCATGCTAAAAATCCACTGATTTATATGAACTTCTATGATGTTAGATGTCCCTCCAAAACCTCCTGCACTCACAGGAGGGGCTTTGGGAAAGCCACTGGATCCTGTGTGTGATATTCATCAGTGGATTGGTCCACTGAAGAGTCTGGAATTAGGTGTAAGGTTGGGGGTGTTTTGGGGGAAAGGGTGGGCGTGGCCTGGAAGGTATACCCATCCCTCCTTCTCCCTTGATCACTCTGTGTCCAGCTGCCATGCCATGTGCTGTCTCTCCTCCCCGCTGCCCCTCTGCCATGCTACCCTTCCTTGAAGCCAGCAAATTATCAACTGAAACCTCTACAAACTGTGAGCCAAAATAAACCTTTCTGGGAGGAGAATGGGGGAAAAAAAGAAGAATCAAGATAAGTATGTATGGGAATAAATTCCCTATGATGAATGTGATCATTATGTATATCAAAAGTGTACCAATAAAATTAACTTTCAAAAATAAGACTTCCCGCCTTTCAATTGTGGGAGTCGGGTACTGTGTCTCAGCAAGGAGAAAGTAACTAAGGCAACTTCTATTTGCTGTGACCAGTGATGCTGTTACAAGTAAAATAAAGAATTTCCTGTGATATGGAAGTATTCTGGACTGAATAGCGTGTCCTGAGAAGCTCTGGCTCCCAATGTGAGAAGTATTTGGAGGTGGGGCCTTAGCTCTTGTCCAAATTGGGTTTAAATGTGGTCACAAAGGTAGGCTCTGCTGATGGGATTCGTGTCCTTATAAGAAGAAAAAAGAGAGACCAGAGCTCACCCCTTACCACCATTCATGGGAATGTGAGAGAAGGCAGGCATGGACAAACCAGGAAGACAGCCCAGGAACCAAGTCCACCTGCGCCTTTAAACATGTTGGACTTCCTAGCTTCTGGTATTTTGTTACCGCAGCCCAAACTGATGATCAAAGGGGGATGAATTGTAACACTCCTTAATTTATACCACTGTGCCTTCCTCTCTCTAACCCTAAAGCTGATTGCCAATTGTTCCATGAGAGGCTATAGAATTTGGAAATTTGATAAACAGACTCTTTTTCTTTCTAGACAGAAGAATGCTAGCTAGCTTGTTTTTGAAAGCTGTTGAAAAACACATGGTCTTTGAGATTTCCAAATTCAGGTCACAGTTCTCTCTATAGAATAATTCTGGTCTGATTAAGGACAAACAAATGTGGTACACCCATGCGATGGAACTTCCTTCAGTCATAAAAGGTAAGAAGTAGCAGATACATGCTACAATATGAATACATAAATGAATGCTATAAACACTGTGCTATGTGAAGCTCAGCGCGAAAGATCACCTATCATTTGATGCCACTTACAGGAAATGTCCAGATCAGGCAAATTCAGAGACAAAATAGATTTCTGGTTGCCATGGATAGGGGAGAAAAAGGGAGTGATTACTAATAGCAATGAGGTTTCTGTTTGGGATGAAAATATTTTGACACTGTGGTTGCACAATTCTATGAATAGACAAAAAAGCAACTGAATCATATACTTTAAGTGGATGAATTGTGTGGTGCACAAACTGTAACTTAATAAAGCTGTTACACACACAAGCAAAGGTAGTCAGTCTTAAGTACAGTTCTTGTTACTTTGTAGGTACTTACAAGTTCATAGTTACAAGACAATGGATCTCCTGAAGTCTGGAAAATGGCCCTGTATTCTGTTTGGGAGTCCTGGTAAGTGGCCTTTTGTTGAGTCCAAAAGGGACTTAAGAGGGCGGCCAGGGGAAGGACCTTACAAGTCTGTCATTCTGTACTAGAAATATGAACACAACTAGAGGAAACATGTAGAAATGGCTTCAAGAGTACATTTTAACAGGTTTAATACTTTTGTTTCTTCTTAAAAATCTAATTTCTCAGGGCCAGGATGTAGCTCAGTTGCATAGTGCCTGGCAAGTGTGACATTGTAGTACCAAAAAATTTTTTTTAAAAAGGAAAAACATCTAATTTCTCATTAAATCCTATAAATACAATAAGCCTTATTAGAAGGATATCATTGCTTAAGATTGGAGTCACCAGCAAAATCATAAAATTACTAATTCTACAGGCAGTCAATTAAAATGGACAGCCATGTCAGCTGTACGAAGATGAGACAAGATCTTTGGCAAGATGCTAACTATTAACAGATTCTTTGTTTGTTTTGTTCTAAAGCAAAAAGATTCAAAGGCCAAAAAGAAATTTTTAAAAAAATTTTTATCAGTACCAGGGATTGAACTCATGACTGCCTGCTTGCAAGGCAGGCGCTTATGCCACTGAGCTAAATCCCCAGCCCCCCAAAAGAAATTTATTTAAAATAGTTTTGCTTCAGGCTGCAGATATAGCTCAGTGGCATAAGTGCCTGCCTGATAAGTGCAAGGTCCCGAGTTCGATTCCTCATGCAAAAAAAAAAACTCCCCCCAAAATTATTTTGCTTCAAAGATCTAAATTATCAGTGGGAAAATTAAAGTAACCTTTTATAGGCTACAAAACCTAATATTGCTGGGCCAAATGCTCCTTGACTTACACGATGGTATTATATCTTCATAAACTCATCACAAACAAATGTTTAACACACATACCCTACTTTATAACAATGTACAGTACAGTATTTGTTGTTCACCTTCAGGAGTGTATGGCTGACTGGGAGCCATGGCTTGCTGCTGCTGGCCCAGACCACAAAAGAATATCATACCACATACAGCTAGCCCAGGAGAAGATCCACATTCAAAGTGTTGGTTCTCCTGGACACATACTGCTCTCTCACCATGGTAGTAAGAGACTCATAAGTCAAGCCATGATAAGTTGGGGACCATCTGCATTTGTTTTAGGATCACTTTTGGTAAGAATGGTATTACCAATGTTATTACTACTTTGTGATTTTTTATATGTATATCTGATTTATTGTACTTAAGAGTATGGTCTCAAAGTGCATGTATTTACCTAGAAATGTTTCAAGTTTATCCTTCTTTATGGAAGAGTAGTACTCCATTGTATAAAACACCACATCTGCATCCATTCATTGATTGATGGGCATTTGTGCTGTTTCCAAGATTCGGGTATCACAGACTGTGCCGCTATAAACTTGGGTGTGCCTACTCCCTCCTAATTTGTAAAGTGGAAAATAATAAAGCATAATTCAGACCTTAAGTAAGCAACCTCCATTTCCTCATTTAGTCTAAGACAGCGAGGAAGCAGGATTAAATCACTTTTTCCAGCTTACAGAATGATTTGATAATATAAGAATGTGTTTAAATTAGTAAGCATACAAAATTAAGGCTGACTTCATACGTTTTAAATTTTTTTTCTTTTGATGGTACAGGAGATTGAACCTGGGGCCTTGTGCACACTGGGTAAGCACTCTATAACTGAACTATATTCCCCATCCCTTAAATTTGTTTTTAAAATTGCAAAATCAATGCATGATTACTATAAAAATGCCATAGTATATATTATTAATAAATAATTACTAACAATAAGTGTTGACAATGTACATGACACTGAGTTTACAGCTATCTCATTTAATCCTCACAAGTCTTACAAGGTAACTGTTATTATATTTTTTCTACATTTTATAGTCAAGGGGCTGGGGATTTAGCTCAGCGGCATAAGCACCTGCCTTATAAGCAGGCAGTCGTGAGTTCGATCCCTGGTACCGATAAAAACGAAAAAGGCAAAAAAAAAAAAAAAAAAAAAAACATTTTATAGTCAAAAAAACAGAAACCCAGAGTTAAATAAATTAAATAAATTCCCTAAGGCAAACATCCCACAGGATTTGAAACCATGCAGGCCTAAGCTCTTAAATTCCTTTCCACCTTGTGTGTAACCTGCACCAACTTCTCCTCCAACTCCTTTCCCCCACATTAACTGTTCACTAATTGGAATAAAGCTTACTAATTGGAAAATTATCATTAACTTTTTCATAGAAACTTCAGTTCATGGACCCAGGGGAAATGAAAACTCATGTCTCTATAAAAACATGTACACGAGGCTCACAACAATATTATTCATAGTAGCAAAAGGGTGGAAATAACCCAGGAGCCATGAACTGGTCATTGACAAAGTATGCTATGTTCACGCAGTGGGATATCATTCAGTCATAAAAGGGACTACGTACGCTACGTCACGGGTAAACATTTTGCTAGGTGAAGCTGGTCACAAAGCTTCACCATAGCTGTGCATTGTTCAGAAGACACAAATCTGCAGGGCAGTGGAATCTATGGAGAAAAGATTGGTGGTGCTTAGCATTGGGTGTGTTGGTGATAGAATTGGAATTAACTGCAAATGCATAGGAATTTCATTCCTATGTGTGATGGAAACAGCCTAAGAGTAAATATGGTGAAAGGGTTTTTTCTTTATGTACTTTGTTTGTTTGAGATATGCTGTAAATGATCTCCTTTTTCTAACAAGTATATAAAGTTGTGATTTTTCAACATCTTCCTTCTCTGCTCATTATAACCTTGTCATATCTGATCAGCAAACTACCTACCGACCTACCGACCTACTCTAGGTAGCACAGGCTGGCCTGCAGCTAGTGGTGATCCTCTTGCCTTGAGTTTTTAGTGATCCTTTTACCTCTGCCTTCAGAGGTTGGGATTACAGGTGTATACCACCGTGTCTGGCTATTTGCAAAACTCTTTAGACATAATTTTATTATTTATTTATTTATTTGTACCATGGATCGAACTCATGATCTTGCACTTGCCAGGCAGATGCTTATGCTGCTGAGCTAAATCCCCAGCCCCTAAACATAATTTTAAAAATTGAACTATATATTTACAGTGTGTGAATTTTATAGTATGTAAATTGTATCTCAAAAAAGGTGTTATAATTTCAGTTCATGATAGCGAGAAAACATGATCAAAATCCACTTGATTATTTCAACCAATCCTTCAAATGTAAAATATATAATAAAAAACACCTTCACAGATCAGGTGTAGGTAGTTTGCTGATCAGATATGACAAGTAATGAGCAGAGAAAGCAGATTTTTAAAAATCACAAATTTACATACCTGTTAGAAAAAGGAAAGATCATTTACAGCATATCTCAAACAAAAAGACCCCTACCTTTTTTTTTTTTTTTTTTTTTTTTTTTTTTTTTTTTTTTTGCCTTTTTGAGACAGGGGCTTGCTATACAGTTCAGGCAGGCCTATGAGCTCACTTTGTACCCCAGGCTGGTCTTGAACTTGCAACGATCCTCCTGCCCCAGCCTCTTGAGTGCTGGGATTACAACAGTGAACCACCATACCCAGCTAAAAGACTCATTTTAATGGGTTTTTCTTTGAATCATATTTGGCTTTTATAGACTACTAAATATGATTTTAAAACAACATATTTCTGAGTTGGCCACATTGGCACACACCTGTAATTTCAGCATTCTGGGAAGCTGAGGCAGGAAGATTGAAAATTTTAGTCCTGCACTGGAGATGTAATGCAATCCTATGTCAAAATAAAGAGAGCTTGGGCATTGCTCAGTATGAAAGTGTTGGGTTCAATCCTCAGTACTCAGGGCGGGAAGACAGCGTATTTCTGGCAAGGAGACCAGTAAATTAGCTACGATGATATGGTAGCTAGTCTCTAAAAATGGCCCCATGGCTGATATACCTCCCATTAGCCAGGATTTTGTGTAATCCCTTTCCACATAAACTCTATATTGCTCCTGTGACTCAGTTTTGTTTTGTTCTGTTTTGTTTTGAGGAATGTCTTACTATGTAGTGCAGGCTGGCCTTGAATTTGCTTATGTATCCCAAAACTGTTATACAGATTCAATGCAATCCCAATAAAAATACCATCAACATACCTTATAGATCTAGAGAAATCACTCCTAAGGTTCATCTGGAACCAGAAGAGACATAGAATATTAAAGGCAATTCTAAGCAACAAAGGCAAGGCAGGAGGCATCACAATCCCTGACTTGAAGTTATACTACAAAGCAACAGTAGTAAAATCAACATGGTACTGGAATCAAAACAGAGCAGAGGATCAACGGAATAGATTAGAAGATACAACCACAACTACAAATACACTCAACCACCTTATCTTCGATAAAGGAGCCAAGCAGGTTCACTGGAAAAACGACAGTCTTTTTAATAAATCGTGTTGGAAAAACTGGCTCTCCATTTGCCGAAAACTAAAACTCGACCCAAGCCTATCATCATGTACTAAATTAAAATCTAAATGGATCAAAGATCTGAATATTAAAACAGAAACACTAAATCTATTGGAAGACAAATAGGTAGAAACCTTGAAGACATAGGAGTAAGTAGAGAATTCATGAACAGGACTCAAACTGCACGGGAAATACTTCCCAGAATCAATAACTGGGACCACCTCTTATTAAAAAGTTTCTGTAAGTAAAAAAAAAATCTCCAGCATAGTGAAAAGAAAACTCACAAATTGGGAAAAGATCTTAGTGAACTCCCCCTCAGACAAAGGACTTTTGTCTAAAACATATAAAGAATTTAAAAAAATCAGACTCCCAAAATTCAAAGACCCAATCCAAAAATGGGCATCTGAGATGAATACACACTTCTCAGAGGAAGAAATACAAATGGAAAATAAATACATGAAAAAATGTTCATCATCATTGGTCATTAAAGAAATGCAAATTAAAACCACACTGAGATTCCATCTCACTCCTGAAAGAATGGCCAGGATCAAGAAAACCAACAACAACAAGTGCTGGAGAGGCTGTGGGGAAAAAGGAACTCTCCTGCACTATTGGTGGGAGTGTAGACTGGTACAACCTTTGTGGAGGTCAGTCTGGAGATTTCTCAAAAAGCTGGGATTGGAAGTCCCATTTGTTCCAGCTATTCTACTTCTAGGCATCTTCCCAGAAGAACTGAAAGCATCATACCACAGTGATATATGCATGCACACCTATGTTTATAGCAGCACAATTTGTAATTGCCAGATCTTGGAAACAACCCAAATGTCCATCAACTGAGGAATGGATAAAAAAGCTGTGGTATTTCTATACAATGGAGTACTACTCAGCTATAAAGAAGGATCACATTGAGGTATTTATCAATAAATGGGCACAGCTTGAAACCATACTCGTAAGTGAACTAAATCAAACTCACATCTGTGAACACCAAATAGTTTCCCTAGTGTAGGAAATGATTCAAATATATAAAAGTACGTGATAACCATGATTCCCCATTATATGGCTTTGAAGCCTTATAAAATTTTCACTCATTAATTGGAATGGCTTTATTCTGGGCTGTTTGATATTATGGCCTGTGATGCAATGAACAGCTACTTTGAAGAAAATAAGACATAATAATAGCTAGTGCTGATTTAATACCATCTTGTCTTAAAGCCACACCAAACTATGGCTCTTCTGTCTCCATTGATTTTATCATGTTGTAACTTGCTGGATTTTATTGTATGTGGTAGTATAAACAAAAATTATTATAGGCAAAGAGATAATATAGAAACCATTGATCATTTTTTCTGTTAGCTGGTTCTAAATACTCTACAATGCTTTCATCCATTTGAATGGTGTTACACAGTCTTGATATGTTTGATGCTATAGCATATGAAGTTATATTCAAATATTTCAAAGAAAAAGACACTATGGTAACTACTATTAAGTCGGGTTATTTGATGGTGAAGCACTAGGTTGCTGAAAGTGTCATGCTTTAACCTGTATTGTTATGTTGTTATGCCTCCTTTTATCTCATCCTCTCCCTTATTCATCAAAAAATTATTTAATTTAAAAAATATCAACCAATAAAAAATGCTGCTGGGTCTGTAGGGAAAAAGGAACCCTTTTCAACTGTTGGTTAGAGAGTAGACTAGTACAAACACTGTGGAAATCAGTGTGGAGATTCCTCAAAAAATTAGGATTAGAGGTCCCATTCAACCCAGGTATTCCCCTTCTGTGTATCTTCCCAGAAGGATTGAAAAACATCACACCACAGTGACATATGTGCAACTATAAGGTCCAAAATATACAATAGTCATTGTGAAATGGGAGGAAACTGTTCAATAAAAAGAAGAAACTAAGATAGGGGATAAGAGAAAGGATAGAAGGGAAAAGAAAAAAATGCAAGTTAGTTATACCATTAGTATCACTTAGTTCACTGAATAGGAAAGGTTGTGCTAATATTGACTGAAGAAATTTTTATGCCCATATTTTGTACTTGAGTGACTAAAGATAATGATGTGTAATTTATCAACAATTGTTACTTTTTTATTATTTTGTTGTGAAAATTTGTTTTACCTTTTCTCTTTAATATTAACAAATAAAGTAAAAAACAAAAAAAAAATTTAAAAAAAGAATTTGCTTATGTAACTCAGACTGGCCTTGAATTTGTGATCCTCCTGCTTCAGTCTCCCCAGTGCTGGGATTACAAGCATGTGCCACCATGCCTGCTAATCATTTTAATTTGAATTTTTTTATAGTTCTGGGGATTGAACTCAAAGCCTTATGCATTCTAGACAAGTGCTCTACTGCTGAATTATATCTCTAACCCCAAATTGCTAATCATATTAATTAGATTTAGAATACCACACAAAAATTTGACACTAGATGATGAGTTCATGAAAGCTTATATATTTTTGGTATGCTTGAATATTTACATATACTTTGACTTTGTTTTGTTTCATTTTAAACAACAGAATACAGAGCCTGGTGTGGTGACTCATGCCTGAAATCTCAGCAGTGAGGAGGCTGAAGCAGGAGGACTGCCTTGAATTCAAGGCCAATCTGGACAACAGGGTGAGATACTGTCTCAAAAACCAAAAATAAAGAACTGAACAACAGAATACAGTGACAGTGACATTGTATTAGTTGTGAACTTATGCTTTGGAACTACCTGACAGTTTTGGGTTTTGTGGTTTTTGAAGAGTACTGAACTGCCATATCAAAGCCTGAGAGATTTCTTGGAGAAGGGACTCTGAGACAGCACAGGGCCTGAGACTGTACGGAGGAAGAGGCCCAGCCATCCAGCAGCCAGGAGAAGCCTACCCTTCCAGCCATCCTGATTGGGGCACCAGACACATGAGTGCACTATTTTGCAAATTTCTGAAAATGAATGAAGCCCTATCTGACATCACATAAGGCATAAGACAAAACGTGTAGGAAACTGAGAAGCTGAAGCTGGGACTGTTATTTTCCAGGCTGTGAATGAAAGAAGTAAAGAAAGCCAGACTGTGCAGGGAGAAGAATGGAGCATGTGCCCACGAGACTAAGAGGCACCAGAAGAAGATACAAACAGAGAAGGCATCAGCCCTAACACCTGACCACTTCCTTATTCTTTGTGTTCTGAGACCGGGCTGTAACCCCTACCCTTAGATTCTGTGAGATCTTCATCGCTGTGCAATGCACGTTTTTTTGCTCAAATTAATTTGGTTTCTCACTGATACAGCTCATGTGGGATGGAGTTGCTAAGAGGAGAGCAACACATTCCCTGGTGCTAGCGCGTGGGTAACAGCGGACAGAAGCAGGGTTGTGGTGTTGGCTACAGCGATGACCTCATGATGCCCTGGAGAGAGGCCACCTGGTGAGGAGCTGCGGCAGCAGTGTCCTAGGTCTATTCCTGACCACTTGCTAACAGCTCCCTCCCCAGGTCACACTAAGAGGTGACTTTGGGCAATCAGAGGACTGAGTATTATTTGTTTTAGCATTAGTAGAAATGAGGTTGAAATTTGTGGTGCTAGCTGGGTGTGGTGGCACATACCTGTAATCCCAGCACTTGGAGGCTGAGCAACCGGGCTAGGCTACAGAGTGAGCTCAAGGTCAGCCTGAACTGCATAGGGAGATCCTGTCTCAAAAGACAAAAAAAAGAAAAAAAAAAGAAAGAAATTTGTGATGCTAGGCTGGCAAGACCCAGGCATTTGGGTGATCCAGATAAAATGATTGCTTTATAATAGGCCATGGTTATATTATTTCTTGTACACCTTCCAAGATTTTCTACCTCTTTATAAAACATTCTGCTCTAGGGATGCTTTACTTATGTGTCTATGGAGAAATACACCTGAGCACATGAAGGTGACACAAATTGCTTAGAAAACAAATTGCATTTTAGGTATTTTGCCATGAGGCTTACATTCTTTCATTAACTTCTATTAAAAAACTACTTTAGCGGTTCTAAAATACTAAGTGTCTTAGTGACTTTCTCATGGATGGGACAAAATACCCGACACTGATAAGTTAAAGGAGGAGATATTTATTTGGCTCACCGTTTGTAGAGGTTTCAGTCCAGAGTTGGCTGGCTCCAAGGCAGGGCGTCATGGCAGGGGGGGAAAGAGTTCAAGGTGTAGCAGCCACTGAGGGAGGAGAAGGGAGATACACCCTTAGGCTTCACCTCGGAACATCTCTTTCTCTCTCTCTCTCTCTCTCTCTCTCTCTCTCTCTCTCACACACACACACACACACACACACACACACACACACGCAGCTATAAACCCATCAGTGGGCTAATCCATGTCACACACCCATGATTCAGTCACTTCCCAAAAGCCACACCTGGCAGCAACTCCAGCTTTGAGGGGAACATCTAGATACAAGCCATACCGCTGAGGATAAGTATCTTTACAAAGCAAGGTTAATAGAGATCACATAATTAAGAGAAAATAAGAATCCCCTTAGAAAACACCGTAATGTAACTACCCATAATGCTGCAAACGATGGTACTGGGCTGTTCTCAAAAATGAGTCCTCAAAGAAATATTCTGTGTGGGCTGGGGTTGTAACTCAGCGGTAGAACACTTGCCTAGAATGTGCAAGACGCTGTGTTCAATTTGCAGCAACATGGACACATACACATACCGTGTACCTGACGCTGCAGGGTGTATGTGGGTTTTATGAATAAAAAGATGCATCTGAGGTTTTTTCTTAGGCTAGGGACAGAGACAAGACTGGGAAATAGCAATGCACATTAACCTAAACCCTTTCAAAGGAGAATACTAACGTAATTTAGCTACTGTAAATCCAATGGGAATTTATTGGTCTTTATATTTGACTGGTCCAGGGCAGACTGGCTTTAAGCATAACTGGATTCAGAGATTCCAGTCAACAATGAGTCAAATCTTTCCCTATCTCTGTATTCTGTTTTTCTCATGGTTTGGCCTTATTTCCTCCACTCCAGATAATGCCAACAACTTCAACAACTCCAACAACTCCAAATTCACATCTTTGAAGCTCAGCACTGCTAATAGAGAATTAATTTCTGTTAATCCCTATATATTAATTTCAGGGAAGGATCATGATTGGCCCTGCTAGTGTTACATGTCTACTCGTGAATGGCTGTTACCACAGAGGGGAATAAAACATTGGCTAACTGTGGGTCATATTCATTCCACTTTAGTAATGGAGGGGATAGTGCTAAGAGAAAAGAGATTACTATAATTAAGAGCCCACAAGGTGATATGAAGCAGGAGAGGAATTCTCCAAAACAAATGGGTGTATTGCAAACAAAAATGATAGAAGAAACATAAAGTGTTAAATGCTAACTATAGGGAGCCACAGAACTTAATCTAGAATTTTCGACCTTTCCTTGCTCCATGCCTCAGTTTCTCCAATTTGCTTAGGGGATGTCTGTCAGTCCCTAATCACATGATAACATTTTTTTCTATCCACTGTACTTGATTTATTGCTTTTTTTCTAAACATCTTTGCTTAGTAATATTTACATAAATATTACATTTGTACTTCTACCTCATACCAGGTGTAGTGACACATACCTGTAATCCCAGCACTTGGAGGCAAGAGGACTGTTGAAAGTTCAAGATCAGCCTGGGCTACAAAGTGAGCTCAAAATCTGTAAGCTGCGCAAGCCAGAGAAAAGTCAGCACCTCCTGAGAATCGGCCATGCTGGGACTGACAGGAGAACATCAAGAAGCCAACCAGCCAGGCTTTCCTGTAAACCATGAGAGCCATGTGGGGCCCAGGAAGAGTCAAACAGCACCTCCTGTGAGGCTGAGAATCAAACTCCCCCTCCTGCCTTAAGCAACCAGCTGGTTTGGAGGCCAGGCTGAGTTGATAGCAACTAAGGTACAAAAAGCAACTAAATGTATTGTTTGGTTGATTTTGCAGGCCTGGAGCCAGTGGAGCATCTATTGGGAGGATGACGGTATGCAACATAGCAAATAAGGGGGGGTTTCCTTCTATCTTGTCTTTGAACTCTAATATTGCTCTCAATATTTTGCTTTGTTCTTACTGTTTTGCTTTACTCGGTGTTCTGTTTTAATTGGTTTTATTCTGGTTTGATTTAATTTTGCTATACCTTATGGAATGGACAACTATTGTGAAGATAACAAGATATACTAGGTTAGCTACTGTTGTTTTCCTAGTGTCCTGTGTTGAGGTTCTGCACCAGTTTTGCTGCTTTGTTTTGATTGGCTTTGTTCTGTTTGGTTTTGTTGGATTTTATTATCTTCAAAATTAAAAAAATACAAAAGAAGTTAAAACAAACAAACAAACAAACAAAGTGAGCTCAAGGCCAGCCTTCACTGCATATTGAGACCCTGTCTCAAAGGCAAAGACAAAACAAAAACGAAAAATATGTCCTTCACTGTTACATGCTTAGAAATAGACAATGAATCTTAGTCCCTTTTGCATTGCTATAATAAAATTCCCAAGGCTTCATGCTTTATAAAGAGTTTTATTTATCTCTCAGTTTTGGAGGGTGAAAATTCAAGACTGGGCAGCACCACGTGGTTGGCCACTTGTGAGGGCCTTCTGGCTGCATCCTACCCAGGGGGACAGCATCGCATGATGAAAGTGCAGGGGTGAGAGGGCCCAAGGCAAGGAAGGAAGCCAGAGCACAGCAGGGCTGCTCTTCACAGCAGCCTCTCCTCACAGCAATGAATGCTCCTACCAGCTCAAAAGCATCTCTGACATCAGCACTGATCACTTTGCCAGACTCTTCAAGACTCCCGCTAGACTCCACCTCTTAAAGGGACCGCCACCCCTGTAAAAGCCCTGCATCACAAGCTTTAACGTGAGATTTGCTGGGGATGAAACTTGTCAAACTATTGTAGCTTCTTGGTAGCAAAGAACACAAGGATTAAAAGCCCAGTTTTCTTTTTTTTTTTTTTTTGTCTTTTTCCTTTTTATCGGTACCGGGGATGGAACTCACGACTGCCTGCTTGCAAGGCAGGCGCTTATGCCGCTGAGCTAAATCCCCAGCCCCCAAAAGCCTAGTTTAAAATTTTAGAAAGTTTGAAATCTTTGGAGCTTGATCAAGTGAATTACATTCACCCACTGTAAAATCTCTAACCCTTTTGTTACCTCACGCATTTTCCATTTATTCCATTTTCCACGTATTCTCCTTTTGTGTACATATTTTTTCAGTCCAGAAGACTTTTTTAAAAAAACATTTATGATGCATGTCTACTAATGACAAAGTTTCTTAGCTATGTCTGAAAAATTTTTATTTTGTCTTCATTTATTGTTATTATTTTTGAGATAAGGTCTTGTAAAATTGTTCAAACTGGCCTTGGATTCACTATGTAGCCCAGGCTGGCCTTGAACTCATGGTGATCCTCTTGCCTCAGCCTTCCAAATGGCACAGGCACATGCTCCCATATCTGGCTTGTCTTTATTTTTGAAAAGTGTTGGTGGGGAAGGGAGGGTTTAGCTCAGTGGCTTAAGTGCCTGCTTGGTAAGTGTGAGATTGTGAGTTCGAGCCCTGTACCAAAAAAAAAAAAAAAAAAAAAAAAAAAGCGTTTCCCTAGGCACAAAATTCTAGGTTGAGGGTTTTGTTTGCTTTTGCTCTGTTTTTTAATTTTCTTTTCATACTTTAAAGATATTACTATACTAACTTCTTTTTTTTTTTTTATCGGTACTGGGGATCGAACTCACGACCACCTGCTTGCAAGGCAGGTGCTTATGCCACTGAGCTAAATCCCCAGGCCCAACTATACTAACTTCTAAATTTCATCCTTTCCAGTGAGAAATCATCTTATTCTTCTCAGATCCATAATTACATGAGCTGACCCCCACAATCACTCTTTCTCCAGATAGATAGAGAGACAGATAGATAGGGTTTGTAGACCTGTCCCATTAGTTCTCTTTCTCTGGAGATTCTAATACAAGTATACTTCTTGATGTCCATGTATTACAAAGTGTTTCCACTCCGCTGTTAGGATAGCAACCTCATCTGCTCTCCGTGAGACCAGTGGTGAGCTGAATCACTCCACCTTTACTTTCAGATGGTTCTTTCTCTAGCTTTTGGTGGTTTTCTCAATGCAGGCTCCTGAACATCCCTAGGCAATCAAAAGAGCTTCCACCTTAAGCAGGTCTCTCCTTTCTGGTATTTATTCTTTGCAGTGTGACCCGGGCCCGCCGAGTCAACGTAGACACTAGAGGGGGAGTGGGGATGAGAAGGGACAAGAGACTCGAAGAATGGAGACAAGACAGGATCGTGATCAAGTATCGCTTATTCAAAGAAAGAGTAACGAATATACAGGATATTGGGGGAGGAGGGAGTTGGGTTCCTAGAGGTCAGCAGGTAACTTAGCAACAGTGGCAAGATAGAGGGTTGGGGGCTCATAAGGCGGATTGATTAACACAATCCCTGAATGGGCCAAACAGGCTAGGCAAGGAGAGAAGCTTAACTATCAAACTTAACTCCTAGAGGGGTTAACATGGCTGCTGCCTGCAGATATAAGGTGGCAGCCGATTACAGGGCTTCCCACATCAGTAGGTTATAGTCTCCCTGGCTTTCCAAGACTCTCAGCTCCACCTCCTCAACTCAGGGGCCCACTGGGCTTCTCCTCCCTGTGCAGGCAGTAAGGCAGGGGAAATAGCAAAGGTCTGGTCATTTGTTCCCACCTCTCTCTCTCTCTCTCTCTTTTTTTTTTTTTTTTTTCCTTTTTTATCGGTACCCGGAATCGAACTCAAGACGGTGTGCTTGCAAGGCAGGTACTTATGCTGCTGAGCTAAATCCCTAGGCCCTCCCACCTCTCTTGTATCATGTGCTATTGCCACATTCTGCTAATATTGCCCAATGTTTAGAATTATTGTTCGTATTTTGTTTTCTTTCTCAGAGTTGGGGATTGAACTGAGGGCTTCATGCATGTTAGATATCTACTACTGAGCTATATCCCCGGACCCTGGTTTTTCTGTTTTTAGGCAACAGAGTAAATCTAGTATATAATACTCTGACCTTCTTGATCAAGATTGGAAGTCAAATTCTTGTTTATCCCAGTCCTAGTTAGATTTTCTGCTATTCACAGTTAAAAAGCATTTTTAATGATGTGCTCCCTGTGCAGTCATTTAAGTGGTACATACATATTCTGAGTAAAACGTATTTTTTTCTTTTGTGTGTGTGTGTGTTATTAGAGACTGAACTTAGCCCTATACAACCAAACTACATCCCCAGGCTTTATTATTATTTATTTAAGCAAAGTTTTGCTACTTTTAAGTTGCTCACACTGGCCTTGAATTGTGATCTGCCTACCTCCAATTTGTGCATCACACAGAGTTTTTCAGAAGAACAAAATCAGGGGCTGGGGATTTAGCTCAGCAGCATAAGCGCCTGCCTTGCAAGCAGGCAGTTGTGAGTTCGATCCCTGGTACCGATAAAAAGGAAAAAGACAAAAAAAAAAAAAAAAAAAAAAAAAAAGAAGAACAAAATCAATAGAAAAACGTGTGTATAATTGTGCACAGATATTTATTAGGTAGGCTTACAGGATAGGGGGTGGTAGAAGAATTGACTGTGGCTTCTGAGCTCTGGGAAGCTTGAGACTCCAGCAGAGGCCCAAAAAGATGAAAGGCACAGAACAAGAGGGACAAGGCTGCAGCACCAATCCAAGGTCAAAAGCCTGAAACTCACGGTAGAGTCCCCAGTGTGAGTCCACACTAGAGGGCTAGGGAACTGGAGCCCGCACCCAAAGGCAATGAAAAGGTTGGAGCTCTTCCAAAACCAGAACATTTCCTTCCTCTTTCCCTTCTTATTCTATCCAGACCATATGCCTATCGGTGGATGCTACTATATTTTAGGTGGGTCTTCTCTCCTCAGTTTTCTGGCCTTCATGTCAATCATAGAGACACACCCAGAGCTGTGCTTTACAAAACCTCTAGGCAGTTCTTACTCAAGTCCTGTCGACATACTGCAATTAACTGTCACATCTTCCAAGTAGTTTTGGATAACAGGCAGGCACTACTGTACCCAGAACTAAAAGACAATATTTACTTTTTAAAAAACAAAGAACAAAATCATTGTACATGGTGATATACTAAAATCATCATATTGGAAGGGCACAGGTAATACAATAAAAATAAGAAAACAAAATGGGAATGACACTGGAAATAGAGGCCAATAAGTCTCATTTTTCCAAAGATATAATTACATAAGAACACTTAAGAGATTCTACCAAAAATAAACCTTATCTATAATTAATAAGAAAATTTATAGCAAACTTAAAAATAGCTTTTCTTTAAGTCAGGAATAACTTCTTGGAAAGGGTAATAAAAAAGTCATTTTGTTTATCAGTAAACTATGAATACATAGAAAAAGAGTGGTGATGTGTACTTATGGCCCCAGCACTGGGGAGGCTGAGGCAGGAGGCTTGCCATGAGTTTGAGGGCACCCTGGGCTATGCCTGAGTTTAAGGCCAGTCTGAACTGTGTAGCTAAATCCTATCTTTAAAAAAAAGTCAAAGAAAAAAGAAAGAAAGATAGATTTATTAACATAAGCACATATCTGATGAAAAAGGCAGAAACATTTCACTGAAGGAACACAAAACAAAAGTTTTGTAATCATCATATATAAGATCCATGTTTGGAAACACCATTTCCAAATATTTCCAAGGGAGTGTCTTAGAGATTTTTTTTCTCAAAATCGACCAAAACATAAAACTGAGCAGCTAAAGACTGACAATGATCAATTATTTAGAAAATAGCACCTGGGGTTCCCAGTTTTCTCTGGTTCTTAACCCAGTGGGTGCTCCATTTGACCTCCTGCAGTGGCTGTTAGCATATCTCAATATTTCATATTTGTCTATTGCACTTGGCAAAGGCTGAGTTGCCAGATGCTATGTAGAGTTGTTCTTTGGGGCACACATGGTTAACAAGTGAGTTGACAAAGCCGTGGACAAATCTAAGATGTCGGTGACGAGCTCCCACGTAAAGTAGGTTAAATGAGACAAGTGGTGAGTGGATTTTGACTCGTGTGGTTGTTTTAGTAAGTTTGTAAATATTAGCATTTATCTCCAGTGAATTTCTGAAAATCTTAATATCACTGTAGTAGTCAAGGAAGTTTTCTTTATAGAAGCACAAAAATCCACACTGTAACAAGAACTGCCTGAGATGGCGGTAAAAACCTGCTAGGTTAGTGTTTACCAGAGGCCAGAACTTGTATTGATTGCATCATGATTAACAAAGAACTTTTAATAGTACAAATCCTCTGGCCCTACACATACCTTCTGAATCACACTATTTTGGAAAGTGCCCAGAATTTTGTATTTTGCAAAAAACTCTCTCAGTGGGTTCAGTGACACAGCCACTTTTAGAATTTCTGGCCTAGTTTGGAAGATTCCATACCCCTGAATATCTTTCCTGTATTCTTACCACAATGCTTGAAATTTCCATGTTACTCTTAAGCTACTGAACATTATGACTCATGTGAAAATGTCAGGGATATGATTTTTTTTTTTTTTGAGACAAAGTTTTGCTATGCAGTTTAGGCTGGCCTTGAACTCTGCAGCCCAGGCTGGGCTTGTGCTAGGATTACAGGCATGCACCGCCATGTCCAATTGCTTGTCAGTGATATATATTAATCAGGACTTCAGTTGCAAATGATAGAAATTCAAGAAAACTGGCAACAACTGAAAACACAGAGACAAAATTTTTCAGTTACTTCTCAAGTCATTTTTTGGGGGATTGAGTCTTTCTCTTTCTTAGAAAGTTCTCTCTCCATTCAATGGGTAAGAAAGCCATTATCATCTAAGATTCACAATTCCATGTGGGAGCAGTGTGAGGGGTGGGGGTGGACAAAAACAAAAGAAACAATTTTAATATCTGGCATAAGAATTCCAGAAGAAACTCTGACCAATCATGGATCATGTGGTTATCACTGAGTTGGAAAAGGATGTGTCAGGCCTTGTCTGAACCATCTCAAAGAGGTTCTTTTTAGAAAACAAGGGGGAAAAAGAGGAATCAAGATATATTATGTACATATACAAATTCCTGATGAGGAATCTGATCATTATGTATACCTAAATTATACTAATAAACATTTTTTCTTTTCAAATCTATTTTATTTTAGAGAAAAAAAACAAAACTTCAAAACACAATAAGGGGGCCAGGGATTTAGCTCAGTGGCTTAAGCACCTGCCTGGCAAATGTGAGGTTGTGAGTTTGATCCCTGGCACCAAAAACAAAACAAAACAAAACAAAACTCAGAGTGCAAAACACAATAAGGGGATAAGAATAGTATATACATTGCATGTTACATATGTTAAATATATATACATATGTTGTTTCTTTCAGCTTCTCACATTAGTGAGACAATAGGATGTTTACACATACATGTCTGATTTATTTCACTTATGTGATTCAAGTTGCATCCATTTACCTATAAAAGTCTCAAGTTTGTCCTTCTTTATTGTTGAGTAATTTAGCCATTCCTCACTTTATGGACACTTAGGTTGTTTCCAACATCTGGCTATTATACATTGTGCTGCTATAAACATGGGTGCACAATTGTATCATTGTGGTAGGATGTTTTTAATTCTTCTGGGAAGATACACAGAAGGGGAACAGCTGTGTCAAATGGGACCTGCAATCCTACTTGTTTGAGGAATTTTTACACTGAATTCCACAGTGGATGCACGAGTCTACACTCCCACCAACAGTGCAGATGGGTTCTTTTTACACCACAGCCCCTCTAGCATTTGTTGTTGGTTGATTTCTTGACAACAGCCATTTTTCTGGGGTGAGGTGGAATCTCAGTGTTTTAATTTGCTTCTCTTGAATGACCAATGATGCTGAGCACTTTTTCATGTATTTATTTGCTGTTTGTACTGCTTCATCTGAGAAGTGTGTGTTCATCTCAGATGCTCATTTTTGGATTGGGTCTTTAAAAATCTGGGAGGACTGATTTTTTTTTTTCAGTTCTTTTATGTTCTCAATAGTAATCCTGAGGTACATCTAGCAAACATTGTCTCCCACATTGTGGGTTGTCTCTTCAATCTGTTGGTGGTTTCTCTTGTTGTGTAAAAGCTTTTCAGTAAGATGCGATCCCATTTGTTGATTCTTTGTGATAGTTCCTGTACAATCAGGATTTTGTTCATAAAGTCTTCAAGACTTTTACCTGCTCTATCTTCCAGCAGGTTTAATGTTTCTGTTTTAATGTTTAGATCTTTGATCCATTCTGAATTTAGTTTAGTGCATGGTAAAAGATATGGGTCCAATTTTAATCTTTGGCATGTGCAGAGCCATTTTTCCAACCCAGTTTATTAAAGAGGCTTTCTTTTTTCCAGTGAATGTGTTTGGCACCTTTGTTAAAGATAAGGTGGCTTAGAGTGTCTGGAGAAGCTTCTGTGTCTTCTAATCTGTTCCACTGATCTTCAGGTCTTTTTTGTTGTTGCTGTTATTGTTGTTTAGTTGTTTGTCAGTACCATGCTCTTTTTTTTTTTATCGGTACGGGGATTGAACTCACGACCGCCTGCTTGCAAGGCAGGTGCTTATGCCACCGAGCTAAGTCCCCAGCCCCACCATGCTCTTTTTATCTCAGTAGCTTTATAGTATAATTTCAAGTCAGGGACTGTGATAACTCCTGTCTGGCCTTTGTCACCTAGGATTGCCTTTGCTGTTCTAGGTCTCTTCTGGTTCCAGATGAATTTTAGGATTATTTTCTCTTAATTCTGTGGAATTTTGGTTGGGAATGCATTGAATCTGTGTAAGAGTTTTAGAAGTATAGCCATTTTCACTACACTGGTCCTTCCTACCCAAGAACATGGGATATCTCTTCCTTTTCTAATATCTTCTTTAATCTACTTTTTCAGAGAAGTATAGTTTTCAATATAGTCTTTTACATTTTTGTTAAATTGATTCCTAGGTATTTCATTTCTGGGGGTGCTATTGTGAAAAGTGTTGCTTTCCTATTTTCTCAGTGAGTTTGTTATTCGTGTACAGGAATGCTACTGATTTTGAGTGTTAACTTTGTATCCAGCTATGCTACTGAATTTGCTTATTAAATCTAGTAATTTTTAGTGGAGTTTTTGGGGTCTTCTATGTAGAGTATCATGTCATCTGCAAATAAAGATAGTTTAACTTTTTCTCTTCCCATCTTTATTCTATTTATTCTTACTCTTATCTAATTGCTCTGGCTAAAGTTTCCAGGACTGTGTTGAATGAGTGGATATCCTTGTTCCTGATTTTAAAGTGAAAGCTTTCAGTTTTTGTCCATTTAGTATGATGGTGGCTGGTGGTTTGTCATAGATAGCTTTTACCAGATTGAGATAAAAATTATCTATTTCAATTTTCTGTAGGATTTTTATCATGAAGGGGTGTGGGACTTTGTCAAAAGCTTTTTCTGCATATACTGAGATGATCATATGATTTTTTACCTTGACTCTGTTAATATCGTGTATTTCGTTTATTGATTTACATATGTTGAACCATCCCTACATCCCTGGGATGAATCTCATTTGATCATGATATGTAATCTTGATAATTTGCTGTATTCTGTTTGCCAGTATGTTATTGAGGATTTCTGCATCTATGTTCATTAGGGAAATTGGCTTGTAATTCTCTTTCTTAGTTGGTTTCTTCTCTGGTTTTGGCATCAGGGTAATGCTTGCTTCCAGGAATAAATTTGGGAGTATTTATTCCCTTTCAGTTTCATTAAAGAGTTTGAGAAGTAGGTGGTGTTAGGTCTTCTCTAAATTTCTTAGAATTTATAGTAAATCCATCAGGGCCAGGGCTTTTCTTTGTTGATAGATTTTTTAATTACATCTTTGATTTCATTGATTGATATTGCTTTATTTAGGGTGTTTATATCGTCTTGATTCAGCTTTGGTAATTCATATGTATTAGGAATCTGTCCATTTCTTCTGTATTTTCCATTTTTTGAATACAAGTTTTCAAAATAGGTATCGATGATCTTCTGGATATCTGTAGGGTATGTTATGATTTCACACTTTTTATTCCTAATTGCATGGATTTGAGTCTTTTACTTCCTTTTTTGATAAGGTTGGATAAGGGTTTGTTAATTTTATTTAATCTTTCAAAAAACCAACTCTTCCATTCACCAATGCTTTATATCATTGTTTTAGTTTCCAATTAATTTCTGCTCTGATCTTATAATTTCCTCTCTTGTGTAAGTTTTTGGTGTAGCCTGCTTTTCTCTTTCTAGAAGTTTGAGATTCACCATTAACTTGTTTATATGTACTTGCTTTTTTCCCCCTTATATACAGGTATTCACCACTACAAAGTTTCCTCTTAGGACTGCTTTCATTGAGTCCCACAAGTTCTGGTATGCTGTACAGTCATTATCATTCAACTGTAAAAGCTATCTAATTTCTTTTTTAATTCCATCTGTGACCCACTAGTTGTCCAGGAGGGTGCTATTTAATTTCCATGTGTTTATGAAGTTCTTGTAGTTTCCATTGCCATGGATTTCCAAACTCAATGCACTGCGGTCTGATAGTATGCATGGAATAATTTCATTTCCTTTGCATTTACTTAAGCATATTCTATGAGCCAGTATGTGTTCTATTTTGGAGAATGTGCCTTGTGCAGCTGAGAAGAATGTGTATTCTGATGTTGTGGGGTGGAACACTCTGTACACATCTGCTAAGCCCATTTGTTCAAAAGTTTGGTTCAGTTCTAGTATTTCATTATTGATTTTTTGGTCTAGTTGATGTGTTTTTTTGTGACAGTAGGGTATCGAGATCTCCAATTGTTTTAGGGATTATTTGATTTTTTTTTATGACCCTTAGTATTTGTTTTAACATTAGCTTTTCTACCAAAGCTTTTCAAGTCACAGATACTTCCTCCACCTGAGAGTTACATAGGCCTTCCCAGATTCTAGCAGGTGACACAAAGATCCCACTCCTTGATGGAGAAATGTCAGAAGTCTCTCATAATAAGGAAAATATCTGCAAAAGCTGGCAAATAGCCTCAGAGAAGGTAGGCCCCTAAGGGCTAGACTATGATTTTTTGTCTAAAGACACTGATTTAGTTAGACATGGTGGTGCATGTCTGTAATCCCAACATTCTACGAAGCTAAGACCCAGCCTCAGCAACTTAGAAACTTAGCAAGATCCTGTTTCAAAATATATAAAGGATGGGGCTCAGTATGAAGGCCTTTGGTTCAATTCCTAGTACCACACACACACACACTTTTAGCAGATTAGTATTATGTGACAAGGCTGCAGAGAAAATGATAAATGTCAGGAGAGTACATAGGAAAGAACTCACTCAAAAACAAGAAAAAATACATTTGAAAGAGTGTATGCACATTTACATGACTTATTACAGTATGTTGTTATATTTGGTCTGTTTTATTACTGTTAGCCTCTTATTCTGCCTAACTTAGAAGTATAACTTTATCATATTATGAATGTACTGTACTATATAGGAAAAAGCACAGCATTATAGGTCCGGTATTACCTGTACCTGGGGGTTTGGATCGACATCTCCAACAGATGAAAGAGGACTGCTGTGAAATAAAGAATTGGTGGGGCTGGGGATTTAGCTCAGCGGCATAAGTACCTGCCTTGCAAGCAGGCAGTCGTGAGTTCGATCCCTGGTACTGATAAAAAGGAAAAAGACAAAAAAAAAAAAAAAAGATTTGGTGCTTATGAGCTCTGAGCAGTCCAGTCTGAAGGTCAGCAGCTCAGGATCAGAAAGAGCTGGTATTTGTGTTTACATCTGAAGTAGGGGGGAAAAAAGCCCATTTTAAAGGCAGCCATGCAGGCATGACTTTTGTCTTAAATAGGGAAGAATCACCTTTTTTTTTTTTTTGTCATATTCAGGTTTCTGGCTGCCTGGATGAAGGCTGTCTCACATTAGGAAAGGTACTCTTATTATTTGGTCTACTTAAATGTTAATCTTATCCAATAACCTCCTCCCAGAAAAACTCAGAACAATATTTGACCAACTATCTTGGCACCGCACAGGCCAGTCAAACTGACACAAATTAACCAGCATGCAGAGCAAATAAATCTCTCTTATGGTTAGGGCAGTTTGAGATAGGTTTTTGATTCCTTTTTAATCATAAGAAACATAATTATATTTATCGATATTTACTGTTTTAGAAAAAAATAAATGCTTTATATATTTATTAGGTCATTTGAAAACAATAATAAACTCATCATGTGTTAACATACTTTTATAAAAAATAATGTGGATCCCTTGAAAGTGTCTCAGAGACCCTAAAGGGTTCCCTAGGTCATTCTTTGAGAATCATAGGTCCATGCTGCTCAGTTCCTTACCTCAATCATATCATTTTGTAGCAATCATTGCTTATTTTGGCTGGGCAATACCACACCCATCTTTGGTAACAAAATCTTTTTTTTAATTAAATTTATTCGTGCAAATCAAAATTCCAATAGCATACCTCACAGAATTAGAGAAAATAATCTTAAAATTCATCTGGAACCATAAGAGACCTTGAACAGAAGAGGCAATCCTGGGCAACAAAGGCAAGATGGGTTATCACCATCTCTAACTTAGCATAAAGGACAAGACACAGCCTGGCCTCAGGTGTGGGAAGAGCATCGTCCTTGTCCCTGCCCTACCCTACCTACCCTGTGTGCTCTGTCCTCGGAGGAGCCCAGTGCTCAGTGACGCCTGAGAGGTGATGAGCATACGCCTTGCCACCTTGCTGTGCAGCCACAGGGTCTGGGAGAACTCAGCAGGTGGCAAGATAGGAACTGTGAAAGTTGGTGGCAGATCACCTTCTCATGACCTGCCATGGAGTTATTGTGGTCATCCTGGTGGCTGTGCTGATCATTGTCATTGGAGGCTGCAGCAGCCTGGGATGTGGGCAGAGATGTTAAGAGAAACATATGGATCAGGACTCCCCCGTGGTAACCAGCACAGGCAGGGAGAAGCAGCCAGCCCAGCTCCCACACACATGCAGGCTGCCATCTGTACTCTCCCACTGGTAGCCAGCAAGGGCCAGGAGAACGAGCCAGCCAAGCCTGGGAGATGCCATGAGTATCTGGAGAAACCCAGGTGCCTGATCCATCCTCCTACATTGTGGACAGGTAGCCAATGTGGGAAGAACCTGGGACCCCACAACCCACTTGTCCAGAGCAACCCAGGAAAATGTCAGTGAAGGAGCAAAAGGCAATCTCTCGTCTCAAGGCCAAACAGAACAAGTCCAGGAGAGATGGACATGAAAGAAAGTGGAAGTTGCACACCTAAAATTTCTGGAATGATGGCAACTGAAGTAAAGAAACTACTTCATGAGGCTGTAAAAGAAATCAGATCAAAAATAATATCTCAGTAAAAGAAGAAATGACAAACATGATAAAGGGATAAAAAAAGGGATCGCTAATCACATCTGATGAAGACAGATAGAAAAAATGAAGAGCATAGAAGAATGAGGGAAAACTTGAATGAACAATATAGAGAAGAATTAGAATGCATGAAACAGACTCAAAGAGATATCTGGGAAATTAAAAACTCCATTTAAAGCTGGCAAAACTGGTTGGGGATTTAGCTCAGCGGCTTAAGCGCCTGCCTTGCAAGCAGGCAGTCGTGAGTTCAATCCCCGGTACTGATAAAAAGGAAAAAGACAAAAAAAAAAAGCTGGCAAAACTGCTTGAAAAAACTGAAGACAGACTTTCTAACCTTGAACACAGGATGGTAGCTAGTGATTGTGAAAGAAAAGATCTATTAAAAATAACAAGGAATTAGGAAATAATTCAATGGTGCAAGATGATACAAAGAAAAATAATTTAAGAATGATAGGTATCAACTAAAAAGCAGGAGTCAACACAAATGACATAGACTATTTACAGAATAACAGAGAACTTCCAAAGCATGTTAAAAAGTCCTGACATGCAGGTAAGTGAGGCATATGGAACTCCAACTAGCCATAACCAAAGTAAATCTACACCCAGACAGATAGTAATCAAGATCCCAGGCATTCAGCACAAGAACACAATATTAAAAGCTGTTAGAGAGATCTGGGGTGCCCTCACTGGCCTCTCTGCGTGTCTGGAGGACTCTGGATTTCTGCGCCCAGACTGCTGGAGTTCCCTCAGGCTTCCAGGTGCAGTGAAGGAGAGAGGTGGGTTTAAGGCTTCCACATCAGCCTCCCCATTCCTGGCTTCATTTGGAGACCTGCTGAGCTTCCGATAGGTGGGCTGGCCCACACTACCAGCCTAGCCCAGCCTGTTTAGCTGCCGCACCTGGCCACAGGTCTGCAGAGGAGGAGCTGGGCAGATCTGGGGTGCCCTCACTGGCCTCTCTGCGTGTCTGGAGGACTCTGGATTTCTGCGCCCAGACTGCTGGAGTTCCCTCAGGCTTCCAGGTGCAGTGAAGGAGAGAGGTGGGTTTAAGGCTTCCACATCAGCCTCCCCATTCCCGGCTTCATTTGGAGACCTGCTGAGCTCCCAATAGGTGGGCTGGCCCACACTACCAGCCTAGCCCAGCCTGTTTAGCTGCCGCGCCTGGCCATAGGCCTGCAGAGGAGGAGCTGGGCAGATCTGGGGTGCCCTCACTGGCCTCTCTGCGTGTCTGGAGGACTCTGGATTTCTGCGCCCAGACTGCTGGAGTTCCCTCAGGCTTCCAGGTGCAGTGAAGGCGAGAGGTGGGTTTGAGGCTTCCACATTAGCCTCCCCATTCCTGGCTTCATTTGGAGACCTGCTGAGCTCCCGATAGGTGGGCTGGCCCACACAACCAGCCTAGCCCAGCCTGTTTAGCAGCCGCGCCTGGCCATAGGTCTGCAGAGGAGGAGCTGGGCAGATCTGGGGTGCCCTCACTGGCCTCTCTGCGTGTCTGGAGGACTCTGGATTTCTGCGCCCAGACTGCTGGAGTTCCCTCAGGCTTCCAGGTGCAGTGAAGGAGAGAGGTGGGTTTAAGGCTTCCACATCAGCCTCCCCATTCCCGGCTTCATTTGGAGACCTGCTGAGCTCCCAATAGGTGGGCTGGCCCACACTACCAGCCTAGCCCAGCCTGTTTAGCTGCCGCGCCTGGCCATAGGCCTGCAGAGGAGGAGCTGGGCAGATCTGGGGTGCCCTCACTGGCCTCTCTGCGTGTCTGGAGGACTGTGGATATCTCTGCAACCAGGGAGGGTCCACAGGTTCCTGAAGCACTGCGGCCTGTGGTGAGTACCCTAACCCGGCTGCGATTGAAGAACTGTGGAGCTTCCAAGGGGCAGGTGGGCGCACAGTGTCCCTGAGGCCCAGCTTGTCTGGAACTGCGGAGTTCTGAGCAGGCAGAGGAGGGCCACTGGTTCTGTAGGCCTAATGGCTTGGAGTAGCGCGGCGCCAGAGTCCCAGTAGCTCCAAACATAGAAGGGGATTTTCAACAGATCCTGAGGAAGCTTTCAAGTAACACTTGAAACACAGAAATATAGGAAAATGACAAAACGAAAGACCAAATTACAACCTCAAACCTCCAGCCCATCTCAAGAAACCCTAGGAGCGATGTATATAGAAGAAAATATATCCCATCCACCTCATATATCAGACACAATAGCCACTGAAATTGACAAGCAACTCCAGGAAGCTTTAAAGAAATTCAAACTCGAAATAATCTCCCAGATAAAAGAAGAAATGATAAAAGAAATGAAAGAGATTCTAAATATATCTAAAGAAAACACAGATAAAAAATTGGAGGAACTAAACAAAAAGATAGAATCCCTAGACGAGCAATATAAGAAACAAACAGAATACATAATGCAGATGCACAGAGATATACAGGAAATAAAAAACTCCACTGAAAGTTGTAAAAACCGCCTTAATGAAAGTGAAGATAGAATTTCAGACCTTGAAGACAGGATTGCAGCTAGTGAACAGGAAAGGAAAGATCTTTTGAAAATAACAAGGAACCAGGAAACAACAATTCAACAACTGCAAGACGATGCAAAGAAGAATAACATAAGAATGATAGGGATTAATGAAAGAGAGGGAGACAACATGAAGGATGTCAGGAGGATATTTAGAGAAGTAATAGCTGAAAATTTCCCAAGCATGAGATCAGAAACTGACATCAGGATCAGTGAAGCATATAGAACTCCAAACAGTCATAACCAAAATAAAACTACACCCAGACATATAATAGTCACCATCCCAGAAATCCAACACAAGAATAGATTATTAAAAGCTGTCAGAGAGAAAAGACAAATCACTTATAAAGGAAAACCTATCAGAATCACAGCAGACTTCTCAGCACAAACGATAAAGTCAAGAAGAGCATGGAGTGAAGTATTCCAGATCCTAAAGCAAAATGATTTCCAACCAAGACTGATATATCCTGCAAAACTATCATTCAAAATAGATGGTGCAATACGATACTTCCATGACAAAGAACAGCTGAAGAACTTCATGAACACCAAACCAACCCTGCAAAAAATATTGAAAGACAGTTTAGATACACAAAGGAAAAAACCACTAAGCAAAGCAAATAATTAAACAGAACCGAAAGATAAAGATGCAACAGCAGAGAGATAAAATTCCTACAATTAACCAGCATTTAACAGTAATAACCATTAATGTAAATGGTCTCAATGCACCAATCAAAAGAAACAGACTAGCAGAATGGATCAAGAAACAAAATCCAACCATATGCTGTTTACAGGAAACCCATCTAACCCAGAAAGATACTCACAGACTGAAAGTCAAAGGATGGAAAACAATTCTTCATGCAGCAGGAATCCAAAAAAAGGCAGGAGTAGCCATTCTGTTTGCAGACAACGTGAACTTTAAACCAACAATGACCATAAAGGACAAAGAAGGTCACTACATACTCGTAAGGGGAAAACTCCAAGAGGAAGAGATAACTATCTTAAATATATACGCACCAAACTCCAGAGCACCCAGTTATATAAAACAATTATTAACAGAAATGAAAACTCAAATTATCAGTAACACAATTGTAACAGGAGACCTTAATACACCACTGACACCAAGGGACAGATCAACCAGACAGAAAATGAGCAAAGAAATAACAGAACTGAATCACACCTGTGAACAAATGGGTTTGATAGACATATACAGAATGTTCCACCCAACAACATCAGAATACACATTCTTCTCAGCAGTACATGGATCATTTTCTAAAATAGACCATATATTAGCTCACAGAACATATTTAAGCAAATGCAAAAGAGTTGAAATCATCCCTTGCATATTATCGGATCATAGCGCTCTGAAATTAGAAATTAATGACAAAGGATACTGCAAAAATTCCGCAAACACATGGAAACTAAATAACACACTCTTGAGTAATCAGTGGGTCACAGAAGAAATTAAAGAAGAAATTAAACAATACCTAAAAGAAAATGAAAATGCAGATACAACTTACCGGAATCTGTGGGATGCAATGAAAGCCGTTCTGAGAGGAAAATTTATTGCACTGAGTTCCCACATCAGGAAAACAGAACGAATACAAGTAAATAACTTGATGCTACACCTCAAACAGCTAGAAAAAGAAGAGCAAGTCAAGCCCAAAGCCAAAAGAAGAGAGGAAATTATAAGAATCAGAGCAGAAATCAATGCAATAGAGACTAAGAAAACAATCCAAAGAATCAACGAATCAAAGAGTTGGTTCTTTGAAAGAATAAATAAAATCGATAAGCCCCTAGCCAACCTTATTAAAAAAAGGAAAGAAAAAGCTCAAATTCATGCAATAAGAAATGAAAAAGGAGAAATCACTACAGACCCAATAGAAATACAGAGGATCATCAACACCTATTTCGAAAACCTCTACTCTCAAAAGTTTGATAACACAGAAGAAATAGACAGATTCTTAGAAGCATATGAAGTACCAAAGCTAGATCAAGAGGATATAAAACTGTTGAATAACCCAATCTCTGCTAATGAAATTGAGAATGTAATTGGGTCCTTGCCCACCAAGAAGAGCCCAGGCCCAGATGGATTCACTGCAGAATTCTACAAGAAATATAAAGAAGACCTAATGCCGACACTCCTCAAACTATTCAATGAAATTGAAAGGGAAGCAATCCTTCCTAAGTCATTCCTGGAAGCAAATATTACTCTAGTACCAAAACCTGAGAAAGACCCAACTATAAAAGAGAACTATAGACCGATCTCCCTAATGAACACAGATGCAAAAATCCTCAATAAAATATTGGCAAATAGGATCCAGCAAATCATCAAGAAGATTATACACCATGACCAGGTGGGATTCATCCCAGGAATGCAAGGATGGTTCAACATATGCAAATCAATAAATGTAATCCACCATATCAATAAAGCCAAAAATAAGAATCACATGATCATCTCTATAGATGCAGAAAAAGCCTTCGATAAGGTCCAACACTTATTCATGATAAGAACTTTACAGAAAATTGGAATAAATGGTCTTTACCTCAATATAATAAAGGCCATTTATGACAAACCAACAGCCAGCATCATACTAAATGGCCAAAAATTGAAAGCCTTTACTTTAAAATCGGGTACAAGACAAGGATGTCCTTTATCACCACTCCTATTTAATATAGTACTGGAAGTACTAGCCAGAGCAATTAGGCAAGAAAGAGAAATAAAAGGGGTAAAGATAGGAAAAGAAGAAGTTAAATTATCATTGTTTGCAGATGACATGATACTCTACATAGAAGACCCCCTAAACTCCATTGAAATACTCTTAGATACAATAAATAAATTCAGTAATGTGGCTGGATACAAAATCAATACTCAGAAATCAATAGCATTCCTATACACGAACAACAAAATTACAGAGAGGGAAATAAGAGAAACTGGACTATTCACATTAGCAAGCAAAAAAATGAAATATTTAGGAATTACTCTTACGAAAGAAGTGAAAGACTTATACAGTGAAAATTATAATACACTGAAAAAGGAAATTGAAGATGATCTCAGAAAATGGAAAGACATCCCTTGCTCATGGATAGGAAGAACAAACATTGTGAAAATGGCCATTCTCCCAAAACTGTTATACAGATTCAATGCAATCCCAATAGAAATACCATCAACATACCTTATAGATCTAGAGAAATCACTCCTAAATTTCATCTGGAACCAGAAGAGACCTAGAATCGCAAAGGCAATTCTAAGCAGCAAAGACAAAGCAGGAGGCATCACAATCCCTGACTTGAAGTTATACTACAAAGCAACAGTAGTAAAATCAACATGGTATTGGAATCAAAACAGAGCTGAAGATCAGTGGAATAGATTAGAAGATACAACCACAACTACGAACACACTCAACCACCTTATTTTTGATAAAGGAGCCAAGCAGGTTCACTGGAAGAACGACAGTCTCTTTAATAAATGGTGCTGGAAAAACTGGCTCTCCATTTGCCGAAAACTAAAGCTAGACCCATGTCTATCACCATGTACTAAATTAAAATGTAAATGGGTCAAAGATCTGAATATTAAAACAGAAACACTAAATCTATTGGAAGACAAAATAGGTAGAAACCTTGGAGACATAGGAGTAGGTAAAGAATTCATGAACAGGACTCAAACCGCACGGGAAATACTTCCCAGAATCAATAACTGGGACCACTTCTTATTAAAAAGTTTCTGCATGTCAAAAGAAATCTCCAGCATAGTGAAAAGAAAACCCACAAACTGGGAAAAGATTTTAGTGAACTCTCTCTCAGACAAGGGCCTCTTGTCTAAAACATATAAAGAATTAAAGAAACTCAGACCTCCGAAATTCAAAGATCCAATCCAAAAATGGGCTTCTGAGATGAATATGCAATTCTCAGATGAAGAAATGCAAATGGCAAATAAATACATGAAAAAATGCTCATCATCATTGGTCATTAGAGAAATGCAAATTAAAACCACACTGAGATACCATCTCACTCCTGAAAGAATGGCCAGGATCAAGAAAACCGACAACAAATGCTGGAGAGGCTGTGGGGAAAAAGGAACTCTCCTGCACTGCTGGTGGGAGTGTAGACTGGTACAGCCTTTGTGGAGATCTGTCTGGAGATTTCTCAAAAAGTTGGGACTGGAAATCCCATTTATTCCAGCTATTCCACTTCTAGGCATATTCCCAGAAGAACTGAAAGCATCATACCACAGTGATATATGTGCACCTATGTTTATAGCAGCACAATTTGTAATCGCCAGATCTTGGAAACAACCCAAGTGCCCATCAACTGAGGAATGGATAAAAAACTTGTGGTATTTCTATACAATGGAGTATTATTCAGCTATAAAGAAGGATCACATTGAGATATTTATCAATAAATGGGCACAGCTTGAGACCATACTCATAAGTGAAATAAATCAATCTCGCATGTGTGAATACCGAATAGTTTCCCTAATGTAAGTAATGATTCAAATATATAAAAATATGTGGTAATCATGATTCCCCATTAGGTGGCCTTGAAGCCTTATAAAGTTTTCACTCATTAATTAGAAAGGCTTTATTCTGGGCTTCTTGATATGAAAATATTTGAAGCTAGAGTATATGAAGTTTTACCCAAATATTTCAAGGAAAAAGACACTATGGTAACTACTATTAAGTCAGGTTATAAGGTGGTGAAGTACTAGGTTATTGAAACAGTCATGCTGTGACCTCTATTGTTATATTGTTATGTCCTGTTTTATCTCAATCTCCCCCTTATTGTTTCAAAAAAAAATTATTTAGTCATTTCTTATGTTTGTCTTAATTAAAGAAAAAATTCAAAAAAATTAGGATATATAAATAGTAACTCTTTTCGATTTCCTATTAACTTGTTTTGAAGTCCTGTAGTACTCCCACGATCTTGTTTTGACTGATTAGACTCTGTTCCATTCTATATGATAGTATCAAGTTTGAAGACATAGGCAACTACTTTGAAGACAATAAGATTCACTAAGATACCCATTCTGGTTTGACTATTGTCTTCTTTGGAAGTCCTGTAATGTTTACAACGCCTAAGTTTTATTGGTCTTGTTCTCTACTGTTTTGTCCAACTTTATAATATCTAATAAGATAGACAATTCTTTTTAAGGAAACAAGGGACAACGTTGATAACCATTGTTGATAAACTTGTACTCTGTTCTACACCATGTGCTACGTCTATCCTTGGTATTGACTGACAGCTTTGTTTTGCCATATTTGACTGTATTCTCCCCCCCCCCAAAGAAAGTAATAAGCACTAAGGAGTAATAAAATCCAAGATGTGTAAATTTTGTTGTAAAAAAGAGAGGGAAAAAAAAAAAAGAAAAGGAGCTCTAACGGATATAACAGCAAGTGTGTTTGGGGGTGTTAAATAGCTGACTTTATCAATGTTTTTGGAACATTGAACACAGCTGTTTGCAGTCTCCCTGTTTGAATGTCCACCTTGTGTTCTTTGATACTGTGATTTGAGGAACTATTTTCAAGAAAATAGTGTGTAATCTACTAGCAGGTAATTTCTTACTGTTATGGTTTTTTGTTTTGTTTTGTTTTGTTTTGTTTTGTAGTTCTGTATTGCGTGTACCCTTACGCCGCTTTGGTTTGTTTTGTGTTTTTCTCTTTTTCCTCTTAAATAAAAAAAAAAAAAAAAAAAAAAAGCTGTTAGAGAAGGAGGAAAGTAGGAAAAGGAAAAAGACATAAATTTATTAAAAAAAAAGACAAAAAAGACATAAATTTGTATAAATATACATAAGATAGCTAAGATGACTATACTACTAATTCTGTTAGTTCTTAGAAAAGCGTAGTTAATACTCAGATGATTTGATCAATTTTGCATGTCTATGCCTGGTAATTTAAGCAACCCTTTTGCAGATAACAATGTGCAATGTAACAACCATTATTAAATTCTTATCATTTTGTTTTAAAAGCCTCTATTGTTATTGTTTGGGGTTTGTTGTTGTTTTTCTCTTTTGCTTTTTGTTTTTCTTTTATGTATCTTTTTTTCTCTCAAATAAAAAAAAGGTTGTTAGAGAAAAAACCAGATCACCTATAAAGGAAAACCCATCAGAATCACGACAGACTTCTTAATACAAACCATCAAGTCAAGAAGACTTGGAGTGAAGTATTTCAAGTCCTGAAAGAAAAATCTTCCAACTGAAATTGATGTAACCTACAAAACTATACTTCAAAATTAATGGATAAATAAGATACTTCCATGACAAAGAACATGACCAACAAACCAACCATGCAAAGAGTACTGAAGGATGTTCTAGAGAGAAATAAAAAGGACCTCAGTCCCAGGAATAGCAACAGAGTGGGATCAAGTAGGGAGCCAACAGAAGGAAAAAAGCATGGCAGAGACAAACGACAGCACGATGGCCATAACCATTAATGTAGGCAGCCCCAATTCGAAACACAGGCAGATCAAGAAACAAATGTGTAGTATACAAGAAACACATTAACAGATAGAAAGTCAAAGGATAGAGAACAATGCTCCATGCAATAGGGAACCAGAAATGCCCATCAATCACAGAATGGGTAAGAAAGACATGGTATTTTTATACAATAGAATATACTCAGCTATAAAGCTCCTGTAGGTAAATGGATGCAACTTGAGATCATGCTCTTGGGTGACACGGTTCACACTCACATAGGTGAACATCATGTTATCTCCCTAAAAAACTGTGAGAGTGAGATCCAAAATGTATAGTAGATATGGTGAAAGTGAAAGGGGAGAAAATGGCTAAAAAGGGAAGCTGGTAGCCACTGTTAATTCCCTATTATTTTGTTTTAAAATTCTGCATCATTTTCATTTTTTGTTTTGATTAGCTTTATTCTGTTTTGTTTAGTTTGGTGTTATTGTATCTGACGGAATGGGCAGCTATTTCAAAGATAAAAAGATACATTATGGCAGCCATTGTTGATTTCCTATTGTTTTGAAGTCCTGTATCACTTTCACTGCTTTATTTTGATTGGTTTTATTCTATTCTGTTTTATTTGATTTTATTAGGTCTGATGGTATTGGCAGCTGTTTTAAAGATAACAAGAGGCATTATGATAGTCATTGATTTCCCATTATGCTGTTTTGAAACCCTGTATCACTTTCACTGTTTCATTTTGATTGGTTTTCTTCTGTTACATTTGGTTTGATTTTAACATATCTGATGGTATGGGCAGCTATTTCAAAGATAACAAGAGGCATTATGGCAGGCATTGTTGATTTCCTATTATTTTATTTTGAAGTTCTGTATTGCTTTCACTGTTTTTTCCCACTGTTTTGTTTTGATTGACTTTATTCTGATTTATTTTGTTTGGCTTTATTCTTTTAAAAATTAAAAATTAAAAAAGTGTGATGCTGGCCAAAAAAACCAAAAATAACAAAAGACAACAACAACAACAAAAAAAAAACAGACTTGAAGATCAACGAACAGATTAGAAGATATAGAAATAACTCCAAACATACTAAGCTACCTTGTCTTTACCAAAAGCGCCAAAAACATTCACTGGAAAAAAGAAAACCTCTTTAATAAACTGTGTTGGAAAAATGGCTCTGCACATGCCAAAGATTAAAATTGGACCCATATCTTTTACCATACACTAAACTAAATTCAGAATGGATCAAAGATCTAAACATTAAAACAGAAACATTAAACCTGCTGGAAGATAGAGCAGGTAAAAGTCTTGAAGCCTTTATGAACAAAATCCTAATTTGTACAGGAACTATCACAAAGAATCAACAGATGGGATCTCATCTTACTGAAAAGCTTTTACACAACAAGAGAAACCACCAACAGATTGAAGAGACAACCCACAATGTGGGAGATAATGTTTGCCAGATGTACCTTAGACAAAGGATTATGATTGAGAACATGGAAAGAACTTAAAAAAAAATCAGTTCTACCAGATTTAAAGACCCAATCCAAAAATGGGCATCTGACATGAACATACACTTCTCAGATGAAGCAGTACAAACAGCAAATAAATACATGAAAAAATGCTCAACATCATTGGTCATTCAAGAGATGCAAATTAAAACAACACTGAGATTCCACCTCATCCCAGAAAAATGGCTGTTATCAAGAAATCAACCAACAACAAATGCTAGAGGGGCTGCAGGATAAAAGAAACCCTTCTGCGTTGTTGGTGGGAGTGTACACTTGTGCATCCACTGTGGAAATCAGTGTGAAAGTTCCTCATACAAGTAGGATTTCAGGTCCCATTTGACCCAGGTGTTCCTTTTCTGTGTATCTTCCCAGAAGAATTAAAAAATATCATACCACAATGACAGATGTGCATCCATGTTTATAGAAGTATTATTTATTTATTTATTGTCTTTTTCCTTATCGGTACTGGGGATTGAACTCACAACTGCTTGCTTGCAAGGCAGGCGCTTATGCTGCTGAGCTAAATCCCCAGCCCCAGAAGCATCATTTATAATAGTCAGATCTTGGAAATAACCTAAATGCCCATTAAGTGTTAAATTACTCAGCCATAAAAAAGGACAAACGAGACTTTTATAGGTAAGTGGATACAACTTGGGACCTTACTCATAAGTGAAATAAATCAGACATGTATGTGTAAACATCCTATTGTCTCACTAATGTGAGAAGCTGAAAGAAACTATATATATAGTTAAGATAGTTATACTATTGATTTCTCTGAGTTCATTGAAGAGAAAATTTTGTGCTAGTTTTTTTCGGACAATTAAATGCAGATGTCTTGTGCTCTGAGTAACTGATTTGACGACAACAATCTCAATGTATTTTTACCCTCTAATTATTGTGTTTTGAAATTTTGCTTTCTTTTTTTCTCTTTAGAATAAAAAAAAAAAAACCACGAAAACAGGTGATTCACTTTCTGCATAGATCTTGATCTCCTGGAGTTGTGTCTTTGAGGTCTAAATCCCATCTAAGAAATCCAGCTCCCAGCAGCCAGTATGCTTGAGAGACCACGTGGAAGGCTTGCACAGACATAGAACTTGCTGAAGGGCCCATCTGTATAAGATGCAGCTCTTTGGTCTTCCAGATAGATGAGCAAAGAAGCCCTGGAGATGACCCCAGCTGCAGAAGCTGACTGCAGAATCAGATGCTGAGCTAGGACATCCCATTCTAGCCACTTCCGAAGTCCTGAGCTACAGATGACATCTAGAAACATCGTCGTTTTGAAGAGATTTATATGTACTGAGAGATAAGTAATACACTTCTATACAGTACTGGATTCTTCAAGGTAAGAATGAGAGAATGTTTATCAGATAGGCAGCTCTCAGTGTTTTCCCCTCTTATAATGATAAAGGTATTCATTCAGTGCTTAAAAGAATTCAGCTGTTTTAAAAGTGTTATCTATAATAATAAAAAACTTGAAATGACCTAAATGCCTAGTAATAGGGGGATGATTAAATATGATATGGCTCTTACACATTTTGAATGTTATATGGCTATAAAAAAATCCCAAGTTTGAAGAATATTCAATGTCATGGACATATGTTCTTGAAATAGTAATGTCAAAACAAGAATAGCAGGAATAAAGATTCAACAGTAAAGAGGTGTGGCTGGGTGTAGAGGCACATATCTGTAATCCCAGCACTCAGGAGGCTGAGGCAGGAGGATCACCATGAGTTCGAGACCAGCCTGGGCTACACAGTGAGTTCAAGGTCAGCATGAAGTCTCATACAGTGAAATTCTGTCCTAAAAAGCCATGGATTTTTATGGTATATAAGTGATCTCAGTAAAAATTGTGTATGAGAAAAATATTGAACATGTGTATACAACTACACACCAACAGAAAAAAAGACCAAAAGAGAATTTATCAACATGGCCACAACAATTACCTCTAGTATTTGGAATTTTTCTTAAACAATACAAAAGACTGAAATACATTTCAAAATCATGGAAAGTGGAAAATACAGCAGCCCACCTTAAATTTCTTTAAAAACTGATCAAGAAAAAAGAAGAGCCACATCGTCTTCAAAGTGATGAGGGAAGTGGTTGCGGTCTGGGGTAGGGTTGGAGGGTGGGGCCCTCTGTGTGTGTCAATCTCTGGAGAGGGGAAGGAAGCCCCAGAACTACACCACGCTGTGGTTCTGATGCAGCAGAGTGTGGGGATAGGGCTGCCGAGTGGTGTGGAGAGAAAGTGCAGCTGCCTCCAGCTGCAGAATGCAGTGTGTGTGTGTGTGTGTGTGTGTGTGTGTGTGTGTGTGTGTGTTTGTGTGTGTGTGTGTGTGTCCCTTCTGCGGGGCGAAATTATTAGACAGGAAAGCCTGGAAAGAAAGTGAGCATCCCAACTATAAACAAAGATTTAGGTTTTAATACTCTCAACGCTGTTTTTGACCAAAATGTCCCACAAACTGTACTTACAACTGAGTTGTTCTTGTGTCTCAGCTTCTCAGTCTGTATATGAAAGACAGCGGCACTTCTTGTTTTGTTTTTCTCTTTCATTTTGTAGTACTAGGGATGGAACCCAGGGCTTTTATGCTGTCACACTGCCAGCCCCATTTTCATTTTTTGTTTGTGACAGGGTCTCACTAGCCTGCTCAATTGCCCAGGCTGGGCTTGAACCCTGCAATCCTGCTTCAGCCTCCCAGAATATTGACATTACAGCCATGCAACAAAATACCCAGATTGTACTTGTTTTCCACATTCCTCAGACTTGCTGTGAACTTCAAAGAACTAAAAGTTTCCCATGGCAAAGAGCAGTGTGTAACTGCCCCCATCAAAAACTTCTCTAGGGGCTGGGGATTTAGCTCAGCGGCATAAGCACCTGCCTTGCAAGCAGGCAGTCGTGAGTTTGATCCCTGGTACCGATAAAAAGGAAAAAGACAAAAAAAAAAAAAAAAAAAAAAAACCTTCTCTAATCATTCAAAACTTATAAATGTTAATTTTTTTATATATCTTATAATGTTCTCTATCATTAGTGTTCTTCAAACTAATTACATAGTAAGAGTAATGTTGAGCCAGCCACAACTAAGAGCAAATTCCACAGGCCTCCACCTTTGTAGGTTGTAACTTTGCAGATACTTATTTTTCATTCTTACCTTTGAGTTGCATGGACATTTACATCAGCCTGGCTACTTTAGTTGCTGACCTGGAACATGTGCCCACCTCCAGACTGCTGGCTTTGGAAGCTCTGTTCTCCTGCCTGCCTAACCAAACATTATTCTTCCTTTGAGGTCAGATTTAGTTCCACCACCCTGCGGACTCTTTTCTTATTCTCAGGCCCTCGATGATCTCCTTCTGCTTGGAATCTGAGCTGTGCATAGTCTTTGTGTGATCTTGAGTGTGGAATTTGGGCAGTGCAGCTTCTGTGACCAGCTAGAGAAAATTCTTTGCTTTAAAAAGTTCCTGTGATTAGGTTGGGCCTATTTGGATAATCTCCCTATTTTAGGTCAACTATTCTACAGAGAGCTTGGAGATTTAACTCAGTTGCACAACTCCCTCCCGGCAGAGTCCTGAGTTCGATTCCCAATACCCTCCCAAAAAACCCTCAAAAAAACAAACAAACAAACAAACAAAAAAATCCACTATTTTATATAACACAATCTAATTACAGTAGTAAAATCTATAACATTCCCAGACCTGAGGATTACACAGAATGTATAGACTAGGGCCAGGAAATCTCAGGAACATTTTAGAATTTCCCCTCTTTTATAGGTAAGACTTTTACAAGTGTAGAAAGCTCTCTAGGTGAGAAAGAAATGTGGACAAAACCTCAAAAGTAGTGGGATGAGGTGGAGTGTGCCTCTAATCCTAGAACTCTGAGAGGCTGAGAGAGGTTCACAAATTCAAGCCCAGCCTGGGTAATCTGTCACTCAGCAAGACCCTATGTCAAAACAAAAGACTTAAGAAAGTGCTGAGATGCAGTTCAGTGTGAAGGCCCTATGTTCATCCTCAAGACCACAAATAACAAAAATAAGCAGCCCAAAACCCTGAAACATGAAACTCCACCACAGGTCTTTAGAAACACCGAATATGTCTATTTGTGCCCCAATAATAATAGTAACGGCTCCCTTTCATGAAGGTCTCCTGGGTGCTTTACATAGTTTCACCCACCAGTGCTTACCCAACTCTACAAAGATGGTATCTGTCTACTCTTACAAGGAAAGAAATTTAAGCAACAAAGAGAAAAGTCGCTTTCAAGATTTCTATCTCAATAGAATTATAAAGTTGGGATTTCGGTTTAAACACTGGGTGACCTGACTTTGTGCTATTTAATCTGAGTGGTCTGGGTGGGGAAGCGGAAGGCTTAGTCTGGATCTAGGCTGTTGAGGGCAGTGGTGTGAACAGCTGTCAAGAGAGATTTTAGGCCAGGTGCGGTAGCCTGTAGTCCTCGCACGTGGGAGGTTGAGACAGAAAGATCATGAGTTTGAGGGCAGCCTGGGTACACAGAAAGTTCAAGACCAGCTTGGACTACACATCAAGACCCAGTCTCAAAAAACAAAATGAAACACAAAACAAAAGAAAGACTGATTTTAGAGGGTGCATGAGAATGTGAGGGAGGAAAAGAACAAAAGTGTATCTGGATGAGGAAAAAAGGGAGCAGTAGGACTGTGCAAAGCGCTACCTTAGGGAAGTTAATATGGCCAGTAGTGACGGCCTGGGTTGTGAGACTGGAGGCAGGAGTGACATGTCACAGTTGAACACCTGGTACCCCAACACTAGGTTGAGGCAGGAGGATCACCACAAGTTCTAGGCTAGTTTCGGCTACATAGGGAGACCCTGGCTCAAAAATAAAACAAAACAACCACAACAACAACAAAAAGACACGATCAAGCTTCTCAGTCTTGCTGCAAATTTGTAGGAAATACACAGGAGAGAACAAGCTAAACAAAGGGCTGGGAATTTAGCTCAGCGGCATAAGCGCCTGCCTTGCAAGCACATAGTCGTGAGTTTGATCCCTGGTACCGATAAAAAAAAAAAAAAAAAGAACAAGCTAAACTGCTCATGCATACGCAATGGGCGTGATTGTGCACACAGAAAAATAGGACAGAGCCCTATCACCCTAATATCACTGTCATTCGTGTAACATAAACATAAATTTTAAAAAACCAGTACTGTTATTAATACAAAGGAATGTGCAAAGAAAACAGCTTTGGTAGCTCTGCAGGAACAGATGAAAGTTTGACTCATTCTGACGAAAGGTCTCATAGGAAGGGGAGTTCCCAGCAGGCTGTTTAGTGACATAGTCAGTCATGGCCAGACTCTATCACTTGGGTAGCCATGGCTGGTTCTGGGCCACACAACTGGTACAGCTGCACAGGGCCCTGCACTCAGAAGGCTTCACGTCTGCAATCACTACTCTAACTCTTCTTGTCCTCTAGTTTGCATTGTAGAAATGCAGTCCAAAGGGACAATGGCACATGGGTCTGGCAGCCGCAGTTTATATAGGGGACCTGTTTTCTGCCACCCCTTGTGGATGGATCTGCACCTGTCTGCTTCCTCGCCCTCTGGCCTCGGGGCCCTGCTTCTGCCCGGTAATCACTGCCCCACCTTGGCCAGAGTTCAGCATCTGCTCCTCCTGGTGTCTGGGGAGGAGGCGGGGCATTGCCATTCCCACTGGAGCCAGGTGGGCCACAGCATGAGTGGTGGTTCACTCAGTGTGAGCAAGTGATTGTGTGCATCTCAGCAGAGGTCACCTATCTGCTCTGGGGTGGGAAGGCACCTGGTGTGGTTTCCTACACTAGCTGGGTAACAGAGAATCAGGCCTGCAGCTGGCAGTAGGAGGATCTTGGTGGCCAGGGGATTGTGTGGGCTCCCAAGTTTCTGAGGGTGTGTGTGTGTGTGTGTGTGTGTGTGTGTGTATGTGTGTGTGTTTATCCCAGAGCTATTCCTTGCCAGGGAGGGTGGCATTAAATAGCAAATAAAAATACAAAGACACCAGGCATGGTGGCACAAATCTGTCATCCCAGCACTTGAGAGGCTAAGGCAGGAGATTTGAAAAAAGTTCAAAGCCAGCCTGAACTGCACAGCAAGACCCTGTCTGAAAGAAAAAACAAATACCATCACAAGGGTGAGAGATCTCCGAAGAAATGAGTTTTTATATTTTAGTATCTCTAATAATTTTTTCCTCTTGCTTTTTGAACAAAGGTCTCATATTTTCATTTTGCAATGGGCCCAACATTAAGTAGCTGATCCTATGAGTATTCCGGAACAAATCTGTTTTGTTCCCCTGAAAATGGAGGAATAAAACAGCAAATACTGCACATACCTGAATTTAAATAAAGGTTTACTACAGTGCCTAGAACTTGGAGTGTACCAAATAACTGTTAGCTGAAAATAGTCCACTAGCTACAAAGTCATAGAAAAAGTAATTTTAGGGGGCTGGGGATTTAGCTCAGCAGCATAAGCACCTGCCTTGCAAGCAGGCGGTCGTGAGTTCGATCTCCGGTACCGATAAAAAGTTAAAAAAAAAAAAAAAAGACATACACACAAAAAAGAAAAAGTAATTTTAAAAATGTAGATGGATCTGGTGCCAGGTATGTTGGTGCATACCTAATGCCAGCACTCAGGAGGCTAAGTTTGCAAGTTTGAGGCCATCCTGTGCTACATAGTGAGTTTGAGTTCAAGGCCAGTCTGAACTATATAATGAGATCTTGTCTCAAAAAGGAAAAAAAAAGGATCTGGTAAACATGAGGAGGATTTAGCAACATACACAGCAGAAATGGGGGCATATACTCCTACACAACAATAACTTTAACAGTTATCTGGGACAGCATGTAGTTTACCCTCTTGCAAAATGTAGGTCCTTGGGAAATGTTTCTTTGATCTGAGGATGTTTCTTTGCTTGGCAATATTAATAAAAGTGCTTCTGCTCAAAATGGGGAACCTTGGGTAAAAGGGAGTTTGAGGTTAGAAAGACCTGCAGATGTCTTAAACAAACCTGCGGATTGAGTAATTTGTTCTTATCTGTCAACCTGTAAAATGTGCAGGCATTTTCACTTTGCTGTAGGCTTCTGTTCTTGCTAAACACAAGTGCAACAATGAGCTAAATGCAGGGATATTCATGCTGACTTTTTCTTTTCCTTTTACAGTTTATTTATTTTTTTAAGAAGGGGGTCTCACTGCGTTGCCCAGGCTAGCTTCAAACTCAAGGACTCAAGTGATCCTCCTGCCTCAGCCTTTTGAATGACTGAAACTACTGGCCCAGTTTCAAAGCTGTATTTTAAACCATGAAAACTGGAACTTAACCTGAGTCCATTAGAAGGAAGCTGGTTATATAGATTGATTTATTTCATGCAATGGACTACCGTGCTGTCATTAAAAAGGTTGAAGTAGATCTCTACCAACAGTAGAATAACCAGGGAATTTTAAGTAAAGGGGGAGAAAAAAACCTGGTTCTATTAACATGGTTAGTTTCATTTACTTAGGAAATATATATGTACAAGTGAATGCATATACAAAAGGTTACACACCAAGTCGATCTTGGTGGTGCACACCTATAATCCCAGCATTGAGAAACTGAGGCTGAAAGATCACTGAAGTTTGAGGGCAGCCTAGGCTACCCAGTGAGGCCCCGTCTCAAAAAAACCAAAAATCATAATAAAGGTACACAGCAAACTGTTAACAGAGCGTATCACTGAGCGCAGCCTGTGTGTAAATCAACAGGACACTCACGTTTCTCGGTGCACTTCTGTTGTTTGAACCTTTCACGTTTCCATACAACACAGAGAAGCGAATGGGAAGAGTGTTCGAAAGTCTCTAGCGAAAAGTTGAGGAGGGGGCGGGGAGCCACAGCCTGGGGTCTCCACGGAGTCCCCGCCGCCAGAGGTGAGGAGACCCCGCCCCGCTGAGGTGATTCTGCAGAGGGGCGGAGCTCTGCAGCTCGGAGGCGGGAGGTGGCTCCGGGGGCGGGGCCATTCGACTCCAGCCGTTCGCTCCGCTCCCACCATGCCCTTATAAGGAGCGCCCCGAGTTAGGGCTCGGGAATCCGGTTGCGATCCCGGCTGCACAGCCCCAGTCCCAGGCCCCTCCCTTGGGAATGGGGAGTGGGCGGGACTTTGGCGGTCGGTGGTGGGGGCGGAGCATGTCGAAGACGGACCAATAGGAGCGGCGTCTCAAATCTGAGCGGCGCCACCATTGGGCGCGACGACGTGAGGGGGCGTGGCGCCTGTAGGGCTGGTTACGCCGAGGGAAGCCCCGACTCCAGTCGCTTCTCCCAGTCAGTCTCTCCGCGGGTTCCCGGCCCAGCCGATTTCTGTTCTCCGTTGCCCGCGGTTCGCCGCCCCACCAGCCGCCGCGATGCCGGTGTTTCACACGCGCACGATCGAGAGCATCTTGGAGCCGGTGGCGCAGCAGATTTCGCACCTGGTGATTATGCATGAGGAGGGCGAGGTGGACGGTAAAGCCATCCCTGACCTCACCGCGCCCGTGGCCGCCGTGCAAGCGGCCGTCAGCAACCTCGTCCGGGTGAGCACGCCGGGCCTGGGGCGGGAGCGGGCGGGACGAGTCCCGGTCTGGGTCCGGGTCCGGGTCCGAGGCTTGGCGCCTTTGCGGGGTCCAGCGCCAGATGCCGCGGGTGGGACGCTGATTCTCCGCTCGGTGACCTTGAGCAAGCCCTCGGGTCTCGCAGGGCCTCAGTTTTCTCATCAAGAAAATGGGGCAGTCGTCTTAAGGGTACGTGTGAACTCTCAAGCAAGTATTCCAGGGAGATGCCCCAGCGTGGCAAATGCCCAGAGTAAGCTGCGAATACATGCTGGTCGTGCAGCCATCCGATGGGCCCCTTCCCTGGGGGGCTGTGATCCCTCATGGACTACCTTGCTTTCAGCTCCTTTTTAGGGCTCCCCGGGCTGGCCTGTGTGTGGGCGGTTCTCTTACGGATTCCCTGACTTTCCTACCAGGGATTCTTCTTTGAGCCACGATGCTGACCTTTCTAACACTTCTGCACCAGATTCCCAGACCTGGCTCGCCCACCCACCCCTTCCAGGGCTCCTCGGTGCGGCCCCTTTTTCCTGATTATCTTACTGAGCACCGCTCAGTGCCTTCTTCTCTCCGAGGCACTTTACTTCTGCTTTCACCTCAGGCACTTAAATACCTTTACATTATAATTCAGGACCTGCAGCCCGTTTTTCCTCTTGCTTCATCCTTGCTCCCTGGTGTGTCACTGCCTGCTACGGCGATTTCCACCTGGCCTTACCTGCTGTCAACCGGATTCCTCCCACAGGGACCTTTCCTTAACGAGGGGCCCTCCCCTCCGGCACCTCCTTCTGGCAGGAAGCAAGATGGAGCTGCTGGGAGAGGCCTGTGGAATCTGGGATCTGAGAGACGGGGGCGTCCCCGGGCTGCTCCCATTTCCTGGTAGCCGGTGGCTCTGAACTCAGACCTCTGTCGTTAAGAGCTGTGACTGAGGCGATTTTTGAAGGAGGTAGAGTCCACTTCTGAAATAAAAGGTAGTGGGAACAGTCATCTAACATTCCCCTGGTTAATGTCACACTTAATGTCCCATTCTGGGTGGGTGACTCACACTGCTGCTGCCTGTGAACGGCAACTCTTGGAAAAAGTTTATAGTGCTCCTTCACAGAGCCTCATAAATAGTGTGTTAGGGTAGTTGGGAGGTAACTGTGGGTCTGGGTGGGGCTTGGATTACTTACCCGATTAGATTAGAGCGCTTTGGTGCTCAGAGAGGCCCTTGAGCAGCTAAAAGTCTTCCTGGGGGTGGAGGTGGGGCTGGGGTTGTCCCAAGCAATGCAGGACTGAGGGAGATCCTACAGACCAAAGTCCTGATCTTTTCCTACAGCTTTAATAAGAATGTATTCAGGAAGAATAGTGTATTCATTCAGAATACTTACTTCTGCATTGTCCATTCTCCTTATAGCTAATCTTAACCTAAGACTGCAGAGTGCATTCTTATGTCCTGTTGTCTGACATGGCTGCATTCCAGGCCTCCATTTTTCACCAAAGGGAAACAATGTAAAGAGACAAGGTAATAGTGTCCCTCTATGCAGCACTTCAGGAAATGAAATCTTAAAACCACATGTTGCACTTGGAATAGAGCTAGTGTAGCCAAGGGGTTGATATCTGGTGAGGCTATTTAGAGAAAAGTTTATTTATGAGATTCCATGCTATGAATTAATAAGCATTGAATGGCTGTTTTCTGAAGAACATTGTAATAAATCAGTGGTTCTCAGCTCAGAGTGTGCATGAGAATCACCAGTGGGGCTTCTTAGGTATAAAGATGTCTGCTTCCATCCCAGACTTCAGGAGAGCTCTCCAGGGGGAGGGTCAAGGCCCCTGTGTCTTTAAGAAGCTCCATACAGTGCTTGGGAAGCACAGTAGTGGACGCTGTGAGACCAACAGAAATAAGGCCAGTCATAAGCTGAAAACAATTACATGCTGTTAACATTCTTCCCAACCCATACAAAAGAAGGGATTGGAGATTGGTGGTAGAGATGAGTGACAGAAAGTGGAAAAAACTTGTGCCGAAAGCCCTGAACAAAGGTGTCTGTGAGTTAAGTCACTTCCAGGTTTCAATAATGGGTTGTCTTGATTGAATGAAGCTCAGGAGGTGAGTGGGAGAGAAATTAGAGATGAAGTCAGTGAGTGACATATGGGCAGTTTAACGGATGGCTTAGCTGACAAAGCAAGATGAACAAAGAGCAGAGGGGAAGACCCTTTGGGTTCTGTCCTGGAGAGGCCTGAGGCTCTAATCATTGCTTTGAATTCCTAGTGTGAATTGAGGTTTTTAACTCTATGGACCTTGTAGGTACCTCAAGTTCCCATTTTTTTTCCCTTTCTTGGGTGGGCGAGATTCAGTCCCAGGGCATTACCACTGAATTCCATCCCCACTCATTTTTATTTTGAGACAAAGTCTCACTAAGTTGCTCAGGCTGGCCTTGAACTTGTGATCCTTCTTCCTCAGTCTGTTGCGTAGATGGAATCCAAGCATGTGCTACTATGCCTGAGTGATGTTATTTTATATACCGTCCAGTTCCTGTCCTGAATATTGGCACAGCGATGATTTTATAAATATTGTTGAAAAAAAGGAACCATGGGAAGGTAGATTAGAGGATTTTAAAAATCGATAGGTCATGAAAGCAAGGAAGGCCTGAAAGTTTGGATATTGTAGGGAAAAAATGAAAGAATTAATAGAAATTTATTAGAAGAAATAGTAAAATTCAATATAGAACTCTTGAGTTTGTTTGAAAGGAACATACAATATTACTATAAATAATGAGTTACCTTGGGAAGCTGTATCCTTATGACTGTGCTTCTCTTTAAATTGCTTTCAGATTATTTATATATGTATGCCACATTAGTTTTATTTTGATCAAGAAAATGTACTTTGAGAGCGGTGGGCACTCCTGAGCCTGGCTGCTGTATGTACCATTTTTGGTCTAAATAACTTGTGGTTATTGCCCAAATTAAAGTTAATTGAATGAGGATAGCATTCTCAGTTGCTGAGCATGGCCATTCACTTACAAACCTATTTATTAGGACTACTTTGAATGTTAAAACTGGCAGAATAAGAGTGATACTGGATTGAAAGTGTTCTGTGGCCCCAAGCAAAACCCTGGAGATTCACAGGCAGATACGGGAACTTCTGATGGGAGGGTTGGAGAAGGTCCTAGAGGGTCAAATAGGTGAATGTGGCATTTAAGACTGACAAGATTTGAACTTTTACAGATATAAGAAAGAAGGCCTTAGGGGCTGGGGATTTACTCAGTGGCATAAGCACTTGCCTTGTAAGCAGGCAGTCGTGAGTTCGATCCCTGGTACCGATTAAAAAAAAAGAAAGAAAGAAAGAAGGCCTTGCATGTGGAAGAAGCTATGCAGGCAAAGGCCAAGAATTTTTAAAGCAATAAAGGCCTAAACTTCGGACATTGAAGGGAAAAATGGAGAAAGCATTAATAGGGATTTGTTAGAGGGATAGGATTTATTAGAAGGAATATGGGAACTCAATTATAGAACTCTTGAGTTTGTGTGGAAGAAACATGTGAACAATGAAACTGACATTTGAGCAAATATTCTCGAGTTTGTTCATTTTTGTTTTGAGACAGGGTCTCCCTGTGTAGTTCAGGCGGGCCTTGAACTCACAACATAACCCGTGCATGAACTTGATGAACTCATGGTGATCATCTTGCCTCAGCCTCCTAAGTGCTGGAATCACAGGCATGCACCACCATGCCTGGTTTGGAATTTATGTAATCTGATTATTTCTTGGAGTTATCTTGGGAAGTTATATTTTTATTCCAATGCTTCTCTTTGTGAATTTGAGGACTCAAACAATTTAAGGACCAAATTTTTATTTAGAGCATCTTAAAGATGACTGTTTGGTGGGGGGCAGGACATGTTTGGATTTATAAATTAATATAAAAGCAAATACGCACATATATATCTGAAAGTGCTCATATTAGCACAACGTGTGGGTGTATATATGTAAATATCACAGTGTATATGTGTATATATATCATAGCATATTTGTGTGTGTAGATTACTTTTTCCATATTTAGGAAGGGGACAGGATGGAAATATTTACTTAATGTCCTTTTTTTCTTCTGAGGATCCTGAATAAGACCATTTTTTCTAACATATTAATTTTAATATTGCATTTTTCCTACATCCCCATTTCATGTAGTTAAAGAATTTAAAAGTGAAAGAATCCTTCATGAATAAATCCAGCTGCCTGTTTTAGGGATCTGACAGTCAGACTATTGGATAGTTGGTTGAGAACAGAAAAATTCTATTTTATTTTAGTCATTTCCAGTTCTTTGATGTCTCTTGTATTGTGTGTGTAAAGGGGAACAAGATTGTTAATAAGACCATTTTGGGATAGGTATGTGAAGCTATAGTTCCTTACAAGGTAATTCACCCATTTAAAATGTGTAATTCATTGGTTTTTGGTGTATTGACAGGGTTGTGCAGCTCTCATGACAATCTGATGTTTAGGGCATTATTGACCCACCAAAGAAACCCATGTCCATTAGCAGTCTCTTTCTTTCCTCCTTTTTTACCTTTCTAATCCCTAGCAAGTACAAATGTACTTCTGTGTTTGGGATTTGTTTTTGCTAGACATTCCATGTAAGGGAAAATCATACAGTATGTAGCCTAGTATTGGCTTCTTTGACATAATGTTTTGAGGATTCTTTTGTGGCATAGCATGTATCAGAACTTCATTCTTTTTATGGCTGAGTAATATTCCTTGTACAGAGTAAGTGTGTTTTAAATGCAAAGAAGTTCAGTGCAGTAAAAAAGCAAGGGGGAGAGGAGCTAGGAAAGGGAGGAATGGAAAATGAAAAAGAGAGAACTGAGAAGGATAGGATTCAGTAAGTAGTGTAAAAAAGTCAGAAGTCTTGGGCTCATGTCTTTTTTTCTTTTTTCTCCTGCTATGTAGTTCAGGCTGGCCTTGGATTCAGTATGTAGCTCAGGCTGACCTCAAACTAGCACTGATCCTCCTCCCGAGAGCTGGGGTTACAGGCCTGCACCATCATGCCCAGCTCAAAATTTTTTTGTTTTCCTGCTGAAGAGCTCTATAGAATTGGTTTCAAATTTGCGATCCTTCTGCTTCAGCCTTCTAAGCTGCTGGAGTTACAGGTGTGCACTGCCTTGCTTGGCAGCTCTGCTCTTAAAAAGAGATCACCAATTAATTTTATGACTTGTTATTAACATTTTAAATCACCATTCCTTTTGGTGGTTGTTGGATTTATTTAGTGAAGTAATAGCAGTGTTTGAGTGATAGGCCTGCGATTTTTTTTCTTTTCAATACTTTTCTGTGTTTTTTAATTTTTAAAATTAACATATAATTCCTATATTAAACAAAAGTTAATGAAGTAAGACCATTTGTGTAATCCTTCACAGTTCATGAAATACTTTCATGTTGGTGGTCTCATAGAGGTTCTGTGGGTAGATTATGTGGTTTCCATTTTATAGGTGAGGGCGCTGTAGTTTAGAGAAATTAGGCAGCTTGCCAACAGGTAGTTAGCCTGACCTCTGACTCCGGCTCTCTTATGCCATAATATCTGTTTTTGTACTTCACCATTCCATGTGCACTCAGAATGAAGTTATTAAATATCTCTGGAAGTTTTCCACCCAGAATCAGAAGCAACAAGAATGCTCTTAGTCATAGGGTTTCCGTTTATCTTGTGCCTGGCAACGGTATCTGTTTAGTCTGCCTGCGTGAAGCGCCTATATGATGTAAGGTAGATTTCCGTTTCATGGCCATGCTGAGTTTCATAGCTCTCCTCCCTTTCTTCCCCTCCCCTTCCTTTAATAAGAATAGATCCAGATCAGCACATAAAGTATATACACTGCTAAGACACGTGAAGGCTTTTAAAAAAAAATACTGTATTTGCTTAGCTTGAAGACTATTAGATTGAAGTAGTAGTTGAGATACATTTAAAGGCTACTTGGAGAATGATGACATTTCACGATTGAAAGACTTGGTCCCCAGATCAAGAGTTTTAAGAATGCAATAGATGTGAACTTTATTCCAATAATATTTAACACTTAATTATGTGACCTGGAGAACAGAAGAATTTTGGAACTTGTGTATGCTTCTATAAACTATGTTTATATTTTTAATGGGCCCCAGTTTAAATGTTTGCTTGTGGGCACATAATGGAAAGGTGAACTTATTTTTGTGCATCGGGGAATCAAACTCAGGACCTTGCGCTTGCCAGGCAAGCACTTACGCTGCTGAGCAATCCCTCCGGTGAAAGCTGAACTTTTTAAAGCCGTTTTTATAGATTAGTATAATTTTAAATGAACAAAGTAAGCACCAATAACAGTAGCTTAGGTTTGACCCCTTCCACATAATCATACAGTAACAACAGTATTAGGGAAACTTTTATGGAGATAGAACTCATAATATTTCTTGTACATTTTGTCTAAAAACAAAGTAGCCTGGTTATTTTGCATAGTTATTTAATTCTTGGTCATTTATATAGTTATAAAAGGTTTATGTTGTATATACTGTACCAAAACTCAGGGTGTAATTTTAATAGGCTCTGACAGCTTCCTGGTTTGCCATATACCCTTTGCTTTTCCATGGCCTGTGACCTAGGTAGGAGAGCATGTATATGTGCTGGTGTGACACTTGTCATACTTGCTCAGTATGTGTCTTCTGTAGTAGGTTTTAGGTGCCATCATAGCAGGGATCGGGTCTATTCTGGGCACTGATGTGCAATACAGATTTTTAAATTAAATGAACATATGTGTAGCATTCATATTTTTATGTATAAAATATTAGGGATTACAGTGCAACCATTATTCCCCATCCCTGGCTTTCAAACATCTGGTACAGCCAAATTTGGAGTCTCGTCAAATTTATAGCAACATTGTCAGAAACAGACAATATATACCAAGAGGAAGGAATGGCTATGTGCCCATTGTTTGAGATAACAGAAGTGTGCAGGCTATTTTGGGTTGTGGTTTCCCTGTTTCAGTCATTTCAACTATGCAGGCCACTTACTAAATTCACGACGTGAGCCTCATGCTGCCTCCTATCTGGAAGTGGCATTTGGATTTTGCATTCTCTTTTTGGGAGTGCCCTTTTAAAATTTAATGATTTATACCAGGTGTTGATACATTATTTGGAACTCTGCTGGTACAGTGGAGTCTCATACTGTGAGTCATGAATTCCTTATTAAAGATCTTTATTTCCTTGAACCATATGGCAGGAGACAAAGACATAAAGTTCATCTGTTGCTTTTTGCTTTCTGTCTGACTTGAACCTAACCTTTTTATTAAGCTTTATGTCATGGTCCCAACTGTGGGTTATATTTATATATAATAAATCAGCATTAGGGAACTAACAAAAGAAGCGGCAGTCCTTAATGATCAAACATCCGAGGTGAGCTGGTTTTTATCTAGAGGCTTTCTCTAGAATAATCCTGTGCTCAGGACTAATTGAGAAGGGTCTTTCAGTCAAGAGAAGAAAGTAGATATATTGGAAGAGGGATTTCCACTTGGGCTTCCCTTGTGTCTTTCTGTTCCCTATATCTTGGTCTTGAAGAATTTTTGCAGTATATATCTGGATAACATATGTTTTGAATTGTCACGTATCTGCTTTATTTTTTCAGTCATTTTTAGTACTCACTCTGTTTCCATTTGGAATGGTTCTGTAGAGGAAGGTCGTCTCTTAATTTCTTCTCAGGTTATGAAAAGCTTTGTTAGTGAAGGAAGTTGAGATTAATAGATAAGAATTTTGTTGTTCATCTGTTTTTTGAGAATATTGAACAGTATACTGTTAGTAATTATTTATTGTACTGAGTCTTAAAAATAAAATTTTTCTTGTTACAAAATTATTCTATTTTTCATTGCTGGAAACTTAAAAAATCTTCAGTCACAATCTGCTCTCTGTTTCTCAGTCTTTTTCTGTCTTGAGCTTGATTTGTGTTTTACTTTGCCTTGGTCACCATTTTTGTCTATTTCAAAGCAATTTTGTTTCCCTGAATATAATAAACAATTTAACTATATACAGATTTCTGAGTCATCCTTTTCTACCATTAAATAAAAAAATAAAAACTATCTTTAATTCACTTCCCTGTTCCTAAGTTTGTAAAAAAAAATGAGGGATCCTAGTTCCTATAACACCCCCAAATTTCTCCACCCTATTATGCTGTCTAGCGAGCTGTGCTTTCAGTAGTAATTATGTCACAGTGAGTGTGGAATGAAATAACTTCCACATAATATCCTAGACCCTGAAAGGATGATCCTTGACATTAAGACATGCAGTCATAGTTGGATGTGATGGAATATTTCTGTCATCCCAGCACTTAGGAGGTTGAGGTGGGAGGATCATGTCTTCGAAACCAGCCTGGGTTACACAGAGAGATCCTGTCTCAAAAAAAAAAAAAAAAAAAAAAAAAAAAAGACATCTGGTCAAATACTCATAGATTTAATTTTGTTGTTATTGTGTAAGTATGTGTATTATATACCGAGGTGGAGAATGACAGAATATTGAGCAAAATAGGACCCGTATACTTAGGCGTAGGAAATTGGAGATTGAGTGCCTTCTTTCCCTTGGGAAACGCCTTTGTAGGTTTTGTATCTTCATAAATGCGGTCATCAGTTCTTAATGACTGATTTGATTGTACCTTTTCTTCCCCTTCCCTCTCCATTCCCCAGTGCTGCTGTCTTTTGCCTGTTGACTTCTTAAGGACAGGGACTGCGTTACATTCCTAATATCCTCACTGTTGTATTTATTGTGTTCTCTTGCCTATGTAATCCCTCAGTAAATGTGTTGTGCTTTGATACTTAGTGTACAGCTGGTCATTTTAGGTTACTCGCTCATGATGGTGAGTTGGTGATTGTCTTTTTCTGCCCTCAGATATTGCTGTATATCAAAATCCCATGTGATCACAAAGAAACAGCCTGAGCATAGTAGAGCCTTCCTACAATCCCAGATACGCGGAAGGCTGAGGCAGGCGGATTGCAAATTCAAGGTCAGCCCAGGCAGTTTAACAAGACCTGGTCTCAGAACACGAAGGGGCAGGGGCATAACTTAGTTGAATCTGTAGTAGCACAAGGAGGGTAACAGAGTCATAATGTCATAAATAACATTTATACTGTTATTTATAATCAATATTTTAGAGTTTAGATTTTAAAAAATTATCACTTCTATCAGAAGTCAACTCATTGGGGCCATTTGATATATAGCTAGGTGTCAATACAATTTTGTTTTATTGGTACCAGGGATCAAACTCACGACCACGCGCTTGCAAGGCAGGCGCTCAGGCCACTGAGCTAAATCCTCAGCCCCAATACAATTTTTTTAAAAATCACTAATATCCTATGAAGGATGAAAGCAGAAACAAACTGGTGAAAACAACCAAAATAATCTAAAGGACTTGGCTGTATAATGTAATCACGGACTACTAATCTTCATTTTAAAAAACAGTATTGTGAAGAGTGTGTGTAGCAATGTATAATAGAAAACATTTTAAAATCTGAAGGAAAAAGGCCATAGGATTGGTGTGAGTGTAGGATGGATATGTCTAGAGAAGGGGGGTAGTGAATCTTTTTTTTTTTTTTTTGTCTTTTTGAGACAGAGTCTCACTATGCAGTTCATGCTGGCCTTGAGCTCACTTTGTAGCCCACACTGGTCTCAGACTTCCAGTGACCCTCCTGCCTCAGCCTCTCAAGTGCTGGGGTTACAGGTGTGCATCACCATGCCCCCAGCAGGTTAGCAAATCTTACAACTAAAAATGTTTTACAAGTATTATTAAGTTGCAGAAAATGGAGTTTTGGGCCCCTTGGAGAATTTTCCAGTGGTCAGATTTCCAGCTGAATGACTCTTAAGGGGAAAGTGGCAGAATCTTTCTGCCATTCTTAGCACAGCTGGCCACAATCCAATTTAAAGTCATTCCTTCTTTTGAAATAAGCTTAAATTATTCCCACGAGTAAGCTTTCAGTGAAGAATGAGAAACGGCATGTTTGTTAGAGCTGAGACTTAAGGGACCTCTGTTATCTCACTTACCACCTTCTAGCTTTCTGTGTCCCCACCCTATTTCTGGGGAACTGGCTTTTTTTTTTTAAATACATGAGGTAGGCAACATGTTCTTATTCATGAAGTTAAAATAAGTAAAAGTGGGCTAGTAAATCTTATACAGAAAAAATATAGCACCATCAATTTTTCATCCTACAGTTCTTCCCGAATCATAAATTAATTCTCAAACTCAAGCTCTGTATGCTGTTAGGATTTGTGAATGATACTGGGAACTATGATATGGTCTCTAGCCTTGAGTTGCTTTAAATACAGATGAAATAATCGTTTTACAAAGAGATTTATCCAGTACTTCTCCACCTGTGAAATTGTTGCAGAATTTAAGTCACTCGTCTTTGAGCATTGTATGTCTGTGATATGAATACAGATTTTGTTGTTTGGAGTCATGGAGAAACTGTGATGTGGGGAAACGTGACAGGCACAGAGGGGCCAGCAGCAGGTGAGAGGAGGGACCAGTTGGTGGGCCCCATAGTGAGGAAAAGACCTTTGAGCGTTGGCCTCAACTGCTATTTGTAGTTTTGCAAGCTTACAGTTCTCTTTTCCATCTTTCTGTCTCTGTCTCTATCTCTATCTCTACTCTGTGTCTGCATCTCTGCCTCTGCCTCTGTCTCTGTGTTTGTTTCTCTTTCTCTCTGTCTCTCCCTTTATCTGTTTCTGTCTTTCTGTCTCTCTGTCCATTTGTCGGTCTCTCTGTCTCTTTCTCTCATACTAGATATTGATCCTAGACAGTTCTTTTAAAAATTTTTTAATTGTGAGGTAGGGTCTTGTAACTCACTGAATTATCCAAGCTGGGTTCGAACTTGTAATCTTTATGCTTCAGCCCCCCAGAGTGCTGGGATTGTAGGCAAGTGCCACCAGCTCTGCTCTAGCACAGTGCTTCTCGCAGACCTATGTTGTGTTCCTTCTGCCCGTACAACCCTTTCTCTACTTGGATAATTTCTAGTTGGATAATTCCATACTACATGTGCATATTTGAAGTGTTGCTTTCCCAGACTATCTTTAAACCAGGTTAGAGCCCCTGTGTCATTTTTTAAAAAAATCTTTTTCATGTTACAGTTGTTACACTTGTTATTAATTATCATGTGATTATTACTTGTTTAACCTCATTCTCTCCACCTAAGCCTCAGAGGCAAATATTGACTCTGCTGTCTCCCTGGATTTTTTGCACCCATCATGTTGCCTGGCATGGAGTAGAGTCTTGAGAAATATTTGTTGAGTGAGAAATCAGAGTCCCATTTGGTGCATCCCTACCAAAAACTATTTTAAGCTTCTTTGGAGCAACGGTATGCATCATGCTGTGGGTGAATCTTGGTGGCAGAATTCAGGGGCCAATAAGGAAAGAAAGTGTAAATCATTGCATAAATAGGACCATTTAATTTGTTGTTGAGTAAATTCCAGGTCTCTTTTTGAGTCTATATGAGGGTAAAACTGTAGTGCAACACAGGATTATGCAAAATATGTAAGTACAAGTAAAATTAAAGCATGAATTTAGATTCTTTATTAGTTTTCATCTTTTGCAGATGATCAGAGTATCCAACTTTGGCCAAAATGCATGAGTTAGAAAATTCCAAAGTTGGATTTTACATGCAGATATTACATAAATCAGCATAGAAATATAACAAAATCTTGGGAGGCAGTATAGTGTAATGGTTAAAGACTTAAACTCATCCTGGTGCAGTGGCACACACCTGTAATTCCAGTACCTGGGAGGCTGAAGCAGGAGGTTTACCAGTTCAAGCCTAGCCTGGGCCATAAAGTGAGACCCTGTGGGATTTAGCTCAATGGCATAAGGGCCTGCGGGGCAAGCACGAGGTTGTAAGTTTGATCCCCAGTACCCCCCAAAATAAATAAATAAATAAACAAACAAATAAATAAATAAATAAAGTTTAGAATTTTTCCTGATACAATGTTAGAGCTCAATGAGTGTCAGATGTTATCACTAATATTTTTTCTCATGATTTTTAAGTCACGTTTTAAATGTTTCACTAATGAAAAGGCAGTGTTGATTTAAAAAAAAAAAAACGTGTCTAAGCATAGCTTTTTTAGCTCAACAAGGCAAAATGCCAATGAAAGCTTTCAGTAGAATTCCATATGTTGTGGAATATACAGTTTTACAACTGCGGGGAAAATATCGCTCACAGTTTTAGATGCCTGAACCTTTGATTGCCAGGTTCTCATGATTAAAGACAACCATCTAATGGTATGTGTGTGTGTGTGTGTGTGTGTGTGTGTGTGTGTGCATGCAAGAACAGAACCCAGAGCCTTTTATATTCTAAGCAACTTTTCTATCAAATCCTCAGCCCAACCAGCTTTTTTCTCTTTTTCTTTCTTTCTCTGTTTTTTTCTATTTTTAGATGTATTCTTGCTCTGTTGCCCAGTCTTCCCTCCAATTCCTAAATTCAACTGGTCCTCCAGGCTTAGCCTCCTAAATAGCTTAGATTGCAGGAATCCATCCACTTTGTGTGTATATGTGTGTACACGTGTGTGTATGTGTGTGTGTGTGTGTGTGTCTGTGTGTGTCTGTGTGTGTCTGTGTGTGTCTGTGTGTGTCTGTGTGTTTTGAGACAAGTTCTCCTTATGTAGTTCATGCTAGCCTTGAGTTTACTCTGAAGCCCAGACTGGCCTCAAATCAGTAGTGATCCTCTAGCCTTGACCTCCTAATGCTGGGATTACAGGTATGTGTCACAACTCCTGCCTCATGCATCCACTTTCAATTTTCAATGTAATCTCTTTTGTTTAGAGCAGCAATGAAAAAAGGCATGCTGTTAGACCAGGGACTTAGCTCAGTGGCAAGGCAAGGCACCTGCCTGGCAAGATCAAGGTCCTGAGTTCAATCCCTGTACCTGGTGGGAGGTAGAGAGAGGTATGCTGTTGTTTTAATTTAAAAGAAAAAATTGAGGCTTAGAATTTTAGCTCAAGCATTCATTGTCCTATTTTCCAAAAAAAGTGAATTGAAGGAGTAGCCAAGCCATGCAGTAAAATAAAATGGAATCGGCCTTCCAGGTAGAGTTAAGTATGATGCATTTGTGATACAGAAATTATTGTATTCTGGATTATCCATTTAATTTAACAAATAAATAATGAATACTATGCCAGGTACTATTTCTTAAAAGAACAATAGATTTGAAAATAGGATTCAGATGACCACAGTTATTAGTTTGGAAGTTATATCCATTATTTCGAGTCTTTCAGTAGCTTTCTAGAAATTTTTTGCTGTGCAAATTTAACTTCAGTCTTAGCATCTTTATTTTCCTCCTGAGTAATAAAAAGGTCCTTAACACTTTAAATCCTGTCGTTAGCTAAGATTTTGCCTTCACTTTATTCAGCACACAAATTAGAAATTATTGTCTTTGATCCCCTCCTTACCTTTTCTTTGAGGTATAATAGAATTGATGAATAACCTTTCCTTCTAGGAATTTCCCTTCTTTACATTCATGCTGTCCTAGTGTCTTTGGTGAGGGCTTTGGGCAGTACACACCTACGTGTTTAGTCATCTGAAAGTATCTTCATTTTGGAAGATAAATTACTGAGCTACGCAAATTGAGGCTGATATAAATTTTTCAGCATATTATTTCAATGTCTTCTGTCTTCATATTGGAATCAGTCTCACAATTATGCTACAGGTTTTATCCTTTTTTTTCCCTTGGGGTTTTAAAGACCTTCGTTATCCTCCTTCCTTTTTTTTTTTTTTTTTTCTTTCTTGATTTTGAGTTGATTCTTTTTGTCAGTCTGGGAAAATTCTCAGCTACTTGTCTCTGAATGTTTGCTTCTTTCATTTTATTCCGTCCTTTTAGAACTCTAGAGATGCCTTGGACTTTTTCACTGTATTCTCTCTCTGTCTGTCTCATCCCCACACCAGCCTTGGGGTTTGTGAGTGCTCTACCACTGAGTGCTAGCCCCAGCTTTCCGTGTCTTTTAATAGCTTTTATTTCCCTCTTGGTAATTTCTGCAGCTCTTCCAGTTTGCTAGTCTCATGCAGCTGTGTCTAATATGCCATTTAATCCATCCGCTGAGTTTTGAATTTAAATGACAGTATTTCTCACTTCTGCAGTTCCATTTAGATCTTTTTCTAAATTTGCCTCATTTTGATAGACTCTTGTTCTTTAATCATCCTTTAAAGAAATTTTTTTTTTTGGTTTGATAAAAAAGCATCTTGGACTGTAGAAACTTCAAGAGTTTAATACCAGGCTGAGGATAATAACGAGGCACTTTTAAAATATGATGAAATGCCAGGATACTATTCTATCTTGGGACCGTAAAATTCTTTGACTTAAAAATTAAAAAAAAATTCTTCATTGTGGTGAAATACACCTTTTACCATATTAAGTGTACAGTTTTGTCCATTAAGTATGTTAACATTGTAGTGCAATCATTTCCACCATAGATCTCCCAAACCTTTTGTTTTACCATATGGAAACTCCACTTCCCCTCAATCCCTGGCAGCCACCACTTTCTGTCTGTGAATTTAACTTCTCTATAAATGTCTTTGGAATCATAGAACACCTGTGTCTCTTAGTGACCTTTTTTTTGTGGCTTGGTCTAATGCATTTGCAGGTAATCAATTTTACATATATGTCAGAATTTCCTTCTTTTGAAGGCTGAATTATATTCCTGCATGTATACAGCACATGCATTCTGCTTGTCCTTTCCTGTGTTGATAGACATTGGGGTGCCTTCCACCTTTCCGCAGTTGTGAATAGCTCTGTTATTTTGTTACGCAGTTAATGCCTTGGGAGGCCTGGGCTCTGTCTCCAAGGGCATGAGCTGCCAATGAGCTCTGGGCAAGGGCTGTGTGTAGCCTCTGAGGCCAGGGGTCAGACACAGAAGGAGAGCACCTCCCAGGTCCCACCTCAGAGCATGGTGGGAAGACAGGAAGCCCATTCTCTCTTAGAGAGGCAGTGCTTGTAGCTGGAGAAGATGGGAAAACGTTCTGTGCAGAGAGAACGTGTGAACATGCACATCTCATTCTCTTTGATGACCGAGATACAGTACCTAACACCTGCAGTTTGAAGAAGGAGAGGGTGATTTTGACCCACGGTTACAGTCCCCAGACACTGGCTCCAATGAAGGTGACATGGCAGAGTGCATAACAGAGGAACAGGTGCCTCAGCAGAGAAAGAAGGGAGGACCTGGAGAGGGCGATCCACCCTTTCAGGTCACATCCCTCGGGACTCATCTCCTCCAACCAGACCCCACTTCCAACAGCAAGTCAGCTGTCAGTCAGAGCACAGGAGGCCTTGGAGGGTGCTTACCTAAATCATGTCAATGCAGGTAGGGAGTGGGAGGCTTAGCAATGAGATGCCAGGGCAGATTGTGCCTGTTCCTGTGTGAGTCAACTTATTTGCTATATAAGTCAGTTTAAAGAAAAAAGAGAAAGAGAAGGAAAACTATAGTATTTTCAATTTTTGAATATGTAAAAAAAAAATCACCTAGTTCAAAATTTAAAAGTAAAAGAGAGCAAAAAATCTCCTCAGTCTTAAATTCCAGCTACTTGGTTTCCTTTCTCATAGGAAACCAGCCAACATAATAAGTCAGGATCTTAGCTTTGCTTCTAGTGATAGTTTATGTATGTGGCAGTGTGTATTCCCCTTCTGTGCTGTCCTGTTCAATGGCTTGTTCCCCTTAACCTAATTTGGAGAGTATTTCTTATCAGTACATACAGAACATTCTCTTATTTTAATAGTTACATAGTATGATAGTCTAGTCTTCCATCCGAAATATGTTCAAAGACCCCCATGGGTTCCTGAAACCACAGATAACAGTAAAACATACATATATATGTATATCTTTTTCCTATACAGTACATACATACCTATGATAAAGTATATAATTTATAAATTAGGCACACTGCAGGGTATCCTGGTGCATGCCTATAATCCTAGTACTCTGGAGACTGAGGCAGGAGGATTGCAAGTTCAAGGCCATGTGGGGCTACGTGGTGAATTTGAGGCCAGCATGGACCACATAGTAAGGTCCTGTCCCAAAACACACACACAAGTATAGCACAGTAACAGTAATAAAAAAGAAGTTAGAACAGTATACTGTAATAAAGGTTATATGACCATGTTCTCTCTGTCTCTCTCAAAATACCTTACTGTGCTGTCCTCACCCTGGTGACGATGTGACCTGTGACGGAGACTGTGACTGACCATGGGCAGCTGAAAGTTCAGAAAGTAAGACAAGCAAAGGCGGACTGCGGTTGTCCTCCAGCGATGATAGCAATATATTGAACTCAGTCCTAATGGAGTAGCTGTAGGGTATTTGTGATGCTTTGCTGTTTCAGACAGTATGGCAAAGATGACGTGGGCTGTCACCTTATGCATATGTGAGTGTATTTACGTGATACTTCTCTAGACATGGAATGTACTGAGCACCAGATATTAGGTTGCAGAGGGATTTTTAAACTGATGATAAGGTTTTGCCAAGCTAACCTTGGTAGCAGTGAGGAAGAGTATGGCACCGGCGAGACATTGGTGTTGGACATCCAGCTGTCCCAGCAGAGAGACCACATGGCTGCTTTCAAGCCGTGGGAGGACTGCAAAAAGAGCCACGGGACAAATTCTAGAGCCAACGTGTTTATCACTTAATTTACATTTGGGTTCATAGTATATTCAGTTTCAAAACAATCAAGGCGGTGGGTATGTAGCTTAATGCAGGGCATTTGTCTGGCAGGCGCAGGGCCCTGGGTTCCCTCCCAGCTCCACACATACACACACACACACACAACACACACACACACACACAATTAGTAAAACAAATGGGTTGTAAACAATAGATTTTATTGAGTTACTTAAAGGCAACACCTGATTATTATCTGCATGTGACAAGTGAGGAAACTAAGGTTCATAGACCTTGAAGAACTTGTCTTGGGTCCAGAGTTGGCAAATGGCGCTGTCTGAACTGAAGTGTTTTAATTCTGCAAATGAGCTTACCTGAAATGCAGCGTGGAAAACCAGAAATCCTTAGCAAATCAAAAAGATCACAAGAATGATTCTATTGAAGTTATGTAAGAGAGAAGTCACACCCATACCTTTTTTATTGCGTGGAGAAGAGAGAGAAACTAGTTGTAGCGTGGATCCACTTGCAGAGACGCTGTGCACAGGACTCAGAGCAGACACCAGGCCAGGAAGTGCTTCCCCAGTTGCGCGGTGGAAGTGAATCTCCCTTTGCTGTGTTCCTTAAGACTTGACTAAGTTGCTTATCAAACCATCCAATGGGATCATAACTGCTGGTGTTCATATCTGCTTCCTCCTCTCCTTCAGACCCCACCCAGTGTCCAGATTTGAGTTCTAGAAGGGACCTAGTACTCATGAAGTGGGCTGTTTGCTCAAAACTTAGATTATGTAATGGTTGGATTTGCAGCACTGAGATGTTTGTCAGAGTAAGAAAATACAGAAAAAAAAAACTCTGAGTCATAGTCAGCAGAGTAATTTTAAAATTCTGAGGGCAATGGTATCTCTTTGTACACCAGATAAGTACCCTTTTCCTAATTCGGGAAGTCTCTGGAGTAAAAAGAGCTATAAATAATTGAACATCATCTCTGAAACTGCCATAGCTATTACATCTCTGAAACCAAAACTTCAAGTTACATTTTACTTGGCATATACCAAAGATTCTTCAAACCGGATGTTCTGGCTTACGTTGTCCCTTGGCTTCCATAATAAGGCAAGGTCCACTGTGTACTGTAGTCATAGTATTCCGATGTGCTGGGGAATGGGAAAGCAAAAACCACTTGCATTCTCTTTCCTATCTGGAAGTTGGCATTTTATATATATATATATATATATATATATATATTTTTTTTTTTTTTTTTTTTTTTTAAATCGGTACTGGGGATCAAACTCACGACTGCCTGCTTGCAAGGCAGGCGCTTATGCCGCTGAGCTAAATCCCCAGGCCCCCCCCCCCTGCCTTTTTTTTTTTTTTTTTGAGGCAAGGTCTTTCTGTATAGTTTAGGCTGGACTTGAATTTACTGTGTAGCCCAGACTGGCCTCAAAATCATAGTGATCCTCCTGAGTCCTGGAATTACAGGTGTGTACCACCACAACTGGTGGTCTCTGTTAGTTATACTCAAAGCTAAGTATTTTTTTCTTTAAAAAAGAGTGTCCTATTGCTCTTTCCTTCCATATCTATCTATCTTTATTTTTTTCTTAGAGATGCTAGTTTGTATTAGACTGATTATTCTTCTAATCTTTCCCTCTCATCCATTGTTGCCAAGGAAATCTGGAGATCTTAAGTACTGCTCTAATCGTAACACCTTCTTGAGCAGAAAAGCCTTTTAAGCCTCCTTTATTTTGTCCCCTAGATTAATACAAACTTCTTGTTCTAGCACTTGTGGGCCATCATCATGCCCGGAGCTCCTTCCTGATCTTATTTCTCTGAGGAGAGTGGCAGCCAGCAAATTACAGGCTTTGTGTGGAATGTTGAAATGTCCAGAAGCTAAGAGCAGAGTTTGCATTTTAAAATGTTGGGGGGGGGGGAACAATATTGACACAGGAAATTGTGCAAAATTAAAAATTTAGCATCTATAAATAAAATTTTATTGGAACCCAAACTGTGTCTGTTCATTTACATATTTTGTGTGACTGCTTTCACAAGTATGACAACAAGAGTTAAAAACTTGTGACAGAGACTGTGTAGCTCACAATGCCTAAAATATTTACTACCCATCTGCCTCTTTTTAGAAAAATGTTGTCAACCTACAACCTAGATTTGTAGGTGTATAGACTTGGAAACAGACCCTAAAGATGTTCTAATCCAGTGCTCTCATTTTAAAAATGAGAAAACCCAGCCAGGCATGGTGGCCCATCCCTGTAATCTTAGCACTCAGGAGGCTGAGGCAAGAGGATTGCTGCAAGTTTGAGGCCAGCCTGAATTACATAGGGAAACCTTGTGTCAAAAAACCAAAAACAATAACAACAAACAAACAAAAGCACACCAGAAAAGCCTTATTTTCTTCCATAATTAAAATCAGCAGGGTGTCTGAAGCACAGTGTTGGCAGTGGAAAAGCTAAGGTCAGGATCCAGTGTTGATTCTGCACAACGGGCTGCCCCTCCTGTGAAGTCTGGAGAGGCTCACTGAGATTGCTGTGCAATTTACGTGCAAACACAAGTGCTTCTCACTTCTGTGCATACACAGCACTTCTAAGATGCCTCTGTCCCTCCAGAGATTATACCTGTGCTTCAAGGCTCACTGTAAACACTGGCCACCGTGGCCCCAGTAACTATCCACTGTTTCAGTCATGCCGCTTCCTTCCCTTAGCACTCAGCAGGCATCCGTGTGGTCCCGCTGCTCTGGAAGGTTCTGACACAGACACTAAAGAACGAATTTATGTAAACATAGCTAGGTATAAGTGAGACCGGAAGCACCTCTAGTTTACTATCATTAAAAAAAGAACCAGGTGTGGGAGTACATGGCTGTATTCCCAGCACTCCAGAGGCTGAGGCTGAGGAAGGCTGATCATTGAAGTCCATCCAGGCCAGCCTGAATTATGTAGTGAGACCCTGTATTAAACAAACAAACAAACAAACAAAGAAACAAGTAAGAGAAAATATGGCACTGCTGAGTGATACTGTTAATGGATCATCTATTTGCAGGACATTTACATCACATCTACCTGGTAATTGATGAAGTGTGTGTGCCCTGGAGAGTGCACTTGGGTTTGCCCTGGAGAATTACCTAATTGTGTGTTGATTATGTAAGCCTTTAATGTCTTTATTGATCACTAGGTGCTAAGGTAGGAATCCACATGTTACAATTCACTGGTGAAAACCTGACATATTCTCTTCTTGATTGCCGGGGAGTCTGCTGTCAGATCTTCCATTTAGACTTTTCAATTTATGAACCAGTGCAGGCTTACATTATTTTTTCATGAGCCATTAGAACTGAACTTGGTATTTAATAACTACTGAAGATAAAAGGATTGCAGTTTAGTGTTCAGGTGCTTTGGCGGCATTATCTCTGATCTGCAGTCAACAAACTAAGCCGGGCATGGTGGCGCACACCCGTAATCCCAGCACCTGGGAGGCTGAGGCAGGAGGATTATCACAAGTTGGAGGCCAGCCTGGGCTACCTAGTGAGCTCAAAACCAGCCTGAACTACATAGTGAGACTGTCTCAAAAAACAAAAACAAAACTAGATAGATGAACGGACTTTTATCACAGTGTTATTGTCCTGGTTCACACTGATGATGATTGTGCCTTCTTTTTGCTTAACTGGGAATAAGTTATCTGAGAAGGGAGGGCTGGAACTTCCTCAGGGTTGTGGTGCCCATTGGCAGCAGTTCAACATGGAGACTGTAATACTGATATTTTGTATCAGGAAGTGAAACCAAAGGAAACCATAATATTCCTGTAAATGTCTTTTTTATGGCTTAGCCTGAGGCTGTGTCCAACCTATTAATGTTACATGAACAGCAGTGATGAAATACAATCTGTGAAAGGCATGAACACAAATAGTATGGCTGGGGCTGGCTTACAGCTTTTTCTATCCCTACAGCATAGCCAGTTTGGTTCGTTCTCATATTTCACTGTTCAGCAAGTTTAGAACCCAGTCTGTGCTCAGCCCATATGTGGTTACACTAAACTGTGTTTACAATTGACAGAAAGAAAATAACAAAAAATCTAGAAGAAAAACATGCAGGTAAAAATTTGGAAACTTACTTACTATAGGTACCATGAAAGACTCCTCTATGAGCATTTTAATTAGCTGCCTGGCCATTCGACAAACATGGAATTTCCACTTCTGGCTGCCCTTGAGAAATGTGTTTGTAGCTTGAGCAAAGAATGAGTGTAATTTTGCTTGTGGCTCTAATTTAACATGTCAGAGTGCTTACTGTGGCCTGGAGTCAAATTCAGTTATTATTGTGAAGGAGATTCTGATAGTCTCCAATTAATAAGCAGGATGATCGTAACATTAATAAAGACTTCTCAGAACTTTTTGTTTTGGGGTACTAGGAATCGAACTCAGGACCTTGCGCTTGCCAGATAGGTGCTGTGCCTCTGAGCCGTTTCCCTACCTCTTTTTTCAAAACTTTGGCCATTGCATATTATTTCAAATTTGGATATTTATAATTTTTTTAAAAAAACTACATTTTGGGCCAGTCCTGGTTTGTTTGTTTATTTTTTAAGCAAGATCTCCATGGATGTTGTTAAAAAAAGAAAGAAAGAAAGCTTTTGTAAATTACCTTTTTTTTTGTCTTTTTTCTTTTTATTGGTACCAGGGATCGAACTCCCGACTGCCTGCTTGCAAGGCAAGCGCTTATGCCGCTGAGCTAAATCCCCAGCCCCAAAAAATTACCTTTCTAAAAGAAATTCTCCACTATATAGTCCAGGCTGGTCTTGAACTTCTGGTGGTCCTCCTGCCGCAGTCCCCCAAGTGCTGAGATTACACTTGTGTGTCACCACACCAGCTGTGGTTCAATTTTAAAAGCTAGTTGAGGCAGGTTGGCTCAGTTGATTTTTCCTAAGCAACAGTTGAGGAGTTGAAGCCTTAGTGAGTTGAAGTGATCTGGGCTCCGGAAACCTTCTAGCTTTTTGGGAAAACCATGACATTTGGACAAGAGTTGGTCGAACTGCATCCTGACAATTTGTATTTGCCCAGCATGACCTTGGCATTTTTTCACTCTTCTTGCCATCTGATAGCTCTGTGGAATGACAGAATCACACGAAGTCGGTGGTACACACATTTTTGATTTTTGAGATAGGGCCTCCCTGTGAAGTTCAAGCTGGTCTTGAACTCACTGGGTAGTCCAGACTGGTCTCATTCATGACCCAGCTCCCAAGCGCTGGAATTATAGGCATGCAACACCAAACTCAGGATCTCTTTCATTTTAAAAAAGACACAGTATCATGAGCAGCTTCACTTTTGCTGGGGTTTCTTTCAGTTTAGGATTAGAGCATGGGTGTGCTAGGTGAACACCACCACCTGAACGATTTTAGACGTATCAAAACCTGTGCCTCTGTTCCTCCTCCGTAAGATGGAATAGCCAGTGGTATTTACATCTTAGAGTCGTTATGAGGATTTATTGATGTGATAAAGAACTGACTTACAGCATGTGATGTATTAAAATAAAAAAAAATTTTTTAAAGAAAAAAACTGAGGGCTGGGGATTTAGCTCAGCAGCATTAGTGCCTGCCTTGCAGGCAGGCAGTCGTGAGTTCGATCCCCGGTACCGATAAAAAGGAAAAAGACAAAAAAAAAAAAAAGAAGAAAACTGAAACCACAAACCACAAATCACAAATGCGGAGGCAGGGAGAAAGAAAAAAGGACCATTGTTTGTTTGATACTCATTAGCCACCAGGCTACATTCTGGGTGATTTCCATGTGTGTTACATTATGTAGCCCTGAAAGAGACTTTGCTTTGCCATTTTACTGATATGGAGACTGAGGCTCAAAGACATTAAGTTGCTTAGCTAAGGACACTGAACTACTTAACAGCACAAGGTGAGTTTCTGACTGCCTCATTCCAAAGCCCCAATTCTATCCATTACTGCATGTTACCTTCCAAGATGAGGGGTAGGACCTAGGGCTCCTAACATGAAAATAGGTTGCACCTCAACCCCTCAATTACAAGCTGGTTGTTTGGAATTACTTTCCATAGAGAGATTGTTATAAGTGGTAGTTACCTGTCCAGGCTTATCTGCAAAGGCCACAGTGGCACTGAAATTCTGTGGATTTGTGAACTAAAACTGTAGACCAGAAAATGTGCTTGCTATTTTGGCTATTAAAGCTGAAAAAAATTCCAGTTTCTGTGGAAAAATACTTTAAGAGGAGTAGGTTTGGTTAGAAAGCCGTGAGGAAGTTGGATATTGCTTGATTTTGATGGGTTGTCTGAAATTCTTAAAATCACTTGGCATTTATAGCAGGTTTTTATCAATATTTTAATAATGAAGCTGGAGTGTGGAGGCCTGTGATTCTAGCACTTGGGAGACTGAGTCAAGAGGATCTCTGTGAGCTCAAGCCCAGCCTGGGGTGCATACTGATATAAGACCAGCCCGAACTACATACTGAGACCTTGTCTTAAAAGAAAAAAAGATACATAGGAATTTCGCTTGTCATCTTTTTGAGACAAGGTCTTGCTGTGCAGTTCAGGCTGGCCTTGAGCTCACTTTGTAGCCCAGGCTAGTCTCAAACTCGCAGCAATCCTTCTGCCTCAGCCTTCTGAGTGCTGCTTAGCTGGTCATCTTAATACTCTAAGAGTTTAGAGGTATACTAAAGAACTAATGAAAATAAGGCAATGCTTTTCTGCATTAATTGTGCAGGAATTAAAACTAATTGAGAAGTTAAAGAATATATGTGTGCAGTAACTTGGTAGAATTAAATGTTAACATGTTTTGCTAATACTGCTTTTCTTATTTCAGTGGGCACTAATTTCCTGAACACTCTGCATGACACTGTGTGTCATGACTTTGAGGGAACAGACTTTTTCACACCTGAAATTACGAATTCCATAAAGACTTTGCTCTCCACTTGGAGCATTTACTAGGAGTTACCTGAAGACCATCCAGTGACATTTTCCTGCCCATCAGTATTTATGAATAAGCAATAGCTACTTATGTATAACTAGTGCGAATAATACTGAGTTGTCACTTAACCTTTTAAACCTAAGAAAATTGGAAAAACAAAAGGAAATTGGGAGTGGAAGCCATTATCTTTCTATGTTTAATGCTTGATTTCCTGTCACTGTGGCAGCACTAAAGAGTAGGAGTTGGAGACCTTTATGTTTTGTGGCATTTGCGTGTCTGTGTTCGAAGCCAACATGGAAACACTTTAATAGGGTTTGAGCTGAGTGGGAATGTTTGCTACTTACCAAATGCCTTGATTTGAAGTTAGAAAATATGCCCAAGGATACAAGAAATGGAGCCAAGAGGCTTGGATTCAAGTTCAGGATATATAACTATCCTCAGACAAATAATCTCTCTGGGCCTTATTTCTAAAATGAAGAATTTAAATTAGACTGCTGAGTTCTTTTTTTACCCTGTAGATCTCAAGTCTGTGCATGAAAGGAATGAATGTGTCTTGTGTCTTTGTGACCGTGTTGGGGAGAAAGTAGGTGGTGGGATCTGTTTTCCTGTTAATTCCATGGCTCTCCAGAAAAAAGAAAAAAAGTGGCTACAAAATCTATGAAAGAGGCTTGAGTTGAGGGAGAGAATGAAGTACTTGCATGTTGCAAGTCTGTTCACAGCCTCTTCCCCAGTAGGGCTCCAGGAGGGAGGCTGCTCTGCTGATGTTTATTCTCCCTTAATGGATACACCCAGCCTCAGTGCTGGGCTGTAATAAATAGCTGCTGCCAGGGCCACTTAACTTTAGTTCTGAGGCGACTGTGGCATTGGATGAGTTTGTTTGACATGAGAACTTGGCCACTGATACGAATTAACCCAGGTGCTTGTGTTCTGATTGATGCCTATGAAAATTAATATTTTATTCCAGTTTTAATATCTTTGCTGCTGAAGAGAGCACAAGTCAGTTTTTTTGAATTGGTCAAAACATGCACTTTTGGGCTGCGGTGATTTCTCATTACTTTGTAAATTGGTATTTACAGAGTATTGTTGATACATGTTAGATACATGTTATTTTTCTGATAATAAGACTTTATTTTTCTGATGATGAAGGCAGAGTATACTTTTTTGGGCAAGGTATACTTTTTTTTTTTTGTCTTTTTCCTTTTTATTGGTACCAGGGATTGAACTCACGACTGCCTGCTTGCAAGGCAGGTGCTTATGCCGTTGAGCTAAATCCCCAGCCCGAAGGTATACTTTTTAAAAAAAATCTGGAAAGTACAGAAAAAGATTAAAAAGAAAATAAAAATCATCTGCAAGCTGGGTGTGGTGGCACACACTTATAATCCCAGCACTTGGGAGGCTGAGGCAGGAGGATCACCATGAGTTCAAAGACCAGCTTGAACTGCATAGCGAGACCCTGTTTAAAAAAAAACTAACCAAAGCAAACCAATTCCAGTTCTGTTTACCATGATGCATTTTCTTTTACTTATTTTTGTCATCATTTGTGCAATAACAGGCTTATGTGAAATTTCAGTTAACACTTAGCTATTGGATAACTTGCCTCATCCTCTGTGCTGATTAAAATTGAGTCATGTTTATTAAATCAAGTGGCACAAACTCTGCAGGGGCTAAATAGGCAGTGAATGAATTAGGCCAGTTGCAGAATACTGGGGAAGCCTGCATTGAAGACGTTACTATCACCTGTAGCATATGTGGAAATAAGGCCTAATATTAACGTATCTTGCTTGTTTTTTACTGAGGATTGAACCAGAGTCTTCATGCTCAGCTATATCCACAGCCCCCTTGTTTATATTACATTTTGAGACAGGATCTCGTTAAGCTGCCCAAGCTGGATTTGAATTTGCTCTTCTCCTGCCTCAGACCCCCAAAGTACTGGAATTGCAGGCATGAGCCACCGTGCCTGGCTAGACTGCCCTAATTTTTAAGAAAGCCTGGAAAAATTGGTTTCTTTTTAATGTGAATCTTTGTAAAAAATACTATGCAGGCCCCACAAAATAGATCTATGTGTTCTACGTGTTTGTTTTATCACTCCTTACATAAATAATTCCCAATCTCACAAGAAAAGTACCTTCATTAAATGTTTTAGAGAGGATGTGGATAAGGAGACACTGAACTTTTCACTTTGTGTGGATACTAAGAAAGTGGTTTAGTATGGGAATGACAAACCCAATATAAGGAGTGAAACAGGCCAGATGTCAAGGTTACAAGAAGTGCTGCAGGTATGTTTCCCGAAAGGAATATGTGGGTTCCAGCATTTATTTTTCCTTGTTGAAATGCAGACCCAGTGTGTGCAGACCCAGTGTGTTGTCCTTTTCTAATATTTTAAGAGTTTCCAGAAGTTGGATCTCTATGAAATTTCTTGATTTTTAGAAATGGTCTGGACCAACAAAAAATTACCCTTACTTCCAAAAGTGCTTAAAAATAATGTCTTCAATTCCTGGCCTAGGTTTCATAAACGTGTCCAGCAAATCCTAACTCCATCATAGATTAATGGGGTTTTGTTATTGTTGTTGAGACAGAATTTCAGTTTGTAGGCCAGATTGGCCTTGAACTCTTGGCAGTTGATCCTCCTGGCTCAGCCTTGTGAGTGCTGGGATTAAATGCATATGTACAATGCCTAACAGATTAATAGATACTAGTAAGAAAGAAATCATTGCTGATCAAGTAGATTTGGGGAATGGAGGATTATACAAAATTAGATTTCCGGACTGAAGTTTCCCTGTCTTAAATATGCTAATGTGCCTTGTAAATTCCTAGAAAGATGGAGCCCATCAAGTTTTCCGTCTTCACTTGGTGCCCTCCTCCCTTGTCCCTGGAGGTGAGGCCGTGCTCCTCCCGGTGGAGCTCACCAGATCCTGCTCCTACTTAGGGTCCTTGCTTTACAGCTGCATTTCTGCTTCCTTGCCTCCTTTTGTGCTGTTTATCGGTACTTGGTTTCCTCCTATTTAAACACAATACTTACTGTTTGCTTACACTATACACAAAAATTAACTCCAAATGGATCAGAGACCTAAATGTTAGCTAAAATTGTAAGCTTCTTAGAATAAAATGTAGATGTCTTCATGACCTAGCGTTAGGGAAAACCTAACTATACGGGGGGGGGGGGGAGCACAAGCAATTCAAGAAAAAAAATGGATAAATTGGACCTCATTAAAATAAAAAAAAATCATTTTTGTTCTGTAAAGAACACCAGCAAGAAAATGAAAAATCCATAACCTGAAAAAATATTTGCAAAAAAATACTTAGTACCTGTCTTAGTTACTTTTCTCATTGTGGAGACAAACTATTTGGTTTACAGTTTATAGAAGTTTCAGTTCATAGTTGGCTGACTCCAAGGTGAGGTGGCTTGGCAGAGGGCCATCACAGAGGAGAAAAAGTCCATGGCAAATCAGGGCGGGCAGAAGGCAGTAAGCAGCATGTGAACAACAAGTGGATAGCCCTCAGACTCAGGGTGGGATCCTCAGTCCTACCCAGAACTGAGTGAGACCAGTCAGTGGACTGATTTAGTGGTGACACACCCTCGATCCCAGCAAGACACACTCCAGATCTAACCCCCACTTATGTATGATCACATGAGGCTTTGGGGGACATCTAGACACAAGCCATAAGAGTACCACTGGCCATCAGGGATACCCAAGTGAAGACCACAGTGAGATTCCACTTTACTAAGGTGGCTATAAATACAAAGACAGACTGTCTTGGTTACTTTTCTCTTGTTGTTGAGGAAAAATACCTGATGCCCAAAGTGAAGCAAAGGAAGGTTTATTTTGTATACTTTTGGACATTTCAGTCTATACTCAGCTGGCTCCAAAGCAGGCTGGCATGGCTGGGGGGCATCCATTCGTGGTAGCCCCAAATGATAAGAGCCAAAGGGCAGAAATGGGGAAAAACATGCCTACTTCCTGCCTTTACATTATATATTGGCTCCGGGCTAGTGCAGTATTCACATTGTCAATCACAAGCACCAGGTTCAGCTGCCTCCATGATTGATGAGGCTTGGGGGGGCACCTAGACACAAACTATTGACACAGACAATAGCAAGTGTTGCCAAGATGTGGAGAGATTGGAATTCATATGTATCACTGGTGGGCCTCTCTAGAAAATAGCATTTCCTTAGGCAGTTGAACAGAGCTACTATGTCCATATGGATTAGCTTTTTGTTTCTTTAATGAAATATCTTAAAATATTATTCCACAAAAATTATAAAATTAAAAGAGGAATTTTATTTAGTTTGTGGTTTTGGAGGCTGGAAGTCCAAGATTGGGCAGCTCTCTTGGTCAGCCTGTGTGAGGACTGCATTGCCCAACAGTGTGGTGCGCGAGGGAGTGGAAGACCACAGTACAGGAAGCTGGCAGGACTCAGGCTCAGGGCCAGGCTTCTGTGGCAGCTCATTCTGGAGCAAACTCACTCTTGGAGACCAGCATTCTTGTGAAGTCCATGGACCTCCCGCTCGGTCCTACTTCTTATGGATTCTGTGCCATAGAGGCTGGGGTATAGTTTAGCTGTGTCACCTTCTTAGCTATGTCGAGCTCAGCACGAAAAGATTCTATTGCCATCATGAGAAGTAAGCTTCCAATACATGAAACTTTGGGGAACATGCCACACCTAAACCACATGACCTGAAACTGAACACTTGGTTGTATAGCCAAGAGAAATGAGATGTGATTGAGAAATACAGTGAATGTTTAAAATTTTAAAAATTTATTACAGTAAAAGATACTTTGCTATTAATTCCCATAAAATCCTCCCCCTTACTTCAAGCATACTTACTCCATTGTTCTTGCCAATCCTGAAGCAGTGCTGAAAGTCTTCTTTTGTGTCCTTAGTGGTGCTCTTGTGGCTGCTGTAAAGTCCTGCATTGGTTCAAAGTGTTTACTCTTCACTATCGTGGTGACTTTGAGGATGAGCCAGAAATTGCACGGTGCCCAATCTAGTGGATGAGGACACTCTGATGTGCTGTGAGCCTGCCTTTCTGTTGGATGGCCCTGGGCAGCTGCATTCATTGTGTATCTTTGATCAGTCTGTGTAAAGACACTCAGAAAAGAAGGCTTCCAGAACTCTTCAAAAGTAGCAAGAACAGTGGGATAAGGGTGTTTAAAGTGAGGGGGGAGACTTTTGAGGGTGATTAATGGCATTGTGTCTTTTACTGTAATAAAGTTTAAAAACTTTTTCACACACACACACACACACACACACACACACACACATGGGCATCAAACTGAGGACCTTGTGCTTGCCAAGAAGGAGCTTGTGCCACTGAACTAAATCCTTGGCCCTTAACTTTATATCTTTTGATTACCCCTTGTATGTCTGTATGAAATCTTATGTGTGTTTATAGCAACGTTTTTCATGATAGCCAAAAAGTAATGAAATATTTTATGTGTCCATCAGCGAGTAAATGGGTAGACTAAGCATGATATAATCATACAGTGTAATATTATTTGGCTATAAAAAATGAAGTATTAATGCATGCTGCAGTCAGAAAGAAGCTAGTCACTAAAGAGCAGATATTTTGTGACTGTTTATGTCAGATAACCAGAGCAGGCAAATCTGTACAGACAGAAATAGACTAGAGGCTAAATGAAGCAGATAGTGACTTCTAATCATTCCTGTCTGTCTTCTTGGGGCGATGCAAATGTTTAAAAATTGTGGTGCCCTGGAAACCATTAACCATAACTACCATTTCTCTGGTAGTTGTTACCATTTACTGTTCTTGAAAATCTTTTTTTTGTTGTTGTTGTTTCTTTGGGACAAGGTCTCACCTGGCCTTGTACTCACCGTGTAGCTCAAGCTGGTCTTGAACTCACAGTGATCCTCCTGCCTCAGCCTCCTGAGTGCTGGGATTACAGGTATGCATCATCATGCCCAGCATTTTGAAATTGTTATTCCTTTGGCTTTTATGACATAATTGTGTTCTCCTTGCCCTATCTCAGACATTTTTTTGTCAGCTCTTTGTTACCAGCTTATGCTTTAACCAGCTGCTTATCCATTATTATTTTTGAGTCTCGATTTCATTCGTGGCCCATGGCATCTAGACCCACCCAATTGTTACTTTCAGTTCCATTTTTTTGGCCAAGGTAAGTGAAGGGAGAAACTGTTAGTTCCTTTTCTTATTGGACATATGCATCTGAATATCCTCGTGCGAAGCCCTTTTCTTCCCAGATCTGGCTTGCTTCGTATTGTACTTATCTGTTCAATCTCTTGACCCAGAAGATAGGGAGTCATTCTAGATTTCTCTCACCCTCCTTGTGGCCTGTCTTATAGATGCATCTCTTCATCGCCTCTCTTATTTCTGTCCGCACCGCTGCTGCTCAGTTCCTCTTTTTATCATTTACTATGACAGTAAGCACCAAGGGATCAGGGCTGTGTGTGCTTTCTTCACCCCTGTCTGTAATACTTGGTACATTGTATGTTACACAAATTGTTTATTAGTTAAGTGAATGAACTCTAGTTTTCGTCACTGTGGTCTGTTCTTCCTGAATTTTTCTGTTTGAAATGCAAATCTAACAATCTTTTGCGCAAAACCATGAAATAACCTCCCACTGCTTACAGGACAGGTTTAGCCCATTGGGTCGGTTGTCTAAAGCCCCTCTATGATGTGGTTCCTTTCTGCTTCTGCTGCTTCTCATCCTCTGCACACCTCCTCTTCCTAATACTGTGATCTCTGAGCTAACTGAAAAGCCCTCCTTTTTACCTTAGAGCCCCTGGAGCACAAACAACAAAAACTTGAGCAAACCTTTGTCTTGTATGTGAAGGGCAGGGACAGTCTAACTCATTTTTGTAATATACAACGTGCCGTACTCAGTAAGTGCTTGATTAAATGAATGACTGAATTGGAAATCAGTGGATCCAGGCGTGCTTGTTTTTCTGGAGGTACTGCGGCTGCTTAAACACTGGACTCTGGCTCACCATCTTTGAATGATGTACAAAGAATATCAGAATGATCGCCAGTCCATCACCACTGCAGGAAAACAGTGGCAGTGATCAGTCTCATACATTCTTAACCTGAACGGCCTAGCACTGGATAGAACTGCTTATCAGAATAGCTCTTCAGTATAATAGGATTGATCAGCCTAACATGCTATAAAACATTGATTTGAGCCAAAGTAAATATAGGCAATTGAGGTGACAGGTACATACCTGTTACAATTAGTTGGTCACAACTAATTGGCCTTATAGGTCACACTCCAAAGTGTTACATTTTCATCACATGCATACTCTCATGTACATATGCTAAGAACCTGTAACTTAAATGCCTTAAAAGTGTATCAGCCGAGCTAGGTGTGGTGGCTCACACCTGTAATCCCAGCACTCGGGAGGCAGAGGCAGGAGAATCCTTGTGAGTTCCAGACCAGCCTGGGCTACAAAGTGAGTTCAAGGCCAGCCTGAACTGCATAGAGAGACCCTGTCTCAAAAAGACACACACAAAAAAAGTATCAACCAGGTATGGTGGTGCCTGCCCGTACTGTCAGCACTGTGGGAGACTGAGGCAGTAGATTACAAGTTTGAGTCCAACCTGGGCACTTTAAGCAGTTTAAGCTAAAGATTATCTCAAGATTTAAGTGAATGAATGAATGAGTGAGTGAATGAACGAATAAATAAATAAATATGTTGGGACCGTAACTCAGTGTGAAGGCCCCTAGTTCAGTTCCCAGTACTGCAAAACAAAAACAAAAATGAAACAAAGCAAAAGTACACATTCAAACAAACAAACAAATGCAACAAACATCTCCCTGCCAACTTTAATTTAATGTCCTGTGGTTACCACGTAAACAAATTGGTTGCACCAGTCCTCCCTGCCGCTTTTTGTCCCACTGATTTCTCACATTTGGTCTAGCTAAGGGAGATGTCTACATTAACATATTTTTTAGTCTAGGTAGTGACTTGAATCAGCAGAGCTTTCTTTCATGCTTTCTTTTTTTCTGGCTAGAAACCAATTCTCTACATTTCTGAACCAGACCGAGTAGATTGCAAGGAAAGGAATAATAATAACAACAGCAGAAGACAAAAGCCCTCTTACTTAGAATTCCCAAGTAAAGTCACATATTGAACAAAAGATATTTAAATTAACTAATGAACAAAGCAAGAGCTTTTCAAATGAAACAGGGCTCCCTGCCAGGTCCCCTCCAAGTGCCCCAGGCCTCTTTCTCATTTGCTACCGTGATTTCACTCTCTCAGTCTGCGGATGTTTTATTTCTGGTCTCATTCTCTTCCTACCACGCAGTGGACGCAGAGTTGGCACTCAGTGCATGTTTATCAGATGAAAGGAATCAGGCCTTGGGAGTTAAAGGTTATTCTCTAAAGAAAATAAAATGGGAAAGATTTTAGCAAGGAATAGAAACTGACTTCATCTCAGCAACAGAGTAAAATTTGGAGATGAAGTGATAGCATGTATTTACTATAAAGTTAGATTACACTGGTGGGGTTTTTTTTTTTTTTGGTACTGGGGATCGAACTCAGGACCTTGTGCTCGTCAGGCAGGTGCTTATGCTAAATCCCCGGCCCCTCCTGAAAGGATTTTAAAATAATGACTTAGAAAATTTGCTTGGAAAATTCAACTGTAACTGAGATGTATTGGTGGTTCTTTTCTATCTGTTTTTTTAAACTTTTAATTTATAGGTCTTTTTGCAGAGAAAATAAGGTTTATTTTAAGGACAAAGAATTTAGGCATTGACCTTAGTTGAAGCCCATGATCATAAAATGTGTATATAAAATGAACAGAGATAAGAGCTTTTAAATTTTGTGCCTGTTGATATTTTATGATGCTGGCGATCGAACCCAAGGTTTTGTGTATGCTAGGCAAGTGCTCCACTATTGAGCTACATGTCTGGCCCCGTGTTAATATTTTATTCATTACTTTGTTCTAAAAGTATTTGAGGTAGTAAATGAAGATTTAAAGTAGACAGATAATTTTTTTTTTTTTTAAAAGACAAGGTCTTGCTGTGTAGTTTAGGCTGGCTTGGACTCACTGTTACCCAGACTGGTCTTGGACCTGCAGGGATCCTCCTGCCTCAGCCTGCGATTACAGGTGTGTGTGCCATCATGCCTAGCAGAAAAGATAAATTTGAAGATAGATTTCCTTTATTATAGAGACAAAAATAGTTTGACTAACCTAAAATAGATAAGTAGACACTTACAGTGACAACATAATGGTAGGAGAAATATTTAAGTAATTAAATAACTTATTTGAGGTTATATAGCCATTTATTAGCTAAATTAGAACAAGAAACCAGGGGCTGGGGATTTAGCTCAGCGGCATAAGCGCCTGCCTTGCAAGTAGGCAGCTGTGAGTTCGATCCCCAGTACCGATAAAAAGGAAAAAACAAAAACAAAACAAAACAAAACAAAAAGAACAAGAAACCAAGATAAATTCCAACAAGTATGAATATATTGCTTAATAGGCCAAGAGGATTTGGCGACCTAGTACTGTACAAGTTTGAGACACTTAGGTTGAGATTATTACTGACCTGTTTGCAAAGTTGTAGCCTCTATGGAGAATCATAGTCTATGCAACACTGACCTCTGGGTAATGCTTTCCCACAAGGCCTGCAGGTTCCTGCCAGCTCACAAAGACCATTTTGTTCTCCTAATACCTAATTCTTCATTGTTCTGCTGTTTGTTTTTTGGAAACATGGGTGCTGTAGAAACTTTCTGTTCTGCTGATGTGGGGAGAGAGAAGGAAAATGCACTTCCTTATCTATCCTCTCCTGGTTGATAGCTTCACAATGAGATGCTTAGCTTTGTTTTCCTAGACAGGCTTTGCTAGTTGTTCTCTAGTTAGGTGATGCTTTTCTGGGCAGCGTATCTTAAAAACTGGCTTTATTGGAAGTCCTTGAGTTATGACTTCGGGGATAGAAGATTGAATTGGCAATATCTGGAGCAGCAGCTACCAACCCTTTGTCGGTGGCAGGGCAAGGTAACGTAACCCTCTCTGCTTTTGCTTAGCATACAAAGAACCCTTCCTGGGCACTAGCTCACCTTTCCAGCCTCCTTTCCTTTGCTGAAGCCACCGCAGCCTGTCTTTCTGGTTCAGTGACCCAGGTACTCAGACTCTTCTGATCCTTCTGACCGACTGCTTGCTCTGCCCTTCCTCCTGATCAGGCTGCCTGGTCCTTTTGTCCACCTGGCAATTTGGTCATTCTGGGCTTAGCTCCTTTCTTTTGTGAAGACTGTAAAAGCAAGGGCATAAAAGAAGGTTGATGCAGTGATTATGAGGCATGAATTAGAAGAAAGAAGAGTCTGCAGACAAGCTCAGTTTTAGGTGACAGTGATGGTCCCATCATCTGAGATGTCTAATAGTCCCATGTGCTAATTAAAATTAAATTTCAGTTCCTCATTTGCACTAGCCATATTTCGGGTGCTCAATGACCATAGATTAAATAGAAGACTTCTATTGTAACAGAAAGTTCCAGTGCACAGCACTACGCAAAATCAATTTCTTAAGTAAAAAATAGCATTCTCCTACCTAGTTAGTCTTAGAGGAGTTGTACCTTAAAAACTGGGCCATTCTAGACTGAGTGTGGGTGCATCAGAGAGACCGTGGATGCTGTCCCTCTAAGTATTATTGTAGCCTAGGGTAACAAGATCCAGTGAGCGTCCATTGTATAAATACTTAAAAATAAGTAGTAGCTCTTGGATGTGCTTTTAATATCCATTTCTCTTTCTTCACCTATTCCTACTCTTGCAAAAGAGGCACAAAGTAATTAAATACAATTCTTTTTTTTTTGCTCACCTCTACTGACGTTGGAATATTTCCTGTTTGCGGAACTTATAATGGCTTTGCCTGGGGTGGTCATGATTGTGTATCTTTGGACTAGGAATCTTTTGCCATACAGTGTATCAGCTTTGCATCGTTGCTCTTTGAAGACATTTCATTTAACTGGCCAAAAGTCATCTTGAAGTTTTCTTCACTACAGTCTCCTCCTCATCCCTTGACCCACCCCATTCCCAGAGCGAGTCCTATAATAGTCCTTCCCCCAAAGGATAATATAATTGTGCTTTTAAAAAATTTCTCTGCTCACATCTTGTTTGAAGTCACTGCTGTCTCTCCACTGAGTGACAGCAGAGTCTCCTAACTGACCTTGCTGCTTCCTTTTCCCCTAAGATAATTTCTCCATAAAACAGGCAGAGCGATCCACCAAGGCACCCTCTCACGTGGATCTCTCCTTTAGGACTCCTGATTCCTCTTTTGCTTAGAAAGCAGCCCAGACACTGCAGCCTGACCTGAGAAGCTGTGTAGTTGCTTAGCATGTACCGTGCTTCTCTCCCTGCCCTTTAGCCACTCTGGCCTTCAGGTTCCTGAGGCACTCTAGGCTGCTCTTGAACTTGCAATCCTCTTGCCTCAGCCTCCCCAGTGCCGGGATTATGAGCATACACCACCGTGCCTGGCTTTCTGAATTGTTCTTTCCCAGCTCTTGTGTCTGTGATTTCTCTTCAGTGTCAAAGCCTCAGCCCTGCTGTTGCATCTTTAGGAAAGACTGGTTTTTTCTACTCTTTCTAAAGTAGAGTCCTTACCTCCTGTATATTCTGTACTCTATACTCTTCCACGCTGTACTCTGTAGAATCACTATTGTTATTGTCTGGGATTAGACTCTTAGTCTGTATTCTGTTTATTCCTATTAAAATGTAAGTTTCATGAGGGCAGGACTTGTAACAGTGCCAAGCACACGTAGTTGTATGCAACAAGTGTCTTGTAACACTGAATAACTGCTTCCTGCGGATCTGAGAACGTGCCCACTCTTCTCCCCGATGGTTGGTGTCTCCTCGACAAATCCCAGTGCACATGAAGGAATCTTCTTCATGGAGCTTAAATGAATATCCTTCGGTGCCCTTTCCACTTAGTGTGAACCACTGACTTTGTGGCTGAACTTCATCTTTTACTTCGTAAAATCATGTCCACAGCTTTTTGAATGGTTAGCTTCAGCTGGAAAATACAGTGAACAATACATCTGGAAATATTCTGTCATGTTTGATCTGAGAAATTGTAGGGAACCAGCTGCTGATTTGAAAGGCTTTTATTACGATACAGACAGTCCATTGTCTACAGAAGCACTGGCTATCACACAGTAGTATGTGTGTTGCTTTTTCCGAGCTATTAACTTGAGAGAAAAAAACTTGTATTCACTAATTTATGCATGACTTGTATTCTGTAAGAATAGTTTATTGTGTTCTTTTAACAGATTTGCTGTTCATTTAGTTTTTCTTACTCAATTTTTTTCTTTTTTAAATTCAAAGTTGAATGGCCAGATAGGATTGAGATACTTTTTACTATGGGTTTAAAGTATTTCACAGGCTTAGGCATTAAAATGTGGCTTAATTTGTGATTTAGCACACGCGGGTAGCTTCATCCTTCTTGATAAAGTGGGTGAATTTCATCAGTCACTCTAGTACATTTACTTGTTACAGAATACTTTATTGTCATGGTAGCATGAAAGAGAAATTAAAAATAGAAAGGGTCCAAGAGATGGAGGGGAGTGGAAGGGAGGGAGATGGAGGGGAATAAAAAGAAAAATGTTAGGGGCTGGGGATTTAGCTCAGCAGCATAAGCGCCTGCCTTGCAAGCAGGCAGTCGTGAGTTTGATCTCCGGTACCAATAAAAACGAAAAAGAGAAAAAGAAAAAAAAATGTAGCCGTATACCAACTCCCCATGAGGAGTGTAATCAATGCATTCTAGAAGATATACTAATAAATGAAAATTAAAAGGAGAAAGGCAGATTGACATCCAAGCACTCTTTACGTTTTTTAATTTAATTTAATTTTATTTTATATTATTTTTAGTCTTTTTGAGTTGGGTCTCACTGTGCAGTTCAGTTTGGCCTTGAGCTCACTTTGTAGCCCAGGCTGGTCTCAAACCCAGCCTCCCGAGTGCTGGGATTACAGGGGTACCACCATCACACCTGGCCTCATAGGAGTAATTTTAAAAACAGTACAGATATATCTGTGTGTGTGTGTGTGTGTCATAATACGCATGGTTATAATATAATCTGTTTAGTGTAAATCTTTTGGTAATTAAAAATACATTTGTAGTCCAGGGATAATTTAAAAAAAATTTTGACCATTACTATTTTGAAGATTTATATAAAATAATAGATAATTACTAAATTTTAAAGTAGAAATAATGATGTCTAAATACTTTAGTTATCTTTTAATCTTATTTTTTATTGCAATATTATATTTTTCACATTTCAGAAATGGGCAGTGTAGATCTACATTCCTTCAAAATTTCCTAAGCATTAATACAACCACTGTTAAGTATTTGTTTTTATTCTTTCAGTGTTTTTGTTACATGCAGATTTTGTGTCTTGTGATAATGTAGTTGTTCTTTATGTTTTTTCTTTAAATGAAATCTAATGTCATAAGAGTTTTTGCTGACTCTTGGTTTAATGGTCCCCATGGTATTCAATTTAAAGATACTTCTTAATTTACTTAATTGTTCCCCTTTATTGAATAAATTATTTAAAAGGTGTTTTAGCTATTGTAATTAACATCAGTGAGGGGCTGGGGATTTAGCTCAGCGGCATAAGCGCCTGCCTTGTAAGCAGGCAGTCGTGAGTTCGATCCCCAGTACCGATAAAAAGCAAAAAGACAAAAAAAAAAAAAAAAAAAAAGCAAACATCAGTGAGTAGTTGTTATAACTAACAAAGCATGGATATTTTAATGAATACTGTTATTACAACATTGGTATTATTGCTTGTTAGGTATATAGAAGTGAAATTCCTAGGTATGACATTTTTCATGTTTTCTAATACACACTGGCAAATGATTTTCCACAGGTAATGTACTGGTTTATATGGCTACCTACAGGGCACAAAACTAGTCTATCGTTGAATTCTGCATTATGTGTGATTTCTTTCTAAGTTGCTCCATAATTAGAGGAAAACATGTTTTTTAAACTTCACTTTTATATTCCATAGTGAAGTTGCATGATTGGTTTCTAGTATCAAAGTCATCTTTTCTTAAGGTATTTTCCCCAGTTCTAATAACTTCTATTTTTTTCCATGCAGATATTTTAGACTACCCAATTTTAATTTATACATCTTGTATAACCTTGTAAAGATGTAGCAGATTTTGTGATTTAAATGCATTTACGTGCCTATTTTTGATGATGAATTTCTCTTTTCCCCCTTTCTCAAGGGTGCCTTCAAGTTAGCTGCAGCGTGACACTGCACACATGTTTTCCATATTGTTATCCACGTGTATCGTGGAAGTGATCTTAGTGGTCTGAGAATTTATGTTTGAGTTATGAATCTGTTTTTCTTGCAGGTTGGAAAAGAGACTGTTCAAACCACTGAAGATCAGATTTTGAAGAGAGATATGCCACCAGCATTTATTAAGTGAGTCATTAAAATACTTTGTTGCTAAATGGAGCTTCTCATTGAAGAAACTGATTCCAGGAGCAGTATTTTTTTTTTTTTTTTTTTGGTACTGGGGATCGAACTCACAACCTTGCACTTGCCAGGCAGGCGCTTACACCACTGAGCTAAATCCCCAGCTATGGAGCAGTATTTTTTAAATAGAAAACTTACTTTTACATTTAAATAGAAAACTTACATTCCCCTAAATTAAGAAGCCTAATAACAGTTTTTGATAAAGACATAGGACAAGCACTTGGAACCCTCACGTATGGTTATTGGGGATGTAAATTGGTACAGACACTTTGGAAAACAGTTTGCCTTAGGTAAAATTGAAGATAGGCAGTTCCACTCCGATTTTTTTCTCTAGATACATGCACCTATAAACTGAAATCCAAATACAAAAATATTTATTATTTATTGTTCGTGATGACCTCACTAGCCTATCTATAAAATGGATTAAAATAATCATAATATAGTCATAAAATGGAATTTTAATAAGTAATGAGAATGAGAAATTTTCACTTTACAGTGATGAATTCTGTGTTATATGAATTTCACTTTAGTTGAAAAAAATGGAGTGAATGAATATCAAAAATAATCAAGGAAGGCTGGGTGTGGTGGTACATACTGTAATTTTGGCACTCAGGAGGCTGAGGCAGGAGGATTTCTTTGAGTTCAAGGCCAACCTAGACCTTGTCTCAAAAAAAAAAAAGAAAAGAAAAAAGAAAAGAGGAGCTTACAGATAGATAGTTAGAAAGAATGGCTCATTTATTTAAAGTTCAAAAACAGCCAGGCACAGTGATACATACCTGTAATCCAAGCACTTGGGAAGTTGAGGCAGGAGGATGACTGGGAGCTTAAGATCAGCCTGGGCTACACAGTGAGTTCAGGATCAGTCTGGAACCCAAAGTGAGACCCTGTCTCAAAGGACAAACAAATAGCCAAACAACACCAAGCAAAAATAATTTGTGCTGTTTAGGGGATGCCTATTTACATGGTAAAAAGATAAAAATTAGTAGGAAATAATGGTCACCAAAGTCTGTGGGAGAGAAGTCGTTTTACCCAAGGAGACCCACACCAGGCTTCTGACACGGTAATAGTATTTTATTTCTTGACTCCAATGATGAGCTCATGGGTAGTGGTTCTGTAATTATTCACTATATTGTATAATTTAATTTTTGTTTATGTATGTTATATATATCACAATTTTAAATACAGCCGGAAGTACTCCTAGATCTTTATCTTTCTTGTATTCTACTATTCTTATTGAACAGATGCAAATGTTTTACTCTTATTGCTGTCTTATTTCTAATTTGAGAGTTCTACAGAGCTGTTTCTTTTATGTGTCAGTGAGGAAGGTACTGGGTCATCTACTTTGTGGGCTGTCTTGTGAGTATCTTTTCAGTTTACCTCCACTGAACTTAAACTTGCATCTGTTACATGGGCAGGTTTCCGGACTGTAACAAAATACTCACACGTAACAGTTTAGAGAAGGAAAGGGTTATTTTGGCTCACGGTTTTGGAGGTTTCCTTACATGATCAGCAGACTTCATTGCTTTTAAGCCTGTAGTGAGGCAGAAACAGCAGAAGAGCGGCTTGGGGGAGGAAAGCAGCTCACTTTGTGCAGCCAGAAAGGGAGCCTGGGGGCAGAGACACAGACAGAGAGGGACAAACAGGAAGTGGTTGAGGACAGATGCAGTTCCCAGGGTCACACTGCCATAACCTGTTCCTTCAACAAGGCCTCACCTCATGGGTTTGTCAGCCTCCCTCGCCCCCAGTGTAAGTATGACCCCATCAGTGAATTAGCCTCATAAGCTTATCACCTCCATAGCCCAGCATGTGGCCTCTGGGGGGCTGTTTTAGATCCAAACCATCAGGCCTGGAGATTTAGCTCAGTGGTATAAGCGCCTGCCTTGTAAGCAGGCAGTCGTGAGTTCGATCCCTGGTACCGATAAAAACAAACAAACAAAAAAAGATTCAAACCATCACATCTCACATTAAAACCATACTGGAATTCCAGCACATACCTGGCTGTGTGTTCCCTTAACCCCATAGAAGAGACAAGAGTTTGATGAGGCATAAACAAGATTGCAATCTCAGGTAGGTAGTTGGATCGGACAGCCTTACAGCCTTGACCTTCTAGGCTGGGAATATTAAATCACTGGTAAGCAGACTTTGTCAGGAAACTCATTCCTGCTCATTCCCAGAGACAGACCTTTTATATGTGCTGTATATTCCTGTTGGGTTCCTGGGAGTTAAGAAGAATTAGAGGAGTAATCTCTAGTGGTGACAAAATCTTCAGAACAGTAGGGGACTGTAAAGCAGAGCTTCACTGTTGTTTTATTTTTTGTTTTTTTTTGAGACAAAGTCTTGCTATCAAGTGCAGGCTGGCCTTGAACTCACTGTGTAGCCCAGGGAGGCCTCAAACTTGCAGGGATCCTGCTGTCCCAGCCTTCCGCATGTTGGAATTATAGGCCTGTGCCACCACATCCAGCTTCTGTAATGGGTAATTTAAAGGAAGAAAACATTTATTCTCCATTTCCTGTGTAAACTTTATTTCAGAACAACCTAATAGCCCTAGTTGATGGGGAGAATTCTTATCAATAAATATGGAAAGGATGCCAGTTAGACAATCATCTTAAATTTTTGGGTCTGGGGATTTAGCTCAGCGGCATAAGTGCCTGCCTTGCAAGCAGGCAGTCGTGAGTTCGATCCCTGGTACCGATAAAAAGGAAAAAGACAAAAAAAAAAAAAAAAAAAAAAAGAGTTTTAAATTTTTAACGCAACAGTTGGTTTAGGTAAGAATAATCAACAGATGAAACCGTATCCAAAGTTTTGAGGATTCTTGCACCATGTCACAAAAACCTTGGTCTTGGGGGAAACAGTACGTTATGACCAAGTGAAAAATTTGTTAAGCAGTTTATTTGAAAGTATATATAATTTAATCCAGGTGTGGTAGTACATGCTGGTAATCCCAGCACTCTGGGAAGCTGAGGCAGGAAGATACTAAGTTCAGGCCAGCCTCACCAATTAAACAGCAAGACGCTGTCTCAAGAAAGGCTGTGTGATGGACTAGGTCACTGTGAAGGCTCTGCATTTAATCCTTGGCTCTGCCCCTCAATGTCTACATACCTGGATGTACATACCTACATTTATATGCTTATACACTCCCAAATGCTACTTGAAAGTAGCCTAGTGTGCGAACAGTAAGGTGGCTGTCAAGCAAATTTGGGTCCAGGTAAATACTGTGCAATATAAAACATGGTTCTTTATGTTTTTCTTGCTTTACTATATAATGCAAATGAAGCAGAAAGCAGCAGATACCTCAGTGAGGGGGAACAGATGGAATCGATTAATGATGACCTTGGACTGTTGAGCAGGACATTCTTTTGGGCTGTTTGTTTGATGTTTAGAAGTTTCCAGGGCAAGACTGACCTAAGCTCCTCCGCAGTCGACTTTTACAAGAATTTCTAAATAGTGACTGCGTACACAGCACTAATGAAGAAAATAAATTTTAGAAGTTTGTGGTTAGATCGGTCTCTAAGCATGCTAGGATGGTAGGGCTAGAGAATATAAAAGATTTTTGGCCTATAAATAGATTTATACCTAAACCACCTGACGTATATTGAAAGGTTTTTAAAGAGGGAAGAACATGACATTTTTAGAATTTCAATGCAGTAGATCAAATAATAGAGACGTTTGTGTGATTAACAATTACGGTGTGTTGAAAATGGGTTCCACACCAGTTTAAAATGACATGCAGAGGCCATGGATTTAGCTCAGCAGCATAACTGCCTGCCTGTCAAGCATGAGGCTGTGAGTTCAATCCCTGTTACCAAAAAAAAAAAAAAAAAAAAAAAAAAAGAAAGAAAGAAAAAAAAAAAAAAAACACACATACAGGTTGAACATCCCTAACTTGAAATTCCAAAATCCAAAACCAAAACAAAGTAAAAAACAAGCTGCAAAACCTGAAAAACTTCGAAATCTGAAACTTTGCTTTCTAATCCAAAGGATTTTGGAGAAGGGCTATTGTTAACCTGCCTTTAAATTCTCATTGTCAGCCAAGGAGTTCCGCGCTCAGCATGTTCCTTATTGTAAAAGAACTACTTGAAAGTAGGAGATTTGCATTGTCAGTGGAAGGCTTTTCCCTAGATTCAGCAAAAGCTTTGCCTGCCCTGCTAGATAAAGTTCACAGTTTACTAGGTTTACCCAAGATTGCGATAGTAGCCACACTGTTGCACAAGAGGTATACTGTTGCATGATGGTTGTCATGGAAATGCCTGTGCTCATCATGAAGTTCAGGCAGGAGCGCAGCTACCGTGCTTTGCTGTTAAGGTATTAGTGAGACGCACCCCATGAGAAGTCAGCGTGTCCTTAGAAGACTGTCAGGAGAGTCACTTGCTGCACGCAGTAGTTTGCATCATTTCTGTCGTCATCGTCATCCAGCCGCATCAGCAACTGCTAATTGTGTAATTGATTAATGGGATAGACAAGCTCATTTGTCTAGCATGCTGAATGCCATATAAAATAACAGTTTTATCAGTATATAATGATCATTTGTGAGATGTGTTACAAGTGATTTGTTAATAGTAATAAAATGCCAAAGTGTACTAATGCTTTAGTTTAAAAAAAATAAATTGAACATAAAATCATGTACATAGTAATAAAACTCATTTTTACTAAGTTTTCAAAAATCTTCCATTGAAATATAATATATACCCCTGTTTTTATTATGCTTTCCTGGGTGGAGAGAAATAAGTGAAATTATAGCTCTTTTGGCTGGGAATTGTGTACAGTTTTAGGTACACATATGGTTGTATGCTGGGGCATGTTATATGTGCATTTTGCTTTTTATGTATCATGAAGAAACAAAGGTGGAAATTGATGCCACAGAGAAATGTCTTTTTTTTTTTTTTTTTTTTTTTTTTTTTTCTTTTTTCTTTTTGGTCAAGGTCTCATTATTGTAGCCCAGGCTGGCCTTGAACTTGCTTGTGTAACCTAGCTTGGCCTCAAACTCAGTAATCTTCCTGCCTCAGCCTCCCAAGTGCTGGGATCACAGGCATGTGCCACCACGCCTGGCTGTTTTTAGAGGCGGGATCTCACTATATAGTAGGCTGGCTTTGAAGTCTCAACCATCCTAATTCTTGTGTCTCAGCCTCAGGCATGTACCACCATGCTTTGCTTGAGAAAATCAAAAGAAAAAAAAATATTTTAGGAATGTTGAAATGTTTTTGTGTGTTTTTTATCGGTACTGGGGATCGAACTCACGACCGCCTGCTTGCAAGGCAAGTGCTTATGCTGCTGAGCTAAATCCCCAGCCCAGGAATGTTGAAATGTAATACAGACCGACTCCACAGTAGCAGACAGAGTGCACAGGAGAGCTGTCACCATAGGTAGAAAGAGACTTCTTGTAGCAGGTGGGGTCTGGAAGAGCGAGGAAGGGGGAGAGGAGCCAACTGTGGGTACAGGGAGTGGCCTGAGCCAGTCCTGGGCCCTGTGAGGAGTGGAGCTCCTGTGGGAGCGGTAGCAGCTGAGCTTGGGGAGGTAGCTGGGCCCGAGTGATGAAGGGCCCTGAAAGCCTGGCAGAGCAGTTGAGGACCAGCAGCAGGTGACGGCCGGAAGTGGTTTTCTGGGAGGACTCTAGGCAGCACAGAATGAATACATAGGTGCTAACCTGGAGGTGGGTATATCAGATCAGCCAGCTTCATTTTCTGTCAGTGTGGATTTGCCTGAAATGGATGAGAAGTGGATGAGGAATGTTTATGACAGAGTGATTTGCCTTGGAAAAACCTGCCTCTGTGGTGTTGAGTGGGGCTGCATTCTTATTTCTGCAATGAGCACAGATGAATATGGAAGGAATATGGAAGGACCCCACCCAAGAGTGCGCAGCGTCTGGACGCAGCAAAGGCATTGCCTCAGAGGTGGGCTCATGGCCTGAAGCCCCTGGCAGGGGCGATGTGTACCCTGTCTGCTGGCAGGCAGGTGACAGTTGCGTTGAGAACTGTAAAGTGTCATGTTCTGCCTCAGCGCTGCTCTGAACAGTCTGAAATCATTGACACTTGGATTGAGTTACCAGCTTGGATTATTTTTGAAACACATTGCAATGTCTAGGCCTTTTGAATAAAAGTATTCCAGAAATACCATGTGCAGGGTGACCAATTGCAACATGCCTGCCATTAATCATGTTCCCTGGGGAATCACTGTGTTTTTAACCCTTAAACTGTGTCACTTAAAAACAGTTACGTTCTCTGGAATTTTACATTTTTACCGTATTTTATATTCGTGTTCAAAGAAGATACTTCCAAAGAATTCAAATATGCTTATATTTGATTTTGATCTCTTTGACCTGAAGTGATGGTACCACATTTTTAGATCATTGTCACTTATATTTAGCTTTAACTTTTTCTTTGCTTTTAACCTTGAGCACTCAAACTGATTTGTGATGTAATTTGTATTTTTGCGCACAATTGTGGGCTCAGTGCCCAAAATACCTTTTTTTAGAATGAATTTTTCAATCACTCAGTGCCTTCTGCTTGTCAGAGAATAACGTGTACTTTTAATGCTTTTTTTTTAACTTGAGGTTTTTTTTTTTTTTTTTTTTAATTCTTTCCACTGCTATTGTAAGGGTTTCTGTGAGATAATCATTCACTTCTGCCAGCTGCCGTGCTCATTTCTGGCCCACTCACCCTGGACGCAGTTCACCTTTGGACTCACCATTGAGACACAGCCGGCTACTACTGTTTTGTGCAGACTTTCTTTGTGAAGTTTGGAGAATTCTCTGTAGTGAACTCAGTAGTGAATCGGTGTTAATTTGCAGAAGTGTTCTCAACAGTTTGGCAGGGATGAAATCTTTGGTTTAGTTTGTGTACTCTTCCGGCTTAAGAAATTAACAGATAAGATGTAATACTTGTGGTTTCACAGTTGGTAGTCAGAATCGGCAAGGAAACTCACCTATGAAGAATATGTATTGGCCGGGGATTTAACTTAGTGGCGTAAGTGCCTGCCTGGCAAGCACGAGGTTGTGAGTTTGATCCCTGGTATATGAAAAAAAAAAAAGAATATGTATTATGCAGCGAGGGAACTCACATTTATAGAATACCTGTTATTGAACAAGGGAACTCATCTTTATAGAGTATTATTGAGCAAGAACAGTTTTTCATTTTCTCATGCAATTTTGAGAACACTAATTTTTAGATATCAATAAACCCATTTTGTAGATAAAAAGACTAAGGTTGGACAAATTTTAACTTACTCAAGGTTGCTCAGCTAGGAAAGCGGTGAAACAGGTTTCGTCGTCCAGGGCTTCCAGGTGTGCATTCTTTCCACAGTCTGACCTTCCAGAAAGAAATGTGCATCTCTTACTCTCCAGGTGCTAACTTTGTTTCCACTCTTTGATGATAATAAAGATTTTAAAAATCATAAAGATTGTTTGTTTTATAAAAATGAATTGAAGTGATGGGCTTCATCTGTACCATGTAAAAACAAGCACACAGTAGATGCATGCATTCCCTTAATTAATACCTTGACTTTTCCTGTGTAGCTCCAAATTAAGAGGTTCTCAACAGTTTCTTTTTCCCCACAGTTAAAATCTTTCTTGTTCTTTCCTTAATAGAAATGAAGGAACTTAAGAAATAGCTTTGTTTTTAAAATACTTTCTGTGGTTATTTAATCCACCTCGTTTTGCAGAAGCTGTGGCTGGGATCCGGAGAAGCCCAGTGGTAACTCAAGGAAAGTGGCGGAGGTAGGATTCTAACCTAGAACACTCTGACTCCAAGTCTTATACTAAGATGCTCTTTCCTTTGTGAGAACCTTTTATAATTGAGTAAGGCTTAAATGCGCAGAATTACACGGATACGAAAGTCCTTTAAACATGTAAGAGGGACACTTGGTTGATGACTAGCTTCTTTCTTTTCCCTTATTTTCTTCAAATAAATTCAATTACTTTTAAAGCTTTTCTTACAGTTATTTTTTCCTAATCCATAAATCTTCTGCTTTCTGCCTGTAGGAAAAGGTTTTTTTTGTTACGTAGCACACAGCCTCGCTTATGCTAGGCAAGTGCTCTACCTCTGAACCGTACCCCAGACTTACTTATTTAATGTTCTCTTGTCAAGATGAGATGACCACATCAGTTTTAGCTCTTCTCTGTTTTGGTAGTCTGTAATTTGCTTCCTAAATATAGACTTTCTCCCATAAAGAGCCATCCTTGTGCCTTTAGGGTATACCGTATAGGATGGTTAGTGAAAAAAAAAATCACAGTGCTGGATTCAAGTAGCCTCTTTCTTCATGAGGGACCTTGAATGTATAATTTCCTTTTTTTGTTTTGTTCTGGCCCAGTTTTGCTGTAAAGGTTGTTTTGAGTTTTATAAAATATTTTCCTGTCTTTGAAACAGTTTGTGTAAGATAAGACTCCCGAAAGATTGGCAATGCAGTATACTTGTATCTAAAAGTTTGTGGGCTGTGTCTTTCAAAGAAAGAGATTGCTTATTCATTCATTCTTTTTACAGTGTGTTTCAGGGTTTAAAATCATTGCAAGTCGGCTTGCATATGATTCTTTCCTAGGAACCTAATGATCCATTTTGTTGGAGCTCTCACATTTATGAATGTAAAATTACTAAGGTTTTATTTTCATCTCTAGAGTTAAGTCAGCTTTTCTATTCAGTGTTATTCATTTCTTTTATCTTTTTTCTTACTGTTCTTGTTAGGGCTTTATCTTTTATTAGTTCCTCCTCAGAGGCCCACTCTATTAAACAGCTCTCCTGTATTTATTATTTATCTGTTGTTTGTTTGTTTGCTTGATGCTAGGGAGTTCTTGATAGAGACATACAGTCCTGTGCGTGCTAGGCAAGCAGTAGACCATTTTCTTTTCTTTGTAATGGTTTTGCTAAGTTGCCTAAGCTTGCTTCAAACTTATAGTTCTTGCTGGCTCCGCCTGCTGAGTAGCTGAGATTACAGGCATGAATTACCATGCCTGGCTGATGCTTCGGTCTTTGTGTTTAATCTTTTTTATTTTTAAATAAATACACATAAGGGCCTTAATTTTGTCCTAAGTCTTACTACAAGTTAGGCTACTGATACAGATACCTTGCTGTTCAGCCCTAACTATTTTATAATTTTGATTGTGAATTCCTCTTTAAGCATTTGTGTTATTTAAGAGTGGATTTTTAAAGCTTTTAAATCTCTTTTAGTCTCTTTGTAATATTTCTACATTGATTGTATTGTTCCCAAAAGACACAGTTGGTGTAATACCAGTTCTTGGAAATTCTTTATAAAGACATAGTAAGTGATTGATTTTGGTGAGTAAACTATGTGTATTTGAAAAGAAAATATATTTTCTTTTGTTTGGATATAGCTTTATTTATGTGAGTCAGACTTTTTATAGTCTATTTTGTCTGTCTAAATTGTCAGTGTGTGACTGAGGTAGAGTATCTTGTGTTGCTTGTAGAGTGACCAGTTTTCCTCCTAATTGTTGGTGATAGCTTTATATATTTCAAGATACTACCATAAGCTGGTTATAAGTTTATGATTTTTCTGGGTTCTAAACTCTTAATGGTTTATTGCTTATTATCCTTTTTTAGGATGAGTATTGATTGATGTTGATCTCCTGTTGGCTTATATGTGTGCATCCAATTTCTCTCAATTCACTGTGAATTATTGGCTGTTGTTTGCTTCACAAGTTTTTTTCCTTCCTTTTCTCCTTTTTGGTACTGGGACTCGAATTCAGGACTGCGGGCTTGTCAGGCAGGCCCTGCGCCACAGAGCTAAATCCCTGGCCCCTTGGCTGTTTGTTTCATAAGTGACAATATCTTCTTCGTGTCTGTTCCATTTGATTTTGTGTTTAAGTGTCCTAACCTCTGTAGCTCATTTATTACGTTCGTCCGTAAAACATTGTCAATGTTTTTCAGCATCAGGACTTTCAAAGGATAATAGTGAAATGTTCAGTTATCATCTCACCAGTAGAAATGCATGAGAAGATAAAATGAATTTAGTACTATTTAAAAAAAATTTTATAACTATTTCAAAATTATTTTCAAGTTATTTTCAGCATACATCAGAAACCTGGTATCTGGGAGACATGTTGGCTCACATAGTCTGTCTGTGCCATGGCGCCGGCTCCAGAAGGAGATGGGCTGGGGCACGGGTGGGCCCGCAGGTAGCAGAGTTCTTGATTGAAACGGAGTCTCTTCCCCTGCGCCGACGGCAGGTTTAAAAACAGGGTGAGGAAGGAGGGAGTGAGAAGGGTTCGAGGGCTGTGACTCATCCTCGTCTTCCAGTTTGCTCACCAGGTCAGGGGAAGGAATGCTTCCTGGCTGACCAATGCCTTTCCGTGCAGGAGCACAGGTCAGAACAGCAGGTTTAGGATCCGCACGCCGTGTGCAGCCGGCTGAGTTAGTTCTGTACATTTGCTGCTTGAGCTAGATTAAGAATATCATTGTACCGTGTGTTCCTGACTCCCTCCCGAAAACTAACCACGCCTGTGGCCTTCACTCAGGTTTCTGGATAACTAACGCCTGAAGATCCTTGACCTTTCTCAAAGGTCCTAGCAACTCTAGGAACAAAACATCCTAGCTAGAACTCTTATGCCATGGAATGAGCCTGTTTCTGACGTTTTAAATTAAAAATTGTAGCTGGGTGTGGTGGTGCATGCTTCTAATCCCAGCACTTGGGAACCTGAGGCAGGAGGAGCATTGTAAGTTCAAGACCAGCCTGGGCTACAGTAGTGAGCTCAAGGCCAGCTTGACCTGCACAGTGAGACCCTGTCTCAAAAAGACAAAATAAAAATAAAATAAATAAATAAAAATGTAAATTCCTGCCAAATGGTTAGTATGTAAAAGATCACTTTATTTTCATGCACCTTAATTTGTATTTCTTTTCATGTGTATAAACACAAACGATCTGAGGTGGAAATGAATTGATTCGGGAGGCTGTGTTTCCTGTTTGAGGGATGCTGGGATGGCTGAGCTGCCTGAAATCTCCCTGGAGCTCATTCTTTGGATCAGCAGTTTCAACGTTAAACACCTGTTGAAGGGAGAAGCTTTTTGGCCTCAGCGGTCGTCTTCACTTAGCAAGCCTTTAGCTGAGGCTGGGCTCTGCTGCAGAGGGCGGCGGAGAGGGTGCGAGAGCCTGCTGCCTGCCTCGCTTCCGTCCTCTCACTCAGTCAGGCCTTACGCTGGCAAGGGCCTGGCCTGTGATACATTCAAACGAGGCCATGTATATAGGCACAAGGGAAAAGGTAAAAGAAGACATTTAGATGCAGTTAAAGTCATTAAATGTAATCGTTTATACCACCACTGTTATCACTATTTGTTGGTATTTCTTCACTTTTAAGTATGATGTGCTTTTCAAACTTGAAGATAATCTGGGCCTTTCTTAATCTCTGAGAGTGGTAAAGCTCTTGCCTGTTATGCAAAGGTGTTGGGTACAAGCCCCAGCCCTGCAGGGGCTGAGAGTGGGGAGAAAAGACAGAGAGCTGAGCATGGCACACGCCTGCATTCCATTCAACACGCAGTGTTCAGGAGGCTGAGGCAGGAGGATTGTAGGTCAGCCTGGGCTACATACTGAGTGCGAGGCCAGCCTGAGTTGCGTATTGAGATCCTATCTCAAAAAACCAAACTGAGAAAGAGAGAGACAGATAGACATGCATCGGGAAGAGAACTCAAAGAGACGCTGCCGGAGGCCATCTTTCTAAGTAGTGCCAGGCTGGCAAAGGCAAGCGTAGGGTGGTCTTTACCTTGTCCACGACACTCTCAGACAAAAATGGCAGTCCTTGCTTTCGTGACCTGGGTTTCATTGGACATACTCCTAAGCACACTACTAATTTGTACTTGTGTGTTCGTGTATCTGCTTCCTCCTGTGAAGGCTGGGGCTTTTTTGTTGTTGGTTTTTGTTTTTTGAGGTAGGATCTCACTATGTAGTCCAGGCTGACCTTGAACTAGGTGTAAAACTCAGGCTGGCCTTGAACTTGTGATCTTCCTGCCTCCGTCTCCCCAGTGCTGCGATTATAGGTACTGACTTATACTGACTCTGTTATCTTTCAAATCTTCCTATTTCTAGACACCAGCACATGAAGTAGGTCTTCAGCACATTGGATGAATAAATAGAGTGTATCAAAAGAATTGAATGAAAAGAATCTCATATTAGTAACTAACTTTTTCTGAGGGCAGTCTAAAGGGATTTTTCAGGACAAGAGACTTGTGGCAGTCTTCTCAGGATCTCTAGATCTGTTTTCCTTACATTTAGGGCTGGGGATGTAGCTGAGGCACAGAGCACTAGCCTAGCATGTACGGTGTCCTGGATTTGATTCCCACCCAGCGCCATGTGAAAAAAAAAATTCAACAACGTTTAAATCTCTTGATGAATGATAGCTGAGATCACATGGAACTGAGAAACCTGGAACTTTCTCTTACATTGTCTGAGACTTCTCAGGAGTAATCCTGGCAGGGATGGATTAGTGAGTCACAAGTGAGTACATTTAGGGATCCCAGGAGATCAAACCTTTTGCAGGTGTGGCCAGCCTTTCGCCCCGCCCAGGCCACATTGAGGGGCAGAGGAAAGGTCTTAAGCCACTTAGAAAATATACTGTATAAAAGTAACCAAACTTGTTTTATTTTTTATATTTGTTATGTAACATTTTAAAAAGCTGGATGTGGTGTTGGATGCCTGTAATACCAACACTGGTGAGGCTGAGGCAAGAGAATTGCCAAGTTCAAGGCCAGCGTGGACTACATAGTGAGACTTGTCTCCAAAAAAAAAGTGATTGATTGAAAGTATTTAAATCAATATTTCTAGTGCATAACCAAGATACAGGGCTCTTTAGGAAACTGACAGTATCCCTAGTCATTCCCTAAAATGCCTTTTAAAATTAAGATTTCTATTTATTATAAGATAGAAGATCATCTTAAGAAGCCAGGCAGTTTGAATGTTTAAATAAAATCACATTTTCCTCAGACAGGACAGACTCCTTCCTGTCTCTCATTGTTGATTAGTCAGAGAGGGATGTATTTGGCTTTTATGAACGCCATTAAATTTTAATGTACAGATCAGATGTCTTTTTGTAGAAAAAAAATGGTGCACTGTCTGCTTTGGCCCTCTCGGTTTACCGCCCAGGGGAACCATTAGTAGAGAGAGAATCAATTTGATTCCTGCAAACCTGTTCCATTTCATCTGTTCTTTCCCCCACTTTCTTGTCAGCTTCCTTTCTCTATACTCACTATTCCTGGAATTTTTTTTTTTTTTAATTAAAAACCATCTTTGCCATTTCTGGATTGGTTTCGAATGATTTTTTCCCTTAATTATGGGTGTTATTTATTTTCATACCTTTTGGCTACTCAGTGATTTTTTTTTTTTTATTGGATGGCATTTTTGCTATCACTGCTGTAAACTAATTTAGATTTATTATCTTCTAGTTCTGGAGGTGATAAGCACAAAGTAGGCCACCAGGACTACAGGAAAGGTGTTTGCAGGAAAGAATGCATTTCAGTGCCTTTTCTAGCTTCTAGATGCTGCCTGCTGTCTTTGGTTTGTGGCCCCTCACCCTTCCGACATCAGTTTCTGTCATCACATGTCCTTCTGCTTCCCTTGTCATATCATAGTGCAGTAATAACGTCGGTGTACTTTGGAAGAATGATTGCAGCATGAACATTTTCTTTCTTTTTTTTTTTTTTTATTGATTGAACTTACGACTGCCTGCTTGCAAGGCAGGCTCTTATGCTGCTGAGCTAAATCCCCAGCCCCAATGCGAACATTTTCAAGTAAACAAAACTAATAAATTTTTTATGAGCAGTCCTTTACTAGAGCAAATTCTCAAGAATGTGCAGAATGACAGACTTCAGATGATTCTAGAAATCGAGATACAAAGGTAATGATAAGCTAAGATATCAGGCAATTTATTGGCAAATAGAAATAAATGTCGACTTGTTTAATATGATAATGGAGTATGTTTTCCCTACAACCTTTAAAAACTAACTAGTGGGATTTTTCCACACCAAAAAGCACTTCTCCGGCTACCTAGACACCAGTTGTGTGTTAACAATTCAGCGTCAGCCTCCCCATCTTTTTTTTTTTTTTTTTTTTTTTTTTTGTCTTTTTCCTTTTTATCGGTACCGGGGATCGAACTCACTACTGCCTGCTTGCAAGGCAGGCGCTTATGCCGCTGAGCTAAATCCCCAGCCCCCAGCCTCCCCATCTTAAAGGACGAAGTTCCAGAGGACCACCCTCCACTGAGGCACCAGTCACAGCTACCAGGTGCCTGAGGGTCCTCATTTCTTCCTGAGCTGACCACAGAGTTGGGAGTTTCCACAGTGCTGCCTCCTCTCGATAAGTTGCTAGCAAATTAGAACAGAACTCAGAAAAATACTTCATTTACATTGTAGATGTATTCTAAAGGATAAAACCCAAGAAGAGTCACACTGAAGACCCATACAGGGCAAGGTGTGACATAGGCTTCCTTGCCCTCTCTGAGCACATCACTTCCCAGCACTTGGATAAGGTCACCAACCCAGAAGCTCTGAATCCAGCTGTCCAGGGGTTTCTGTGGAGGTTTCCTTACAGAGACACTCAACTGATAAATTCTTGGCTGTTAGTGAGGCTGAAAGTTGGCGTCGTTGTAGGCGTGAGGGCACATGTTCCAAGTTTCTACTCAAGCCTTGGTCTTCATGGCAACCAGGCCCATTATGGAGCTGCCTAGAGTCCTCTAGCTACGGTCACTCCGGAGCGCACAAAGACACTCTTAGCATTCTACAGATTCCAAGGGGGTTGGAGCTTTATGCCAGGACACTGGCAAAGATCAGTATCTTTTTTTTTTTTTTTTTTTATTGCATCACAAATAAGGTGATGCCTAATGAAACTGAAAGGCTTACATGAAAATATGCTACTTTTTGTACACGAAAACAACATAAATACCAAACAAAGACAATAACATAAATGTCAGAAAGTGGTAAGTATCCTCAGAGCTTCCTATTGTTTGGGAAGAGATAAACACATTGACTGGTATACTTAGGGAGCCACAAAAATAATAGAAGTAGAGTGTGTGACCTCTAAGTGGTAGTGGGAAATAGAAGCAATAAAAAAAATAGAGAAATGATCTGGGGGTGCAGCTCAGTGGTGGCACACTTGCCTAGCACGCAGCGGTCCTGAGTGTGATCCCTAGCACCATAGAAAAGAAAAAGTACAACAAAGAACCTCAGAGGAGAGGAGGAGGGAGGGAGACTCCAAGACAAGTTTGTAAAAAGTTGGTTGTGCACTAAGCTAGCCGAGACACATTTTAAAGCTTTGTTTTATCGACCACAATGTGTTGGAGTGGTACAGCAATCATGAGCCTCTTTTTTTGGTTTTTTGAGACAGGGGCTCGCTGTGTAGTCCAGGCTGCCCTCAAACTCGTGATGATCAGCTCCTATCTCAGCCTCCCAAATGCTGGGATTACAGGCACATGCCACGATGCTTGGCTGAACCTTTTATATTTAGAAGTATACATGTTATTTTTAAATTTCTAATCAATTCATTATCAGAGAAATCATAATGAAAATTATTCAGAACTGAGTAATAAAAAGCTTGCCTCTTGAAACTCATAGGGTTTGGGGGCTGGAGATTTAGCTCAGCGGCGTAAGCACCTGCCTTGCAAGCAGGTGGTCGTGAGTTCAATCCCCGGTACCGATAAAAATGAAAAAGACAAAAAAAAAAAAAAAAAAAAAAAAGAAACCCATAGGGTTTGGAAGAATGAAAAAATCAGTTTCATTAGCAAAAGAAAAATGCAGATTAAATTCACAATAATTTATCATTTCACATGGGACAGATTGATAGGTTACAAAGTTCAGACTGAGGGACAACTGAGAACACCATTGATGGGGGTGGTAGATTGATCTAATTAATTTGGAAGAGTTTGGTATTCCCTGGTCAAGTTGAACATATGTATTTCCTTTAATTTAATACTTTACTGGAAGGAATATAACCTAAACTCTGTGCATGTGTACCGGAGCCAGTAAGAGGTAATTCATAGCAATATTATTTATTCTTATTAATACCAGTAACAAATACAGTAACCTAGAACACCTCTAATGTCCGCAAGACGTAGAATGAATAACTAAATTCTGGTATACCCACACACTTGTGACACAGTAGCTATAGTTATTAACATGGTCAGAAGTGTGGGACCAATGTCATATGCCTGAAAAGACCAATCACAAAAGCATGCATGGAAGTAAAATGCCAATACAGGCAAAACTAAACAGTATATCACTAGGTATACCTGCATAGGTAGGTACCACCTAAAAGTATAAAAAAAGTCAAGCAAATAATTCAACATCAGAGTAATGGCTACTTATGGAGAATAAGAAAGGATTTATTTACAGTAGGTTTCAGAAAGTTGGTATTTATGTCTGAAGCATAATCACATATAGACGATGAATTAAAGTTTATACAAGTTTTCTTTGGTTTGAATTAATGTTCATATAATTTGCATGCATATGGTTTATTTTATAGTATTAAATACAGGAAAACTCCAGCCTCAGTCATAAAAGAAATGCAGAGAAAAAATATATCGAGGAACTAGAATTTCAACAGAATGGGAGAAAAATTTACAAATTTTCTATCTGATGAAGTTTTAATATTTGTCCTATATAAGGAACACTTATCAGTCAACAATAATGCAGAAGGTAGCTAAAGGGAAAAATGGATAAAGGATTTGAATACTCATTCCTCAAAAAAATATTTATATATGTAAAATCAATAAGCATGTGAAAAGACGTTCACTACTATTGGCCATTAAGGAAATGTACATGAAAATCACGATAAGATTCGACTTCATCTCATTAGGGTGGCTTTAATAACAAAGAAAATAGAACAAGTGTTGGTGAAGACATGGAAATTAGAAACTCTTGCACTTTCTGGTGGGAATATAAATTGGTGCACTGCAGAATGGTTTGATGGTTTCTCAAAAAGTTAAGCATAGAATTTTTATGTCAAGTAGCATTTACCTTCTAGGTATATATCAAGAGAATTTAAAATGTGTACCCACCCGAAACTTGTCTGTGAGCACCAAGGTGGAGGTGAGCCGGAAGTCCATCAGTGTGTGAATAGGTAAAGCAAATTGAGGCATATAGAGAACGGACACTGAGAATTATTCAGCCATAAAGGGACTGAGGTCCTGGTGAAGGTTGTTAGATACATTTCTAAAACATTGTGCTAAATGAAAGAAGCAGACAAGAAAGGTTGTATGGTGCATCAATCCTTTTATGTGGCATGGACAAATCCATAGAGACCGAAAGCAGGTTAGGGTTACCGGGAGGTGGAGGAAGGAGGGAATGGGAAGCAACTACTTCGTAAGTCCTGGGTATTTTACAAGATGACAAGTTTTGACAGTAGACAGGCACGGAGATTGTACAATATAAATTGTAAATACAAATGCTACTGAACAGCACCCTTTGAAATGGTTACGGGAGTGGGTGCATGTTATGTGAATTTCACTTTGATTAAAAAAAAACTTATATTGGTCCCATTTTGAGACTATATTGAGGTGTCACCGGAGAAGACCCTAAAGTTTGACGATGCACTGAATTGGTGAGCTGTTAAGAAGTGTTTTGGTCCTCTCATTCATTGCGATGGGAATGTGAATTAGTATAACTTCTGCAGAATGCACTGTGGGCACATTTGTTAAAACTGTAACCATCCCTACCTCTGACTCAGCAATTCCAGCTGTGGAATGAAACCTACAGATACACAGGTGATGACATGATTAAGGATGCGAGATGATTCATTGTAGCAGGCTAATAAATTATGGGCTATTTGGGTAGCTGCATGAAAGAATGAAACCTTTTTTAAAAAATGTATGTTTAATAGAACATATTCAAGTGAAAAAAGCAAAATGCAGAGTGTGCATAGTATGACACTATTTGTATAAAAAAGGGGGAAATGTATGTATTTGTGTCTTCATGCCTGAAATAGGTTATGAATGTAACATTGAAGGAAACTTGGTATTGCAAGTGGGCCCGAATTTGAGTACCTTTAAGACTGTGGAGAGGAGGTTTTCCACTGTAGGAGTGTACCTTTTTAGTTTTAAATTTGTGTATATGTTTTTGTAATGCATAATTTAAAGTTGAATTAAAATTCTAAAGTGAACATTTGAAAGAACAAAGCACCCAGTCCCTTCAGACAGATCAAGAGCTGTAGCAAATAGGTCTTGTCCTTTAGTGATATTTGTTAGGTTCTCCTAATCGTCTCCTGACACCAGTGTTTGTGTCTTAGCACTTAGTTTGTGCTTTCCTAGAGGCAGAGTAATGCCTCTTTTTTGTTTTTGTTTTTTTTGAGACAGGTCTTGCTGTGTAGTTCAGGCTGGCCTTGAACTTACTATGTAACCTGTGCTGGCCTTGAATTCACAGCATTCCTCCTGCCTCAGACTCCCAAGTGCTGGGATTACAGGCATGTGCTACCACACCCTGCCAGGATCATGCTTTTCATACTCCTATATACAGTCCAGTTTCCACAGTCCAGTGTGTCCCCTACTCCAGCCCCCATACTGGAGTCGGAACCCAGAACCTTCTGTACTGACCTAGATGGCCTCCTTTTAATTGTTTGAGATAGTATCTTGCTAAGATGCCCAGGTGGGACTATAATTTGTGATCGTCCTGCCTCAGTCACACAGAATGTTGGGATTGCAACTGTCTGCCACCATCCTAGCCGCCAGTGCTTTTTATGTACAACTACTCCTGGTTTAATGACCTGTCTGTTTAATGACAGCCTGGATTTAATTGCCAAGGCAAGATGTTAAGACTTAACACCTGCAGCTCAGATTTACAACCCGTCATTTTTTTATGGCGTAGTTCTGTATGTCTTATTGAGTCTCAATATCATTTTTTGGCGTCATATACCTTGTTTATACAGTACTTTCCTGCCAAATGCATTGTACAGTACACTATCTAGTTTCCTATTGTCATACATTACAGTGCTCATACAGTGCCTCGGGGCTCATGCAGTTTAAGAGGCAAATAAAAGCAAGTCACCAGGTCGGAGTTTCCTTTGAGCATTTCTTTGTTCTGACTGTTAGAATGTATATACTATATGCAGTTCCTCATTTCGTGACCAATTCACTTTAGCAATCTGGTCACAGTACCACAACTTGGTTGTTAAATGGGGAATGTCTGTAGTTGAAGTTCATTTAATTCTTAGCAGCACTGGCTGGGCCTGGTGGTGCATAAAAAGTCTTTAGTGATAACAGTGTATATATTGAATACGAGATGAAAGGAGGTGAGCTTAGGTTTCTTTCAGTTTTGTATAGATGAATCCAATGAGTGCAATGAATGAGTACATTTTCATAGAACAGGAGGGTTGAGGACAGTGCCTGGTTTGTTGTTTGGGTTCCTCTGTTAAGTAAATTCTTCCTACCTACAACCTACCTGATGATCTGTGTTAAACTGTATTGATACTAAATTATTGGTAACTGGCACAGTTATTAATCCCAGCGATCCTTTAACAACATGGATTTTATAGGGCTGTTTCCAAATGCTCCAGTGGATTTATCAAAAAAGGCTCTGTAGGTGAATGAGGAGTTTGTGTATCACTTCATCCTTTTTTTTTGTGTTTCTTCCTTTTAATTTGATTTGTCTGGGCTATAAATTTCACTAACAAAGCACCTTGCCATTGTATTTCCAGATGTTAAACCTGAAAATATTATCTTCCAGTCGCTAAAAAGAAAAAGAAAAAAAAGTGAACTTACACTCACTAGCCTTACTTCCATTTGCGTAGGACAGGCCGCGACAGGGGTCTGCTGGGAAATGAACCTGTGCTCTTCCCACAGGGTGGAGAATGCTTGCACCAAGCTTGTCCAGGCAGCCCAGATGCTTCAGTCAGACCCTTACTCGGTGCCTGCTCGAGACTACCTGATCGATGGTTCCAGGGGCATCCTCTCCGGCACGTCAGACCTGCTCCTGACCTTCGATGAGGCTGAGGTAGGCAACCTGCGGCCCGCGCAGACCTCCTCCAGATAGAAAGCCTAGTTTTAAGGACGATAATGGAATATTGGTGATTGAAGACATGTATTTCTGGGCTTGCTATGTGTTGTTCCCTCACCTGACTCAGTACTCTGAAATATATTTTCAGGTTCGTAAAATTATTAGAGTTTGCAAAGGAATTCTGGAATATCTTACAGTGGCAGAGGTGGTGGAGACCATGGAAGATCTGGTCACTTACACAAAGAATCTCGGGCCAGGTGAGTCATGTCCAGCTCGTATAATAAAATGATTATAGATTGTCCATGTGGGAGCAACACAAGAGAGTGCCCTCTCTGATTTTTTGCTAAAACAGATGTTGATGGATTGGGCTTTCAGGTGTCTGCTCTGCTGATGGAAGTGACACCAGGCTTCCATGAAGGCGATATCATTGTCCCTGAAACGGCCATCTCCTGTCTACAAATCCTGGCTCTGTCAAATGAATTAAAGTGAACATTGCGAATGTTGCTGGGGAATGCAGCAAATGCTTTTCTATTACTGTAATGCTGCAGGCTACCCTGAATCTTGACCTCTCTCCCCGTTCTGCATCACACAGTGTTCCTTCGCTGTCAGCCAGCTGGCCTGTAGCTCTTATGACCTCTTCACATGCTAATTAGCCTGCTTACTGTTATGGATTCATGCCTTGCTCGGGGTGCACCCAATAATGAGACCTAGGAGAAGAGAAGAGCTGCTGTGCCTAAGTCTCATTTTGAAATGCTTAAGCATCTGAGTATTAAATATTCAAAATACACCAACAGATAGCAACTTTTGATGTTAGAGATGTATAGAATGACCCAGAGAGTCCCTGAAGTATAAATGTGACCAGTAGAAGATATCCTGGGCATTTAACTTGACTTGATGTTTATTGCCTTAAAAAATTCTTTTGTTGGGGCTGGGGATTTAGCTCAGCGGCATAAGCGCCTGCCTTGCAAGCAGGCAGTTGTGAGTTCGATCCCCGGTACCGATAAAAATGAAAAAGACAAAAAAAAAAAATTCTTTATATATGAAAGGTTGACTTTTTCCTTAACAGTATGAGTTTGTGGTGTAGCTGTTCTGTAAACTTAACAGCACTAAGAATTTTCCTGAGGGGCTGGAGATTTAGCTCAGCGGCATAAGCGCCTGCCTTGTAAGCAGGCAGTTGTGAGTTCAATCCCTGGTACCAATAAAAACGAAAAAGACAAAAAAAAAAAAATTTTCCTGAGTCATCATCAAAGAGCACCTGGAAAAGGGCTTTCCTTGATAACTTCAGAGCTGAGCTCTTTAAGCTTTCTCATAGCATGAGGAAAAAATATTTCCCTAAATGGAATTTTATGTAGCGTCCTCTAACATTTAAAAGACCAAACAAAGCTACTCTGGGTGAAGTAGAAGCGGCCTCACCTGTGTTAGCAATCTCCCTTTGGTCTTAACAGTCTTTGAGACAGCTTAAGAAATCCTAGGGACAATTTGAAAATCAGAGCTTCACAAAATTGTGTAGCACCTTTGAATAACAACCCGAGTAAATGAAGTGTAAGGCCAACTCCAAAACATCAGGTGCTTGCAAATGCTGTCATTACTGTGATTAGTTTTATATTTCCATTGGTTTCTAATAATAAAATATGCTTAATTTAGACAAACTGGAAAGTACAAAAAAATAAAGATGAAAACGTGCATATCATTGTCATTCTTTGAACTTTTTGCAGCCCTTAGATTCAGTACTAAGCTCATGTGAGATTCTTCCGTAGCATAGCACAGTGGCTAGATACGGCATGAAACATACACATGATAATTAGTTTTTATACAAATGTGCATTGAATCATTTTAGATTTTAATGCTTATGAATATATTTACATGAAAATTATACCATATTTTGGACTTTCATTTAATAAGTTACTTTTTTTTTTTTTTGGTACTGGGGATCGAACTCATGACTGCATGCTTGCCAGGCAGGCACTGATGCCGCTGAGCTAAATCCCCAGCCAATAAGTTACTTTTATTCAAAAGAATAACACTTCAAAATGTACGAGAGTTCAGCAGTAGTGTCTGTTGTTTAAGTAAGTGGGCAACCAGTTTGGACTCTCATAGTAACTCATAATGGATTTAGGCTGAGAAAGCCAGATCCTGGCTAGTTTTATTTCTCACTCTGCAATTTTTCTGTCTTGGACCCCAGGAATGACCAAGATGGCCAAGATGATAGACGAGAGACAGCAGGAGCTGACTCACCAGGAGCACCGAGTGATGTTAGTGAACTCCATGAACACAGTCAAAGAGTTGCTTCCGGTTCTCATTTCAGGTATTTCCTGTTTGTAATTGATTGTATAGGGAAAAATACATGACTGTGTTCTAAACCTCGAAGGCTATTTCCTTTAGTGGCTTCATTGCCGCTGGTGGGCTCGGTATTACGTGGAGGCTGCAGCTGCTGGCCAAGAAGCAGCCTCATCTTCTTATGTTCTCCTTCTCCTGCTGCTGAGTTGCCCTTCCTGTGCCCTGTAAAGCTCTGACAGGACCTTCTTCCGAGAGGTGAGCATCTCTCATTTATGTGGAGATCGAATTTCACGCCCTGTGTTACAGAAAAACAACCAGGAGTGGAAATGGCTGTTTTGGAGTACTATATGTTAAAGCTTCCTTTTCAGTGTGTGTTGGCATAGTTTTTCCTCAAAGATGTTTAACTGTTGTGTACATTCTGAGTACATCAGTTCTTTGATCACTGGTTGGGACCATCTTATCTTTCCCTTGGTCAGAGCCCAGAAATGCAAATATGATGACTGCCCTCTCAGCAGGGAAAAGGACTTGCATTTCCACAGTGTCTGGAAAGCCCAGCACTGTTTAGTTTACGTAATTATCTTAGGCAAGTTGTGGTGTAGTTCATTTTATTTTTGAAATCATAAGAGGCATGTCCCTGGGACTCCAGTTGTTTGCCTTGGTGGGTGTTTCAAGTAGTAGCTAAGAAAGGAATTTACATACAAAATATGATAAATAGAACCTTTTATGAAGTGTTTTTTTTGGGGGTGGCAGGAGGGCCATTTACTGGGATTGAACCCAAGGCCTTGTATAATGCTAGGCAAGGGCCCCACCATTGACCTGCAGCCCCAATCCTGGGAATAATTTTTTGAGACCAAGTGTCCTACTGGCAGAGGATGTTTAGGAGTTAGTTTCTTTCCAACCTGGGTAACTCAAAGCATTGGTTAATATTTGTTTATTGAATTTTAATTATTATTGTTTACTTTTGAGGGTTAGAAAGTCCTTGCTACATACAGAAAGAAATCGTGGAGGACAAACTCATTTCTCTGGGGTTTCCTGCTGGGACTAGGGGCAGCAGAGTACCGTTGATAGTTTTCATACTGTTGCAGTAGGTTTACAGCAGGTGGAGTCAGTTAGAGCCCAGGCTGATGGAAGGGTGTTGCGGTGTGTTTTGTGCTTTGAGTGTTCTTTACAATGAAAGTTGCTGATAATGGCACTCTATTGGCAGATTTGCAGTGTTTGTTTAGCATTATTCTTTTAAGGCCCCGGAACCCCCAAAATACGTATTTAAAGTGTGAAATATCTTGTGTGAACATTGTATATAAAAGGTTAAATTCCAAGTTTAGCTTCTGACTTTTTGTTTATTTTATAGCTATGAAGATTTTTGTAACAACTAAAAACTCTAAAAACCAAGGAATAGAAGAAGCTTTGAAAAATCGCAATTTTACTGTAGAGAAGATGAGTGCTGAAATTAATGAGATCATTCGCGTATTACAACTCACTTCTTGGGATGAAGATGCCTGGGCCAGCAAGGTGAGTGATACTGGAGAGGAAATAAACAAGCTTCCAGTTCTTCTGGGGATTTTGATTGTCACCTGTCTCATATTTTATCTTATGCTGTGTATAGCACAAGAGAACACAGACATTGTGAGACTAACATTTTGCTTTATGGGTTATTTGGTATCGTAGCAAATTTCTTTTGTCCCAAGGTAGCACAAAGAAATAGGCACCCGGGGTAAATGTTAGTTGAAGGCTGAAGCGTGGAGTCTCAGCTTCAGGCTGGGTTCTCACTGGTTGGGCTGGCAGAGGAATTCTGCTCTGTATCCTTCCCTGGGTGGGATTCCTGCCTTGTATGTGGGGAGTTGTTGCCAGGTGAGTAGGATAGATACACAGCATGCTTATATTTCTAAGTTATATTATGTTTCTGAATTATATAAAGGGTAAATGTAGGAAATTCTTAGTATTTCTAGATGTGTCCCTTGATCATTCCATTTTCCCTAAGAAAAGTGTTAGTCGGTTTGTGGGATCTCTTTGCCCTGCCTGGAATCTCCTGTCAGACTCTAGAGGGGTTGACGGGTTCCCTCTGGAGCCTCCAGCAGTGGCTTTGCATTGCTGCTGCTTTGGTCCACATCTTCCCGTGTGGTGACCATGAAAAGAGCTTCCAGGTCTTGGGGAACATGTGCCTTGCAGTAGCCCAAGATGCAGGCGGTGGAGGGACCATGCGGTCCCCAGGATCTAGCTTTTCCATAGGACCTGAAAGTCTGCAGGGCCACCCACAGGCAGGAAGCGAACTTCCAGAGTAGTTTGACTTCCGTGGATGCTCTGGACAGCCACAAGGTAAGCCAGGATCTGGGGCCTGCAGGCATCGCCTCCTCTCTAGTTGCCCAGAAAACCGATTTAACTATGAATAATGTTAGTTTACCTTAACGGTAGATTTGTTTACAGAGACATTTTCTCGGTGATGTGGAATTGTTTTAGTGGTTTCTAAATTTATTTTGCGTTTATACTGTAAAATCATTTTAAGTGTTTGCTTTTGTATACTTGACAACGTTTACTTCCCTGTTGTGACTTCTCTATGCATCTTTTTTTGTTGTTGTTCTCTTGTTTTGTTCTTTTTCTCACACTTAGAAGGTAAGCCTTTCTTACCCTTTAGTTTCTTTTTTGCTTAAAAAGAGAGCAAGCATGTCTGGAGGTTTTCGTGTGCTGTGTGCTGTGCTTATTGTGTGTGCTGGTGTGTAACACTGCTCGAAGGGTCAGAATGGGACTTACACGGGACTCCGGACAGACGGCCGGTGGCTCAGCGCGAGCTGTTTCTTGGGGGGAAACACAGGACTATGGGATGCCAGGCTTTCTGTATTAGGGAGCTTCTATTATCTCTTTAAGCAGCTCCTTAGAGCTTTTTTGGCCCGGTTCTTCCCACTGATTTCATTTGAGGGGCAAGTTTCCTCAGGGTGCTAGGTGACCCCGAAGTTACCTCTAGACCCTGCCCTTGGAAAAGGAGACTTTCAGCTGATGCCTTCTCTGTAGATGCTTCTTCCGTCACTGTCTCTCATTCTCCTGTCTGTTTGTCTGTCTGTCTCTCCCTCCTTCTCTCTTTTTAAATTTTTCTAGACAGGTCTTACCATGTAGTTCAGACAGGACTTTACCTCGCTACCATATTGTAGGCTGGCCCCAAACAGATGGGAATCCTCCTGCCTCAGCTTCCCCAAAGGGTGGGATTACCGACCTCTGCACCGCCATACCCAGCCACGCCAGTCTTCTTCGCTGGCTCTGGTGTTTTGTTTTCACAGATGTGCCATTGAGGTTTTAAGCGGTAATGAAAATAGATAGTCTAGAGAGCTTAGCTGACACAGCTGGCCTGCATATAATGATCTACCAGTCAAAATCAAAAGGACAAAGGAGGACTGTATTTCTAGTGCTTTTCCCCATCCCAGCTTTCTGCATTTTCTGCTGTCTGAGCTGTGAATCAGCTCAGTTCTCTCTGACCTCATGTTACCCTTCTAGTAGACGAGCACGCAGTAACGAGGAGCAGACATTTAGCTTTCATGTTTCTCTGTTCTTGTAGGGGAAACGCCGCCCCTCATTTATGACTAAGTCTTACTGAACTCTGTTCGTGCAAGTGCCATCCAGAGAACTCAGTTGAGTTTTTCAGGACGAGGGTCAGACCCCTGGGGGAGCGTAGACGGGAAATAGAGCTGATGCCTGCTACCTGCAGGCTTGTAGCTCTCTGTTTTATGCTGCAAAGCTGTTAGGAATGAAAGTAAGTTAGTGCAGCGTAAAGAAGCTCAAATCGTGACATCAGAATGCACGAGAGATACTTATTTTTTTTTTAGCCTACGTTGCTTTTGTTACTTGGTCCAGTAATCGAAATATCATGAAAAGAGAACATGACAAGCCTCACTTCCAGCCCTCTCCCCAGCCCTGTACTTCGCTTTCCTCCCTAAGAATAATTTTGACTAGTTACGAGAATATTTAGAAACGGTTTATCCTGAGAATGGATAGTCTGTTGCTTACTGTCAGTTTAATAGGATTGTGCCGCTTTCCCTGCTCAGCCGTAGCAGTGAATTCATCAGATGCGTGTCTGTCTGTGCCCACCGGGTTCCCGTGCTGTTCGATGCATAGGTGTCTTTCACCTCCTCTCGCCCCTACCCTACATAATTAACTTTGTCTTACCGCACTTGTTTCATGCTTCCCCACTGGTGCAGTATTCTTCTGGAAAATGATGGTTCCTCTAGAAAAATGGGGGAAGAAAGTAAGTGGAACAAATTCTCTGTAAAAATGTGTCTTGCCCAGTAAGTTCAGATTTTAAACCGGCAATGCAGTAGCCGGTTATTTTACCTTTTGTACCTACGTTTAAATTGCAGATTTATAAATTTAAAAATAACTGACTGTGGAAGTAGCTGAGTGGCAGAGCAGCACTGTCCTGGCGTGTGAGATGCTCTGCGATGAATCCTCAGTACTGTCAGAAAAAGTAACTTTGATTTTCAACGTTTCTTTCCAATGTAAAAACTATCCTCTCCTTAAATCAATAATCAGCTTTATAATGATCATTAAAAGTCAAGTTAGCATTTTTCCTGGGAGTGTATTATGAATCCAGAAAATCTGACTGAAACACAATATTAATGTTACTTTTAAATTCTCAGTTGTAAATTCTCTGTACCTAATCTTTTTAAAAATGTGTATTCCTTGTGTCTTAGTGCATGCTGGGAATTAAGAGGAAATGAGAGAAAAAAATTTTTTAAAAAATTTTGTCTTTTTTGAGACAGGGTCTCGCTGTGCAGTTCAGGCTGGCCTTCAACTCACTTTTGTAACCCAGGCTGGTCTCGAACTCGCAATGATCCTTCTGCCTCAGCCTCCCGAGTGCTGGGATTACAGGCGTGAGCCACCACGCCTAGCTGAGAGAAAAATTTGTAAACAAACTTCACTGCTCAGACTTCTGAATGCTTCATAGCTGCTCCTGCAGCTTCACACCCTGAGTCACGAGATAATGCTGTCAAAATTAGTTGCAGTGTGCATCCCTTCCAGAGGTGCAGTGAGGGGACTGCGTCACCAAGGAAGGAGCCGGTGTTCCGTGTGCCATCCTGTAGCACTGGTGCCTACTCTGGCCCACTCTGACTGAAAGGCTGAATTTTATTCAATCACTTTTGAAAAATTAGCTAATATGTGTGCTTTTCATGAGTATTCTAGTGTTTTTACAACAGCTAATTGAATGAAAGCGTGTAGGAGATTGGGGTAGTTAACCCGGCCACTTACGGTTCCCTTCGCTCCTCACTTCTGACACGGAGCCCGATCCCCGAGAGTCAGGGTGCGCTCAGTTACTGCCTTCAGCCGATGCCTCTGTGTGTGCGCCCGTGGCAGCACGGATTTTGAAAGCTGGAAAGGTTTCCAGCTTGGAGATGGGAAAGGTCGGAGAGGCCTGAAGTCTCAGGCTGTCCTCTGAGCTGTTCTTTTCAGGAGCACCTTTGTTCCACACATGGAGTGGAGGAGGCGGAAACTGGTCAGAAATGGGATGGAGTGGCGGGAGGAGGACGAGAGCAGGGAAAGCAGGTTGCCACTCACGTAGCCGGGTCCTTATTTCTTGTACTTAAATTTTTCGATTTTGAATCCTGGGATTCACTTTCCTGATGATAGTTTCTCTTGATTATCTGTAGGAGGAGTTCACCATTATTCACAGGTGTGCTTTTTTTTTTTCCTTTTCTTTCTTTGTTCCAGAGTGTAGAAAAGTCACTTGGTTCTTTCACATGTGCAACATGAAGAAATTACCGGGGCAACAGGTCTAAGCATATTTTGCATGTTAGGAATGTTTCAGTTCCTGAGAAAACAGACAAAGCGCTTCTTCCAGGCTGTCCTTCCACCTCTGGTATGAGGGGAGAGCAAAGGCACTGATTTTTATTTTCCAGCTTGATCTGAGGACAGTTTCTGGGTGAAGGGGATGGGACAAGGAATGAGATAGGAGTGGCCAGCTGTCACAGCCACCATGCTGTACCTGGTGTTTTCTACTCTTAACAAAGCCCACCAAAAACACATCAGACAATTTTTTTTTTTTTTTGGTCTTTTTCCTTTTTATCGGTACCGGGGATCGAACTCACGATTGATTGCCTGCTTGCAAGGCAGGTGCTTATGCCACTGAGCTAAATCCCCAGCCCCTTTTTTGTTTTTGTTTTGACATCAGAAAATGGTAACTGGCTTTTTTTTTTTTTTTTCTAAATTTGAGTGTTTATAGAGAAGACTATGAAAGGGGCAGTATTTTCTGTTTCGCTCAGATTGTACTGTAAGTGCTTAAAGCTTAATGAAGTGCTTATCCCACATGATATGGTTGACCACAGGATTATGATTATTTTTACCCTTTAAAAATATACATATCTCCAAACTGACCTCTAGGCCTTAGTGTTCAGTGAATTCTTTTTATCTTATCTAATGTTAGTGTACGTCTGTGGCTTATAGAATTTTGTCAATTTCATCAATAAATACTGCCTTTCAAAAGAAGTATGTATGTACAAGATTCTTAGAGAGCAAAATGTTTCTTTCCATCAAAAGTTCTTGTTTTAATAGATGATGACATTATACTGTATTGTTTAAATGATTGATATGAACTGCTTTGTTCAAGAAAGAATTTAGAGCCAGGGGTTTAACTCAGCAGCATAAGCGCCTGCCTGGCAAACACAAGGTCATGAGTTTGATCCCTGATACCAAAAAAAAAAAAAAAGACTTTAACAAGGCCCCTTTCAGTGACAGCTTTAAATCTTCAAATTTACCTAAAATTCATGTATTAAAAATTAGTAACTATGTGGGTGTAGTGGCACACACCTGTGATCCCAGCACTTGCAGGGGCCGAGGCAGGGGGATTGCCTGAGTTGGAGACCAACCTGGCTACATCCTGAGATGCTGTCTGAAAAGATCACTCTCGCAGCCCCCCACCCCCACCCCAAACCCCAGATGGTAACTAACTGACCCCCACACCCAGTTGTGAAATGCATCTCTACTCTAAATGAGCATCTCCGTTTTCACTTCTCTTGTCAGACAGCCCACACAGGAGTCTGTTACTCACTTCCTGAGAGTCATTCTTTCCTTGGAATCCAGTGATCATTTGAGCTTTATTAGGAAAAAGATAAATGATTTCTGAGGATGCTGAGGAGAGCGAGATGTATCTGTCACATTTCAAGTCACTTTGGGGCACTGGAGGATGAGCAGTTCTAGAGCTTATTTTCTGGGCAGTACTAAACAAAAGCCCAAGGTGACGAGGCAGAGTTTTGCTGCCTATTGTATAAAGCTAGTGACATCTTTGGCAACTCTCCTTGGTTAAAAAGAATATTAAATTTCATACAAGTGCATTCCTTGTAATCCCAGCACGGAGGGCTGAGGCCGGAGGATCCCTGTGAGTCTGAGGCCAGCCTAATTTCATAGCAAGACCCTGTCTCCTAAAAAAAAACAAAAAAAACCCCCAGACATTTTAAATGTGATCTGATGTAAATTAATGATGTTTGGAATCAATAAACCTGAGGTCAAATGGTTTGGTTTCTGGGCGTGATCTCTCCCTCCCTCCTTCCTCCCATCCTCCCTTCCTGCTTCCCTTCCCTAGGTTGACCTCAAACTTGAAATTTGGTCTTAGCTTCTCTACTGGGATTGCAGGAGTGCACAACCATGCCCAGCTCTCTGTTCTTTAATTTGTAACATTATGTCACATTTAAGTTTGCAATTCAGTGGAATAAGCGAGGGGAAAAGTGGCTTCAATATGTAGGAAATGCTAAATTGAAGTTGGTTTTCTCTGTAGTAGTCTTTATTCCTAAGACTAGACACTAAAAGTTTCTGACTTTCTCTTCCTTTTGAATATAGATTTTTGAAATGTAACTAAGTCTTTAATGGCTATCTAACTGAAAATAAATGTGTTAAGGAAATGGTTATTAATGGGTTTTGAATTAAATATTTTCACTGTGACATAATTCCTCTTCTCCAGGATATGCACAGATATCCCAAGAGCTCTCTCGCTATGCATATATATATATGTGTATGTATGTATATAAAATTTGTATCTAGGCAACTTGTGTTATGCTTAATAATTTATGTTAACATGAAGGAGGTCCAGCTCCTGAGGCTAGGAGTTGTCCAAGATTCTCTTAAAAAGACACTGACCTGGGGCTGGCCCCCAGCATTTGGGAGGGGGCTGAAGCAGGAGGATTACTGAGAGCTCAAGGCCAGTCTGGGCTAGTAGTGAGCTTAAGGCCTTGCTAATTTGGAATTGAGCTTTGCCTTACTTTAGGAGGTAAAGTTCACTGTACAAATTAGTGTTAAATAAGGTAGAAGAGCAGAACAGGTATTTAAATCCTATGAGAGTCAAAGCACTTAAAAATGTTTTGCACCGAGTGCGGTGGCCACCTGTAGTCTCAGTACTCCGGAGGCTGAGGCAGAAGGAGCTCCAGTTTGAGGCCAGCCTGGACTGTACGGTGAGATCTCATCTCAAACAAAACAAAGCCCCTCCATCCCCTGGGAGGGAAAAGGCACCTACTTCCCGTCTACCTGTACCAGTTACAAGGTGATTTTTTCACAACCCAACTTTTTCTTGTCTTCGTTTTGGCACTAGAGACCAAATCTGGGTCCTTCACACAGAGCTACTTCGCCTTTTTAAGTTTCTTTTGAGCAGGGTCTCACTCGTTGCCCAGGCTGGCCTGAAATTCCCAGCCCTCCTGCCTCTGTCTTCTGAGGGTCTGGGGTTCTATGTGTGTGCCCCTGAGCCTGGCTAGTGATGCCACCCTTAATTCAAAGCTACCGTAACTTCAGGAGCTGTAATTTGATAATAATAATATTTTACTTCCATTTCCCCCGGTAATTTAGCTCACTTTTTTGTTGCTGTGGCTGAGAATTAAGGTTAGAACTGGCAGAGTCTGTATCTGTTTAGAGCGGGGAGGAAGGAACCCTAAAGCTCACAGTCCTGACTTTGAACAAGTTTTTTGCTTGGTCACTCCTTTGAATTGGCAATAGGGATGCGCCTGCTGCCCCCTTGTGGGAAACTGGCAGTACAACACCCTTAAGACCTACAGTTCTACAGGATTGGGAATTTAAGTTAGGGATTATGGGACATTGCCTAGAATTTTAGTGGCTGCCTCTATGCATTGATGGACCAGTTCGTGAAAGCAAAAATAGAGTTAAATAGAGACTTAGGAGGTGGTCAGTCTTGTCCGTTCCTCATATACAGGATAGATACATGAGTATTTGTTATATTGTTCTTTGCATTTTCCTGTTTTAAAAATGTTGAGATATATACATACATTTTATTTAAAATTTATATGTATACTCCATATTGAACAGGGCCGCACATTGAGCTGCACCCCTAGTGCTTTTATAATTATCCCCAACCCATGCCCAGTGCTGGGGATTGACCCAAAGTGTCTCTGTACCGAGCTGCCTCTTTGGCCCCATGTTTATGTTTGAGTCTCACTATGTTACGTTATGGGTCTCACTAACTTGCTGAATTGCTCAGTTTGAATTTATGACTCTCTGCCTCCGCCTCCCGTAGTGCTGGGATTACATGCGTGTGCCACCACACCCAGATCAATTTCATTTTTTATTTTTAGGCAGCATCTCACTAAATTGCCAAGTTTGTTCTCAAACTTTCAGTCTTCCTGCCTCAGCCTCCCAAGAAGGTGGGATCACAGATATGCACCACTGTGCCTGGTCCAGAACACACAGACTTTTAAAAATGTGTTAATCTGTTATCTCCCAGCTGTATCCCTGGATATTTTATGCTAGTTTTACATTCTCCAGTATCATTTATACTTGTGCACAATAAATCAAGACCCAATTTTTACATCCTGCCCCCCTCTCCCAGGTTAGAAGGGAACTAAGAATGAGGACTAACAGAAAGAGCCAGAAAAATACTTTCTTTTTCTTGCATAACGCTGAATGTTTTACTTGGTATTATTAAAATAAAACTGCTACATTAACACGTTCGATTTCTCTTTCCACTCAGTAATTCCCAGTGTTTCAGATTAATATTGTGAAACATCGTCCAGTGTGTGCGTGTGTCTTTCAGTGTTTGGAGGAGAGCTGTGACTTGTGGCACCACATACTAATGAGGCTTGTCTGCAGCCAGGAGGGCCTGGCCAGGCTGTGGTAGATGGATGTCGCCTAGCAGAAAGGCTGATAATGAGGCATGTGACGAGGGCTTCTCCTGCTGCAGGCATTAAACATCTTTTGGCTTGAGCGATGTTCCCAGTTTTCACAGTTTCAGCAATAGAGATATCAGGCGACAGAATAGAAGTAACTGAAGATTTGCATGTAAGATGCTGCATTTTGGCAGAAATAAGAATTGTGACGTGATGAGATTATCCTGAGGCCTTTGTAGGACCACTGTATTTTTCTGTCTACTTTGTATCATGGTGTTTGAGTTTTTTGCAGTGAAAATAACTGGGATTTCTCTTCCAAAGGACACTGAAGCCATGAAGAGAGCCCTGGCCTCCATAGACTCCAAACTGAACCAGGCTAAAGGTTGGCTTCGTGACCCCAGTGCCTCTCCAGGTAACCCTTTACTTCCTCTCCTAATCTGATACACTGCCGTAGCTTTTTGGAACACCCCACCCTTGGATAGTGCAGACTAACTGGAGCATTAGTGGGCCTTCAAAGGATGAAGGCATAGACCAGGTTGCCCATCCTGTCCTGGAAGCATAAACCGAGCTGAACCGGGCATTCTTTACCGTCTCCTGAATCAGAAGATAGTATTTTGAATGAAAGCTCTTCTCTGCTAGTGCCTATTGGGCAGACTTTCATTTATGTCAACAGAATACTTCATTAAGCAGATTAAATACTGATGTCAATAAGAACTGGAAAGCGAAGTTGACTGTACAAAGATAAGACCCAAGTAGGTTGTTAAGTTCGGCTTTATGGATTTCCTGATTTAGTGTTTATTCAGTCTTAGATTAACATTCGGCTGGATGTGAAAAGCCGAACAGAGGTGGAGTGTTAAGTACTGTTAAATTGTTGGAGCCTGTTTTCATCAGCCCTGTTCTTTTTTTTTTTTTTTTTTTTCCCTTTTTATTGGTACCAGGGATCGTACCCACGACTGCCTGCTTGCAAGGCAGGCACTTAATGCCGCTGAGCTAAATCCCCAGCCCCTATATAGGAGTTTGTTTTTTTTTTTTTCTTTTTTATCAGTACTGGGGATCGAACTCATGACCACTTGCTTGCAAGGCAGGTGCTTATGCCACTTAGCTAAATCCCCAGCCCCTATCAGCCCTGTTCTTAACTGCCTATGGTTTAGGGTATCTCTGAACCGATATGGTTCCAAGTACAGAAAACCCCCGGCTTGCGAACATTTGAGTTGCGAACTTTTACAGGTGTGCTGTGTGAGACTTACTTTGTCTGCTTACGACTAAGTGTCCTGGGATGGAACTTCTTGGAGAGTTTGGGACTTCTTAGTTTCTGAAACAGTTTGCAGCAGCATCTGTGGTCGAAACCTCCCGCTGTGGTTGTAAGGGCAGTGCTTGCTGTGAGCAATCAGATGACTGCCTTCATTCCCTTGTGTTCCTCTCATGAAAAATCATCCATTCCTTCATGAATGAAAAGACTGTTAGAGTATCTTCTCTACCTAGTAATGTGACTACAATGTAGATATCGAATGTCTCTATTTTAGGGGACGCCGGTGAGCAGGCCATCAGGCAGATCTTAGATGAAGCTGGAAAAGTTGGTGAGCTCTGTGCAGGCAAGGAATGCAGGGAGATCCTGGGGACGTGCAAAATGCTGGGGCAGATGACCGATCAGGTGGCTGACCTGCGAGCCAGGTAACGTTCCTCTGCTCCACTATGCAGCTTTATGATGATTATGATGTGATTTAGAGAGCTGGCCCATGGTGGTTTTACTGAGTTATCTTTGGATAATATATAATACAGGTATTATTATTATTCTGAGATGAATTTTACCTTTCCAGAATTTGTAAAATACACAGATGTTGGTGGGCATGGTGTTACATACTTATAATCCCAGCACTCGGGAGGCTGAGGCAGAAGGATCTGTGAGAGTTCAAGGCCAGCCTGGGCTATATAGTGAGACCCTCTCTCCCCAAAAACAAAAACAAAATCAAGCAAACAAAAAAAATCAGATGCTGAATAACAAAGTTGGGACTTATTCTATAATTGAAATAGAAATTTGCTTTTTTAATTTCTAGCGTAGACTTAGAACATTTGGGGCAGTGTGGAAGTCTGGCATAGATAGACGTCTTCTATACAGGGTGGGGAGAAAGGAGCACGGAAGAGAGAAAACTGTCTTTTAAAAAATTGTTTACACAGGTTAGTCGCTAAGATGGTAGTATCTGAACTCTTTTGAGTTTGTGTGTAATTCTTTTACCTTCCACTTACTCTTAAGTTTTAGTTTTGAAAACTCCTTCCATAAGTTAAGTAAATAGTATATAGTTTGCTATTGAGAACTATATTGAGTATAATATAGATCTATTTAGAATTCATGCATGGAGTTAATAAAGTTCTAAAAGATTCTCATTTTTTGGAATTTTATGATATGAATACAAAGAAAAATTGAAGTGTGTGGAGACACTAATATAGATAAAGTTTGATTTTGCTTTGAGTGTGTCATGAAACTTCTTGAGACCATTGGGATACACAGGGTATCTGTACAAATAGGGTCTCATGTAAGAAAACAGATCTTAAAAAGGAATGGCTTTTAAGACATTCATGACAGGGCTATAATCATATGTCTCATTGCCAGGGACTCTGAGCCACCAGTGTTAGCTGCATGCCCGTCCCATCGGGCAGCATGGAACAGTCACACTGGCTGGTACAAGCCACCTGATGGGACTGTCACGCATATACCACTGGTGGCTCAAGCTGGCAGGAACATATTAACCTCCTTTGTACCAAGATCACTTTTACAATTTGATGAAAGCATTCCCCATCACCTAAAAAAGATGCAGTGAAAATGCTCATGAAATCACAATATTTCAGGGGATTTGTGGGTCCAGCGTAGCCCTCCAAGCTGCAGGGCTGCAGGTTTTTGTCGTATCTTAAAGAAGAGATGAAATAGCTTAAATAAGTATGGTTTCATCGAGCTCAGTGAATCTTTCTGCTGCTGATACTCAGTCTCACTTGTCATGAGCATAAGAAGAACTGTGCAGAAGGGACAAAAAGAGGTTTGTTCCCATTTGGAGAAATGCCAATGCAGTTTTGACAAGAGTCTTGGCTCTTCTAATTTCTCTTTTCTGCCTCTGTTGTCAGAAACCTTTTCATAGTGTAGTTTTCACTTAGAATTCTCAAATACACAGTTGTGTGTGTTTAGAGAGATGCATGTGAACAGCAGAATGCAGTGGTGGTTGTATGGGATCGACCACTAATCTGTAAAGAGAAAAGCCTAGAGGGGCTGGGTACCGATAAAAAGGAAAAAGACAAAAAAAAAAAAAAAAAAAAAAGAGAGAGAGAGAGAAAAGGCTAGAACAGTGATGAGGAGCTTTGGGCTTGCTGCGCAGAGGAGACTTCAACACCCTTTCATAAGGGAAGATGGGAAAGCTACCGTTCTGTTGTCATTTCTTAGACAGACCAAACTATCTATCATTTCAGTGCTGACACACATTTTCCTCACTGTTGTTCTTCTAGTCGTGAAGAGATATGTTTTAATCTCTGTGAGACTCAATAAACCTTTTATTTTAAAGGTAGTCCATACATGTTTTACTTTTTCATTGTTGGACTTATATATCCAAACAATTCCTCATCACGATTTACTACAGTTGAGGGTAAAAAAACAAAACAAAACAAATTAAGTCATAAGTAGTGTGTTTTGTGAAAGTCTTCCTTCTTTTGGGGAAGGGGATACTGAGAGTTGAACTCAGGACCTTGTGCTTGCCAGGCAGATGCTACACCACTGAGCCATATCCCCAGCCCAGGTCTTCCCAGGACCACTGTCTCCAGTCTGACAGAAAAATGGTGTATTCATACCTTCTATATGTTTGACAATAAATTTATAGAGTTCATTATCTCAAATATTGTTATAGATGCAAAATAGATGGATTTTGAAAATGATACATAGAAGGGCTGGGGATTTAACTCAGCGGTAAAAAGCACCTGCTTTGCAAGCCTGTGGTCCTGAGTTCGATCCCTGGTACCGGTAAAAATACAAAAAAATCAAAAAAAAAAAAAAAAAAAAGAAAGAAAAAAGAAAATGATACATAGAGGCCAGGGATTTAGCTCAGGGGCACAGTACCTGCCTGGCAAGCATGAGGTCCTGAGTTTGACTCCCAGTGTCCTCTCCAAAAAAGATACACAAATGAGCGATAGGTTTATATAGATGTTTTGGGCTTTATTCTAAAGCTGGAAGCTCAGCTGGGCACGGTGGTGCACGCGTGTAACCCCAGCACTCAGGAGACTGATGCAAGAGGATTGCTACACAGTTCAAAGCCAGCCGGCACTACAGAGTGACACCCTGTCTCAAAACAAAACCAAGCAAGCCGGAAACTCAGATTATAATATGCCTGCCATTCTCTCAAATGAGAGGGCTGCCATTCCTGAGTTTTCCAAGCTGGATAGATTTTAAAAAAATCTGAATTTGTAAAAAGATGGCAACTTGTACTTCGTGATTTGAAAGCCCGCTAAGGAAAAGAAGATTCTCTCTCTCTCTCTCTCTCTCTCTCTCTCTCTCTCTCTCTCTCTCCCTCTCTCTCTCTTTCTCTTTTTCTTTTCAGAGAGGAAAACAGTGAAATTAGTTCTTTAGGAACTTGTTGGGAAACAATTTGTAGGTTCACTAGGGGTGGGGAATAGTCTTTAAGATTACCATTAGATTTTTATTGTAATAATGATGGTAATTCAGCGGTAGTAGTTTGTAATATCTGTATTGCTTTATTGCCAGTGTTTTCAAGTATATACTTGAAGCTTCTCTGTTAAAGAAGCAGGACAAATGCTACATTGTTGCCTACCTTCATTTTATAAGTTGTTTCTGTTGTGTAAGTAAGGAAAAAACCAAGAAACCTCTAGAAGAAAAAACTTAACCAAGGGGGTTAAGTATCCTGGAGAGAGTTGCATGAGTCCCAAAATTTAGTTTGTGAGCACAGATCTAATTGGTCTCAGTGCGGTATGTTTTCGGTGACACTGTGTGTGCTGCCTCGGGAAGAATTTTCAGTGTACACTCACCCATAAATAAGACAATTTAATGGGCTGCTTATTTCTAAAGCATACATTACTATGGTAACAGAGCCCTTCACAGCAGTAAGAGCCCAAGCACATTTGCCAACTGAAGTTTCGATTTGGTTATATAATCACCACCTAGAATAGACTAATTATCAAAATTTTCTGTCCTGACTTCGAAGTGGCTCTGTGTTTCTATAAAGTGAATGTATATTTTTAAAAGCAGAAGAGAAAGGAGATGGATTGGGTGTCTTGCTCAGCTGTGTTTCTGTGTGCTGAGATTACTGAGAAGAAGGAGACGAGCGTGTTGGCGACAGGCACCGTGGGGCTGGGAGTGTGATGGTAGGAAGTGTCGGGGAGGGTCCAGTGACAGCATCTGCTTGTCTGCGCAGGGGACAAGGAGCCTCTCCAGTGGCCATGCAGAAAGCCCAGCAGGTGTCCCAAGGTCTGGACGTGCTCACAGCCAAAGTGGAAAATGCAGCTCGCAAGCTAGAAGCCATGACAAACTCGAAGCAGAGCATTGCAAAGAAGATCGATGCTGCTCAGGTAGCAACAGTGATTTCCAGGGTTGGAAGGAAGAAAGTGCCCATAAATAGCCCGCACCCCATTATTCACTGTGGGAGGACAATGGGTGTTTCTAAGTGATGCTGATTGACTGGTTCCCTGCAATTAGGAGTGTTAACACCTCCTGCCATTACAGCTTTAGACTAATGCTCATCTATAGTTTGAAATTAAGGCCTTAATTTTGAATACTTCAATAAGTTAAAAACAAGCACCTGGAATACCAAGAGAATCCTCACTCCCAATATAGACTGTAGTACACTGAAACGGCCCCTTGTTTCAGAATTCACAACTGTATTTCAGCATAGCAGAGTTAAAGGGTTACATTCTTCTGATTGTACTGTATGTTAAATGATTTTAAAGCATTTCACAATCACAAATGTTTGAGACACTTGAAAAATATTCCTAATGCATGGTAGCACAAGCCTGGTAGCTAGCTACTTGGGAGGCTGAGGCAGGAAGTTTGCAACTTCAAGGCCAGCCTGGGCTCCTTAGTGAGATCTTGTCTTAAAATGAAATGCAATAAAAATAAAATGAAACGACATAGAAAGGGTTGGGGAATGTATTCAGTGGTAGAGTACTTGCTTAATGTGTGCGAGGCCTTGAGTTAAATCTCCCGTACCTCAAAAAGAAAGTTTCCGCATTAATTCGAAGATGAGATAGAGTTCATGAGTATATTTTAGTCTAATGGAAAGAAACCAGAATTAAAAGAAAGAAGAAAGAGGAAGGGCTGGGGGTGTGGTGTGGTTCAAGATTAGCATATATGAGGCCCAGGTTCCCACTCTAACATTAAAAAAAAGGTGAGGGGGGATGATTTGATCTTACCTAAGCTATGAACCTTAATAAAACACGAAGAATTAGCACTTTAAAAATGATTACTGGTGGCTGGGCATGGTGGCACATGCCTGTAATCCTAGCACTTGGGAGGCTGAGGCAGGAGGATCAAAAGTTTGAGACCAGCTTGGGCTACAAAGAGCTCAAGGCCAGTCTGAACTGTATAGTGAGACCCTGTCTCAAAAAATAAAAAAGGATTACTGGTGCCCCCGTGACTTTAGGGCGCAGATGAAGCTCAGCTGAATGTGGCCGATGAGCAGATCACAGGCAGCTCACTTCTGTGTGTAGAATTGGCTTGCAGATCCAAATGGAGGACCTGAAGGAGAAGACCAGATTCGAGGCGCTTTGACTGAAGCTCGGAAAATAGCAGAACTGTGTGATGACCCTAAAGAGAGAGATGACATTCTGCGTTCCCTTGGAGAAATATCTGCTCTGACTTCTAAATTAGCAGATCTGCGAAGACAGTATGTATTTAACTGTTTTAATTGCTCTTTAATACTTCCCCTTTCCTCCCCTCCTCCCCTCTCTTCTTATTTTCCTGAAGGAAAATACAGAATTGAATCTCTATAGTTGAATGTATGTAGGATATTTATGTTTTTATAATCTGGGGGGAAGGGTACAAGGTTTGAACTCATGACCTCATGCTTACCAGACAAGTGCTTGAACTGCTGAGCTAAACCCCTGACCCTGTTTTTATAATTTCTAAGCTAGGACTTTCTCTGCTATTTGTAGCATGTCTGTTCCAAGACATAGAAGGAAAATAATTTTGGTGACAGCTATGAAAAAACTCCTATGTTTGTATGTGGGAAGAGGCAAGGAGGTGAAGAGTAGTTTCTTCCTTCCCCAGCATTTTTTTTTCTTTTTTTTTTTGGAGACGGGGTCTCACTATGTACTTTAGGCTGCCCTCAAGCCCACTATGTAGCACAGCTTGGTTTTGAACCCCCGGCAATCCTCCTGCTTCAGCCTCCCGAGTGCTGGGATTGCAGGTGTGCGCCACCACACCTGGATAATGATATTTCTTAGGTAGCAGTTATAAAAGATTCTTCAATTACATTTCCTTGGTGATTGTTTCTGTAAAAACACCCTCACCGCAGCTTCCCTTCTGTTGTTGGCACCTGTTTTGAGTAGATGGAAAAGAGGTTGCTTTGTTCTGATAATAATCTAGGTCTTAAAGCAAAACAAAACTGCAATACCTGTTAAACACTGAGGGAGGGTCTAATATGAAAACTGGGTTACTTTCTGTTCCACCCCAGTCCTCCAGCCCCATTCTTGGAATAACCACAGTCAGATATCTTGAGACGTGCTGGTTTTCATTTAACCTGCGTGTTTCCTGTTCTTCCATGTGAGAACACCTAGTTCTCTTGCCTCCGAAAGATACGTTAGAGTTCTTCGAAGTCTTTTGTTGGCTAAGAGTGCGCTGCCAGATACTAAGGCGTCTTCTGCTGCGTACCATGCAGCATGGCAGCGTACTCGGCCGGAGGTTGTGGTTTCAGAGACCAGTGTGGGTAACAGCTTCAGTCTGATGTATGTCAGCATCAGTCATTTGGAGATCACTGTCATACCCAATTCTTCTATTATTTCAATGAGAAAATGTGTACTTTATCAGTTATAAAATATAATGGCCCGCATAGGAAGGCCTGCGTTTCCCCCTCCGTGTTCTCATTGATATATGGTGCAGAGAATAATTAATGGGAATGGTGATAACAGTAGACCTTCTCCTGTGGTCACTCGTGCTGTCATTACCTGGAGCACTGTAACGTTTGCGAAAACATGCTGTATGTCACCGCTTGGCAGCAGGAGCAGCTATGACCGGAATTCTTTGTGTGGCTCTATGATGCACAATGTTATAGAAACTGAAAATCACAAAGTAGTTCTTGAAAAAGAGTACCTAAATTAGTCATTCTGGCAGATGGGTTAATATTTTTAGTTTTGCAGATGAAACTGGTGAGATTAGTCAGAAGGTTACTTTTCTATGACTGAGTGGACTCGAGATATATATTGTTAAAGGTTAGAATTTGAAGTCATTGGAATAAAGTTTTGGGAGCAGTTATTGGCCTTTGTGAAACAGTTGCCCTGTTTCCTGTTGAATATTCTTGTTGAGGTTTTGGTTGCGGGGAACTAATCTGAATAAAAAGTGGGAGCTTAGGCACGGGTGGTGGAATATGCCTGTGACCCAGCACTCTGGAAAGCTAGGAAGGAAGATTGCAAGTTCGACCCCAGCATGGGCAACTAGTGAGATTGTGTTGGGAAAAATCAAAATGAAACAACCAGAACAAAAACAAAAAACGCTCAAGATAATAGTTTAGTGAGTCCCTAGATTAAATTCCCAGTACCAAGTGGGAAAATGTAGAGGCTTATTGAAAACGTGGAGGCATCTGATGGCAGCCAGCAGATGGGCTGTGGCCAGGTGATGTAGTGATGGAAGCCCTCCCTCCACACTTCTGCTTGTGATGTCCTCTGCCCGCTTCACTCTGGGCATTATTTAGAGGTGCTTCCTCTGACTTTGACTACAGTGGCCCAGGCTTACACACTTCCCAGCTCCAAGTCTTACCGTTGTTGGCCATGCAGTGTTTTTGAAGTGTAAATCAAGGATTACCTGGGAAGGTTGTTCAAAAATGAGGCCTTTGGTCCCCATCCTGGGCATATTTAGTCTGGATGATGGGTTAAACTGTATGTATGTTTTTTGAGACAGAGTCTCACTGTGTTGTAGTCCAGGGCAGGCTTTGAACTCACTATGGAGTCTAGGCTGGCCTTGAATTCATGGTGTTATAATTACAGGTCTGTACTACCATGCCCTGCAAACTACTGTATCTGAATTTAAAAATATTATCCCAGTTGCACTGTGAGACTCTGTCTCTAAAAAAAACCAAAAGACCTTAGGTGACTTTTATTTAGACTGTACTTTAAGAACCACCTAAATCTAGTCCTAAATCTAATGGAGTTCCTTTCCTGGCTGTAGTACATTGTCCTTGAATTAAATCACAACCCAGTTTGATCTGCTGTGGCAGAGATTGGGGATTGCATGATACCAACATAAGGGAACCCAGATACCACAGTAGCTTCAGAGTGAGCACCGTGAGAAGTTAGTGTTGGGTTTGAGCCCACCTCCACCAAAGTAAGGAATGAGATCTGGGGGCATTTGGCCTCAGGTTTTGTTTTGTTTTGTTTAATTAACACACACCCCCATTAAATAAGAAGGGTACTTGCAAAAAAATAAAAAGCCCAACTTGCAACATCACCTGGCAGAATTAGGGTTCAAAAAATGGGGCTGTTGTGTAGTTCTAGTATGACTACTTCTGCTAGGTGTATCTGGGTCAGAGGGAACCAGTGTTGCCGAGGACGGGAGGCTGGTTAACCAAATGCTTGAGCTCCACAGAACCGGGACTGACTCAAACTCCTCAGTTAATGTCTTAACTGAGACAACGCAATCTGAATGTAAACACTTTATTTCTTCTTAAAGAGCCAAATAAACAAAGCACTCCTTTCATACCAAGCTGATAATGATCATTAGCAGTTTATGATTTCATTAGCAGTGCAGTTATTTCAGCTAGTGTCCGTGTGTGACAGGATGGCTGTTTTTTTTCTCTGTAGGGGCAAAGGAGACTCCCCAGAGGCCCGAGCATTGGCCAAACAGGTGGCCACGGCCCTGCAGAACCTGCAAACCAAAACCAACAGGGCTGTGGCCAACAGCCGGCCTGCCAAAGCAGCTGTCCACCTTGAGGGCAAGATTGAGCAAGCACAGCGGTGGATTGATAATCCCACGGTGGATGACCGGGGCGTCGGTAAGGATGGGAGCGCTCGGCCTCATTAAGCCGGTCTCCTTGCAGACAAGCAAGTTGCTAATAGGGGTCCTGCAACATCTGTAAGGAGGTGGTGAAGGGCTCTTCAGCCACGGGTGAGAGCCAGCTTCCTGCTGGTGTGATTCTGTTTCCAAATGCACCCTGAAATTCCTCATGATCCAATCAAGAAGTATGAGAGAGTAAATGTTTTTGTCATGCACAGACAGAAAAATGCTCATGTCAGAATTGAAGCTTTGAGCTAATTGTTGGCAGTCCTAGTGTCCTTCTGTTCTCTAGTATTTGCATTTTTGCAGTCTTTGCCAAGGACCCAGCTAAATATAACTTTTAAAAATAGCAAAAGGTAGCCGGGTGTGGTGGTACATAGATGTCATCCCAGCTCTTGGGAGACTGAGGCAGGAGAATGGCTGCAAGTTCAAGGCCAGCCTGGGCGACATAGCAAGAACCTGTCTCAAGAAAAAAAAAAAAGGGCATCTAACTACTCACATTGCTTCGCTTGAGAAGGCTCAGTTTTATCAGTCAGTTTGAAGAATTAACCTAAAATTTTAGTCAGGTGTGGTGGTATGTGTCTCTAATCCCAGCTAGCTGAGAGGCTGAGGCAGGAGAATCACAAGTTGGAGACTAGCCTAAGCAAATGAGTGAGACCTTGTCTCAAAATAAAATAAAATACAACCTAAAATTTTTATTTTTGGGAGACATTAGGAATGGATTTGAAGAGGCCACTAAAAATTTGGGCCTGCTGAAGCTGATTTATTCCATTGCTGTATTTATTTGATAAAATGATAAAATTTTAAATTGGTGGCATTTGTATAGAGAGGAGGCTAGAGAATTGAGCTGATGTATAGCATACTGGTGAAGAAATAAACTGAGGCAAACTTTCTGAATTTAGTATTATATGTTAAGGCCTTTTAAAAAGTTCATACCCAGTGACTCTGCAATTTGAATTTTAGGAAATTTTTCTAAGTAGTTTCTTTCTAAGGAGTTATCGGAAGAATGTAGGTAAACAGTGGAAGTGTTCAATGAGTGGTGAAATAGTTATTGTTAGTATGATACATGCTTTCTTTTTCTTCCTCCTCTTCCTCTTTGCCTCTTCTACCCCGTTTTTTTCTTCTGTAGTGAAGATTGACCCCAGGGAGCACTGAGCTACATGCCCTTTTTATTTTGAGACAAAATCTTACTAAGTTGCCTAAGCTGACCTTGAACTCAAGATCCCCCTGCCTCAGCTTCCCCAATAGCTGAGATTAAAAATGTGGGCCACCACAAAAGGCTAAATCATGTTTTGTTTGTTAGTGTTTTCTGCAGTGCTGAGGACCAAATCGAGAGCCTCATTTATGCTAGGCGAGTGTTCTGCCAGTAAGCTATACTCTAACCCCTACGTCCACCTTTTTAAAATATATTTTAGTGAAGTGGAAAAATACCTGAAAAAGAATGGAGGGATACTAGTTTGGCTGGGGGTAGAGCACTTCCTTTCCATGCACAAGATCTGGGTTCCAACCAGGCAACACAGACTCACACATGCACAAAGAGAGGCAGGAAGGGAAGATTGGTGAGTGTAGAGAGAGGCTCAGTGGTGACACGCTTGCCTAGCACGCTCCAGGACAGGACAGTAGTAATGAGGTACAGTTTATTGAGTGTTGGCGATACTGTTCTGTATTCTTTTCTCAGGGAACCCCGTCCCACTGCTAAATGTTAAAAAAAAAAAAAAAAAAAAAAACCCGGTTATTAGGATGGCGTTGAAGCTGTCTTCTCAGGGTTTGTGAGTTGTGGTGTTGTCTTCTTGCTGTAGGTCAGGCTGCCATCCGGGGACTTGTGGCCGAAGGGCATCGTCTGGCCAATGTCATGATGGGGCCTTATCGCCAAGATCTTCTTGCCAAGTGTGACCTCGTGGACCAGCTCACGGCGCAGCTGGCCGACCTGGCCGCCCGAGGGGAAGGGGAGAGTCCTCAGGCCAGAGCCCTGGCATCACAGCTCCAAGACTCCTTAAAGGTAGGACTCGGGATTGCTCAGCACTCTGATTTTTATGCTTATCATTTTGCGAATGACAGATGGAAGGGAGAAGTTTTACAAGTAGATAGTTTCTTGGGTTTTAAGAAAATAAAAAATGTGACTAAGGAAATGCAAAATTTATTAGGAAAAAACTTAGCAGTGTATAGTAGCAACTGAAGTGGTATTTTCCAAATTTCATTCAGTCAAGAGCTCTTTCATGATATTTGCTCTATGTTTCGTTTGTGCTTTTATTTAGCCAGTATTTTTCTTAAAATATCTATTCTTAAAATATCTTCTTTTAAAACTTATTTAAAGGAAAACTTTGTGATAATTATAAAATCATGAGTTTGATAAGCTAGGAGTATTTTTCCTAATATTTAAAAAAAGTAACATATACTTAATAAAATCACTTGTCTGTGTAGTAATAACCTAAACAACAGGTGTTTAGTATACCAGTATACGCCTCCCACCTTGAGAAACAGTGAAGGTGTCGGAGATTTCTTTGCATAAATCCAGAAGATTTAATTTGTATTATGTAGTATAGCTACGAAAAAAAGAACTTCTAAGAATCTTTTTTTTATAGACTCATGCTAAGAAATCAGTGTATATACTGGCTCTAAGTACTTATATTGGCTATTGGGTGTTTCTAGCAACTTAATTCTCATTCTTGATTTCTTTGCTAAGATTGAGAATTGCTAAGAAATGTGGCACTGGACCCAAACAGGTACTGTGGCCACCATCAGGTCTCTCCAACAATGGAAATAGCGAGGAGCCCTATCTCAGGGCCTTCTTATGGCCTATCTCATGGCTCAGCCCCATGATTCTTGGTGTCATTTCCTAGAGGCCCCTAAAAAAGGAGGCAAATTTCCTCAGTTGGCTAGAATGATCTCCAGGGATGTGAGGGTCATGCCTTACCCTTGCTGTCAGACACTAGTGCCCCAGAGGCCAGGATTCATGACCGAGTCCTGTGCTCACACAGTGTTCTGTACACAGCTTCCACCCAGTGAAACTGAATGAATGAATGAATGTGCCAGCGAGCACATATACTTTTGAGATGTTGGTGGGAATTTTTATTTGTAAACATTATTTTTAAGGACCTGAAGTCCCGGATGCAGGAGGCTATGACTCAGGAGGTGTCAGATGTTTTCAGTGATACCACAACTCCCATCAAGCTATTGGCGGTGGCAGCCACGGCGCCCCCTGATGCACCCAATAGGGAAGAGGTTGGTATCTAAGGTCTTCCCGTCTTCTTCTGGCCAGCCTCATACATATATTTGTGTAAGTACTGCATGCTAACTGATTGCACCACTGGAGCTCCAGTGTACGTATATTTGCAAAGGTAAACTGTGGGTACAGCTGACATCAGCGGCAGTGGTTGGGAAGCTGTGGGTAAAAGGTGGAAGGACAGAAGTGGCGAGGGTCTTTCAGCCCACCAGCTGTAACGGTTATGCATATCTTCAGTTAGTTGTAAGCAATAGAAAACTGTCAGAGATGAAAGCAAACGGGGTTTATTTTTATCACGTCAAGAAACATGGAAGTAGATGGCTCTGCTGTTGTTGCAGAGCTAAAAAGCACGAATGCTGGCATATCTATGATTTTCTTGGTCGTTTCCTTGTGATAGGGGTTGGCTCTTGCCCCCATATGGTGTTCAAGGAAGGAAGAAATAAGGGATGGGGACTGTAGGCACAGCTGCCAGTTTTAGTAGGGCACTTTGTTCACAGCGCGTCAGGACAGTCCTTTAAAGCTACGCGATGTCACTCTTCGTCACCTGTCCACTGACTCCTCCTGTCCCACAGTGAAGCCAGAGCTCTCACTCTGCAGGACACCAGTGAAACCCAGAGTTATAATGCTACTGTTTTCCTGTGATTTAAATAACACCAGGAGTGGCTGTTTCATGCAAAGTGGCTGGAAGCAGAGCTGGGAAAACAGGGCCATATTCGAGTCATGGAAGCCCTTGTGGTCAGAAAAAGTGGCTTTGGCACATCGCCCAGTCTGGTCCTGTCTCCTTCCCTGACCTCACGCTGTTGCTTAGTCTTTCCCTTTTGCTCCTCTGCACTGACCTTATCTCCATAGCCTCGTTTTCTCCTTGCATTTGTCAACACTTGACATGTTTACCTTGCTCTTTGCTTGTCAGTCTCCCTCCCATTAGCATGCCAGCTCCTCGTGGGCAGAAAGATTGGTCGCTCCATTTCCAGTTCCTAGAACAGTGCCTGGCACGCCATTGGTGCTGACTGAAAAAAAGTCAAGGCTTTCCAGAAATCCTCCAGGAGACTTTACCTATGTATGTCTCATTGACTGAAACTCCATCACATGGCTGCCTCAGCTGCAAAAAAATCTGGGGAAGGCTGTGTTTAGTTTCCAGCCTATAGTACGGCAGCAAAGGAGAAGGCGTTTGGGTCAGGCACCTGAGATAGTGTGGAGTTTCTGGGGAAGGTTTGTGTTGTTTTTGTTAGTGACCACTGTTTGCTTCCTTTTAGGCTAGGATGATTTTCTACTTTTTCATTCTTGTCTCCTCTGAGTTTCAGATCAGTAGATCTGCTTGCTGGTCCTTTACAGCTGGATGCTTCAGAGGTGCCTCAGCATATGCTGGCTGTCTCCTGTTCTGCCTTGGAATGTGTGTGTCGGCATAGACTTTGCCACTCATCTTCACATGCCAACGAGTAACTCGGGCATAATTTTTTCTTTTTGTCTTTTTCGTTTTTATCGGTACCAGGGATCGAACTCACGACTGCCTGCTTGCAAGGCAGGCACTTATGCCGCTGAGCTAAATCCCCAGTCCCTAACTCGGGCATATTAATTTGATCTGACAAATACTTCCTGAGTTCTTTCCATTTTCCATTGATGCTTCCACAGCTCTAATTATCACTCCCCCCCCAGTACTGGGGTTTGATCAAAGGCCTTTACCTTGAGCTACATTCCCAGCCCTTTTTATTCATTTAGTTTTGAGACAGGTTCTAAGTTACTAAGTTGCCCAAGCCGTGATCTTCCTGTATCATTTCTGTCTATCTATCTACTTATCTTCTTTTCCATCAAAATCCTTTTGGATAGGTTAAGTTCCTTTCCTTTTGTCCCCTAATGTCAGTGTGCAGCGCTATTATTGTACATAGAGCACCGTATTGTAAATATCTCTGAATACCCTCCCACCTCGCAAGCTCCTTGAGGTGCTAAAATCGCGTCTTCTTTATCTTTGTGTCTTCAGCCTGTGCCCCAGAGTTGGGCACATAGTAGGGGGTGATTAGTCAGTCAGTTTTGGTTGAGTGCCAAGAAAAGCATGCTAAGCAGTCAGTTAGACCTGGGGAGTAGCAGACATGGTTCGGGTCCAGATGGCAGGGAAGGTGGGCAAAGGTAGAGCGTGGGAGAGCAGCTAGGATGAAAAGGAACTGAGGTCAGGAGAAGGGGCTAGTGGATCAGGGATTTTAGGCAGAAGTTCTGAGCATTAAGTGACAGGAGCCCAGGAAGCTGAATCCAAACAAGAGGCCAGAATGGGAAGGGGACTTGACTGGACAGTCTCAGGACACTGGCTGTGAGACTGGAGCTTGCTTCAAATCAGAAAACTTTGAGAGGCTGTCTGCGAGGGTCAGAAGCAGACACCATGACAGCCAGGCGGACCCTGAGACAGACAGAACAGGAGGGTGCGCTCGGCCACACCGTTCCTGACCCCCTTGAGCATAGCGTAAACTTGCCCAGTGCTCCCGGGATACATTGCCTTTCAGGTATCAATTCTGACATTATTCAAGCAAATGATGGGAAAGCTTTTCTCATTTTAAATAAGTTACATGGTCTTCTTCATGATGACACAAGCTTGCTGCATTGAAGGAAAAGTTAACCTTTTAAAATTTGAGAGAGCTGAATAAACCATGAAGTAGATGGTCTCCTGCGGGTTACTACTAGTTCGCAGCCTTCCCCTGAGGCAGGCCCCAGTGTGAACACAGGTGTGCTTTCCCCGCGGAGGTCAAGGGCAGGGTTTCTACAACATTAATGGTAACGGGATACTTGAGGGCTACTGTTCTAGGGCGGCCAGAGTTCAGGTGAGGACTCCTGGTGGATGTTCTGGGCTTGAACTGTCCCCAGCCCTTGGTAGTAGAGGCTCGAGCGGGTTTCTCTTCTTCCAACTAGAAGAGGGACTTTAGGAATGGGGATTTAGGCTTCAGATGAACTCCTTGTTGCAGGGTACCTAGTGCTGCATGTCCTGCTTGCACTTGGTAAGTAGAGCCGACTGAAATTAACGAATCAACCAAATGCGTGTGAGGGTGTGCATGTGAGCGTGTGTGTAATACATGAGTCTTACGGGTGCGCTGCTGAGGAAGTACATCAAGGCCAAGACTTGGCATTTGCCTGTTTTAGCAATGGGGTTTGATGTCATTGCTGAAGTCTTTGAGAAGCTGCTTCAGTCTACCTAGAGAGACTTTGTTTTATGCTGCTTAACCCAGTTTATTGAATTTTCTTACGCCTTTGTTCTTCTGAAAGGTGTTCGATGAAAGGGCAGCGAACTTTGAAAACCATTCCGGAAGGCTGGGGGCCACGGCGGAGAAGGCGGCTGCCGTGGGAACTGCTAATAAAGCCACCGTGGAAGGCATTCAGGCGTCGGTGAAGACTGCCCGGGAGCTCACGCCCCAGGTGAGTTCTGCTCGTTCTTCCGTCAGTTCTCACCGCTCGGTACTCAGCAAAGCTTGTTCCTTACAGGAAATCGCCTGTACAGTTTGAACTTACTACAAGTCATATTTAAAAAAGCTTATATCAATAGTATTAAGCTTAGTGATTTCTGGAGTATTGGGATTACACTTTTAACTTTATACATTTTTATATTATTTGAATTTTTTTTTTAAACACTGGCCATATGTTAATTTTAAGAGTAGAAAAATTAGTAAAGCACCTTCCTGCCCAGCACACATACATACCTAGGAGAATATTTGGGTGACCAGAGTTTTACGTCTTTCCTTTTGCATCTCTGTGAGGGGATTAAAAACATCAACTGTTTCCATAGCTGGTTTTCTTTTTTCTCTTTAATTGCATAAACAAGGCACATAACTAGATAACCAAGTATAGATAGTAAGTGTGGGAGTAAAAGAAGGTGGGGCACACTGGGGCTATAGCTCAGAGGCATAAGAGCCTGCCTAGCAAGTGCAAGGTCGTGAGTTCAATCCCTGGCTTAAAAACAAACATAGGGAACAAAAGAACACAAGATGAGTAACAATTAAAATTCTAACTGCTGATAGATTTTTCTTAAAAGTATCAGCTTATCCTCTTTTATTATATTTGTGAATTTTTTCTTCCATTCAGATTATAGAAAATGTTTTTCATTTACTTATTCAACAAATATTTATTAAGTACCTGTAATATTTTGGGAACTCTGGTAAGCTTTATAAATCTGCGATACTTCGTGGGAACTTGGAAGAGACCGTGGAAATAAGTAGTCTCATTACTGGGTCAGCTTTTACCTTTTGGCATGTTAACAAATTACGTTCTCTCTCGCTGTCTCATTCTGTCTGTGTCCCTCACTGAGGATCAAGCTAAGAGTTTTACTCATGCTAGGCAATATTTTATCACTGGGGTACATCCCAGCTCAATTATATGTTCTTCAAAGGTCACACTCATCCAGCTTCTAAAAAAATTTTTAGAAAATACGAACATTTTCAACTTCAAATTTTGGGAGCTAGGTGTGGTGGTACATGACTGTAATCCCAGCCCTTGGGAGGCTGAGGCAGGAGATTTGCCCTGAGTTAAGGTCAACCTAGACTACATAGGGAGATGCTGTCTCAAACAAACAAAAAATGTTGGTAAAACACAGGACATGAAACATAGAACTTCAATATAAAATTGAGATTCCTTTAAAAAAAAAGCAGTCAACAGAAAACTAAAGCTTAAGATGCTAATTTTGGAAAGAACTGGGACTTTCAAGACAACTGGAATACTCTGTGGACTTTTTTTCCCTAGTACTGGGGACTGAAACCAGGGCCTTCATATTCCTAGCCCAATTTTTCTTTTTTGAGACAGCCTGTCTCTGAGTTGCCCAAGTTGAGCTCCAATTTGAGATCCTCTTGCTTCAGCCTCCCAGAATGCTGGGGTTATGAATATTGTGCCACCACATTCAGCTCCTCTGTGAACCTGAGGCTTAGTTTTCTCCTCTGTAACATGGAGCTGATTTCTTTCCTAATGGATTTTCTCGAGGACTAAGCATATGTGTGTACATCCGGTATTTGACAAGAAACTCAGAAAATATTACTATCTTCTTGTCCAAGTACTACCACTGACTACTTGGGACCTCTTGAGCAAGTCACATATTCTAGATGTCTTGGATTTTGCATTTGCAAAGTGGAGATATTACCTGTCTTCTCTTTCATAATGCAGGATTGTTGTAAGCATTACAAAAGGTAATATGAAAAGCACTCAGACAGGTACATTATTTATAATCAGGCATGAGTAATTTTCATGGTTTATTTTTTTATTTTTTTAAGGGGGTGATGGTACTGGGGATTAAACTCCAGGACCTTTGGTTTGGTTTGCAGTGAGCTACATCTCTGGCCCTTTTTAAATTTTGAGACAGAGTCTTGCTAGGTTGTCCAGGCTGGGCTCAACCTTGCAATCTGCCTGCCTCAGTCTCTCAGAGCGCTGGGGTTACAGGCATGTACTGCTATGCCAGCTTTTAATTTTCTTAATGCCTTTTAAGATAAAAGAGCTGATGTCAGTTTTGTTGTATGTTCTTCTGAAGTACCAAATAAACACTTATTGACTTGAACACTTTGTTAGCTTCTTAAAATCTGTCCAGTCTGGGTGAGGTGGTGCATGCCTGTAATCCAGCACCCTGGGAGGCAGGAATTCTGCAAGGTTGAGCCCAGCCTGGGCAATTTAGTGAGACCTTGGATAAACAGATGGAGAGACAGATAGGGTAGGGATGTAGTTTAGTGGGAAGGCCTTGGGTTTAATCCCCAGCATCTTCCACATTCCCCTAAAAAACTCAGACCATAGGGGCTGGGCATGTAGTTTCACAGCAGACATTTGCCTGGTGTTCACAAGCTCCAGGATTTGATCGTCAACACCGCGAACAGAGAATAAAATCAGGTCACTGCCTGTAAAACCTTTGTGAAACCTGCCCACTGCCAATGCTGGGAAGCTATTTGAAACCAAACCTAATGTGTTCAGCCTGCAGGGAGATCTGTGGATTTTTGGCTTTATGCTGCCATCTGTAGGTAGAGAAGAGAAATTGTCACTGCAGGTTTGTATTTTCCGCGTGAAGGTACTGGAGTGTTTAAAGGTTGTTTTATCGTTGCCAGGTGGTTTCAGCTGCTCGCATTTTACTTCGGAACCCTGGAAATCAAGCTGCTTATGAACATTTTGAAACCATGAAGAATCAGTGGATTGACAATGTTGAAAAAATGACAGGTAGAGTTTTGTGTGCAGTTCTTGTTGTCTGCTCGGTGGGGAATGTGCCCCGAGAAACCCAAGCAGCACTGGTTATGTTACTCAGCTGTAACTGGATAAAGGGGCGGTCATGTGCTCAGCAGTGTACCTGGCCCTGATTAACACTGCTGAGCAGTGGCGGCGTCTCATTCAAGCCTTGCAACTTTGTCCAGAGAGACACTGGGTTTCTTTTCTTTTACTGCTGCCCTCCCAGTGTGATGTTTATTGTTGTAGCTCCTATTTTCTCTTTGAATGGTGTCTTTGCCCAGTCTGAGCCAGAGTTTGGTTTCAGGCTGGGAGGTGGTGTTTTGGATACAGTAAGTGTCCCTGTCATTTTCAGTAGGTTCACATTTCAAGGAACCACAATAGCTACCATTTAATACAGCTTGTTTCAGAGTTTCCTCCAACTTATCAACTATGTACTTGTTTTTTTTTTTTTTTTAAAGAAGCCAACCACCAACAAACCTGTGTCTGTGAGACTGAAGTAGTGTGCTTCTGAAGCTTCTTTCTCTGTGTTGAGAGAGAGAGGAGAAAAGGGAAGAGATGAGGTGTGTAGGCTCTCCGTTGTCCCTGCAGAACCTGCTGTGCAGCAGGGGTCTGTAGCAGCCAGAGATGAAAGCGGAGCTGCTGAAGTGGCTGAAGAGAGGTAACAGAAATAAGAAACAGGCTGTTAGGGTCATTGGAATCTTCCGCGTGGCTCATCTTGGGCACTGCAAGCTGCCAATAATCAACAGATGGCTAGGCAGTGAGACGGGAAGGGAGAGAATGTTAACAGGTGATGTGGTGAAGGTTTCAGACGCAATCCTTGCTTTCTCCTGATGGCTTTGCATTTCTGATTGTCTATGGTGCATACAAGACCAGTGACCACAGTCGGTGACTCCATAAGACCGGGGCTTTGTCTTCAATTTTTTTTTCCTCTCTCTGGTGTTTACCTGGAAGCTTTTGATTGTGTAGGAAGAATTTCAAGCAAGAAGAGAATTCCAAGTGATGTACTTTCTCATGAGAAGTGAATGGACAACAGTGTTTGGAGTCCTGTTCTTCTAAAATAGAAACTAAATTCTTTCTTTTTTTTTTTCCTTCTGACAGGGCTGGTGGACGAAGCCATTGATACCAGGTCTCTGTTGGATGCTTCTGAAGAAGCAATTAAAAAAGACCTGGACAAGTGTAAGGTAGCCATGGCCAACATTCAGCCTCAGATGCTGGTTGCTGGGGCAACCAGCATTGCTCGTCGGGCCAACCGGATCCTACTGGTGGCTAAGAGGGAAGTGGAGAACTCCGAAGATCCTAAGTTCCGTGAGGCTGTGAAAGCTGCCTCTGATGAACTGAGCAAAACGATCTCCCCAATGGTGATGGATGCAAAGGCTGTGGCCGGAAACATTTCTGACCCTGGTAAGCGGTGATACGTGGTGTGGTTCACCTCAACTGAAAGGCTACCTGGGGAAAGGTGATGAGAGTACGTGAACCTGACAGCTACCACATACAAAGTTTGGCAGCGGAAACTGTAGATACTTAGAGAGTCCTAGCTTAATGGTTATCCACAGCTACAGTGCTGGAAGGCTCCTGGAGCTCTGGGTCAGCTCTTCTGTGCTTTCTTAATGTTATTTGGGCAGAGTTCCTAGGCCTTTTCAGTCATCATTTTGGAAATTTCTTAAAAGATTCATGATAACCAATTTACAAATCATTTAACTTATGTAATGGGTGGTCTTCTAACTTTTCTCATGCTTTTTTCTTTTCATGTCTTTTCTCTATAAAGTATTTTCTATTTCTGGCAAATCTGGAGGACTTTTTAACTCTGGATCTCTCTGACCCCACACTAAAAGAATCCAGTTTTTTTAAAGCTGGATTTTAATCATGTTTTCAATGCCACTAAAATGGAGCCACTCCTTTTGTTACAATGATCCAAATTTTTTCCTGTTTTGAACACTGGCTCGGTCTGTCTAATCTTGTCTATGAGTAGAAATCAGTGAGAGAGCGGGAAGGAGGGGCTGCCCTATTCATCCCTGGCCAGGCAGAACCTTTCTAATAGTCCACTATCACTAAAACATGCTTGGTTTTCTAATGTTTTGAGTAGATTCCTGAATTCCTGATGACTAAACACAGCATGTAAGGGTTAACCTGCTGAATGCCAAGTAGAGCGAAGAAGTAGGGAGAAAGATGAGAGGTGCTTCAGGGAATGTGTGCCCTCGTCTGACACCGATGCCTCCCAGGTTCTGCAGGAGAGACTGATCTGCCTCTTTCCAAGGGGTGATGGGCGAGCTCAGCAAGCTCACGCCAGAAACCTCCTAAGCACTTGTTGTGCAGCCGGAAGGTGCCCTGAATATCGCAGCAGCAGCTTGTCTGTGACCCTTCCTACTCTGCAAGCTGCAGGGCATCTGAGTTGTCCTGCCTTCTGTCCCCTCAGCCATTGCCTGTGATGCTTACTGGCACCTTCACATCCAGCTTTTGTCAATGGAAACCAGTTTGTTTGCTGCGCGGACAGTGCTTTGCTTTGGGGCACTGACCTGCCCGGCTGAAAGTGAGTGTCTTGTATTTAGGCCTGCAAAAGAGCTTCCTGGACTCAGGATACCGGATCCTAGGAGCCGTGGCCAAGGTCAGAGAAGCCTTCCAACCTCAGGAACCTGACTTCCCGCCTCCTCCACCAGACCTTGAACAGCTCCGTGTAAGTAAATTCAGAGAGCTGGGAGAATTTAGGCTCTAGAAAGAAAGAGGTAGGTTGTGCTTTCAGTGCATAAAGAACCAGGTGCCTGGAAGTGTCGTTGGAGGCAGATACTTGATTTTCCTTCCCGAGTCTAGTGCAGTCACACCCAGGTTCTGGTGTACAGCTTGGAGGGTATCTGTGGGACTGGTCTGCTGTGAAGGGCATCCCTGGAGCGGAGGAGCTGGCTTTGGTAAGTGCAGATGAGGTAATGAGTGCTGGTAAAATAATTTGCACAGCTTCTGGTAAGGACATTGTATGTGTTCCCAGTTCTCAGTTAAAACAGAGGTGGTATCTAGTGTAGGGTTTTCCTTTTTTGTTTTTTCCTTTCTAGTAACAAAAGTAATACATTAAGTTTGTTTTTATTCAACTTTTAAAATCTTTTGATCCCCTCACCCATCAATGAGACTGTGAATTATTTTTTCATGGTTTAGGAGGAAGCTAGCTTGGCCTATCTTGTAGATACAAATTCTACAAACAGAAATAGCAATTATATTTAGGTTTTTACTCCAACTAACAGTATTAGAAATACCTTGATATTAGAAGTAGCTTATCAAGGCAACAGTTTATTTTCTCATTTAATGGTAATAAAAGACATTAAGTTGGTCAAGGACAAAATTGGGTCCTTGGGTACATAGTTAAGAATTGGTGCTTCCCCAGTCCCTAAAGCATGACACACACACACACACACCCACCACCACCAGTTGGTGTCTCAGTGGACAGTTCGAACCACAGGGATGGTTTCTTATATCATCAATAGAAGCAGGACTTTAGAGGTCATTTGACAGATGAGGTAGCTGAGACCTAATGGAAAGTTGTTTGCTTTTTGGGTGCCCTCTGGTCGACTCCAAACCTGAATTCACCTCCGGTTTAGGGATTGTCTTTGGGAATCCTTGATCTTGTAGTGCTGTGTGTACCTCCCTGGATATGACCAACATTACTACTGGCTTTTTGTGGAGAAAGAAATATACTTCTGTTGCGAGCGCAGCAGATGGTCGTTGGAGCTCAGTGTGGGTGGCCTTATATGTTGTCGATGTGGGTGGCTTTCCTAGAAATGGTTTTTAGAGGGAGCGGAAAAATTCTAGGAGGGAGTTCTTCAGGCTTACTTACAACCTGCTTATTCTTTTCTTAGCTAACAGATGAGCTTGCTCCTCCCAAACCACCTCTGCCTGAGGGTGAGGTCCCTCCACCCAGGCCTCCCCCTCCTGAGGAGAAGGATGAAGAATTCCCTGAGCAGAAAGCCGGGGAGGTGATTAACCAGCCAATGATGATGGCTGCCAGGCAGCTCCACGATGAAGCTCGCAAATGGTCCAGCAAGGTAAGTAATGAGGCTTTTCTTGTTGAGAATTGGTGTTTCCTCTTCTTAGAAAGGATGACAAACTGCACATATCCAGGAAGAAGCTTCTGTTTGGAGTAACCCTCTCTCTCGGCTTTGCTTCCTGTGTTGCCAGTAGTGTGATCCTCCTCTGACCTGGGAGTTAATGAGATGTTTCTGGTTTGTCCTTACAACCAAAAGCAAGAACTGAGCTCTGTGTGATTTGAAAAGTTCTTTTCTTCTTTGTTCCATTAGAATGTTGGCCACCTGGAGGCTGGACAGTGGGGGTCTTTTAGAAGTTGCTTATCATTCTTTGGACTGCTGAAAGTTTATTTTTAGTTAATTAATTTTGGGTTTTTTTTGAGACAGGGTTTCACTGTGTAGTTCAGGCCGGCCTTGAACTCACTATATATAGCCCAGGTTGGCCTTGAACTCTTAGTGATCTTCCTGCCTCAGCCTCTTGAGTGCTGGGATTACAGGCATGCGCCACTGTGCCTGGCTTGCTGAATGTTTTTAGGTGTTTCATTGCTAACTGTCAGAACTCTGTTGATGAAACTTGTGGGCTTGGCTACAGCTAGATGTAATGTCTGCAGTTTTTTTTTCCTGTTTTTCATTAGAAGCAGGTAGATTGGTGTCTTTGAAGCCATGTGCTTTATCTGTTCTCAGAATCAATTTGCCTCTCACTTGATACAGCTCCAGACTAACTCTAACTCAGCAAATCTGAAAGGGTAAATGTTAGTGTGCTAGATAAAAATGTGGATGCTCTGACAGTCATAGCTCATGAGTAGCTTTTATCTGTATTTCCCCAGTGAAGAAAAGTTGAGTGGTAGCTTTTCTAGATAAGAGCAAGATATTATTGCTAACCTTGCAATGAAATGTAGCTGTTACTTAGTTCTAACCTGTTGCTAATACAGTAATAGATCTTTATTTCCACCCTCTCTTCACCTTTATTCTTTTCTTATCCAGAATGCCTTTAGGCTCTTGGATTGAACGTAGCTCCCCAAGAACTATCTGTACCTGCAGCCAGTCTTGGATTAATTTTTTTCCATGCTGGGAAATTGGCCTTTTTTTAAAAAAAAATTTTGGGTTTTGACTTTGGTTTTTAACCCTGTGTTTTTCCAAACTGTTAGCTGTAAGCCCAGGTTCTAAGAAGGAATGCCGATCTTGCTGGTGCTAGACCTGAGTTATGGAATTATTTATAATACTGTCTCTTCAAATGGGACACACATACCCTTGGGACCTGTGCATGTGGAGTGTGTGAAAGCAGAGGTGACAGTGATATTTGCTTTTACTCACAGGAAATTTAAATTTCATTACAGTAAACCCAGATACATTTGTGCAGTGGAACACAAAATATACATGTTATAAAGATGAACCTTAAAGGAAACCGACAATATTGGCCTACATATTTACTCTTCTGCAATTGTGGCCAGAAGTCTTTGCCTGAAGGGATGTGCTGAGTTTGAGTTACATGATGCCAGGAGCTACTTGAACAGTGTGCAGATGGGGGAAGGAATATGTGTTTGCATCTGTCAACCTGTGTGTCTTTGTGTATCTTGTCACTCTGAATCCTAGCAGCAGTGGGCTCTTCTCTAGGATTGGGGATAAGTCTTGGTTGAGGAACAGGTTAGGTAAAAGGACTTAGATGGTACTTGCTGGCCTTGGCTACTCTAGCTGTCATCCTGAGACAATGTTTGTGTTTCAGGAGTGGTAACAAACTCAAAGTTTCATGTAAACTCCTACTTCCTCTTGGTTATGGATGCTTGATATAAGGAACCTATGTTGATCATTCTTTATGTAAGTGGTTTGGATTCACTGAGGCAGTTCCTTTTGTTTTCTTTGTATTCAGCCTATTTTCAGCACCTAGTCTCTTACCTCCTTCTCTGCCCTTTCATAATGCCCACGTCTGGTACTAAACTCATGTTCTTTCCCTCATGGTTCCTTGTCTCTCTAACACGCCCATTTTGGGCTCCTCTGAGTTTTATCCTCAGAGTTTTATGAGTTTTATCCTCAGTTGTCTTTCAGGTCCATACATCAGTCAGTCTGTGAACTAGATGAGTTGTTCGAAGTGAGAGAGAACCAATTCTGCAACAGAAGAAAGACTGAAGGTGTACTGAAGAATAAGCTTGAATAAGCTTTTTGATTGGTATTAGCAATGGGTACAATAAGATAGTGGAAACATTGTCTGTGAAGACTTTGAGGACAGAGAGAGAGCTGGTCTGATGTGTAGCTTTCCCTGGGATAGGGGGGTGCACGTGGTATCTTCTTGAGGCTCCTTATTACTGGGTAATTGCCAGGTACTTGATGAATCCTCTTCATCTCCCATTGTTTTGGTTTTCCTGTCTCTCCTCTGGTTTCCTGTATGTTGCCTTCAATATATCATCTTTATGTCTTTTTCTTTTTTAATTCTTAAAAGAAATAATCAGTGTTTGGCAGCTGCAAAGCAGACTTGTCACTTCCAGTGTCCCAAAACAATGTAGCAATGACCCATTTATATGATCTATCAGATATTCACTTTGTTCTAGTCAAAGCAACTTCTTTGGTTGCATTTACTTTCCCCCTCTGGATCCCTTTAATTAACTATTAATTTGCTTGTTTGACTCCTCAAAAATGTTCTAACATGAGAATTATTCTTGTTGAGTTTAGTTTTGGAATGAAGGGCATAAAAATGAATGCCACGTGTTTTCTCGATATGAGCATTTCCTTGGGAAACCTTTGCTAAGTGGAGCAGGTCCCTTTACTTCATTTCTCACAGGGTGGCTTGGACTGAGTGGTGCTAGAGTCTGGGTTCCCCTTCTGTGGACCTTGGTTCATCTGACTCCTGTGTTGTTTTCCAACTCAGGCAAGCTTTGGTTACTAAACCAACTGAAGCTCAATTTCCCAAGCCCTACTTACTAACACTGTCCCTGTTTCTCATCCTTCTTGCCATCGACAAAGCCGGGTATCCCAGCCGCTGAGGTGGGTATAGGAGTTGTAGCTGAGGCAGATGCGGCCGATGCTGTTGGGTTCCCTGTCCCCTCTGACATGGAAGACGATTACGAACCTGAGCTGCTGTTAATGCCATCCAATCAGCCGGTCAACCAGCCCATTCTGGCCGCGGCTCAGTCCTTGCATCGGGAAGCTACCAAGTGGTCTAGTAAGGTACTGACTAGCAACCCCAGTTGGGGGCTGCTCCCAATGCATCCGGCCATGTGCAGCCTTGACACATTGCATCACTCATGATCTGTGCGGGTCCTGTGAGTCTGAGCAGGGCGGGCGTCTGTCTGTCTGCACCTTGTTGTTAGACTGGCTTCACATGTTTGATAGGTCTGCTAATGCTAGATTAATTGGGTTGCGTTTATGTTTGAGGGATGAAGAGAAATGGGGTCCCTTTTTGAACAGATTCCTTTTACCAACATTGCGGCCACTGTTGGAACTTTTTCTTGGAAAGCTGTGGCTGCTTCTCACTGACTTCTAGGTCAGGAGCCATGGTAGACTATTAAGAGGTCCATTGGCCTGATCACTGAGCTTTTCCTGGTCTCCACTGACCTCTCGCTGATGGCTCCGACTGATCGATGGGGTGAGAAACGGCTTCAGATCGTAGGGTCTCTGGGGAGGACTGCTTGCTGCCTGCACTTGGCTGTGTGGCAGATACTGGCCATGGGGATGGGCTTCACCAACTGCTTGTTCGGGTGTCTGGGGGAGGGGTGGCAGTGGAAAACCCAGTGCTCATGGCCATAGTACAGGCAGCAGCAGAGCCTTGGCCTTGGGGACTGAACTGATGCTAGTCTGGGGAGAAGTGGGTGGAAATGATCACTTTTTGTCCTTTTGAAGGTGGCATGTTGCAAGAGTGATGGGTAATAACTAAGCTTGTGGCAGTATGCTGTCTTCTAACCAAAGCCATGACATCCCTAGTGATCCCAGCTCCACATGGGAAGAGGGCTTTATTGAACACACCCCTTACCTCGGAGCTTGTTCCTATACCTGTGCTCCCTGCAGCCCTCAGTGCATTGCTGAGACCTCACACCTTCCAGCATAAACACTCCATCGCCACCTCCTGGTGCCTGTGGAGTGCCCTGTGGCAGCGTGGCTTGGGTACGCCTCACTGTACTGGATAGAAACTGCCAAGCATGAGGGGAAAAATGAGTGGGAACTGGCCTTTTAGGTAGTCTTAAACATTGCAGTTGCTGAAATTTTAGGTTACTATGGTCGTAAAATAGATTACTCATATGTATATTTCTATATTATGATCCATAAGGGTTTTGGTGAACTATGGAGCAATCTAAGATAAACTGCCATTAGAGCAGAAGTTCTGTTTACAGCCTGACTCATAATTTTAATTTTTCTCATTCCTCCCTGCCATCCTTAGCTGAAGGTTCCTCTAATAACTGGGAGGTCGCACTTAGCTGAGGGGACTGTAGAATTGATTCGTGACCTTTTTACATGTGAAAAATTAAAATAACATATTCTTTCAGGCTGACAGGACAAGCAAGAGGCAGTAGAGGGAGGGCTGGTGTAGTTAGGTAAGAAACTGTTCCTTCTCCCTTTCCTTTTCTTACTAAGGCTAAGAATAGTTTCTTGAGGGTTTAAATTCCAGAGTCCTTGGCTGCTTTTTGCAGCAAGGATAAGGATGAGGAGGATTTCAGCATCTGGAATGGCTCCTCTAGGGCCAGCCCTACCGCTTTTCCCCAGGATAGCAGTGAAAATGCCTGTTTAACGATCCCACAGCCCTTTCATTGACACAATTAACCCGGAGCCGCTGAAGTGCTTGATGAGTGTGGTGTTTGGAGCGCACGCTACCGTTGCAGAGTCATCTTCAGGTCTTCCTTTTCTTCAGTCAGGAGATTCTCTGTCTCTTTCTTTCTCAGTGAGTGCTGGGTGAGTGCCCTGCCTCATTCCTTTTATTTTTCCATTGCTGTCCCTCAAGAACAGTCCTTTAACCTTCTTCTCACTCTTTCAGAGACTGCTAGAGCAGCAGGCTTTTCTCTTCTTTCTGTGTCCTTCCTTCATGTGGCCAGAGTGTGGGCACAGCTCACTCCATCTTTTTGTTTCTCTCCAGGGCAATGACATCATTGCAGCAGCCAAGCGCATGGCTCTGCTGATGGCTGAGATGTCTCGGCTGGTGAGAGGAGGCAGTGGCACCAAGCGGGCCCTCATCCAGTGTGCCAAGGATATCGCGAAGGCCTCAGATGAAGTGACTCGACTGGCCAAGGAGGTTGCCAAGCAGTGCACAGATAAGCGGATTAGAACCAACCTCTTGCAGGTATGGTACTTGGAAAAAGGCCGTGAGTGAGAGTGAGGAGGGTGCGGGGGAGGGAGGAGAGAGATTGAGTGGGAGAGATCTGAGAGAGAAAAGCAGCAGAGGAGCAACTGGATAAGAGGGGAGGAACAGGCAGTCCAAGGGGGGAAAATAGCAGAAGACATATTGGGAAAAGATGGACCCAAAGTTGACATTTTAATCCTATGAAAAACTCTGAAGGCTTCCATTTCTGGACAAAGGGGCTATACTGACCTGAGGAATAAACAAGTATATTTGTGCTGCCGATCTACGAGTGCTTTTTGCTTGCCAGCCCCTGGCAGTAGAGGGCGGATGTCCTGCCCTCAAGGAGCCTGCAGGCATGGACGCACTAACATAAACTTGCTCTTTAGGTGTGTGAGCGAATCCCAACTATAAGCACCCAGCTCAAGATCCTGTCTACAGTGAAGGCCACCATGCTGGGCCGGACCAACATCAGCGATGAGGAGTCTGAGCAGGTATGTGTGTGTCTGCTGCGTTGGATTTCTTGCCAGCAGCTTCTGTACTGTTTAATTCAGTTTTGAGGATGTTTTATCTCTTGGGTCAAGTGTTGAGTATGATGGGTGGGCTCAAGAATCTCACTGTAGGAGAGTCTGTGTGGGAGAGACACATCAGAAACTTGGGACCAGGGGCTGGAGATTTAGCTTAGCGGCATAAGCGCCTGCCTTACAAGCAGGCAGTCGTGAGTTCGATCCCTGGTACCGGTAAAAATGAAAAAGACAAAAAAAAAAAAAAAAAGAAAGAAACTTGGGACCAGAGGGGAAGTTCTTATGCAACTTGCATCATTTTACAAAGGACGCTGAGGTGCAGGGAGGTTAGGTGTCTGAATGGCATGGCTCTCTGGAATCTACTCGGTTCTCTTCTTGCCTGGAATAGGTTTGAATTCTCTTGAGCCTCCAGTGCCTCTTCACTTGCTCTTTTTGGCTGTTGAGAAAGCCTGCTTCCTGAGTGAGTTTCAGCCTCAAGGAGACAACTAGTACAGGGAGTTCAGGGACAAAAGGTGGGGCCTGTGCTCAAAGTGCAATGGCTGTCCAAGCTGCTGCCTGTGATTTTCTTCGAGTTTCTGACAGAGGTAGAATTAAAGATGGTGGAAGGGTCTCTTATGTGATGCCTCTTGCGTGTCCTTTAGCAACCACTTCTTTCTTAAGAGTTTTCCTTCTTTCTCTCCCTCCTGGAATTGTGGCCCAGGTCTTTCAGAAAATCCTCATGACCACTCCTGCCTGTCATATCTTCCTGTCCCGTGGTAGGCTTTCCTGGTAAAGAGTTCATCTTTGTTGACTGCCCAGATAAGACTTGGATAGATAAGGAGTACGTGTGAGGCACTGTATTAGGGACTACACAGGTTAAGAAAATAATGGACACAATTCCTCCCCTTGAAGAACTCAAATAAAATGGGGGGCTGTTTCTGCTCTGTAAACCAGGAGACAGAGGTCAGGGGCACTGTGGAGGAAACGTTATTCTTGGTGCCATCTCTGCAGCTTCTGTCTTAGTCTCATCCAATAGCTCTCACCTGACCTCTTCTCCCAAGCTATGGGAACTGGCATTGCTAACTGCCACGCATTCTAAGACTTTGGGTACTGGGCTGCCTTCCTGCCGTGTGGTCTCTTCTGCCTAAAACTGGGAAAAATGGGAAAGAAAGGAAAATACTCAGAGGCTCAGGCCTAATCATGTAGTTAACCAATAGAAATGCAGCTTGGGAATATATACTATGTTTCACTAAATAAAGGTAGAAATTGGTATGTGAAAGAATGGAACAGACATAGGACTGCAAATCAGTTGGGTTTGTTTTTGAGACAGGATCTTGCCATGTGGTCCAGACAGCTGTTGTAGTTGCTGTGTAGCACAGACTAGCCTCAAACTTGGGGCTATCCCCTTCTTAGCCTATTGAGTGCTGAGATTACAGATGTGTGCCACCGTGTCTGGCTTTAGTTGGAAGTCGTAAGTATTGATAAAACAAAAACAATCCCAACCAAACAAAGAATTACTGAGTTGTTAAAGAACCATTAACTTCTAAGACTTCTTATGAGCAGAATACTAACATGATTCTAATCCTTTAAGTTTGTGTGTTTGGAAGACTAATTTAGATTGCCAACATTTATAAGGTAGTAAGTTAGATGACAGATTTATAGGGCAGTTGGTTGCTTGGTATGTTTCTTTTTTTTCATTAATATTTATAAAATGTTTACTCTGTGGCAGGCACTGTCTTAAACACTGTGAAACAACAGTGAACAAAGCTGACAAAAATTTTTGTCCTTGTAGAATAGAGACAGATAAACCAACAAAAAAGCCCTCTAAACAATCTAAGTAAAACATACAGTACATCAATTAGTGATGACGGATGGGTACAGCAGTGCACAGCTATAATCCCAGCACTCAGGAGGCTGAGGCAGGAAGACTGCCACCAGTTTTAGGCCAACCCAGGCTACAAAGTGAGATCCTATCTCAAAAAACCAAAACACCTTGCAAGCAGGCAGTCCTGAGTTCGATCCCGGTACCGATAAAAAAAAGGAAAAAGACAAAAGAATTAGTGATGATGAAGTCTATGGAGAAAAATGAAGAACCAGAGATGAGTAATGCTGGGAGTTGGAAAAGTAGTTTGTGGGCTGGGGATTTAGCTCAGCAGCGTAAGCGCCTACCTTGTAAGCAGGCAGTCGTGAGTTCGATCCCTGGTACCGATAAAAACGAAAAAGACAAAAAAACAAAACAAAACAAGAAAAGTAATTTGTGATTTATAATATATGAAAGGCGATAGTTAAACAAAGATCTGAAGGACAGACACAATAGGGAAGCTTAGGGTCCCTGGGGGAAAATATTTCAGATAAAGCGAAAGTCCTAAAGGAAGAAGACATCTCAATATCAGAAAAGAGTATACACAGAGGGCACGGTACACAGTCAGCTATGGTCTAGTTCTGGGTGCTTTTGGTGCTAAAAGCTCACCAGTAATGTGAGCAAACATAGAGGCTGCAGGTGAAAGTGGGGTTAACCAGAGTCGGCTCCTGGTTTAACTCTGCTTTAGAGACAGGACTTTAACTCAGGGACTGTAGTAACCGGGGTTCTTCTTTACTGACAGGCTACAGAGATGCTGGTTCACAATGCTCAGAACCTCATGCAGTCTGTAAAGGAAACTGTGCGAGAGGCAGAAGCTGCTTCAATCAAAATTCGAACAGATGCTGGATTTACCCTGCGCTGGGTCAGAAAGACTCCTTGGTACCAGTAGGCACCTAGCACACCTCCTGCTGGTCCAGAAACCCCTACTGAAGAGAAGGAGAACAATCTGAGTTCCACGAGCAACTCAGGCGTGTCGGGGTTTGAAAGCTACATCCTGGCCTCACGGATCAGGAAGGAGTGAGGGCCTCTTCAAAACATTTATATTCTTTTGTCATGGACACTTTGAAATGTATCTTCATATAAACCCTGTATTCTTGAACACGGTTATACTCATGCACACTCTATCCCAATAGGAGGACTGGGTCTCTTCTAGCCATGGATTTCACATAAGCTCAGAATCCAAGTGTGAACACTAGCCAGACACCTTGCTCTGCCCTTTGCTAGGGAACACTGCCCTCCCTGCCTCCCTTTCACTGGCCCCCATGCCCCTCTTCAGGCTCCCAAGACCCAGGGCCCAAGCAAGTCAGTTAAGAAAAATCACTGTGCCTCCACAAATTGTTTTGGGCTTCCCTTATTGCTGCTGAGCCTGCCTTCCCTGGGCTATTGTGCTACCTGGCCCCTTTTCAGAAGTAAACTTTGCTGCTGCAGAGAGAGTCTTTGAGGAATCCCAGCCCGTTTCTTGCCCTTCCCAATTTTATTTTTCTGGTTTTCAATAGTATGAAACCAAATTCACTGTCGGGAAGAAATCACAGAACTACATGGTTCTATCTTTATGATGATCCCAGTGTCTGTCCTAGGGAAGCCTCCCATCCCAAGTTCTCACAGGTAACCATCCCTCAAACACACTGTATGTTCTGGTGCTCTCTGCCACTGGAGGGGCAGAGTAGCCTGGGGGTGGCCCTGTCTGCACTCCTAGTAGGGCTACGCCCAGGCGGTCTATATTTTGTCACTGCCTGCAGAGATCTATGTGGAGGCCTTATCATTCGTTCTTAGCTCCTATTTGTTCTTTCTGAGCTGAAATGCTGCATTTAATTTTTAACCAGATCATGTCTCCTGGCTTTTGTAGTCTTCTATCTTTCCTAAACAAGATTTTAAAGGTATGTAGGTGTGTGTTTGTCTGTAATTTTTTATTTTGAAATGGGGTTTCTTCTAGTGCCCAGATTGGTCTTGAACTAGAGCAAGCGATCATTATATCTTAGCTTCCCAGGAGCTGGGACTAGAGGTGCTCCATGGTACCTGGCTTCATCTGTAACTTTGAAAGATCCTTCTCATTGTTTTGAAATTCAGTCTTGAGAATTACTGCTTTCCACCTAAGAGTATTTAATGGAAAGGGCATACTGTCTTGAAGGATACTTAAGGGAGAGGGGTATCTGCAGAATAATTTTGGGTGCTGCTGGGGATAAATTGATGGGAAGTACTCCTCCTAATTTCTACCTCCTTTCCACCACACATACATAATCAAGCTCCTGTATCCTCTCGTAAATATAACTGATTAAGAGAGTAATAAGTATATTTAACCATTGCCACGGAAAGTTTCCTATTAAAGCAAAGTGAGAAGGCAACTTTTTCTATTTTTTGCATTTCTCACTGCTGTTTAAGCATTCCCCAGTATATGAAACTGTTTCCTCACAAACCCAGAAGTAGATGAGGAAAGGAGTAAGACCCCTTGTCTGAATGTCCTTCCTTCTCACCCTCAATGTGTGTTAAGATCCCAACATCAAACGATAAACTTGTCTTAAATTGGTCCTGTACACTCAGGCTTCCTATATTTCTTTTTAACTGATGAAAGATTATTTTCAAGGCCCTCACCTTAGCATATTTGTATAGTTGCTTACCTGATATACATGCAATATTAATGCCTTTAAACTATGAATCTATGCCAAAGATCAAGTTTTGTTTTACTAAAGATTACTTCAAGAAATAAGAAAAGTCATATTTGCTTTCTAAGTTTCCCCAGTGTTTTGGACACTGGTTTACACTTTATGCCAGATGCTTTTCTCTACTAGCAATGAAAGACACAGTAAAGAATTCAATAAAAAAATTTTTAAAATCCCTGAATGATTTGAGATATTACCACTAAAAACAAACATTTATAAGCTAGGATTTGTTACATGCAAATATTTTCTGCCTCTTTTGTTCTGTTTAAAATAAAATGCATTTGTATAAATAATGCTCTAAATGATGGATATATTATTTTAGAAAAAAACTTAGGTGAGGGTTTTGGAAGAAGTAAAAATCAACAGTATGTAAAGTATCTTTACTTTACAAAGATCTGGGTGATAAGGATAACTCTGGGGATTACACACTCGGAGGAGTGGGAATGGTGAGGGTGACAGCAGGCAGAAAGCAGCCAGATGATGCAGATCACCCCTGGATGAAACAGTCTTTTGTCTTAGAAGATTCTGGCTATTAGTGGTGACCATCACTGTCCCCTAAAAAGCTGAACTTGTTGAACAACACAGCATTAGCACAGGCTCATTTCTTTGTATTGTAAAACCTAGCACAGAATAGTAGCAAGGCTGCCTGGGGCCCCACCAGGGCTTTGAGGTAGGCAGCTAACCTGTGGGGATGTACTTGTGCTTGAGGAAGCTCTAAAAGAGAGGAGCGAGATGGATTTGGATAGAGTAGTTTTGGGTACAGCTATCTTTGCCTGGTCTTCTAGATCTGAAATCATTAGTGATATTTAGTGTTGATGACTGCTTTAACCAAAAAGTTTCCAACCACAGAGGCAGATCCCATCCGCTTGGATTCAAAGGAAATGTCCAAGGCTGCTGAAGTAGCTGAGCAATCCCTAACACTGTCTCAGTTTTGCTGCTCACCACACGTTTCCTGGCGCTACCTTCCTGCTGCATTATAGTTGATTATTTTGAAAAATGAGATACCTCTAAGGACAGTAAGACCAGCATATTCCAAAAGTTCTTCTGTAGCACCATTCAAGGAATGAACCTAGCACATGAATACCTTTTGAACAAAATGATGGGGATGTCTTCATAGGGATAATAAGCATCTATTTTATTTGTTGTTAGAGTTGCTTAAGAATTTAAAAAAAACTATTCTTGAATTAGCTAGAACTCAGTGCTTAAAAATATTCTAATTTCACTGAGTATTCACAAGATATACTGGTGGTAGTTAAGGAAGGTAGCTTTTATCACCTCTCGTAAGTCTGTAACCAGGAGGGTGATGCTTAAGAGTATAAAGGGAGGTGAACACGTGACATTTAGGAGAGGAGCACTTTGAAGTGCCTTGCAGCAATGTTCACACCTTGTGTGATGATACAGACGAAAATCTGACCATGTTCAGCTTTCTACTACACTAAGCCTTGCCCATCTAAGAACACTGCAATCAACAGTTAAAAAAGAAAAGCCAACTTGTTGCTTTCATCTTTTTATTGACAATATAGCCAGAGCCAGAGAGAGGATTCATTAGATTCTACCGAATTAATAAATATAATAATTTAATTGTAAAAGAAATAGCCTACTTGGATGTGTTAGAAATTGCTAGAAGCAAAGGGCTCTTGGCATACATTCTACTTGGATGTAAGAAAAAATAGCATAGGAGGAAGACTGGACAGCAGATACAAATGACTAACATTAGAGATTCTACAGAAAGAAAAGCAGTTTTTTTTGGACAAGGTCTCATAATGCAATTTAGGCTAGCTTTGAACTCATTATGTAGCTCAGGTTGGCCTCAGACTTGTGGCTCAATATTCCTGCCTCAACTTCCAAAGTGCAGAACCATGCCCAGCTAAAAAGCAATGTTTTGATTGTGATTAAGACAAGAACTCTACTGAGTAAGGTATTAAAATTAGTAAATGCAGATGAACTAGACAATCTTAGGTTCAGGGATTAAATATTTGGCAACATTTTAATTTTAGCTACCAATTTGAGATTAGTTACTATAGAGATCAGTAAACTGCAAGTGATCTTTTATTTTTGTTTTTATGAAGGCTTGCTATGTAGCCCAGGATAGCCTCAAACTTTAGGTCCTTCTGACTCAGCCTCCCAAGTGTTGTGATGCACTCATGTGCCAGGAACAGTTACTCTTAGCAGATAAATAGCAAATGAAGGCAGCTTGAATACCCAAGGCAAACAAAAGTAAGAATGCTAAAAAGTGGATGCACCTACCACTAATAACTGGATGAGTCTAAGAGGTACCTTTAGTATGGTAAGGGGCAAGAAAGTGAGAAGCTGAGAAGAATGAAAGAAGAATGGAACAATTAAAACTAACAGTTTAAGAACAAGAAACAGGAACCGTAGGCGCCTAGATTATAACCCTCAGTCTTCCTCCATTTCTTTATGCCACATAAGGTAAAGTAGCTGGTAAGGACTACCAAGCCAATGAACTGAGGGAAAGATTCTACTATATAGGCATGATGATCAATATGGTATCGTAAATGTTGCTTAAATTCTGCCTTAACTTAATGCTTTTCCATGTACCTGTCAGGATGGTGGAGACATTCAAGTACTGCAGTAAACAGTTTTGACAACAGTTTCAGAAAGAAATCTGTTACTACAGCTTTGATATGCACACATAATATGAAACAGAGTTCTCCCTAAGGAAAAGGGATTCAGGCAAATTCAATCTTTTAAGAACAACAACAAAAAAAGATTAAAAAATTGAAAACAGAAGGAGTCATGACAGGGAGGCAGACAGTTTCCTTCTTTTGTGAGCTGGGACATGAGACAGGCTGACTAGTGCTGTGGGATAAAGCATTACAAAACATGAAGATGGCTAAGGTTTCTCTTTTTACTATTTTAATTTGCTTAAAAGCACAACAGTTGTGCTTGCAGTAACTTCCTAAAAGCAGAAGTGTTCCCTTTTATTACCTTTATAAAGCATTTGCCCCTTTGATACAAATGATTTTTACTGTGCTATCTAACAGCTGAAGTGGTGGCACGAACTTGAGATGGCATTTACTGCAGCAAGTTTCTTGTAAATCAAAATCTGAGCTTTTACATAAAAATCTTATTTATAAAAAATACAATACCAAGTACAGTGAGGATGGAGCATGGAGCAGCGGTGCTCCCTGCCAGGGCCGTATGGAGTGGCTTTTGCTACAGTGCTTGCTTAATGGCATAAGTGAAAAGCTGAATAAGGCAAACACTTGAAGAGGCAGTTTCTGTAAACTTCTTGGGTAGGGGAATTTCCTTTTAGGACGGTACTGTTGGGACGGCTAAGATCAGAAGGTAATGACATTTGGCTGCACCTGACACATAACAGATTACGACTTGCTCCTGCTGGATGAGCCCAGTTGGCTTGCTTTAGGAGACAGGTTACCGTTGTGGCCTTCGGCCTTTACAGTGTGCAGCATCCAGCAGGTACCCCCCATGGAAGAAATCAGTTCCAAAATCTTCCTAAATGAAAAGATATAAAATAAGCTAAGTCATTAGAAAAGTTTTCTTAGCTTAAAGTTCCTTAAGAACTTTACTAAGCAACCTCTGTTAGTGGTGTGTAACTAGACACATATGCTTTAAGGAGAATATATATTCCCACCCACTTGGTACCTAATAGTAATAAATTGTAATGACACTTGGAAAACAAACGGATCTTGAGGAATTTTGGCCTCTTCTCATGTCCTCACTTGGAACTTTCCAGCTTTTGTGACATATTTGACTCCTTTAAATGGCTTATATTTCTCCCCATACATGTCCAAACGGTTTACTTTCAAGCCTGTGTCAAAAAGAATGAAACAAATTATTATTTTGATGAGAATACAGTATCTGTCGTAAATGTGACACTGACCAGTGTTTCTTCTACCACTCGTGAATTATTACACTGTGGGGTATGATTTTAATTCAGGTGTCCATGTGGGCAAAGCATGTTAAGACTAATTCTACTTTCTGTGAATAGGAATGACTCCTTTTTGGAGTCATTTAAATGAAGGTGGGAATAAGAGATGCTGTGTGAAATACGGTGTCCTGGCCCCATGGAACTGTGTAAAAGGCAAACTGGACCTGCTACTCTTTTGGAGCAGAAATGGCTGTTTTACTTTTCTAATACAGCATAGTAAAACTCAATTACCCTTGGACCCAGGCCAATTTATCCTTACCTGAAATAGCAAGTTGCTGGATCTTGAACTGTATGTTGAGGCTTGGATTTTCTTCTGGTTTAGGTGCTCCAGACTGCAAATTTACCAGTCCTTTAAGACTTGGGAGTTTTTGTGGAGTAATTTTCCCTACATCCCATGTTAGTATCTTAAAAAGACACAAAAACAAAACCAATCTAAATCATTTGTTAAAGACAAATACTCAAAAGATAAGGTTCAAAGACAACATAAATTTCCACACAAAAAGCAGTGTCTTGCAAACAAGAGACCTGGTATCCACAAAGATTTTACCATTAATTAGCTCTGGGACTCTGGGTGGGGGGAGTAACAATGGACAATGAGACTTTATTTTTGAATACAGCACTTAAGCTTAACCAATTCAATGTTACTTCATAGAAGCCTGAAGTAGATTTTGTCTTCTATTTACACTTAAGGAAATTAAGGCTCAAAGAGATCACATGACTTGCTTAAGGTCACACAGGTTACAGGAAAAGGTAGGATTTGAACCCAAGGCTACATGACTGCAAACTGAAATACTCCCATTACCTTACCTTTATGACTCTACTGCTGTTTCCTGCAAAATGGGAGTATGACCCCACACACCTCACTGAGCTACATCTATCCATTTTAGTTTTTTATTTATTTATTGTCTTTTTTCATCGGTACTGGGGATCGAACTCACGACTGCCTGCTTGCAAGGCAGGTGCTTATGCCGCTGAGCTAAATCCCCAGCACCCTTCATTTTAGTTTTTAAGACAAGGTATCACTAAGTTGACCACTCTGGGGTACGTTTTGCAATCCTCCTATCTCAGCCTCTCAGGGTGCTAGGATTGTAAATGTGTTGTACCGCATCCCCCTTTTTGGGGGAGTCTTGCTGTTTTTTTTCAGCCTGACCACAAACTCACTATGTAGACCAAACTGGCCTTAAACTTATTAGCCTATGCTGGACTCGCACTTGTAATCCTCCTGCTTCAGCTCCCAAGTCCTGGGATTACAGGAGTGCACTGTCATACCTGACTTTTTATGATGGTATTTTTAAACCTTTAGGTGTGGAATCCTTTGTTCAAAAGGAATCATTTTTTTGGGTGGAAGCTCAATAGAGGAAGGAAATTATAACTGAAACAATTATAAATGAAGCAATTATATTACAGCTAGGATAGAAGGCTCAGAGATCTGCAACTTCCTCTGCTTGGTCTTTTGTGGCCTCTAGGAAGGTTCTTTGAATTCTTAAGGAACCATCTTAGATGATTTTTAACATTCTATGACTTTAAAAATATGCCTTTTTGTCAAGCAGTTCAATGATTCTGCTGTTGAAAACAACCATTTATTTTATTCAAGCAGGAAGCTAAGAGAAAATCATCTTTTACAATTCTCTGAAAACTCTCTTCTAGAAGCATGTCTAACAGTAAGGAAGCAGCTTTCCTAGGCATTATCCTGAGTGGAAGAGTGTGAAATAATTTTTTTTAAGTTAAAACAAAACCAAAAAAATCTTGGTCTTAGTGGTCAATTTCTATTGAAAACTTAAATTATATTTTCTTATAATCACATAATATTTTTTCTCTTTAAAGGGATTTGTCTTCTTTTTCCATTAACAAAGTAAGCCTGTGGATAATCAGTGGATGAGTACTGTGCACTGTGAAAGAGGACAGCAAGCATCTGTCTTCATCTGCTTAGTAGCAGATACAGAATTCCTTCCAAAGCTGGCGACAAAATGGCAGTGTGCTCTCTAGGGCTCACTGGAATTTTACTTTTAAATAAGACACCAAGCCCCCCCCCCCCCATCCCCAGTCACAAAACAGATTGCAGAAACACTTGCTCACTCTTGATTTGAAGTGGCTGTACCTTGGTGACTGGATCAAATGTATAGCTGCCTTGTGTTGGTGTCAGGTTCATATTCAGCACAACTTTAGGCATGTGAACCGTCACTGTAATGCCTTCAATAGTTTTTCCCATATTCTGCTTTGGTCCAATTGTTATATCAAATCTGCCACAAGAACTGTTCTCCTTAAAGCTGATACTATGTTTTACATATACTGGTATTGCCACAAGACTAAAAAAGACAGAAAAATGCAAAAGCACACAGATATACAATTAATTCATATAGGATAGCTCCAGAGGTGGCCTCAAAGGCTTAGTCCAGGTTATCAGACCCAGGCTCCAATTCCACAGCAGGGAGCTGTGCCTTAGAACTGCAGACTCAGCATCAATACCCAGGGGCAGGGTGGGGAGCACAGCACAAGACTCTGTAACAATGTGCTAGGAACTAAATGAAGTATACAAACCAAGACAAACCTTAAAAGATTAATTGTAGTACAAGCAATTGGGGAAAATGTCTCTAGTTTTTAAAAAATGAATAAAATCTCACTGAAAACTAACTTAAAATTAAATATTCTAGGGGCTGGAGATTTAGCTCAATGGTACAAGTGCCTGCCTGGCAAGCATGTGGTCATAAATTTGACCCCTGATACCAAAAAAAAGCAAAAGAATTAAGTATACTATAAATGTACTAAAATGGTTCCTGTGAAGTCAGGCATGGTGGCACATGCTTGTAATCCCAATACTAGGGAGGCTGAGGCAGGAGGACTGCTGTGAGTTTAAGGCCAGCCTGGGCTATATAGTGAGATCCTGTCTCAAAAACAAAAACCAAATCAAAACGAAACAAAAAATAAAAAATTCCCTATAAGAGCCAAGAAATAATTCCTATTGAGTTTTTCTTTCTTTTGGGGTATGATACTGGGGAGTGAAATCAGGGTCTTCACACTGAGCTATACCCCTGGCCCTTTTTATTATTTTGAGACAAAGTCTCATCAAGTTGCTCAGGTGGGCTCAAATTTGTGATCCTCCTGCATTAGCCTCCCACAGTGCTGGGATTATAGGTGTGCACCACCACGTCCAGCTAAGTCTTTGGTGGGTGGGGGGTTCTGCTTGGTAAGCACATGCTAAGCAAGAATTCTATCACTGTGCTACCTCTCCAGCCCCTGCTTTCTGGCAGGGCCAAATTACCTACAACCTATAATGCTAATGTATTCCTTTAAAACTCAACGTAGAGAGTGATGGGAGTGGGTGAGTATGTTGGGGAAATTCTCTCTCATTCTGCACAGAGGCACACAGGCTACATATCATGGAAAATTATAACTGTACAATTTTGCCCAGTTTATAATGCTTGTTCTTGGTGATAGGTTACATTATCATCTATATGCTTAGAGTCAAGCTACACTGATTATTTTAGGCAGATATTTTCTCCAGTTCTCAGTCTCCAGATGAGCCGTGGTTGAACAATGAACTCAAGTACCAAACTGTCAGAGTGCAACAGAGAAAGGTAAGTTCTATTCAGCACACTGATAAATGATGACAGATTCTAGTAGATATATCACCGTACTTTTGTGAGCTGACACGGTATGAAATGAGACGGAAATTTCCATCTGGAGGAATAAATGACAAAACTCTTTCAGATTCCCAACGCTTGAACCGGATGCAAGGATGGAAGCTGACATCATCTAGAAGCCTTGGATTCTGCCAGAAAAACAGAAGACAGTTATTTTCAGAGTATAATGAATATGACCATGCTACTCAGATATAAGAAATTAATATGGTCCCTGAAGAAAAAAAAGAGTTGGGGCTGGAGATTTAGCTCAGCGGCATAAGCGCCTGCCTTGCAAACAGGCAGTCGTGAATTCGATCCCTGGTACTGATAAAAATGAAAAAGACAAAAAAAAAGAAAAAGTTAATTACAGTTTTAGTATGCTTTAGTTTGTAGATTTTTATATTTTACATTATTTTATTTGATATTTTGTAACTATGAGGAAGAAAAACCAAGTAGTACTAATATCCACTTCACAGATGATAAAACACGTTCAAAGAACCTAAAGTCAGGAGAAACTCATGTGACAGAGACAGAACCAGAACACACTTAATTCTTCTAGGCAGTGTGGCATGGTGAGTCTAAAATAATACAGAAGTCCAGTACCTCTATATACCAGTAAAGCAGGTAATTATTCAGAGAAATGACCCTGGAGATTTGCAAAAGCCAATTACTCGCCAATTATAGGCCACTTCTACAAAACTAAAGATTTTTCTTCAGCCTTTCCATAAAGACTATGCTATAAACTATTACCTTTTAAAGGGGTGCTAAGAATATTTTTGAGGTAATTCTTTGCACTATAGGATACAGACATCTCCATTTTTATTATTTAGTACCTCATACATATTCAGCAGTCAAGAGAAGATAAAACAGGAAAATAAAACTTACCATGAAAAAAAAAAAAAAACAACTTACCATGAAAGAGAGAGAGAGATCAGGCATTCCAGATAGTTTAATGCACGCATCAATGACCCCTTGAATTTCTGCAAAGACTGTAGATCCTGAAGAAAGAAAGGGGTGATACCACCAATGGAATCTGGTTTTTTGCTATAGCTATCACCATATCTGCAGTGATGGAGCTACTTCCTGGATGTCATACTTACCAAAGTTTTGCACCTCTATGAACAGTTTGGTGAATGAAGGATTCATTACATCATTTAGACAGTTTTCTCAATGAGTGCTAATGTCTGTACCTAAGGGGTTGGAATATGACTGTGTGTGTATGCATGTATGCACCTGTGTTTGGTACAGGAAACTGAACCAAGGCCCTTTGCACTTATCTGCATCCTCAGCCCTTTTTATTTTGAGACAGGATCTCATTAAGTGGCTTAGTCTAACTGTACTTAGCCTTTAGATGGGATATACTAATTTTCAGGAAAATCAAACTTTTTAGGGTCAATCTTTTTTTTTTTTTTTTTTTTTTTTTTTTTGTCTTTTTCCTTTTTATCGGTACCGGGGATCAAACTCATGACTGCTTGCTTGCAAGGCAGGTGCTTATGCCGCTGAGCTAAATCCCCAGCCCCTAGGGTCAATCTTTTAAGACTATGAGGTATAATTTTAGTATAACAGAATTTTAAAATGCAGTTTTCTTATGAAATGGATTAAACCATTTGTAAACTCTTAAATAGGAGCCATGATCTGTTATTCTGAGATGGAGGATTGTAATTGATTTATTCATGTGTGTGTGGTTTTTTGTTGTTGTTGTTGTTGTGATACCAGGGATCGAACTCACAACCTTGTGCTTGCCAGGCAGGTTAAATCCCCGACCTTTTTTTTGTTCTTGAGACAGGGTCTTACTGTGTAGTTCAGATTGGTCTTGAACTCACTACTTAGCCCAGACTGGCTGCAATCTCATGGTGATTCTGCTGCCTCAGCCCCCCAAGTGCTGGGATTATAGGTGTCCCCCACCACACCTGATTGCAAGATTGTAATTTAAAAGAAAACTTTTTTTTTATGGTGGTAAGGATTAGAGTATCAAGCATGCCAGACAAGTACCCAACTACTGAGCCACACAGTCATCTCAAAACCTAAAATATTTGTGGTGGATCTTTGTGTTTTAAATTTTTTGAATGTTATAATGGAAAGGATACTCACTATAATTCACAGTAGTCACCATCACATAAATCAATTAATTGTGTAAACAAGTCCCTGAACCTTGTGAGTCTCAGTTTTTGTCTGTAAAAAATATGGGACTGAACCCAGTACTAGTGATTGAACCTAGGGTCTCATACATGCTAGGCAAGTGCTCTATCACTGAGCTACACACAACCTTAGTCCTTTAGGGTTCTAATAGAGTGTCATTATTTTGTCTCATTAAAAGGAAATCAGAAAGCAATCTATTAAAAGTACTGTATGTAAATTAGTAACAAAAATATGGTATATGGTTAGCACACAATGTTAGAATAAATAAAACAGCAAGAGGGACAGGTACAGAGGGAAAGCACTGGCTTAAAGAAATCTTGAGACCTAATTAACAAATGTCTGATTGTATTTAACCCCCAAGCAAAATAAATGGATTTATAAACCATTAGAAAATGTTGTGGTAGTGGGGACTGAACTTAGGGCCTTGTGTGTGCTGGACAAGCTCTCGACCACTGAGCTATACACCCCAGTCCAACCATTAGAAAATGAATGAATGCATTTCTCTTAAAATCACACTGCCAAGAGATTTCAATTTTCTATTCTGCTTACATCAGCTGAATATTTTTTCCCCATAAGACTGCATACACAAGATTACCTGATCAAGTCTATAGTCTATGGTTAAAAAAAAAAAAAAAAAAGATTACCTGATTTATCTATAATTGCATCTATTTCTTCAACGACATCAAAATAGGCTTCATTGTTTGTATACTTTACTCCTGCCCGGCGCCATGGGATGTTGGACAGCTGCCCAGTGGGGAGCGTATCCCCTACATTACTACTGCCTAGAAATTGGAAAGGAAGAAAGCACAACTGATGTGTAAAATACTCATCAAAAATGCGGTTGTCAAAAGACAGAAAGAATCATTTAGATGTTTCTGCCATGTTTAGAGCTGTCTTTATTAAAATTATGGATAGTTTCTAGAATCCATACTAACATGGTCAGTTTTCTAGAAGACAGATGCAGGCTGTGTACGTCAAACCAGGATAAATGTGCTTTACTTATCTTTTGCTTCTAGCCTGTTGGTGTTCTAAGCTAATTTGAGTGGTTCAACTGCAGGATCTCATCCTCTTGCCACTGATGATAAAAAAAGCTCACTGCTAGAAAACCTGGTGCCAAAACAATTCCTCCTCTGAGATTACAAAGTGATAAATAGGACCTGTGCTATTCAGCTGAATTCTACCTGAGACATGGGTCAGCAGGCATCAGTGAAATAACTGGATAAAGAACATACTACACTCTATCCTTTTCCTATCAGGCTGGCTAACTTTTGGTAAACTGATGTATGTATGTATGTATGTATGTATGTTTATCTAAAACATATATCCTTTAACTATGATTTATTTAAATTTTTGGTTAATTTTACATTTCTAATTCAAAAACACTGTGCCTCACTGAAAAAACAAAAAACTGAAAGTTCACAAAAGTGTGTTTAAAAATAAATTTATCTTTCTATCAAAACTTATCATTATGGTATATTCTTTTTTTTTTCTTTTCCTTTCTTTCTTTTTTTTGAGACAATCTCTCATTGTGTGGTTCAGTCTGGTCTTGAAGTCACTATGTAGCCCAGGCTGGCCTTTAACTCCTGGAAATCTTCCTGTTTCAGCCTATGCTGTGGAATATTTCCTTAAACCTTTCCCTCATAAATAGGTTGCACTGTTTTCTATTTTCTATTTTAGAATAAATACATCTCTAAAATACAGCACTTTAAAATTACAGCTGTGGGGCTAGGCATGGTGGTACATGCTTGTAATCATGGCACTTGGGAGTCTCAACCCCTGCCCCAAACAAACAAACAAACAAACTCATTCTTCCCTCACTTTGTGCTGTCTACTGATTCTCTAGGGTCCTATATGAAGGCTGCCCACTACAGTTCAGAAAAAATTATATCATCTAGTGAGTCATTCTTTTGAACTTTATAAACTTCATAATACATTGTCTAATGAATCCATTTGTTTTGGAACCAAGGATCAAACTCATAACCTCACATTGTGCTGCTGGGCTATATATCCTTGATAAATCTGTTATATAAATATACATATGTTACATATTTTAGCAACATTTTCCTAACTGTAAAATACATGTTTATTTTGGAAAGTTAAAAAGTATAATGGAAAAATAAACATCACATATATCCTTAGCTGGCAATAACCACTGTAAAAATTTTACAACTTTTTCTTTATAAATATTTATATAATTACTATGAATAACTTGTTTTGTGCCCCCCCATTTACGATTATGTAACTTTCCAATGTTACATTATATTGTCGATAAAGTATGGAACTGCTTGTTAACATTTTATAGTTAATACTGTTTGGGCCAGGGATGTAGTTCAGCAGCACAAGCACCTGCCTGGAAAGTGCAAGGTCCTGAGTTTGATCCCTGGTACCAAAAAAACAACAAAAAGCAATATTGTAGTCTGGATACACCGAATTTCTAGTTATACACAAGAAATAAATCCATTGGGCTGGTCTGATGGCAGTGGGTTATCAGAACTTATTAACATTAGTGTTACTAAAGTTGGTATACCACCCCCCCACTGCTAAATTTAACTGGCTTTAAAAAAAAAAAAAGAAATAAATCCATTGGAAACTTGTAACACAAGTGAAAGACACATAATACATGAGATCTCACAGACTAATTTCCTATTTTTTCTTGTTTTAATGTATCATCTAGACTGGGCATGGTGGCACACACCTGTAATCTCAGCACTAGGGAGCCTGAGGCAGGAGGACTGTTGCAAATTTGAGACCAGCCTGGGCTACAAAGTGAGTTCAAGGTCAGCCTGAACTGCATAGCAAGACCTGGTCTCAAAACCAAACAAACAAAACCCAAAAAAACAAAATCAGGAGAGATTTTGTAGAGAAGTCTTAAATTTTCTAGGCATTGTGAGATACCAGTACGATGCCAATTACATAATGCTATTTTTATCTGTTTATGGTGCTGGATGCTAAACTTAGGGCCACTACTATTGAGCTACAGTTTAGGCCCCTGTAATGCTACTTTAAGTATTAAAAGTCAAGCCTATAAGTAGACTAAATTCTCTCCCTCCATCTTTATTTCTTTGATGGTAGTAGGGATTCCACCCACAGTCTTCACATTGACTTACATCCCTAACCCTTTTTATCTTGAGACAGTGTGTATGCTAAATTGCTCAAGATAGGACTTGAATTTAGGATTCTGTTGCCTTGGCCTCCCAGAGTTCTAGGATTATTGGCATACACTACTATCTCTGGCTTAAACTGTCTTTTAAATGGACTCATACACTATTTTCTTTAGGATTAACTGGCATAAACTTTCTTTTTCTTTTTCTTTTTTTTTTTTTGTTTTTTGCAGTGCTAGATATCAAACCAAAAGTCCCTGCACTGAGCTATATTTCTACCACTTTTTTGACACAGGGTCTTGCTTCTTACTAAATCCCTAAGCTGTTTAAGCTGTGGGCTCAAAATTGTGATTTCACAGATAAAGCTAATAAACAAAATAATAACCAAAAGTTCTTTATCATTTAAGACCTGACCTCTTTTAATGAAAAATGAAGTATGTATCCATTCTAACATTACTAGTCCTTTAATTTGGGCCAAACTGAACCACCTCAATAATGCTATATAATAGGCAGAAATAAACTGTTCATAAAGTTTTAATTGTTTAGTTCTTAGCATAAAGTATGTTTTCATCTTACCTGTAATAGAGTTGACAACAGAACGCAGAATTGTTGGTGGTTTAATCAGTTCTTTTAAAATGTTAGATTCAGTAGCCAGTGGAAATCCATTGTCCAACATTTCTTCCAAGAGCTCATATACTATGACCACATTGTCCTTAATTGCTGCCTCTGAACACTCACCAAAGTAGTCCTAACACAATATTAATAACAGTCACAACAGAATGCATGAAGAAGGGTTTGCTAAATACTTTTCATTCTGAAGAACAAACTTATAGTGCATAAGTCATTCAATAAGATGTTAGAAATATGTAAAAAAGGAGGGGGGAACCCACCTCTGTACACTCCTAATAGTATTCTTCTTCTTCTTTTTTTTTTTTTTTGTTTTTGTTTTGAGACAGGGTCACACTATATAGTCCAGGCTGGCCTTGAACTCATGGCACATCTCATGTCTCAGTCTTCCAAATCCTGGGATTATAGGCATACACTACCATGTCTGGCTTTTTAAAAAATACTTTTATTTTTGTTTTTATTTTGTGGGGTCATTTTGGAGCAGAGTCTTGCTATGTGATTCAGGCTGGCCTTGAACTCACTTTGTAGCCTAGACTGTCTCAAACTCACACCCACCTTCATGCCTCAGCCTCCTAAGAGCTGGGATTACAGGTGGGCGCCATCACGCTCAGCTTTTTAATATTTTTAAATTGAACTGAATTACCACCACATATTATGCCACAAATTGATGAAACATTAAATGACTGTGAGCTATAGACTTCACTTGCCCTGATTAACCATCCCAAAACACAGAGTTAAGTTTTAACCACTTAACTGTTTACCCCACTGTCACTTGAGCAGTGCATTTGTTTACATACTGATTATCCCAAGCTTTGCTTGGGTAGGTGTCATTTCAACCAGTTGATTCTTGTACTGAATAAATCTGATAAAATTGTCATTTTAAAAATTTCCTGTGATGAACAAAAAATATGTAACTTTTGGTCATCTTATATCTAAATAAGTGAATTGATAAGTGGTTAAATGGTATATTCAGTAAGATGAGAAAAAATTAAATGTAAACATAGAAGAGTTTATATTCAAAAAATCTTAGGACCTTCCAAAGAAGAGTACACAGAGGACATTATTCTAATTTTTTTTTTTTCTTTTTTATCGGTACCAGGGATCGAACTCACAACTGCCTGCTCGCAAGGCAGGTGCTTATGCCGCTGAGCTAAATCCCCAGCCCCAGGACATTATTCTTGATGAGAAGTTTGTATGATATTGAAAAATAAAAGTGAACAAAGTAGCCTTGTATGCCACTGTGTATACTCTAGAAAAAAAGTTTGTGAATTTATGCTTAGAGAGAGAAAAATATATTAACGGCTGGCTGACTTATAACCATGTGTCTCCCTCTCACTAACTTGAGTGAGTTAGAAAAGTCCAATGAGTAAACCAACCTGAAAAGTATCAGCAACTCGGTGTAGAAATTCAATTACAAAGAGAGGTGGCACTTCAGTTTGTATGACAGACACGAAGAAGAGCTTATCCCGGTAGATACTGATGAGGTAGTGGTGAGGTGTTGAAATGACAGGTGGTACATTTTCAACATCAGCAGCTTTCTCCTGAGCTTCAAAGAAATAATCACAGACAGACTGGCTCACAACACTTTTCCAGTGCTTCTCTAGAAATATGTCACCAGAACAGTTTATGAGAAACAGACTGTGGATCATTTTCTGTGTGGGGGAAAAAAAAAGGTTTAAATTTATTAATAGATCACAAAGTGTCCTTGGATTACACACACACACACACACACACACACACACACACACACACAAAACCCAGACAAAAACAACGTAAGTAACTAAGGGCAGATATCACTCAAGAGTACAGATATAAAAATCCTTGACAAAACATTAGCAAAACAAATTTGGTAACACAGAAGGTTTATTCCTAAAGTACAAAGTTGGTTTAACCCAGGAAACCCAATTGATGTAATGTACAATATTATTAATAAAAGACTAAGAAGAAATGATCATTTCTAAAGCTGCAAGAAAAGCATTTGACAAAACCCAACACTCTTTTATGAAAAAACATGCTCATGCTAACACTACAAAGAAATTTCCTCAACCTGACAAAGAACATCCATGAAAATATCAGTTTAGCATCATGTGGGTTTTTCTTCCTTTTTGAGGCAGGGTCTTGCTATGCAGTTCAGGCTGACTTTGAGCTCACCTTGTAGCCCAGGCTGATCCTGAACTCACAACATCCTTCTGCCTCAGCCTCCCAAGTGCTGGGGTCATATGCATCACCACCACACCTGGCCTTATTTTTAATGGAGCAAGACCACTCAGGAGGCTGAGGTGGGAAGATCATAAAAGTTTGAGTCTCGCCTGGATAACTTAAGCAAGACCCTGTCTCAAAATAAAAAATGGACTGGGGTTGCAGCTATGTGTGACGCCCTTGATGCAATTCCCAGTACTGCATTAAAAACAAATAAAACATAATGTCTGCTTTCATTATTCTTATTCACTATGGTAACAGAGGTCCTAGCCAGGGCAATTAAGTAAGAAAATGGAACATAAGGGTCCCCTGGAAAGGAAGCAGTAAAATTATCTCTGTATTCAGAAGACATAATCTTGTTATATAGACAATCCTAAGGAGTTCACACACAAAACAAAAATACTCTATTACTGCTAATAAGTGAGTTTAGCAAAATTACAGGATACAAGAATACAAAAACAACTATATTTCTAAATACCGATATTAAGTATTTGAAAATGCAATTAAGAGAACAATTTGATCTACAACAGCATCAACAAGATTTAAGTATTTAGGAAATAAACTTACAAAAAGTAAAAGACTTACAGAGTTAATGTTAAAATATTCTTGAAGGAAATTAAAAATACTGAAATGGAAAGGTACTTCAAGATTCAATACTGAAATGGCAGTACTCTCCAAAATGGCTTACAGAATCATTAAAATCCTAGATGACTTTTTTGGGTGGGAAATAGCAGATTAACACTAAAATTCTAACGGAAATGAAAGAGACCATCATGAATAGTTAAAACTGAAAAAGCCACGCCTGTCATCACACTGAGGAGGCTGAGGCAGGAGGATCCTAGGTACATCGAGATCAGTCAGACATACAAAGTGAGCTGAAGGCCTACATAGGAAGATCCTGTCTCAAGAAGACAAAAGATAAAAAACAAAAACAAAAACATTTATGGCCAAATGTTTTTCCACTTGGAGTCAAGGGCATTCACTTGGAGAATAGTCTTTTCAAGAAATGGTGCTGAGACAACTGGATTTCTACATCCAAAAGAAAGAAGCTGGATCTCATCTCATAATCTACACAAAAAATAACACAAACACCAAAGACCTAAAGATAAAAGCTAAACTTATAAAATTTAGGGGAAAAAGGGACTGGGGATTTAGCTCAGCGGCATAAGCGCCTTCCTTGCTAAGTGTGCGGTCGTGAGTTCAATCCCTGGTACTGATAAAAACGAAAAAGACCAAAAAATGAACTGATCTTTATTGTTTTCTAAAGTTATGATACTAAAAGCACAAATAAGAAAAAAAAAACTGTGACACATATCTGTAATCTCAGCATTCTATGAGGTTAGGGCAAGATCACAAGTTGAATGTAATTTATCTAAAAAAAAAATAATAACAGGGTTAGGGATTGAGCTCAGCAGCATAAGGGCTTGCCTGGCAAGTGTGGGGTCATGAATTCAATCCCCAGTAGCAAAAAACCAAAAAAACTCTCTATATGAAGCAAACTCTATATGAAACTAACACAGAAGACTATTACAAACACAATGCTGAAGAAACAAAGCCAAATGTAAAGGTGTGTCTATACCACAATTCCTAATGCTGTCCTAGGTCAGGAAAAACTAATTTATAAGATTAAAAAAAATCACATAATTTTTTTCCTGACTTAGTAAGACTGAATGTCAAAATGAAAAACTAAAATAAGGGGAGGGATATGGCTCCGTGAGAAGGCCCTGTGTTCAAGTCACAGAACCACAAAGAAAATACAGAAGAGTGAGGGGAGGAACTGAGAGGAACATGGTCTTCTAAAGGGCTGGTAATTCTAAATTCCTTATCTTGATATTTACATGTTGTGCCCACTTTGTGCTAATTCACTGGGTGTTTTTATTATGATTTATTATTTTTTGTAAGAGTTATGTTTCAAATAAAGTTTATTTTCCAGGTAGTATGAGGGACAGTGGAAAAATGTCTAATTTCCACAATTTGTTTTATCTTTTAGATGGGTTAGCATTGGTATCAATTGTTGTTTCGTGGTCCAACCATTCAAAGTAATAGTACTGTATGATAAACGCAGATAAAGGAGAAAAAATTTAAAATCGATGAACAGTTTCTACGCATGATGATAAATTCCAAACAGAATTTCCAAAATCAATCATTTCAATTCTGTTGAAATATTAAGAAAGACATTGACCTGACAATACTTTTCAGAAGTAATTTGTCTTTTTGAGAGGGTCTCACTATGCAGTTCAGTCTGGCCTTGAGCTCACTATGTAGCTCAGGCTGGTCTTAAACTTGCAACGATTCTCCTGTCAGAGGCTCCCAAGTGCTGAGATTACAGGTGTGTGTCATTATACCCAGTTGTCATTTATTTTATGAAAAAGATGTTAACTAAAAATATTTGGTAATAGTCTTCCCTTCTCATTTGGTAAATATTCAACAGTTACCAATAGTACTAAAATGTTTTAATAATTATTGTATTTATATAGCATGAGTGGTATTAGGGTTCTTGTTTATTAGAAACAAAAAATGTTTTTCTGTTAAAGCCATTTCTATTAGTCAAACAATCAATTTGAGTTGACAGCAATAAATCCTGACACTTCAAGGGTTGGGACCTGCCAAATTTTTCTATTTCATCTGGTCAGATGCGATGCTTAGTAGGTTTGTCTTGTGTCTGTCTTACATTTCTATTTGTATTACTATAGTAAGTGACATAAGATTACATAGAATTGTTATACAGAACCTACCGACTTTCTAACTTCGGCTGATGAACTTTCACTTTTTAAATGAAGTAAGATTTCCAGTAATAAGATATCTAACTAAAGGACTGGGGATTTAGTTCAGTGGTGTAGGTGCCTGCCTGGCAAGCACAAGGTCATGAGTTCAATCCCCAGCACCGCCAAAAAAAAAAAAAAGTAACTAAATTTTTTACTAATACCCCTTTTTCTTGGAATAAAATGTGTATCTGAAATATTAAAACACTGACCCAGCTTTCAGCACCTCAGATGGATGAGCTATGGAATATGGTATCTTTTGCAAAAATTAATCCTTTGGCTATACTCAAAATGTTAATAAGGACGAATGAATGAATAACATCTAAAATGTTGAATCACACACTATGGTAGGCATTTACCTATGTTATCTCATTAAGTTTTTACAAGGCCAAACCATGAATACTGCTCTTATACCTACATTACAAATAAGCTAGTCTCAAAATGCTAAGTCAGTTACTTAGGATTACACAGTGAGAGAGCTGGGATACAATCCTACATCAGTTTGAAGCCTGAGCTCCTGCTCTTACCTGACTTATTCTTAATAACAGGTTCTACTTAAGCAGAGAGCAACAGGGTCTTTACAATGGACATGTCCTTTATCTGTTTTGACCAACATGGTAGCCAATAGATACATGTGGCAACTGAGCACTTGCACTGTGGCTAATGCAACCAATGTACTGAAGTTCTAACCTTAGTTTTGGTCTTTTGAGATGGGGGTCTCAACTATGTAGTCCAGGCTGGCCTCTAACTCAGTGATATTCCTATCTCAGCCTCCCAAGTGCTGGGATTAAAGTGTATGCTGCTGTGGCTGGCTGGAGTTTTAACTTTAATTTGAATCTAGATATGTAACTACAGGTGATTAGTGGTTACCACACTGGGCACTGCAGTGAATGTGCTGCTTTCACTTGTCTTTCCGGCACTGATGATTGAATCCGGGTCCTCACACTCATCTATACCTTCAGTCCTTTATTACTATTTTGAGACAGGGTCTTGCTAAACTGCACTATCCTGTGTAAATTTGCATAGTAGCCCATCCTGCATCTGAATGCAGTGCACTATTTTCATTTTTGCCTTTACCCTCTTCTTTCTCTTTGGCCAAGTTCGCTTTGTAGAGCTGGTTTCTCCCATATTCTTTTACCTTCCTTTTTTTTTTTTTTTGGTCTTTTTAGACAGGGTCTCACTATGTAGTTTGGGCTAGCTCTGAACTCATTATGTAACCCAAATTGGCCTTGAACTCACAGTGCTTCTCCTGCCTCAGCCTCCTGAGTGCTGGGATTACAGGTGTATACCACCATGCCAAGCTAACCCTGCATTTTTTTTTTTCTGCAATAGGGTCTTACTATGTAGTTCAGGCTGGCCTTGAACTCATGGCGATCCTCCTGCCTCAGCCTCCTGAGTGCTGGGATTGCAGGTGTGAGCTACCACACCTGGCCAACCTTGTATTTTTCAAATAAAGTTTTTTGTCACTATGATGAATATATAAATTGCTAAGCTGCCTTGGCTGTGGCTAGAATTTGTAATGCTCCTATGTTAGCCACCCAGAATGCTGGAATTACAGTCATGTGCCATCATATCAGATGCAGAGTTGCTTATTTTTGCAAGAGGCTTTGTAGTTTCCTTATTTTAGGGTCAGATCTCTATTCATCCTTTTAAGCCAGTGAGAAATTCTTTCCAGGAAAGTTTCACCAATGTTGTTTTTATTGGCAACGGTCCAAGTTTCAGAATACAGCAAATTATACCAGTCCAATAAATTTACTGTTGTTATCTTTAGTGCTTAGATTTAAAATCTATTTTAACCTTCTATAATAAGAAAGTTTATTTCTCCTTTCTGACCCATTCCCTAATACATATAATAATTAAATGATATCATACGAAGTAGTGTAAATTATCTTCTTTAGCTATTTGTCATGCTTTCAATAACTACAGTTTTGGGGCTAGGGGTTTAGTTCAGTGCCTGCCTGGCAAGCATGAGGTAGTGAGTGTGATCCCCAGCCCCCCCCCCCAAAAAAAAGGAAAACCTGCAGTTTTTTCATTACCTTAATAAAGTTTCTGGGAAAGAAATACACTACTATGCCTACCTTTTTTTGTTGTTACTGTTCCTAGCACCTTTTGAGTCAAAGAATGGTGTTTATAGCCAGTCTCACAAGAGCTCGGACTATATCTTAAATACTTTGTGAAATTTCTTTACTAAATGTTGTTTACTAAATGTGTGTTACAAGTAACACAAAAATATCTTTGGAAAATGTGTATTTAGGACTAAAGGGCACAGAATGGAGGTATAAGAGGACTGATCAAGAAATGCAGTGTGTATTTAAATTTTGAAAATTTTGTTATATAGTAAGATACATTCCCAGCCAGGCATGGTGGCATACGCCTGTAATCTCAGTACTCAGGGAGGCAGAGGATCATTGTAAGTTTGAGGTCAGCATGGGCTACATAGGGAGTTCAAAGGCCTATCTAAACTAACTACACTATTTATCTGGCTTTTAATAACTAGAATGCTGTTATCTGTTTCTGTAAAACTGGGGTAGTAAATACTTTTAAATGTCACTAAGAGTTTAACCTACAAAAATAGAAAATGGCTGGGAGTGGTAGCGCATGCCTATAATGCTAGCACTAAGGAGGCTGAGGCAGGATTGCTGTGAGTTTAAGGGCAGCCTGGGCTACATACTGAGTTAAAGTCAGACTGAAGTACACAGTGAGACCCTGTCTCAAAAAACTAATAAATAAATAAAGTAAATGGAATACTTCATAAGATGAAGAATATTTTTTCCTCTTCAAATAGAAGAGAAGGAGATTTGTGTATTTGGTTGTTTCAAGATCATGGCTCCTGTGTTCTCTGGAACAGTAAGGAAGGTCATTTGTAGAGGGAAGAGTTTCATCTTTCTAGACTACTTACCACTCATGAATTGAGAGATTATTGAGTAGTTTACAAATACCTAGTTTGCAAGGAACTCCAATAGTAATACTGCTAATGATTAGGAACCCTCAACATCTCAAAATTCTATAAGGAGGGGCCAGGGATTTAGCTCAGCAGCATAAGCACTTGCCTGGCAAGCCTGAGGTCATGAGTTTGATACCCGGTACCAAAAAAATGAAACAAAACACAACAAAGATTCTGTAAGGAAAAACTAATCTGGTATCAAGAGACCTTTCCTACTAAACATACATAAATTCTTGATGATTTTCATTCACCTCATCTGGTCTTTGCCTTATGATCTCAATTTAAAGTGTACGCTATCTCTTTTCAAAATTAATCATTCTGTAGTCTGTATCCCTTTCTCTTCCTTTTCTTCTGGGATCTTATCTTTTATACACTGGTTGCTTGTTTTTTGCTGCTAAGCAGAAAGCTTGTATTTATTAAAACAAAGGAAGTCTCAAGCCTTTTTCTCATCTCAGAAATATTAATGCCTCAAATGACGAATTAGCCTACACTTGCAATCTTTCCTCAGTAACTGATTTTATTAAAACAGTTCTCTTAAGAGGGCAGTGACAAAACATCAAACACAAATGCTTCTCATATTTAAACTTCTTTTTTTGATCCTTTCAATATCTTATGTCTTTAATAGCTTTCAACAAAACAAAACTGATGCTTCTTAGTATAAGAAACTTCACTCCGTAGGCTCTCACCTTGTTTCCTCGTGGCTTAATTGACAAACTTTTATTTACTTATTTTAATCTACCTCCAACTAAACCACTGTTCCAAATTCGATAAATCGAAAACTGCAGTTCCTGTGACAGCACCTAATTTTAAAGTGATACCACCTTTTCAACCATGCAGGCTGCAAACTTCAGCTTCAGACAAATCCTCCACAAGCCGCCACATTACTCACTGCTTTTCCATACTCACTACCATCTCCTCAGTTTAGATCCCGGTCACCTTTCTCTTGAAGAACCGTGACACCCTCCTCACTGTATTCCCCACCCCAGGCTCAGACAGGTACCATCTTTTAACAGGACGTCCGCTCAAACCCATCAAAGGTTTTTGTCCTCCAAGGCAGAATCCTTGAGGGCTGAGAATCAAGTCATTGGTACTCAGGCTCACAGAGCGTGACAAGAGCTTGAGCACAAAAAGAGAGCTCAGTGAGCTCGACCTCCCGGGGCAAGGGCTTCAGAACACTGGGTCCAGGTGCTCTGCTCCCTTCCGGCCCAGTTTGCAAGACAGTCCGGAAGGCCGGGCGCAGAAGGAGGCGCGGCCCCGGTCCACAGCAGCTCCAGGGCCCAGGCTGGAGTTCCGAACACCAGCTACCAGCCTACTCCCCAGTTTCTGAGCTGTCTCTAGTGCGTAGATTCCCCGACGCTCACACTCACCCCGACAGCTGGGCAAGTCAGGGCTTTGACGGCGGGGCCTCTCTGGACCGAAGCTGAAGCGGCAGAGAAGGCCGCGAGGACCCCGCACTTGGAGTGCCCAATAGGTTGCCTGACGAACAGCCTTGAAGATAACGGTGCGGCCTCCAGTGTTAGATTAAATAAGCGGAAAGACGCTCAATTAGAGGAAAGCGTCTCCCGAGGTAAAGGATTTAATTCATCTTGATCACCCAGAATCTAGAAAAATGGAGAGTTTTGCACTATGTGGATTCAGGCGCTCATCAGCAGCCTAGCCCCGTAGGGTAAATGGAATCACTAAGGGGCGGGGCGTTATAACTGCGAGCGGGTAGAACCTGAGGTTGTAGATTAGAGGACAGAAAGGGCGGGACCGGGGGCGGGGCTTAGGGAAGACACTGTAGTGAGGGGTGAGAGGGGCGGACCGGGGAGTGCGTTGTTCGTGCGCGGTGGCGCAAAAGTTGGGTGGTAGCGCGAAGATGGCAGCCGCTGAGGGGGAGCCGAAGCCCAAAAAGCTGAAGGTGGAGGCGCCGCCAGCGCTGAGGTGAGCGCTCCCCGACGTGGGGAGGAGGGTGACAGCGCCATCGGCAAACCAGGGCCCACGTGGGGTTGCGCAGCCTGGACGCCGGGTGGTGGCCCGCTGCTGTATAGGTCCGACACGCTTACTTGCCGCTCGGGTCCTAGCCCACGTGGTTGCGACCTCTTGCTCTGTGCCCTCTCGGTTTGGCCCAGTCATTTACTGCTCCGGTGCAGCTCATGCTTCTGCTGCCCTTGACCAATCAGAGCTGGCGGACCAGGGGCCGACCCCGCCGCGGGCTCCACGTGGGAGCCAGCTATGGCAGGGCTGGTGGCTGGTGCAACCCAGAGGAGCAGTCCGGTGCAGCGTCCCTAGGCTACCACCTTCCCCTTCCCTGGATAATACACCCAGGAGAAGGCCAGCGCTTACCCTGCCCCGGGGCAAAGATAGAATTGTTGGAGATTTTCCGGAAGTGTCGCGGAAGGGCGCCTTGACCTTCATTTTTGTGCACGCTCAGGAAGCCGGCACCTTTGAAGACTCGCGGACCCAGACCACGCCTCCGAGGTTTAGCGGAGGCGGCCTTTTGCTGGATGCATGGGAAAGGTTGATTTTGATCTTGGTTGCACATTTTGGTGGCAGCAAGGACAGTTCTGCCCCTAACACCTGTCTTCTGTGTCATGTTGCAACTTGAACCCATAAAAACTGATTTGTTGAGACATTTTTTTCCCTAGTGTACAGTTTTTGATAATTTTCAAATGTTCTTTGTAAGGAGGTAATTATATCTAAAAATAGACATCAGATCACTTTAAAAAACTGTGGGTACACTGCTGTCAAATTACATTTTTTCCAACACGATTCTTCACCTTCTAAAGAATAAGTGATTTACAGTTGAAAAAAATGACCTTAGGCATCTGGGGGTGTGCGCATGCGTGCTGTTCGGAATGGACGATCAAATCTGCCAGTGCCTGTAATAAATTTGTGCTACCCTTAAAGAGTTAGTGTGCCTACCTGATACAGAGAACATAATACTGTATAAATCGCAATATTTTTAAAGCTTCCAAACTATATGTCTAATAAAATGAAACCTAATTAAAGCTGCCTGATTTCAGGGCATGTGCTTTCCTTATTCTGCATTGTATTAAAATATTTCTTTCTTTATTTTGGATACCAGGATTTTTTTTAAAAACAGGAATCGAACTCTACCTTGCATTTGTCAGGCAGGCGCTTATGCTGCAAAGCTGTATCCCAGGCTCAAAGTATTTCCTTAAAAAATACCTCTTTCACGAAATGGCCACCAACTTGGAAGACAGGTGCAAGTTTTCTCTGCTACTCTACTAAACAAAAACAGCCATTTTTAAAATAAAAAAAACTACTTTTATACAATATTGATTTGCTTTCCTGTTTATTTTAGCTTTGTGACTTAAGGAAGGCAAAATATTAAAGTCCAAATGAAATGTTTAAAAAACAGAAATAACGTAGGGAATCCAGGTGCAAGTTTGACTCTGTATGTACCTACTTTTTATATAGCTACCCAAGATTAGCCTCTGTTTGTCTGTGCTTTTTTTTTTTTTTTTTTTTTTTTTTGGACAGCGTCTATCTAACTGTAGTTCAGGCTGGCCTTGAACTCACTGTACCCCAGGCTGGCTTCAAACTCAAGGAAATCCTCTTACCTCAGCCTCCACAGTGCTGGGATTATAGGTGTGCACCACTACACCAGGTTGCCTATGTATTCTAAACAATAATGTTTAATACTTAAATATGTCTAAATATAACATGCCCTGTATTAAGTATTTTGCATCTTTTAGCTTAATTCCATAACAGTTTGATAAAGTAGATAGTACATGAGGTGTAATCAGAAAGTACAGTGCATGTTTAAATTTTAAAAAGTTATCGACAGTAAAAGACACATTACTTTTAATCCTTCTCAGCCTCCCAGCGCCTCACCCTTTTGAACACAACTTCCCCAGTCATTCTTGCCACTTTTGAAGCTGTACTGGAAGTCCTCTTTTGTGACTGTCTTTAGTTGTGCTGTCATAGCTGTCTCAGTGTCCTAAGTAGTTTGAAAACCTTTTCATGGCCGTTTTAACTTTGGAGAAGAGCCAGATTCAGTGAATAAGGTAAATGAAGATGTTTTACCATTCTGCTTTTTCATTGGTTTGCACTTGGAGGACTGTTCATTGTATTTTTTTTTTTTTATCACCCCTCTTAAAGACACTCAGGAAAATGACTCCACAATTGCTTCAAAAGTGGAACCACAGTGGATAAGTATATCTGAAACAAGGGGGAATTTTTTTTTTTTTTTTTGATGCTAGGGATTGAACTCACGATCTTGCACTTGCCAGATAGGCGCTTATGCCACTGAGCTAAATATCCTCAGCTCATGGGGAAATATTTTAAAGGTAATGAATGGTGGTGTGTCTTTTGCTGTAGAAAGTTTTTAAAAAAATTATATTTTGATCATAGCTTATAATTTTGTGTATTTTACCAGTAAGAAAATAGGCATGTCATTAGTGTCTATTGAGAACTTGTAAAATTCCTTAGGTAACTAAATTCACATTCTACCATATTAACTTAGTGGTACCTGTAGACGTGAAGCTAAAAGATGAAACATTTTGAGTATCAGGACAAACCTGTGGTTTTGTGCCCAGATCTTTGGCTCTACTTTTTTATACATGTGTGTTACTACAAATTGAACACAAGACCTTTCCACTGAGCTACACACACAGCCACTTAATTTAATTTAGTTTTTGAGAGATGGTCTCCCTAAGTTACCCAGGCTATAACTCGTGATTCTCCTGTCTCAGTTTCCCAGAGTGCTGGGATCACAGGTATGAGTCCTGCACAGCTGGCTACTCCTGCTTTTAACTTTTAACTTTTTATCGGTACCAGGGATTGAACTCAAGACCACCTGCTTGCAAGGCAGGTACTTATGCTGTTGAGCTAAATCTCCAGCCCCTGCTCCTGCTTTTATTATGCTATTGTAGTTTGGCTTTCAGAATTTCAGAATATATTTAGACTGATTTAAGCTATGATGACTTGTTTGACAGTTTAGTGATAGCTACCAGTTTGGGTTAACCATTGAAAATGGATTGTAAATTCTAAACTTAATTTAAAGTGTAGTGCTAAGTGTGTTGATGCATGGCTGTTCATGAGGCTGAGGCAGGAAGATTGCAAGCGTGGGCTTCGTAGTGAGTTCAGAAATCCTATCTCAAAAAAATTAATGTGCGACATAAGCACCTGCCTTGCAAGTATGTGGTCGTGAGTTTGATCCCTGGTACCGGTAAAAATACAAAAATAATAATAATAATAATGTGTAGACTGAGTCAGTGGGCAACAAGTAAATTAATGAGATATTTTTAGATGTCAGGAAGAAAAGATTCAGCTAGTTCGAGGGCAGTGGTTCTTAACGGGAAATTTAGTCTGTAAAGGGGACATTTGACAAAGGAAATATTATTTGAGTGGAGTGGAGTAGGTAGATTTTATGTCTTCTGTCAAACATCATACAATACACAGGACATCCCTACAACAGACTGGTCCGACCAAAATTGTCAGTGAGACTGTCTCAAAAAAAAGAAAAATCAAGAAACATTTTTGGAAACTACTCCTTAGATGAAGATGTTCCATGATGATCACCTATATTTAGGACTAGCTCTCTTTTCTCTGTTGGAAATCTTACCCACATTCATGTCTTCAGCGGTCACCTCTAGGAAGATGCAGTGCATTCCAAGGGTTGTTGAGCACATGCCAGGTCTGTTCTTGTAGTCTGTCTTTCAAGTACATGCTATTTTAGGCATGGGACTAAAAACTGGAGAATGTACAGTGTGTGTGTGTGTGTGTGTGTGTGTGTGTGTGTGTGTAATTCTGCATCCTTTCAGAAAGTGAGGTTTGGGAAAATGACACCTGAGCATTATTAAAGATGACTAGAAGTTAATCACTGTGAAGCGGGATACCTGCCTTTATAGAAAAGTTCATTTGGAGGCAGAGCTGGAGAGAGCTGTGGCTATTGACTGAACTGCAGGTGGTTTGGCCTGATTGGAGCAGAAGACGTAAGGGGTTCAGGCTTTGTAAAGGACATTGTCACATGTGATCTGTCATTGTTAATTTTTAGCTCTCTGAGCCTAATTTTAACTGTCTACTGTGTATCTCCTTTTGAGTGGCTCCTTAACTTTCAAACTCAGACATAGCCAACTGTCTTAGTCACCTTCCTATGGCTAAGACAAAATACCCAACACTCACAACTTAAAGAAGAAGTTTATTTTGGCTCACAGGTTCAGAAGAATTATTCCTTGCAGCTCTGCTGGCTCTGTGGTGGAAGGGACAAGGTGGAAGGGGCTGGGCAAAGGAAAGCTGCCCCCAGAGAGAGGGGAGCCATAGAGCCATAGAGTGAGAGGCACTCCTCCAGCTCCCCGGCCAGGCCTTTTCTCCTCACAGCACATAGAGCTGCAAACTCATCAGCAGTCGCACACCTTGAAGAGTAGAGCGTCTCCATGAGCCTGTCACCTTCCAGACATGGATGGCTTTTGGGGACACCCAAGGTCTAAACCATAACACCGGTGAAGTGCATTTGTTTTCCTAAACCTGTACCTTCTTCGTGATTCTTGTATCTGATCGTGGTATCACTGATTTTTTTTTTTTTCCCCAAAGCTCTACTTTGTGTCTTAAATTTTGTTTTGGATTCCTAGCTACAGTAGTTTCTCTACTTCTAGTTCAAGGCCTTCTGAAGGCGTAGCTCTACTTAGTCATCATAGAAAACACGTGTAAAATCTGACGTGCCTGTTCGGAAGGATTGAATACTAAACCCACATCCTGACTCCCTCTCACATTAGCAATTAAAGATTGTGTAAGAGTCATGTTTTAGTAATACTAAAATGGAACCAGACTTCAGTTGCCAGTCAGCGAGTATTTCCCGAATACTGCTTCCAAGCATATCATTTGGGTGGAATGTGTTTTTCTTTTCCTCTGTCCCTCATGAACCCCATGTTTTTTCTCGGTGTAAAAGCTTTGGAAAAAGGTTCTGTAAGTATCTCAGGTGATCAAGCAACAGCTTCAGTTGTCCTTTTGAAAGCATGTTGTGTTTCTTTCAGAAAACTCTCTGGAAGGTTGCTTTTTTATAAACCAAGCACACAGTTCCCAGGTGGTCTGCATTGAGGATTAAATGAGGGAAGAGGAGGTTGACCATGGGTTTGCCATGTTGCACCGTGCCTAGTTCTCAGGAGCTGTTCTAATGTTTCTAGTGTAAAGTTTGGCTGTTTTTAAACGATATTGCAGGGGTTTCATTCGTTTACAAATTCAGTCTTTTAAAAGTAAGTTTGGGTTATGGAGGTGTGGAAAACAAAAGATTCTTTGCATGGTTGCCCTTAGGGTCTTTTCTGAGTATTGTGTATGAGGGCAGAGCTCCAGAGTTGGAGAGAGAGAAAGCCAGAGGAAAGCCTGCACGGATGGCCCTGGGAACCCAAGGACAGGCATAGAAGTCCATGAATCTGGGGAAGTGCAAACAGTTCTGGCAAAAAGATTGACATTGAATATTGCAGGTGAGGCATGGTGGCATATATGTTTAAATCCCAACCTGGAGGCTGAGGCAGGATGATCTCTGTGAGTTTGAGTCTATCTTGGGCAACATAGTGAGCTCAAGGGCAGCCTAGAATACAAAGCAAGACCTTGTCCGAAAAAAGAAAGTAGCATATAGCAGTAAGTTTTTAACAAATGATCTTATTATGGTATTATTTATCTTTCTTAGCTTCTCATTTTCCAAAAGCAGCAATAAAAGATTAAAAAAGAAAAGGAAAAGATACTAGAAAAGAAATAATGCAGTTAGACTCTGGGCTCAGGAACTGGTGGAAATAATTCTGTGCAGGAGAACGGGAGCCAGATACCGTGGATGAAACTAGAACCTGGGCTGAGGTTGCATGAGAGAGGGCTGAACTCATCTGCTCTCAACTGTTGCTTTAAAAAGCTGTGGAAGTGGAGTGAAGACAGAAATGGCCGCGCTGCCAGATGGCTCAGAGACAGGAACTGTAACTTCCCCATGACCACTAGTACAGAGCACTGGGGTTGGAGGCCATGGCCTCTAATGGGAGTGTCCAACCTCAGAACTACTGGGGAAAAAAGGGAAGAGCTGAGCCTGAGGAAGACTATTATTTAAAAAATAAATGCAGGCCAGGTGTGGTGGCACACACTTGTAATGGCAGCACTTGAGAGGCTGAGGTAGGAGGATTGTTGTGAATTCAAGTCCAGCCAGAGCTACATAGTAAGACCCTGTCTCAAAAACCAAACATAATATGGGCTGAGGCAGGCAGATCACCTCAAAATCAGGGCTAGCCTGGGCTACATAGTGAGTTCAAGGCCAGCCTGGACTATATAGTGGGACTGCCACAAAAAAAAAGAATAATTTTTTTTTTATATTTTCATATGTTTCTATGCTATACATGTTTATTTGGACTCCTGTTTTTACTTACTGACTGCATTTTTGTTTTGTTTTTTTGAAACGAGGTCTTGCTATGTAGTTCAGGCTAGCTTTGAATTTACCGAGTAGCTCAGGCTGACCTTGAACTTGAATGATCTTGCCTCAGCCTCTGGAGTGCTTGCATCACCACACCTGGCAGGACTTTTGATCTTTAGCTGGAGAAACTTGATGTGCACTGAACAAATTTAGCTAAGTGCTGAGTGGTTAAATATCACCATTGTAGAGTGAACCTTCAGGACACCAAATACATCTGAAAATTTGTGAAAAATTATGACTACTGTTTTTTTTTTAGTGCAGTCTTTTGATCTGTACTTCTGAAACCCCAAATCTCTTGAGACTAAGAGTTTTGTTTTTTTAAGTTTGAAGTGAGTTAATTTGGCAGCAGAACTTGGATATGAAGCTCTAGTGTTTGTCTGCCACAAATATGTATGCCTCGTCTTAGAAATATTAGTGTCTATAAATGGCATCCTGTATGATTTTTTAAAATACATAATGCATAGACTCTGTTGGACTTTCTGAAGTCCATTACATTCTTAGTTTTGAAATAAACTTGACTGCCAGGTGTGGTGGTTCACACCAGCAACCCCAACACTCCGAAGGCTAAGGCAGGAGGACTGCTGTGAGTTCCAGGCCAACTTGAACTATATTGTGAGACCTTATCTCAAAAAAGAAAAAATGAAATATATTTGGGCTCCAGGATTCAAGAAAGGGATTGTAGACTTCTGTTGAATAATTTAAATAGACTGCTTTTGCCAGGCATGGTGGGGCACTTACAAGGTTTAAGCAGCAAGATTTCAATGAGTTAGAGGCCAGTCTGAGCTATATAGTGAGATCCTGTTTCAAAACATAAAAATATTTAAGTAGCTTTTAAATGTTTGATATTGTATAGGAACCATAATATCCTAGTTGCTGGGTTCTTCTTCCGGTCCCCATTCTGCATTTTTATGATGCTAAATAGTCATACTTATGACTCAGTCTGTAGGAGTACTTCTTTTGCTGGATTTTTTTCTTGCCTGGAATTTCCTCTGGAGTCATTTTTCTCACAGGCCATCTCATTATGACAGGGGAGCTCTCATGTCCATGCCAAAATGTCAGGAGACCCCAAAAAGACTTTCCACACTCCAGCCTCAGTTTTGAGTGAATTCTGATGGATTCTGTCTGGGTGACCAGTTCTACCTGGGTGACGTACCACTTTGAACCAGTTACTGCTTCAGAGGTGGGGCTTCTGCCCAGCCTTGGATGCATCCCTCAAATCCCACTGTGGTGTTTTGTGTGCACACTGGGGATGCATGCAGTTCTAGTGTGTGTCCTCAAGTGAGGATGGTCATGTGTGTTGCCAGGAAGAGGGTGGTGGTGAGGACACTAACATCACCTTCATGAGGACCTTGTAGAGGGAGGATGGAGGTGAATCATCCCTCAGCAGGAGAAAAATCCATTGCAGCATGTATAGAAGTTATTTATTAGAGCCACCTCCATCTTCTCCATCTCCTTCGACAAAACAACAAAAACAAAAATAAAACAACGTAACCCTCATTCTTCAAGGTCCAGCATCTACCATCTTCATGACACTGCTACTCACCCAGCCTGGAAATGGCTCCTTTTTGTTGTTTGTACTTGGTACTTTGTATTATTGTAATGTACCAAATATATGTGTTTTATCTTGCCTGTTACTTATTGCAGTCAGGAAACTAACTGAATAACCCTTCTGCCTCATAACTGATCACTTCATTTGCAACATAGTATGCTCTGTGTTTTTGTTGCATTCTTTATTCTTTTAAGTGTTTTAAGGTTACCGTTTGTAGTTTTCCATAGTGCAAAACATCTTCAAGTGTTAGGTGTAATTCTAACGTATTTATGAGAGGTGTTAGAACCTTACCCTTAAACAATTTTATGGTTATTTGACCTTTTGTTTTTCTTGTTTATGGAGTGGGCTTGTCTGCAAAGTTAGTCAGATAGTGGAGGACTGCAGAAGCAGTAGTGGCAAGAATCACTTTCTAGATGATATTTCTGTGCCTTCTGCTCATTGGTGGGTATCTAGGTTACCTTTTTCTCATTGCTGGCACAAAGTACCTGACCCCCAAAGTTAAAAGAGAAAAGGTTTATTTAGCTCTGGGTTTGTGGAGGTTTCGGTGCATAATCAGCAGGCTTGTAGGCAGCAGGGTGGTGTGGCACAGGGGCAGCAATTCAAGGCTGCAAAAGACAGCCAAAACAAGAGCAAAAGGGAAGAGCAAGCCTCTTTTCCTGCTTTATATCTGCACACGCCATCTCCCTAGCAACTCTCTTGCCCGGACTAGGATTTTTACACAATGAGGACCCTGACCCCTTGGTGAGTCACTTAGTTAAACTTCTAGGTTGACACAGTGAATCAGCCATAAGGGGGGCATTGACTATTTATTTATTGTGTTTGTTGGTAGGAAAAATCCCCTCAACAAACCTATTTAGCAGTAACATTGTATCAGCTCCATGGTCAATGCTTGCTTGCTTTTTTAAAACAGTAGACTTGCTTTTTTGGTGTAGGATGGATTTTCCAAGAGTGAATTTACAAACATGATCTCAGTGATCTGTCACAGTAATAATGTTAACTGGGAGTTCCTTTAGACGTGGCTCACCAATTAAATGTGTTCCAGGTTATTTTTGCCTCCAAAAACTGAAAGACAAACCAAAAAACAGTGCCAAAAGTTCATTTGAAAAGTGAGGGGTGAAGGGATAAGGAAGAAAATGGCTCTGCAGAGGGAATTTGGCCCAAACCAAAGAAGAAAAGAGAGAGCAAAAATAAAAGTCCATTGTGGCCTGGGAGACACAGGGTAGGCTACAGTGAAGCACCATGAAAGTGGGCTCTTATGACATCTTTGTCCTTATATGTTGTTCACATCTGTGGGAGCCCACAAGAAGTTCCATGTGTGAATGTGTATTGAGATTGAGTTGGCACTGTCCTGTGATCTTGTAATTCATACGTCCCGCTTCCCCAGCCAGCTTTGCCATGTCCTACCTCCTGTTTTAATGGAAGTCTCTTGTCCCTGGGTTACCAAGTCCTTAATTAGTAAGTGTAATTAGAACTCCAAGAGCAAGGAAGGCAGCAGAATTTCCTGTTATGCTGTGTAATGTGATGTACAATATAACCAACGGATAATGGCACAGTTGCTCTTTTTTTTGAGTTTGTCTCATTTGACTCACCCAGGAGGGGTCACTGGCAAGCTGAATAAAACAAAAGAATCAGATGCAGACATCTGAGGTTTTCTCACATTCCTTTAACATTCATATAGGAAAATAAGTTGTGTTTTACTTTCTGAGCCCTAGAACTAAAGTCTAAAAAAAAAAAAAAAAAAAATCAGTTTTTAACTAAACAGATTGAAACACAAGAAAATTATCTTCTTTACAAGTAACAAGTTCACATCTGTTGCCTTTGAGGTTAACTAGATTTGCTTGTTTTATGGCATGGTTGAAGAAGTCTTAGGTTCCTCCTAAAATAATTTTCCAAATATTTTCTCCACAGAGCTGAGGTATCATCTTTAGTCTTTAACTTGATTAAGGTTTTAAGCCTTACACTGTAGAAGTGATAGACTTAGATTTATCGTTCTGTCTCTGTTCTCACACTTAGGATGAAGTTCTGTCACATTTTTTTTTTAGCTTGGGACAGCATGTTAAAACACTTTAAAGAATGATCACAGTATTCTTTGTCTTGTGTGTTTTACTTAGTAGTGCTCATGCAAAATACACAGAACTGGGTTGTTTAGATTTGAGTTATTACAATAAAACTCGGTTACATTAAGTTCAGTAAGTAGTGTTAAATGTTTATCATCAAAACTGTTTAATGTTTATCATCAAAACTTCAGGAGAGCTTTGTCTCTTTTTGCATGTGTGCGTATAGGTTCTTCCTGACAGAAGTTTGACTTCCTTTGATAGTTTCGATGTTTGAATAGCCTAAGGGTGTTCTATATGTAAATTTCTAGCCACAGGTCTTTGCTCTATTTTCCTCCATAAAACCAAGAATCTTTACTTACTCCTTTCCCTCTGCTTGTGTAGCATTCCTTAGATTCAGTACAAATAAGGGAGGAAGAGCACATTTTTCCATTAGTGGGAAAAAAGACCACATCAGTGATCTCTGACCTCTGTTTTATATGCAGCTTGACGGCGTTCCTTGGAAGACTGGTTAGCATCTTGTGGATACCAAGTCAGATGCATGAGGTCTTAAAGTACTTTCTGGTTGGCCCAGGTGCAGCTTCTTTATCTCCTGAAACAAGGTTAGAACAGACTCCCCCTGCCTTTCTCACTGAGATACTACTACAAGTGCTTGGGGATACTGATGGGAGTGACAGGAAGAGCAGGGTGGGAAGAGACAGACAAGAGTGGAAATTCAAGGTTGAGATTTCCGGCAGGTCATGGCAATGGGTAGCCTGTCTCAGGATCAGCCAGATGTGGCTTTTCAGTTTCATGTGATTTTTGGAAGCTCCTTGAACATGCTTAAGTAAGGCTCCTTAGGTTGTCTGTTCTCAATGAAGTACTTAAAATCAGAGTCAGTGTTCTTTGGAATTTTTTGTTTTCTTAGTTTTGCTTTTTGTTTAGTCTCTGAGACAAGGTTTCACTGTGTTGTTTAGATTGGCCTTGAATGCACTATGTAGCCCAGGCTGGCCTCAAGCAATCCTCCTGACTCAGCCTCCTGAGGGCTGGGATTACAGGTGTGTACCACTATGCCTAGCTGAATTTTAAAAAAAATTTTTTTAAATTAGTATTAATAAGTTTGCAGTGCATAATAACTATATTCATTTTGGGGAGCTGGTGTGTGTACATAATATATCTTAATTGTTTTTTCATCCTCTTTTTATTTTTAGATGAGAATAACATTTAAAGAAAATGTGTCACATGTTTTCACTTACATTGTCTTTTACTTCCCTTCTCTTTTTTTTTTTTTTTGGTGATACTGTGATAGAACCTGGGGCCCTCATACTGAGCTGCGTTCTTGACCCTTTCTATTTTGAGACAGGGTCTCACTAAGTTGTCTAAGGTGAGCTCAGACTTTCCTCCTGCCTCAGCCTCAGGTGGTGCTGAGATTACAGGTGTGCATCACCATGCCCTGCTTGCTTTTTGTTACAGACCCTCACAAGGCCGTCAAACAGATTGTCCTTAGCTGAGGAAATGGATGCAGAGGGTTGAGTCCCTCAATAGTAAGAGCTCATTTCACATCTAGGACCTGTGATTCACCCTTTTTGCTGTTTATATTATGCTAAGAAGATACAAATTGAGAAGTTGTCAAAGTGAATTCTGCATGTGCTAGATAAGCATATTATATAAAGAAAGTCTGAGGCAATGTTTTTTGTATTCTGGTTTAGACTTTTGCAAATTTTGTTTAAACTTTGTGCCCTGCCCCCAGTTCTCTTGCAGGATGGATTTAAGGACATGCTTTGCAAGTGAATTTTGAGCAGATTGTGTTTTCTAATGAACACCTTGAGCAGACCAATTTTGCCTGTGTGTTAGAGTTAAAAATATTCTAGTTAAGAGTAAAATTTTTTTTATTAAGTTGTTATTTACTTTAGAGATTGTGTGGTTTTCCATGATGTTAACAATTTGAATTTTATGACCTTGGTGTCAGTAATTATGTAAGAGTAACCATCATTATTCTGCTGATAAGGAAGCAGGTGTAGAGAGTTCAGATAATGTGCCAAGATCACATGGTAAGTTGTCGAGGTAGGATTTAGACTTGAATCTGTCTTATTTTATTAATTATTTGCAGTAGCCAACTACTTATAAACAGTAGCCAACAATGGTTAAACAGACTATTTGCTTCAAAAAATATTCCTATATTATACATGGAATAATTACTAGTAATCTTCTAAGCTGCTAATCTTTTAATATTGTTAATGATTTAAAATCCCATTAAAACCATTCTATTAGATCTGAGATGGTGGCCATGAAAAATTTTTTTCATTAGGAATGACCCACAGGGTTTGGGGATGTAGCTCAGTGGCACAGCTCCTGCTTGGCAAGTGGGAAGGTCCTGAGTCTGATTCCCTGGTTACCCCACTTCCCAAATGACCCACAGGAGCCAAGAATGGTGGTACATGCCTGTCATCCTATCACTAGGAGGCTGAGGCAGGAAGATCATATATTCAAGTCCAGCTCAAGGAACATAGTGACTTATCGAGGTCCTATCTCGGAATAAGAAAAAGGGGCTGGGGATGCAGCTAAATGTGAGGCCCCTGAGTTCAATCCTCAGGGGGAAAAAAAAAAAGGAAAAAGGAAATGATCTTTGTTAACGGTTAGCCTTGGATCCCATTCACTCATCCAGCCTTCATACCATTTTTAAAACAGTAACTTTTGTGAGGAGCTGTGAAATGCTCATTTTTTAAAGCTTATTGGTACAATTTAGATACACGTAATGATCACATTCATCGTTGGCAATCTATACCCGAACATAGTATATCTTGGTACCTCTTTTTTTCTCACTCTGCTTTCCTCCCTTCAACTTCTTTATTTACAATACTTTTGTTTCCATTGCATCCTTCTTTTCTCAAAATGCTCTATTTTAAGGCTAGGATTACAACATTTTATTTTTATTGGTAACACTTTAAAAACTTCACTTGCAAGATTGATAAACACAGGAAAAGGGACTTAGAGGAAATGTGGGTCTTTGTATAAGAAGTTGAAAACACAAGAAAATTTTTAAAAGTCTTTGTTTTTCTTATTGAGCCCACATTTCATGACCCCCATGTAACTTTTCAGCTTTCTACTTGTTTCTGAGATAGGGATGTGAGATTGTATACTGTATATAATATCCTTGGTCATTAGCATGATACAAGGAAAAAAGCTCTGGGTCAGAAATTAGGTATGGCAGCTGGTCATGGTGGCTCACGCCTGTAATCCCAGCACTCGGGAGGCTGAGGTGGGAGGATCATTGCGAATGCGAGACCAGCCTGGGCTACAAAGTGAGCTCAAGGCCAGCCTGAACTGCATAGCGAGTCCCTGTCTCAAAAAAGACAAAAAAGACAAAAAAAAAAAAAAAAAAAAATCAGATGTTTTTATTAAGGTTTCTATGTAGACTTGTATTTTACCTTTAAAAAATGATTTTCAATTTGTACAACTACTACTTCATAAAAAAAATTAAGTAATTTATGAAGACTAAGAAGTGCCTCTTGAAATTCTGTTGTAGTTAAATATATGTACAAAATAGTTGCATCAGGCACAGGTCTGTAGTTCCAGCACTCAGGAGACTGAGGCAGGAGGATAGCTGTGAATTTGAGGCCTGCCTGGGTTATAGAGCAAGATCGTGTCTCTAAAGATGCGGAATATATTTTTTACAGTGATTTTGGTTTTCTGTCCCACAATTTAGAGGCTTATAACTTTTATTTAATTGCGTGATTTTGTGGGTCAGGAGGTAGGTCCAGCTTGTATTTAGCTGGTGCCTGGTTGAGGGTGACTGCTGGCTGGGCTCAGCAGGGCTCCTCCCCACTGAGTGTCTTCAGGCTCTGCAGCTGGAGGTCCCCAGAGACCAGGCAGGGCTGGCACTCAGAAAGACTGAGCTGGAATTTGGCATAACCATACTCCTGTATGCTGTTAGTCAGAGGAGTCTCAAGCTGTTCCAGAATTAGGGGCAGAGGAGAAAAACCCTTGCCATCCAGAAGTTACAACTTTTTTTTCATGCAGCTGGGGGTTAATCCCAGGGCCTTTGTACTGAGCTGCATCTGCAGCCCTTTTTGAAAAAATTGGATTTTGAGGCAGAGGCTTGCTACATTGCCCAGGATGCCCTCTAACTTGTGATACTGCTGCTTCAGGTTTCCAGGAAACTTGGGAGTACAGGCACGTGCTGCCTTACCTGGCCGAAACAATGGCCATTTTTAATTTGCCACAATTTCGGTTAAATATTTTGAAAAATGTAACTGAATTATATAGCCATATTTTTAATTGTTATTTCCATTTGAAAGATGATGATGATGATTGTTACTGTTTTTCATTTCGAGTGTAGGGCGCATGGAACCTGGAACCTGCACAGCTACACAGGTGCTTACTATGGAATACACCCTCAACCTTCAGGATCATTACTTTTAATAGTGCTTTCCTACTCTCCACAGTGGGAGCTCGCTCTATTTTTTGGTCTAAATATATTACTTTTCTATAAGATACTGAATGTACTGTGTTTTTGAAGCAGTAGTTTAAGGCTTAAAGATTCTATGATGTCTTAAGTTTGCTGCCTGCCACTACTGAAAACCTTGATTTGGCATGTGATAGCAGCTGCCTTCTTACAATGCCTGAAGATTACATTTGCATTTAATTACTCCTTCCCTCCACATGCAGTCAGTAAGAGGTGGTGATATTTTTATTGAAAATAGAGAAATCTGCTCCTGTGCTGCCCTTCCCCCAAATCCCTTCTTCAGAAACACTGAATAAAGAAAAAACATTTAGATAACAGTTCAGTGGTTTAGGAAAGAACTAGGTACAATGAATTTTTTTTTTTTTTTGGTTGTTGGGAATCAAATTTGGGACCTTGTACTTGGCAGGCAGGGTGCTTATGCCACTGAGCTATATCCCTGGCCCTTATTTTTTAGAATATGTTTCAATTAAAATTGCACATTCTAGCCAGAGTTACTGATACATGCCTATAATCCCGTTACTCTGGGAAGCTGAGACAGGAGGATCACAAATTCAGACCCAGCCTCTGGGCAACTCCATGACTTATTGGGAGCCCGTTTTGAAAAAGAAAGGGAGGTGGGAATGTGACTCAGTGCAGAGGGCCTGGACTCAATTCTGGGTACCACAAAATAGCACCCCTCCATCCCTGCATATTCTGAGATCACAATTACATTTTTTTTGTTTCTGTATAGAGAGAATGATAAGCACTGGGAGTAGGACAAAAGGTACCTCCTGCCCTCACTCCCTTAAACAGTGGCACTTGTGTGAACATTTATGTTCTCTACTTCCCAAAAAATCTTGGTATGGGCTGAGCATGGTGATGCATGACTCTACCTGATCAGGCCCGTGGATCAATCCATGGGGTGTACCTGGAGGGGGAACAAGGATGAATAGAAACAGCGGGGAGACAAAGAGAGATTGAAGCAAGTCAAGAGAATCTGATCAAGCTCGTTTATTCAGGAAGTGATTGCATCCTTTATAGGCCAAGGGCGGGTTGGTGGGACAGGAAGAGGGTGGTTTCTGATGGGTTATCGTCATGTCTGGGTATGTGATGTAAGTAGGAGAGGATTATGGTTAATGTAGGCAGGTGCATCATATGCCCATAGGAGAGAGGTGGGGAGGCAGCAATGGGGCGGTCACGCCGCTCCATACATCCACCCCTAGTACTTGGGATGCTGGGGCAGGAGGATCACCTTGAGTTCAAGGCCAGCCTGGACTACATAGCCTACTCAAAAAAAAAATCTTGGTATGAAATAGTTAATGATTTTACTTAAATCTAAATTTCATTTGCTGGGTGTGGTGGCACATTCCTGTAATCCCAGCACTCAGAAGGCTGAGGCCTTAAACTCTTGGCAATCCTTTTGCCTCAGACTGCCTAGTGCTGAGACTTTAGGCATGCACCACCATGCCCAGCCTCCTAAATTCTTATACAGTGGTTTTTAAAAAAGGGTCTTTATCTGTCAACATTCTCATCTGTGATTTTTGACACAAATGAAATTATGGTTGAAGTTTTTAAAAATGAAGAGGGCTGAGCTGGGCATGATGGTTTGTGCCTGTAATCCTAGCACAAAGAGGGCTGAGGCAGGAGGATCGCTATGAGTTTGTATCCAGTCTGAGCTACACCATGAATTCAAGACCAGGCAGAACTACATAGACCTTGTCTCAAACAAACAAACAAACACTAAAATGAAACAAAAAACTGAGAAGCAAGTTCTTAAAGTATAGGGCTCCAGCTATTCAGATGGCTGTGAGTAGACCACTGTATCATCCTCTGGGAGAAACTGTGGTATGTGAAACTTAGTTATTTATAAATTCTCAGACATGTCAAATATCTTGGCTTTATTTTGTCAATGCTGCATTGGCCAATGGTAGTTAGCCCCAGTCCTGGAGGCGGACTACCAGGGTGTAGACCCATACCAGGGAATGGATTTCTGTTCTGTACTGCTGGGCAGGTTATTCTACCTCTGTAAAGTATATCCTGGCAAGGTTGCTGTAAATTCAAGTTGGATAGTACTTGTTAAATAGATAGCATGGGTAGTCACCATGGTGGTACATGCCTGTAAACCCAGTCCTCGGGAGACTGCAGCAGAAAGATCAGCCAGCGTAGCGAGAGACTCTGTCTCAAAAACAAAACTAGATGATGTAAGCTCTGTGGGTTCAGCCCCCAGTGCTAGCAAAAAAAGCTGTATACCATGGCATTGGCAAATTCCTCCAAGTTTTACCTATGCTGTTTATATACATACTCATTTATGCAACCAAGGCCAAAGTAGAATGTTCCCCTCTTAAGGTATTCTCCACATGAAACTACGTATAAAAATCTTGACATTTCTTCTTAGTCTGTGAATAGAAAACAGGTTCTGCTCAGTAAGGATGACTGAGAAAGAAAAAATCTGTGACTTAAATCTACCTGACCTCTCTCAGGACTGCTCTTCTAAGCTGCTCCTGTCTTGTCTGGTTATCTCGGCAGCTCCATTGTCTGTTTTCTCGAGTTCCACATGCGGAAGTTACCGTTGATTGATCCCTTGCTTTTCTTTAGTGCCTCACTTGCACCCTATCAGTCTACCTCTCAAATGTCTCTTTGATTCATCTACCTCTTTCCATATCCGTCACTGTCAGACTGCTGTGATCTGCTACTTGGATTGCTGTAGTAGGTTTCTAATTTGGTCTTTCTGCTTTCATGCCCCTCTGTTTATTCTCCACATGATAACCAGAGTGATCTTTTAAACAAAATGATACCATATCACTCCTTTGTTTAAAATTTGATTACAGTGGCTTCCTGTTTGCTGTTATGCAAAATCATAACTTCCTAGGGTCATGAAGTCTAATACAATGCTTCTTACACTGGTCACATACTGTTCTTTCTCCTACCCTTCCCCTTTTTCACACTGTCAGTCCAGGTCAATTGGGTTCTCATTTTAGGGCTGTTCTGTCTGAAACATCCTTCCTCGACTTGGCTATTCTTGATAAAAACTTCCCAGACTACCCAGTGCAAGAGGCTTTCTTGACACTGATCTGTTGCTTTTAATTCTCTGCCTGACATGTATAATGGTTTGTGTCTAGGTGTCCCCCCAGACTTTTATGCCATCATAAGTCGGGCTTTTGCAGAGGTGGATCTAGAGTATATAACTGAAATTGATTCATGGTGCAATATTAGGCTAAAGGGCACTAGGATTTATGGTGAGAGTGCTACCTGCTCTAAGTAGCCAAGGTAAGATAAAACAGATCAAAATATGCTATTAAGGTCCCTTGTTTTGCTACTTTGTGTCTACCGTGAATTGTTTCTCCTTTGTGATGTCTGTCTACCACACCATCCTGCCTTGGAGCTGGCCATCTGATTATGAACTGAAAACCTCTACAAACTGTGAGCTAAAATAACCTTTCCTCTTTTAACTTTGGGGGTTGAATATTTTGTCTCAGCAACAAGAGAAAAGAAACTAAGACAGAATGTGGCATGAGAGAAGTGGGGAGATCATTGCAGTGACTGTATCTGACCATGTGGTTTAGAAGACTTTGGAGCTGGCTTGTGGAAAGGGAAGAGTTGGGAAAGGTTTAGAGAAGCCAGTTGAAACAATAGAGCTGGAATGCCTGAGCCTGTACTTCATGGAGATTCTAATCAGAGCTGAGAAGATGAGGCTGATAAAAATGCTGCTGATAAAGACCAGGCTCAGAAGGTTTCTGCTGGAAATAAGGACTTCATTGGCTCTTAGATTCCAGATGATTTCTGTTTTGCGTTGGCAGAAAGTTTGCATTTTGCTCAAGTCCAGAGACTTTGCCTGAGATTAAGATCATTGGACTATTTCATCTTGCAGAAGAAATTTCAGGGCTGTGTAATGTTGAGGCCATGGCATGGCTACTGTTGAGAGCTTTTAGCCAGACTTACGTTGAGAATCAATAGCAAAGAACCCAGCAGAATGATTCAGAATGTTTTGAATTGAGCCAGAAAGGCAGCTCCAGTAAAGTCACGGCCTGTACAGATGGAACGGAGGTGAATTTGGTCACTGAAAAGACTAGCAAGGAAAGCCAAGTATTTCAGAAGACAGCAGAAAAGGTGGCCTAAGATGATTAAAAGCAGCAGCAGCAAGACTCTGTCTTTTGCAGCCTCAAAATTGCAAAAGTGAAAGACTTTGCTTTGAAAAGAATTCCGGAGCACCATATTTCAAAATGATGATGGTCTAGGGGAAGTTGTTCCTCCCTACAGTCAAGAGAGAAGAAAGGATTTGGTTCACAGGCACTCCCCTACAGTCAAGAGAAAAGGAAGCCAGGCTGTTGCTCCAGCTGGAAGCAGACCTTGGCACCATCCAAGTGATGCTTCTTTTAGGTATATTTAAAATGCAAGAATTTTGGGGTCAGGAAGGCTTCCACCCAGATTTAAGAAGGCCTGAGAGGCTCTAAGAGAAATGTGTGCTCCTGATAGAGCAACGTGTGAAGCTGTGAGTGTGAAGCCAATGGTACAGTAAGTGTACTGGTACACTTCCCCAAAGTTTGCAGAAGCCAGGAACATGGATTGTTTGCGGAAAACTGCAAGGAGGTAGCAGAGCTGGCCCCAGAGAGAAGCCATGGAAGATAAAGCCACTGGCAGTGTGATAGGGGCAGAGCCACCTGGGCCCTTTGGAGCTCACAACTTGCCACTGGTGCTTTGTTCCCATTCTTTGCTAGCATGCCATTTATGATGTTTGGATGAAATGTCTAACTTGTGCCACTGAATGTTGGAAATGTTTAACTTTTCATTTGTACAGGGGCTTGCATCTAAGTTTGCTTTAAATCTCAGACTTTGAACTTTTCAGCAGTGCTGAAACTTAGTACTTTGGCAACTCTTGGAGATAGATTAAATGCTTTTTTTTTTTAAAGTAAGTTTATTTACATTTTAGGTATAGACAAAATGCCTTCTGCCTGTAGAAGTTACACATCAATCTTTGGGTGGGGGGCAGGGGCAGAATGTTATGGCTTGTGTTTAGAAGTTCCCTCAAAACCTCATTTATTCATAGGTGAGGCTTTTTCATAGGTGTTTGAATCTAGAGTGTGTGGTGCCGGAATTGATTCAATCAATGCTAGGTGACTGCCACCCACCCTAAGGACTTTCAATAAGGTAAAGGGCAGAAAGATGCTGTTAAGGTCCCTTCTTGTTTTGCTCCCTTCTCTCTACCGTGAACTATTTCTCCTCTGTGATTGCTGTGTACTGTGCCACCCTGCCGTGGAACCAGCCGATTATGAACTGAAACCTCTACAGACTGAGCTAAATAAACCTTTCTTCCTTTAATTTTGGGTGTTTGCTATTTTATCTCTGCAATGAGAGAAGAGAAATGAAGATGGCATGTTTCATCACTTGATGTCCTCATTTGTCACTTGATTATTCATTTGTCTGTATCCCCTTAGTGTGTAAGTTCTTCAGGGACAACATGTTACTGATCTTTACTGAATCTCCAGTGTCTAGTGAATAGGTGCACAATAAATATGTGATGGATCATAGATTAGGTGTAGGGTGAAATAATAAAAATAAGGAAAAGATTTACAACAAATACATTACGTAACATTACGAACAGTCCTCTGGGAAGAACTCTCTTACTTTTGTTGGAGATGTGCTTTCTACATTTTTGTGTTAAAATGTCCCTCTGCCTGGGAGCTTAGCTCAGTGGCTTAAGAGCCTACCTGGCAAGCGTGAGGTCATGAATTCAGTCTCCAGTACCAAAAAAAAAAATTCCTTTCCATTATGAATCAATTATATAGTTAAAAAATATTTTCTTTGCAGCATGAACAATTGGGAAGCTGTCCTGAACCTTTAGATTAGAGCTTTTCTTTGAGCTTAGAGATTTGTAGATGCTGAAAATAAGGAAGCCACTTGTGTGGGTGTGACGGGAAGGGGAGTTTGGCTAAAAATTTGCACTAAATAAAGTTCAGTCAACCAAGTGTTACTTTATTCAGATTCTCCATGGAAATAAATTGTCAAGTTTCACTTAAAGACTGTATTGTGTTGGAATATATGATGTTAAAAAATGAAATATGAATAAGAGTACTCAGATAGTAAATTGAAACAATGAACCTCTCAGATCTTTTGGTGAAGAATTAATGCATTTAGCACTGTTTGTTACAATTACATTGTCTATAATTAAAACTTTTAAAAAAACTGATCAGCTCTTTTTTTAAAAAAAAACTAATTTGCATTGAGACACAGGAGAGTTTTTCTTTTATTATGTAATAAGAACTGAAATGGACATGAGATGTCACCTAGGACAGACTCGTGTGTTGCAGATAAGGAAACTGATGGTAAAAGGTAATGAAGTTATTGCTATGTGCTGGATTAGAGTTCCCATCTTCACATTCCTAGGCTTCACAATGACTCCATCTGGAAACAGAAGTTTTAAGAAGTTTCTCCCTTTGGAACATATATAGATGCCTTTAAAAATATTACTTTATCAATATTAAATGGGTGGGGGCTGGGGATTTAGCTCAGCCGCATAAGCGCCTGCCTTGCAAGCAGGCAGTCGTGAGTTCGATCCCTGGTACTGATAAAAACGAAAAAGACCAAAAAAAAAAAAGTAAATGGGTGGATATATTTTTAAGTAGCTTGCAAGAAAAACATTCCACATTTATGTAATGACAGCTGGGTTCTTAGGCAAAGCTCTAAAGTGATGTTTGCTTTTAATTTTTGTGAAGTTATGATTTAGAGTTAACCAAGACAGGGCCAGGGATTTTAGCTCAGTGGCACAGGGCCTCCCTGGCAAGTGTGAGATCCTGAGTTTGATTCCTGGTACCAAAACAAAATTAACCAAGATGATCATAAGGATATTTTATTTTTGTTATTTCTGTCTTTAAGAATCTTTACAAGCTCGGAGTGGTGGTATAGGCCCATAATCCTTGCATTGTGGGAGGGTGAAGCAGAAGGGTTTAAGTTTGAGCCCAGCCTGGGCAATTTAGGGAGAGACTCTGTCTTGAGAAGTCTGGGTCCTAGGTTCAATCCCCAGTGTTCCCCTCCTCCTACAAAATTCTTTACACATGGAAAGATGAAACATGTATAAAATAAGCCCAGTCCTTCTAACAATGTTTTGTTTGTTTGTTTGCTTTTTGAGAAAGGGTCACCCTGTGTAGTTCAGGCTGGCTTTGAACTCACTATGAAGCCCAGGCTGGCTGTAACTCACAGTGATTTTTCTGCCTCAGCCTCCTGAGTTCTAGGATTACAGGTGTGCCTGGCTTAAAAATGTTAGTTTTGGGGGTTGCAGTTTTACAAATACAGTTTTTTAAAAAGGGCAATAATGTTTTGCTTTTTAAAATCATTTAAGGGGCTGGGGATTTAGCTCTGCGGCATAAGCGCCTGCCTTGCAAGCAGGCGGTCGTGAGTTTGATCTGTGGTACTGATAAACGAAAACGAAAAAAACCCCCCAAAAACAAGGAATACTTTAAAATCTTTCAAAAAAGACAAGCTGTAGTGTAACAGAAATTTCACGATTGTAAAATCAGTGTATGGGGCCAGGCATGGTAGTGCATGCCTGTAATCCCTTTAGCTGGGAGGCTGTGGAAGGAAGTACAATATATGAGGCCTCAAAAAATCAAAACCAAATATGAGGCCTCAAAAAATCAAAACCAAAGCCAAAAACCAAAAACCAAAAAACAGTTTACATTTTTTTTTTCTTTCTGATACTGGGGGTTAAACCCAGGGCTTCACACATGCTAGGTGTGCACTGAACCACTGAGCTACATTCCCAGTTCTTATTTTTGTTTACTATATCATGTGTATTCTAGATTCTTAACAGCTATAGAAACATTTCATAATAGCTCCATAACTGTCTTATGTAACTGAACTATTGCTCTTTCTGGTTTTTAGGACATGGTAAATTTTTGGTATTGTTAATGCTGAAATAAGTAACGGATGTACAAATCTTTGTTCATAGTTTGTTTTTAATGATAGCCTGAAAAATGGAATTTCTGGTACATGATGCCAAAAAGCTTTCTAGAAATTACTAATTTATACTCCCACTAATAATGTATGAGAGTGCTTTTTTTTTTTATTACACCCTTAACAAACAGGTCCTGTTTGAAGAGAACATTGCTATTATTTTGGGTCTTGAAGCATCTGTTGAAAAGATTAGTAGGTGTGTTCACATCTTTGTTATGCTTTCTAAAGGAATTTAGCTACTTGGGGTTAGCTGTCGTCTTATAACCAAGGTTAGATGAGGCTGATAGAATACTTATAAAACTATTCTGATGTACGTTTCCTTTTTTTGTGTGGTACTGTGCATTGAACTCCTGAGATACATCTCATTGCCCACTCACCCACCCACCCTTTTTTTCTTTTGTCTTTTTGAGAGAGGTCTCACTGTGCAGTTCAGGCTGGCCTTGAGTTCACTTTGTAGCCCAGGCTGGTCTTGAATTTACAATGATCCTCCTGCCTCATCATCCCTAGTGGTGGGATTACAGGCATGCACCACACCTGGCAACCCCCCTCCCTTTTTTCAACCCAGCCCTTGTAAATTTTTTTGAGGTAAGATCTCCCCAAGTTGCCCAATCTGAGCTTAAATTTGAATTTTTGATCCTACTGCCCCAGCTTCCCCGGGGTACTGACATTACAGGGGTTTGTCACCTGTGACCTACTTTTCTTTCTTTTTTTTGGTCTTTTTCCTTTTTCTTGGTACCGGGGATTGAACTCACGACTGCCTGCTTGCAAGGCAGGCGCTTATGCCGCTGAGCTAAATCCCCAGCCCCTACTTTTCTTGATTCAAGTGTTTAAGTTTTAAATAGGTTAACAAAAGTTAAAGATTTGAATTGACTGCTTTCCCCTAAAGAGGATGAGGTAGGGCTTTGAGTAAATTGCTTAGAAAATTGGTTAAAAGTAGTGTTCAGTTGCCAACGTGTGTATTGAGAGACTAAGTGGAAGGGGATATAGGGAAAGATTAGGAAAAAAGAGGAAAGGAAGATGCTGTGAATCAAAACAAATGCCTTTATCTGGAAAAGTACACCTTTACTTTTATCCTTACCTGGTTGATAATTTCTTTTTGAGGCAGAGTCTGGCTGTGCAGTCCAGGCTGGCCTCGAACTTGTAGCAACTCTCTTTGCCTCAACCTCTCAAGTGCTGGGATTACAGGTGTGTGCCATCACACCTGGCTGTTAAATATTGAACATTGCAGGCCCATGTCATCCCTCAGTAACACGCACTTTAATATGTTTCTTTAAAAATAACTGAAGACAGTCGTGAGTTCGATTCCTGGTACCGATAAAAAGGAAAAAGACAAAAAAAAAAAAAAAAAAAAAAACTAAAGATTTAAAATCAGCTGTTTTGGTAGCAAAATTGTGGTTTGAAAAAAAAAATTTTTTTTGGCCTTGCTGGAGATTGAATTAAGGGCCTCACACATTCAAGGGAAGCTTGAGCTATTCCCCCCTTTTTTGAATCTTAATACTGAAAAGCAAAAGAATGCCTTTTCATAGTATGTTAAACATGAACAAAAGCACATTTAATTTTGTAGAAGGCCAAGTTCATATTTGCTTTAGTATCATGCTTCCCAGAGATGTTATTTATTTACTTTGTGGCATAGGGCATTGAACCAGGACTTCTCGAACACTAGGTAAGTGCTCTATCACTGAGCTACATCCCTTTCCCCTCAAGTGTGATAATAACAAAATAAGCTAATATTATGTGCTATAAATTCTTACTTGGCTAAAAGGCATGTCCTAGTTTAATTTAGGGACTCACAGGTTAAAAACCAGCTCAGTGTTACACAGCTAATAGGAAGTGTAGCAGGAGTTTCACACAAACTGTGTCTTGCTACCTTTATAACCTTGCTACTCAGTCTGCCCCACAGACGATAAGGAATTTGTGACTTGGGAACATAAAGAAACGCAAAATCTTTGCTAAGACTTCCTGACTCAAACCTGCATTTTTTTTTTTTTTTTTTGTACCGGGGATTGATCTCACAACCTCATGCTTGCTAGGCAGCTACTTGTGCCGCTGAGCTAAATCTCTGGCCCTCAAACCTGCATTTTAACAAAATTGCCCAAATAAGTGACTTGTGTGTTTAACCTTGAGGTTTTGAAATCCTGTGGATTTTTCCTAGTTTCCATCCATGTGGATTATCTGTTAACATTTCCTGCAAGGGGAGGAAGAAAACTCGAATTAGTCAGTGTCTCCAATAGTTCAAATTGTTATCCAGCTGCATTTTGGATTCTGTTTAACCCAGAGAAGCAACTGACTACTAACTCAGCTTGCAACATTTAGTGAAGGTCTTATATTGCCAAGTACAGCTCAGTGTTTTTACAGCCTTTACTCTGTGACTGAACACCTCACATATATACTCGGGTTCATTTCAGATTAAGGTAAAAATAACATTTTCTAAAGAAACCTGAAATTTCTGGGATAGCTGATGTTTTTAGATGTCTAGCAAAGATAATCACATTTGTATCAACTGACTTCCTTTCTAATTTGAATTTTTTTTTTTTTTTTCTTTTTTGAGACAGGGTCTTGCTTTGCAGTTCAGCTGGCCTTGAGCTCACTTTGTAGCCCAGGCTGGTCTCGAACTCGCAGTGATCCTCCTGCCTCAGCCTCCCAAGTGCTGGGATTACAGGCATGAGCCACCATGCCCAGCTTCTAATTTGAATTTTTTTTGTGTGTATTTTTATTGGTTTCAGGGATCGAACTCACGACCACATGCTTGCAAGGCAGGCGCTTATGCCACTGAGCTAAATCCCCAGCCCCTAATTTGAATTTTTGAACATAATTATTTTGTCACAGAAGGTAAGAAAAGAGAATTGTAACTTAAGACTGCATGCAGAATAGCACTGTCCAGTAGAAATATAAAGCAAGATGCATATAATTTTAAAATTTCTAGTAGCCAGCCAGATGTGGTGGCACACACCTGTAATCAGCACTTAGGAGGCTGACCCAGGATAGAATCAGTTTGAGGCCAGCCTGGGATGCATAGTGAGTTCAAGGCCAGCCTGAACTACATAGACTTTATTTCAAAAAAAACAACAAAATTAGTGGCCACATTTAAAAAAAGTTAATATATTTTAGCTAGTCTGGTATATTTAAAATACTATCTTTTCAACATATAATCAATATACCACTGATACATATATAGTATGTCCTAAAAAATCTGATATGTTGGGGCTGGGGATTTAGCTCAGCGGCATAAGCGCCTGCCTTGCAAGCGTTTGGTCATGAATTCCATCCTGGTACCGATAAAAAAAAAAATCTGGCATGTATTTTACACTTAATTCCTGTATTTGCATGCTAAATTTTCATTGTTTAAAATGTGAACTCTGGCTGGGAATGTAGCCTTGTAGAAGGGTGCTTGTTTAGTCTGACACTCTGGGTTCAACTCCCAGCACAACAAACAACAACAACAAAGTATACTACAACTAAAACAATAAAATTATGTTTTAATGAAATGTAGGGAAGGAAACGCGCAAATCCTTTTCCTGCCTGTCTCAAAGGGTCATGGCCAAACCCCTATAACAAAAGATGATAAATTACCAAGAGGAAAGCATAATACATTTATTTGATAATAGTTTTAGGTGAAATAGGAACCTTCAGAATGAAGATCCAAAGACTTGGGGTGGCTGGCCAGATTTAATGCTTAGGTTCAATTAAGTATGAATTACACTATGTAGAAATGACTGGATAAGAAATATGATTTAATGCTAACAGGTAGTGGGGAAACCCGGCAAGGCCTGTCTGTTCAGTCTTGTTTTTTCTGTGCAGTGTTCCTTTCTTCCTGGTACAGTGCAGGACCCCTTCTGAAATGAGTTTTAGGACTTTCTCTGAGAAAAGGGAAGCCAGAGAAAGAAATGTTTTCCTGTGCAGTACTAGGTGTTGAACCCAGGGCCTCACATGTTCTAGGCTGCGCTAAATCTCCAGCGTAAAGGCTGGGGATTTAGCTCAGTGGCATAAGCACCTGCCTTGCAAGCAGGCCGTTGTGAGTTTGATCCCCGGTACCGGTAAAAAAAAAAAAAAAAAGCTAAATCTCCAGCCTTACATACTTATTTTGAGCTAAGGTTTCACTAAACTGCTCAGGCTGGCCTGGAATTTCGATCCACCTGCCTTAGCCTCTTTGAGTATTTGGGATTACCGGTGTCAGTCATCACTTCTGTCAGAAAATTTCTCTTTCTCTCTCTCTCTGTCTCTCTTTTTTGTCTTTTTGAGGTAGGGTCTCTTTATGCAGTTCAGGCTGGCCTTGAGCTCACTTTGTAGCCTAGGCTGGTCTCGAACTCACACAATCCTCCTGCCTCAGCCTCTTGAGTGCTGGGATTACAGGGGTGAGCCACCACTCCCGGCCCAGAAAATTTCTTTATGGCCAGCTCCAAGGCAGAAAGCTGGGTTAAAATTAAAGTGTTGAGGCTAATTTGCTTTGAGGCAAAAAGGCCTCTTGGTTTCTAGGACCAGCCTTGGGGAAGATAAATTCAATGCAAAGGAGAAAGCGGGAGCCAAGGATATAACTCAGCGGCACAAACATGAGCCTGGCAAGTGCAAGGTTGTGAGTTCCATCCCTGGTACAAAAAACAAAAACAAAAAACAGGACAGATGGTTAACGAGAAATTTTGCTTTTGAGGATTTCACTTTGGAGTACTGTTTTCTGAGCCCTAACAGGAAAATTGTTACTTAACTTTTAAAATTTAAATATATATTAGATTACAATTTAAGTACTTCAGTTCCATCAGCTACTTGTATCACATAGGGTTTGAGAATAAAGAATAAAGAAAAGCCATTTGAGGAATAAAGCATTTACTGATGTTTTTCCTTCTCCTGATATTTCTCTGGCTGGTATTAACCTTCCTGTCCTTTATTAGTGGTTCACAATCAACTTCTTTCCTCTCTTTTTGAGATGGTCTCACGTTACAGTCCAGGTTGACCTTGGGCTCAAGAGCCTCCGGCCTCAATCTGGGTCTACACAGTCCATTTCTGAAACCTTTAGCTACATTAACCGCTCTAGAGTTAGAACCAATCTTTTTCTGATGGCCTAACTCCATGTTTTTATAACCTGCATGCCTTTGAGGAAAATCAGGTAATCTGACAGTTGGTGTGGCAAATGACCCAGACGGTACACAACTTTATATGCATACCTCAATCACCTAGAAACTTGCTTTAAAAAACACGGATGTTCCACCTCTGCTCACCTAGTGTATGGTTCACGAAGTTTAAAGTGAACCCTGGACATCTCCATATTAAGTGTACAGCTTTTAGGGTCTCCGAAATTGAAGAACCTTTGGGACCACGAGACTCAGCAAGTGACTACCAGTGACAGAGGACTGGAATTTAACACATCCTGCTGCTGCCACGCGTTCGGTTTTCTCTGCCTGTTATTCCCCATGCGGTTGCTATGCTTCTGCAAGAAGGCTTTTGCCAGTTGTTAAGCTCCTTCCGGGATTCCCCCTGGTAGGGTCTCTTCCGAGGAATGAGACCTGAGCTCGCAGAGGTAGCCCTTAGGCCATGTGACTACAGGATCGCTCGCCAGCAGCGCGGCCATGTTTGAGGCGGGCACCAACCTCGTGCCCCCGCAGCCGGGACGCGGGCTAGGGACGCGGTTACCAGGACTTAAGATGGCCACCTCTGCCACTCGCCAGCCCACTGGCCAGTCCGCTAGCCCGCCAGCCGGCGAGCCCGCTCCTAGCCTCCTCCCGCCACGCCTGGGACGGACTCCAGCTGTCGGCCGGAGGCGGGGCGTCCGCCTCCCTCCGGCCGCCGCCAATCAGCGCGCAGGGCTGGCTCGCCCGGGGCCGCCCGCGCGGGGTGTGTGAGGACGCGCTCGGGCTGCGGGGTGCAGGAGCCGGGGAGCGGGAGCGTGGTACCTGCTGCTGGCCGGCGGACGCAGAGCATCGGGCGCGCGCGCGGTGGCTGGAGGCAGGAAGGAGTCATGTCGTCCGTCAGGTAACCAGCGGGCGGGGGTTAAAGGGCTCCCGGGCTGGCGTTAGTCTAGCGACCACCCGAAAACTGTCGCCCCTTCTCTAGGGTGGGCTGCACCCTCCCTTGGCCGTAGGACCCCTCTTGTTAGAGGTCCCCTTTGCACTTTTCATCAGGGCGTTTCTGCTTTCCTTGGAAGTTTTGGGGTCTGTGACACGAGGCGGTGCCCAGTGAGTCGCCACTGGGTTGAGGTGACCCGCGCGCAGATTCTAGGGGTTGAAGCCTGCCCGTGTGTGTGGTGGATTTCTCGTGAAAAAATGCAGCTCGCTCGCTCCTTCCTCCCTTCGCGTCTGAGGTGACCCCGGGCCCCAGGAGGGTGATATGCAAAATGTGTGCCCATGCACACGTGTCATGCCTTCTGATAGAACTTCATGGTTGGCCATGAGCAACCCTGCAAAGTTGTCCTCTGTCTGATGCAGATTGCTTCACCCCAAGTTATGAAACTGTCCCTAAAATATTTGCTTATGGCTGGCATTGTTAATTTGGATTTCAAAGGTGCTGTTTACCTACTTTTATTTGAGAGTCTCGAGGGAAATGCATTTTGTGAGATGTTGGGCATATAACGAAAGCAGGGAAACGCTCACCAATCAGGCTTCTAGAATTTGGAAGATCCTTTTTGGCGGATGGCTGTAAGATAATGGGGCTGTCCACTTTCTGCGTGTAGCCTTCTGTGAGTGTTTAACTTCAGCAAATTCAACTGTTTATAAAAAGAGATAAATGGCCTTATTTACTCAGTTTTTTGGACCCATATCTTTTAAAGCAGACGTTGGCCTTCATTGTTTCAAAGAAAGGGAGGCCCCAGCACAGATATGAAATGAAATAAATAAAAGAAGGTAATTTTGGAGCTGTGTGTTTCCAGGGGCCTAAATACTAGTGACTTAATGACTTCTCTTATTTTGATATTTTGGTTTTCTGAAATTTTGATTACACAATATTTAAGAGAGCTTTAGACTCTAACCCTCAGGTAATAGAAGGTAACATGCAACAGTGCTGAGCTTGAACCTAGCCTTTTTTCTTGAATTGCATAATTCTGTACTAGCATAGAAAAAGAATACTTGTCTCATTATCCAGGAGAAACTCAGGAGCTGAAATATGGATGGCCACATGGGAAGGTTTCACAGTGAATTACATTGCAGCGTATAAGTCTAGCTTATAAAACTAACAGTACAGTGTGGCAGCATGAATTAGGATAACTCTTAATTCCCCTCCTCGTCGCCCCTATTTTCATTCTCATCTTCACAGACTGCTGCTCATTAGGTTTGCTGCTCCAGTGCTCTTTGGGTCAGGATTTTTTTTCTGCTTCAGCCTTGGGTATCGAACGCAGAGCACTTTATTACTGAGCTACATCTGCAGCCCTTGCAGTTTTTTAAATTTTGCTATGAAGTCTTGTGAAGTTGCCCAAGCTGGGCTCAACCTTTTTTTGTGTTTTAGTCTTCCAAGTAGCTGGGATTACAAGTGAGTGCTTCTGTGTCCACCTCAAATTTCTTGTGTTGTTTCTGTTTTGATTTACGCTTGTTGTACCTCTGGCCTTCCACATGTTGACCATCATCTTCCTGGCCATTCCTCGTTGGAGGAAAAATCCAACTTCAAAGTTTCTGCTGTGTAGCAAGTGACAGCAAAATGTACCTTTAAATGTAGAGGTTGAATGGTGGTTGTTTTCAGAAGATTGATTTAAAATTGATGCCACCTATTTGGACATACTTTGAAAAGATAGATAACTTGATGTATGCTCACCCAGGTGCTAGTCTGTGTTTTACCAAGTCTTCGGCTCTTATGATATAGCTCAAAACAAGCTCTTTTAGATGTCACCTAAACCAGTGACATTTTTTATCCAAGGAACTGAGACAGAAAAATGTAGGGTTTTTTTTTTTTTTTTTTTGCAAAACTTAGTTATTGGCAAAGTAAGGAATTCAGTCCAGACCTCCATGATTTAGTGCTCTGCATGATGCCTAAAGAAACAATATACTGCTTTCCTGTAAAAGCTGCTTCTGTATTATGAAATCTGTAGTATTCTTTTGATTTTCTCTCTTTGGTCTTGAAAGAAAATTGGTAACAGGTTCAGTGGTAGGTAGGGGATGGAACCCCATGTGGTGTGGGTTATTTGGAAGTTCCCAGTAAGGGTTGTAGTTAGGGCCATTATATATCTTTAGATTTTTTTCAGTCATGACATGAGCCAGGTTCTGATTTTATGCCCATTCTAAGGGTAGCCCCTAAAATAGGTTTTATGAACCTTTTTAACTAGTGAGGAGAGTGTCACAATCTGACTTCATGGCCAGTATTCTTGCTTTTATACCAAATATATGTGACTCTTTGCCATGACTAGGGAAGGATATAGGATTGGAAGAGCAGTCTTTAACACACCTACTATCCAACCAAGGACCTTTTTCTGAGTTAGTGATCTTCGTTTTCTGCTCTGGACATTTGTTTTGTGAAATAACTCAGTACAAGTGCTACTAATAAGTGTTACTGGGTAAGTATAGAAATATGTTTAAATTTTAAATCATTTTATAAATGAAATATGACCTTTCTATTAAAAGCACTTTGAATCTAGTAGACAATGATGTCTTCTGAAAAGACATGTTTAAGCCTTACATTTTAAACAGGAGATAAACTTAGCTAATTCTCTATTTTTATAGTTAAAGATACTAAAGCACAGGGCACAGGGGCTGGGGATTTAGCTCAGCGGCATAAGCGCCTGCCTTGCAAGCAGGCAGTCATGAGTTTGATCCCTGGTACCGATAAAAACGAAAGACAAAAAATAAATAAATAAATAAAAGATACTAAAGCACAGAGATAATGTGATTTGTTCATGTTCACGTAAATAGTTGCATATTTTGAGCTAGAATGTAGAGCTAGCTCATTTAGAACCCTTTTGAGTGTAGCATTCAACTATTAGGGCATCCTAAATAATGATTTTATTTTTAGTTTGTTTTCAAAAGGGATCTTACTATGTAGTTCGTGCTGGCCTTGAACTCACAGTAATGCTCCTGCCTCAGCCTCCTGCAAGTGTTGGGATTACAAGCATGTGCTGCCATGCCCCGATGGGCGAATGATTTTAAATCAAACCTCTTCTGATACTTTATTTTTTTCTAGTTTAAAGTCTTTGAATTTCTTGGCTGGAGAGAATCTGACTTTCATCATTTGTATTCTACTCTACATAGAATGTATAAATTCACAGCCTCTGAGAACATCATCCTCAAACAACTTTTATCCCTTGTTATGTGTCTCATATTCCAGCTGGTCTTCATTTGGGAAATGATCGAATTTATTTAATAAGCTGACACTTTTGTTATTTTTAATTGGCTCAGTGGGAAAGTTGAAGCCTGAGTTATGTTCAGGAGACATAGGAAAACATAGATCACCAGAATTCAAAGAGGAATTTAGCAAAATTTTCTCTCCCCCTCCTCCTCATCTTTCCCCCCTATCTCCCACCCTCTGTCCCTCTTTCCCACTGTCTCCCCCTTCCCCTCCTCCCCTTCTTTTTCTTCTCTCCTCCCCCCTCCCCTCCCCCCTTTTCCTCTTTCTCTCTCTCCCCTTCTCTCTTTCTCTCTCTCCTTCTCTCCTCCTTTCCCCTCTCTCCCTCTCTCCATCTCTTTCTTTGTACTGGATCTTGTGTCCAAGTGGATGTTACGTCTTTCTTATACAGTGGTTGACGCCAAGATAGAATTTAGATCTCCTGGACATAAATAACATAGAACTCATAAAATAACCCTCTGAATATTGCCTTGTTTTCTGAACATGGGTGTCTGGTCTGGTCTGGTTTGCTACCCTGCTTACCGGTTTGGTTTGAGCCAGGGAAGACTGGGCAGATGAGTTGGGAAGACTGTCTTCTGCATTGCCAAAGAGCCCTTTCTTTCCTGCCTAGACAGGCTGGGTTTAGACTAAGACTATTCTGGGACCTCTGGCTATGACTACCCTACATAATGATTCTGGAACCACTTCTGTGGGGTAGGCCTACACAGGAAAATGTATGTGGGCTGTGGGTGGGGTCCTGGGGTATTTTTTCTTCTAACACGAAAGACTTTGAGGTACATCCAACAGATTTTGCCAAGCCACTCAGATGGAGAACATTCATATGGAGACTAAAATTACACTAAGACTGAAACTTTCTTCATTGAATTGGTTTCTTTAGAGCATTTAAACAACTTTCAAACTTATTTTAAGACCTATGGGGTTTTTTAAATAGGAATAGTAAATTTCAGATTACTGCACAAGTTTTTTTTTTTTTTGTTAAATTATGAGATTTCTTAGTGTATCAAATAAGTTTTTAAATGAAAGTGAAATTGTTTCATTGGAAAAATTTTGGATACCCAGCATAGGAATCCTTTTCTTACGTGCAGTGTTGTCAGCTGTTAATGCTACTATTTATAAATAGGTCATCTTTGTTTGAAAAAACAGTAAGCTTTTCTGACTCCAAATCTTTGTAGCCCCAGTATTGCTATATTAAACAGAACTGTTGGAAATAAAACTGGAACTCAGACGATTGCCTAGACTGATGTTAACCCTTTTCCTTTTCTTTAAATTTTGTTAATAACAGTCATGTCAGCCAGGTGTGGTGGTGCACTCCCATAATCCTGGCACTCTGGAGGCTGAGGCAGGAGGATTGTTTCAAGTTGGAGACCAGCCTGGAGCCCCCCCAAAAGTAGTCATGTCTGTTTACCTATTTGTGCCTCCATGGTTTTACATTGTTACTGTAAAACTGTAGCCAGGCATGGTAGTGCATGCCTGTAATTCCAGCGCTTGGGAAGCTGAGGCAGGAGTTTGAGGGCAGGCTGAACTGTTTGATAAGACCTGTCTCTATAAGGCCAACAAAACAAACTATAATAAAACATAAATAAACATTTTTATTTTTTAAATAATGAAGTTAACTTATAAATGGGATGACCGTATGTCTAAGTTTGCGTAGGACAATCTGGTATTATGTGTGTTATCCTGAAAATTTAGTAATAGCTTTTCATTTATTCTCAAAAGTTTTCCATTTGGATAATAAATTCTGGTCACTCGTGTATATTACAATCACGTTGTTAAAGTAGGGTTTAGCTGTTGAAATGTTATTTGACTGAAACTATAAGTGTTCGTCTATTTGAGATAGATTTAAAGTTTTTCTTTGGTCAGACTTTTTTTTTTTTTTGGTACTAGGCATCAAACTCAACGACATTGGGCTTGCCAGGCAGGCGCTTATGTCGCTGAGCTCAATCCTCAGCCCAGGTCACGCATTTTTTGTGTTACAAGAGTTGTCTAGTGTGATGGTACAAGCACACATTTGAGCCCAGGGATTGTAACAGGAGTTGTTGCAAGTTTCAACGCAGCTGGGGTAATTTAGCAAGACCCTGTCTCAGAGACAAAGGTACAGGGAGGAGGAGCGGGAGAGTGGTTTGAATGTCTAAATATAGTGTATAGAACAAGAAATCACATGACTTGACGTTTGGAATCCTTTATTTGCTATCTGACTTTTGGCAGTTCCATAACCTCCTGGAACTTATTTCCTGTCTCTTAAACAGATAGTAACTGTCCTACTGGGAGGGGTGGTTTAGGCCTGTAATCCCAGTTTTGGGGGGAGGCTCAGGTACAGGGATCTCTGATTTGAAGGAAGCCTGTCTCAGAAAAGGAACCAGAAAGAGGCGTGGTGCATGCCTGTTAACCTAGCACTCTGGGAGGCTGAGACAGGAGGATTGCTACGAGTTCATGGCTAGCCTGCACTACATAGCAAACCCTTTCTTAAAAAAGCAAATTAAACAAAGCAAAATCTAAAAAAAGAAAACAAAAGATAACATATGTAAAAATGCTTTATGCTAGACATGGTATCATATGCCTGTAATCCCAGAACTCTGGGAAGTTGGGGTAGTAAAATCAAAAGTTTAAGCCTACAATGTCTGCTTGGCAAGCATGAGGTCCTGAGTTCAATTCATGGTACGCCTCCCCCTAAAAAAAGTTCAGACCCACCCTGGGAAATGTAAGAGCTTGTCTTAATAAAAAAGGGACTTGGGATGAATTGCTCAGTGGAAGGCCCTGGGTTCAATCCATAGTACTTTATCAAAACAAAGTAAAACACCTGAGAATTGCTACCTATTTGATAGTCATGTCACATATGTGCTCCTGAAAATGGAATGCATAACAGATAATTTTATCTGGGAGAAATTGGTATATAAATGGAGCATATGAAATTTTTAAGAATTTTTTTTTTCAAATTAAGAACAGCAGGGAAATAATGGTAGTTGGAGATACATGCTAGGCTGATGTATTTTTAGGGGAAGGGGTTGAAATTTCAATATATTTGTATGTCAAAAAAGTTCATCCAGGGCTGGGGACATAGCTCAGCAGCGAAGTGCTCCCCTGGCAATTACAAGGGTTGTGAGTTTGATTCTCAATACCAAAAAACCAAATTTATCCAATATAAGATGAAAAAGTAGACAGCACTGGGCAGAGGGAGGTGATTACATCCCCTTCCATGTGCAAGCAGAAGATTTTGAAGACAGAAGCAAGGATTGGCCTTATATATATCTAAGAGACGTATTACCATTGTCTATTCACTTTTTAAAAAATGCTAACAATATAATATACTTTGTTTTTTTTTTTGTCTTTTTCGTTTTTATCGGTACCAGGGATCGAACTCACGACTGCCTGCTTGCAAGGCAGGCGCTTATGCCGCTGAGCTAAACCCCCAGCCCCAATATACTTTGTTTTAAAACGAGGTCCTGGGGATTGAATCCAGGGTTTTATGGTGAGCACTTTCCCACCAGGATACAGCCTAGCCCAAATTCCGACAATATGCCCTGTTGTGAAAATAACACCAGGTCAACATAGAACATCTTTTTTCTCCTGGGAAAGTTCCCTTCCACCTCTTTGCAGTTGATTTCATTCCTTTCACCACCCAGACAGCTACCACCACTGATGCCAGCACAGTCTCCATCACTGCAAAACAAAACCTCCTACCCGTTAGCAAGTTACCTGCCATTGTTGGCAACCGCTAATATACTTCTGCCTCTGAATTTGCCTGTCCTGGACATTGCATGAGTAGAATCATGTAATAGTTGGCCTTTTGTGCTCGCTTTTTTCACTGAGTCTAGCGTTTTCAAAGTTCATGTAGGCTGTGTCAGTATTTCATTTCTTCTTATGCTCCACTTATTTCACTGTATGGATATACCACATTTTATTTATCCATTGAGCAATTAGGAGATACTTGGTTTATTTACAACTTTTGGCTATTATAAGTAAAATACTGTAAACATCAGTGTACAAGATTTTGTATTGTTACATAGTTTTATTTCTCCCAGAACCAGAATTGCTGAACCATGGGGTAATTATATGTTTACTTACTTGAGGAGCTGCCAAACCCTTTCCCGAAATGCCGCATTGTATATTTCCAGCAGCAGGGCCAGTAGTTCTGTTGCGTTCTTGTCAATGCTTGTTACTGTTCCCAGTCCTCTCCAAGAGGCTCTGTGTGTTTGCCCAGGCCTATCTGGCTTTCTCAGCCAGGTTTGCTACTCCGCCTCAGGCTTCTCTTGTGCTTGTGCTTGTGCTGAGCTTGGGCTCAGAGGGGAGAAGTGCAGCTTTCCAGTGCAGGTCCAGCCCTGAGCACATGTTCCCAGCCTTTGAGAGCCTCAGGAATATTCAAAACTTCCCAGCGCCGCCCCTCCCCCCACCCCTTTTTGTTTTGAGACAGTATCTCCCGATGTAGCCCTGGTTGGGCTCAAACTTCCAGTGATCCTCCCGCCTCAGCCTCCTGGCTGCTGAGATTGCAGGCATGCTTCCTGTCCATTTTTGGTTTTGGTTAGTTTGTTTGCTTTAGCTCCTTCAGGCAGCTGGGATGTTAAACAAATGCACCTGATTGTTTTTGACAAATACCTTGGAGGGGAAAGACTGTTAGCATGGGGTAAGCTCGAAGCTGGTAAAATAACGGATGCCTAGGGAGTAGGGTTTTTCAGGGAACTGCAAGTCAGCTGAAATAATAGTAGTTCTCTGAAAATGGGGCTTTGAAAGAGCTCTAGCCCTGCTCTCATCCCTCCAGGGGTTGCTGAGCTCTGGATTCTACTGCGTTTGAGGGCTGTTCCTTTCCAGGACTGCCTTGGAGTTGGGAGATGAAACGGGAAGAGGGTGAGAGAGCGCCTCAACGCTTGCTATTCTTACTGAAATTTGTACAGCCTTTTATTTTCTCCTGATTTGGAGTTTTCAGTGATTGAATTAAAAACAGAGTCAGTTTTCCAACCTAAATGTATTAAAACTGTTTTAATACTTCAAAAACTATGCAGTAAAGATAATGAGACAGCATATCAATCAGACCAGATCCCTGCAGTGGGAATTTCCAACATGACCTCATTTATTTTGTGGAGCAACAGAGCAATCCTTTTTGAAAGAGAAATTAACATTTTATTGTACATGTTTGTGGTGCATGATTATATTTACTGTGAGTCATTCTTTAGATGTGCACATTCATTTACTTTTCTAGGTGACCAGCCCTCTCTTTTCTTCGTGATTTCCTTCCATCCTCAGATCTGGAATTAGATGGCGTTTCCATAGCCTCTTTTTTCCTTTTCCTGTCATATTTGGCTGAAGCAGTATTTTGGAAATGAAAGCCATGAAATCAGCTATTCCTTACAAGAAATCTGTTATCAGAGATAATCCCCAGGAGGACGGACTCTGGCTAAGAATTGTGTCCATTTAAGATATAAATCCTCTTACCTCCTCTTCTTGTTTGGGAGCAATTCTCTGCTACATTTTATGAGTGAGTGCTCCTCCAATTGCTGTAAGCTGTTGATTAATATTTAGAGTTTGGAAAAGAACATTTAAAAAAAAAATCAGTGCTCTTGTTACTTTTATAGAAGATTTTTGGCTTACTCTGCCATCCCAAGTGGTGTCACATAATTGTTTTTTATTTTATTTATTTATTTTTTTGAGGCAGGGTCCACCTTGTAGTTTAGGCTGGCCTTGAACTCACTATATAGCCCACGTTAGCCTTGAACTCCCAGGGGGCTTCCTGCCCCAGCCTCCCAAGTTTTGAGATTACAGGCATGCACGACCACAACTGATCTTTCAGTGGAATATTTTACATGATCATAGTATATTACCAAAACCAGGAAATCAGTTTTGGTATAATAGCACTAAGTTGGCTGTAGGTCCTACTAGAATGTCATCAGTTTTTGTATATACTTTTTAATTTAGTGGTGGTGTATAATTCTGTAAAATTTTATCATGTTTAAATTTCCATAACTGTTGGCACAATCAGGGTGCTGCAGACTGGTTATTACAAATTCCTTCATGTTACCTCTTCATAGTCATATTTTCCCTTACCCTTAACACCTGGCGTTAATTGATCTGTTCCTTATCAGTGGCGTTTTGTTGTCTGAGTGCAGTTGAATCATATACTGTAATATCTATCATAGATAAGCTCTCCTTCCCGTTAGCACAGGGCCTTTGAGCACCAGCCAGGCTGTGTGCATCATAGTTCATTCCCTTTTTTTGCCACGTAGTAATCTATTACATGTGTGTACCATAACTTGCTTGCCTAATCTTTTGGATGGTTTGCAGTTTTTTGTTATTACCAATAAATTTGTTGGGGGTTGGGGATTTAGCTCAGCAGCATAAGCACCTTCTTGGCCAGCACAAGATCGTGAGTTCGATCCCTGGTTCCACCAAAAAAAGAAATAAACAAATAAATAAATAAATTTGTTTTGAACATTTGTGTGCAGATTCTCTGTGAAGTTGTTTTTATTTGTCTTGGGTAAATTTCCAGTTCCTTACTTATATTTGTGCCTGTTTTATCACTAATGAAAGAGGGATGTTAAAGATTAACTAAGATTGTGTATTTAGGGATAGGGATTCAGACCAGTGTTTGCGACTGTGTAGCACGTGCAAGGCCCCGGGTTTGATATCTGGCAACAACAGATTGTGTGTTTGTCTTTTTTTTTTCAGGTGGTACATTTCAGATAATTCAAGTGCTAACATTCATCACAGGCTATCTGTACCATACATGATAGATCTTGCCTCTTTTCCCCTGCTCCTCTCCCCTCCCTTCTGCACCTCTTTGCCTCCTTATTCACAGAAGATTCGTTTTCATTTTTTCCCTTCTATTCTTTTTCTTGTCCTTCCTTCCTTTCCTCCTCCCCCCTCCCGTGTCCCCCTTCTCATTTGAACATTTTCTTCCCATTTCTCAATATCTGTTGTACATTTGGTCCTTACTTATTTACACTTTTGATTTCTCACACCAGAAGGTAATATTAACTACTAAATAGTATTTAATTTGGGTCTTTTAAAAAAAATTTCAGAGCTCACTAAAGCAATTTTTAGTTCCAGTGTTTAATTGTATATGCACACAGGAATGAGAGATTGTATTCATTAAGTCCTCCCACAGAATTATATTCTCAATGTGGAAGCCAGTTCTATCCAAGATCTACTGTTTTTTTCCCACACAATACAACCATCTTTGTCTTTTAATTGGAATTGGTAATATATTTAATCTCTGAGATGGTTGATATTAAGTGTAACATCTTTTTGTTTTCTCTATATCATTTGTTTCATCTTTTTTTAAAAATAGAGTATATGTGTATTTTAATATTTCACTATTTTAGTATTTAAAAGTATTATCTTCTACTGTATTTTTAGCTATGCCTGTTTATATTACCATTTAGTGACTGCTGTAGGGAGTGCAGTATTCTTTCTTAATTTATATCCTGTATTGAATTAAGGCTTGTATCTTCCATGTAAGAACCTTCAGAATCTAACTTTACTTTAGATTCACGCTGACCCTTTGGGGACCTGGGAGAAGAAGCAATCTATTGATAGAAAAAACTAGAACATATAGCACAAAATCACTCAAAGACTATAATCACTCAGAAGCCCATGTTTTTATTATCTGGTAGTAATTAGGATTATAAAAATTAAAATTTTAAAAAATCTTTACCTTTTATTGTCTAATTGATTGAGCTCTGTTGATTGACATAAAGTACAAAACAATTCTTAAAATCAAGTTTCTTCAAGAACCTTTAGAACTGAAGGGAATGGGTGGGAGGAAACCAGTGCCTTGATGCTCAACACCACAAGCTGGTCGCTATTTCCATTAGGAATGACGTCTTGGAGTTGTGCAGAGGCAGTCTGGGCAGATTTGTGTGCTTGTTGGGCATGGTGATGCATGCCTGTCATCCCAGCACTTGGGAGGCTGAGGCAGGAGGATTGTTGCAAGTTCAAGACAAGCTTGGGCTATAAAGTGAGCTCATGGCCAGCCTGAACTGCATAAGCAAGACCTTGCCTCAAAAAGATTTAAAAAAGAAAAGAAAATGATTTGTATGCCATCCCTTCAGAAGGAGATGTTCAAAAGTGTTTCCTATGAGTGGTGACAACCGAGAAATTGTAAAAAGATTGGGAGTTCTCCAGGCACAGGAGGGGAAGGTACAGTTTTATTCAAGGCAACAGTAGACATTTTGATTAAAATGAATTGTGTAATTGTAAACCTTGAGTTTTCAACTAGTTTGGCCTGAGAGATGCCTGTGTGTCTTAAGAAGCACCCTTCTGGGTGTGTGGGTGGGTTACTAGGGTGTGGCCCTGGGGACTCTGTGTGGTCTCTGGCCCCCTCTTCTCCAGCTCCTAGCCTGCGCTGTTTCCTGGTTGCCATGAGTTGAGCATTTTTCCTCTGTCATGCCCTTCCACCGGGATGTTGGGCCTGCCAAGCATGGACTAAACCTCTAAAAGTGTGAGCCAAAACAGACATTTGTTCATTGAAGTTGTTTTTGTCAGACAGTTGGGCATGGTGGTAGAAAGCTGACTGATTAACGGTGGTTGTGTGCATGAGGCATGATAAAAAATTACTGTGATTTTTTTGGTTTTGTTTTGTTTTGAGGCAGGGCCTTGCTCTGTAATTGAGGCTGGCCTTGAACTTGTGGCCGTCCTTGTGCCTCAGCCTCATGAGCGCCGAGATTACTTTGGGGGGACAGGGCCCAGTGGCAGGTCCGTTTCCCTGCCCCGGAGGCGATGGGGCTTGCTGCACCTCATGACCGTGAGCTGGATAAGGCTGCGTTTCATACAAGTTAGTTGCTTCAGTGTTTCATTGTGGTGATGCAAGGTTGACTCATCACAGCTCCTGGATCTGCACGCGCAGTCTTCTGAATTATCAGCACCCGCTACAGAAATGGTACATTGGAGGAACCTCCATGCACACACCCAACTCATCCAAAGTCCACAGTTTACTGCAGGGTTCACTCATGGTGTGGGGCATTCTAGTGCTTTGGACAAATGCGTATCCACCATTATACAGCCCTACAGTATTTTTACTGTTCTAAATGCTGTGTTCTATTCATTTTTCTTCATCTCAGTCCTTGAAAAACACTGATCCTTTGGCTGTCTCCATAGTTTTATATTTTTCAGCATATTATACAGTTACAATCACATACAATGTAGTCTCTTTAATATAGTTAATTTCTTTTGCTTAGTACTGTACATTTAAGACTTTTTCACATATTTTCATACCTTGATAGTTCATTTTTCATCACCATATAGTACTCCATTATCTGGTTTTACCACAGTTTGTGTATTTACTACTTACTGAGGGAAATCTTGGTTGCTTTCAAGTTTTAACAATTATGAATAAAGCTGCTGTAAACATCTGTGTGCAGGCTTTTGTGTAGACCTAAGCTTTTATCTTCTCTGGGTGGATATGAAGGAAGGTAAAGGCTAGATTGTATGATAAGACTACATTTAGTTTTGTAAGAAACAGCCAAACGATTTCACATTCCCACAAGTAATGGGAGTTCTTGTTGCTCTGTGTCTTCCAGTGTTTGGTGTTGTCAGTGTGGTATTTAGAGAATGGAGTCATGGTCAGCTGATGCCAAAGCAGGAAGGGTGTGGTGGACGGTCTGGCGTAAAGCACCATGGCGGCCAGGAAACAGAACCGATGGACCGTCCTCCCTCTCTCTCTTTCTCTCTCTCTGGAGTTTTATAGTCACTGTCTCTGTCTCTCTCTCTCTCTCTCACTCGGGTTTGAACCCAGGAGTGTTGTACATTCCTACCCCTTTTTTAAAATTCTATTACATTGAGATGGGGTTAGCTAGGTCACTGAGTTGCCCTGGCTGGCCTCAAAATGGGATTTTGCTATCTCTCCTTCTCAAAATGTTGAGGTTAAGGGTTGTAATTTGTTTTGTTTTTGTTTTTGACTGGAGGTCTCACTATCTAGTTCAGGCTGGCCTTGAACCTGGAGTCCTCCCACGTCAGCCTCCTGTATCTGAGTGCTTAGATTATAGGTGTGTGCCACCATTATGACTTAGGCAGGCTTTAAATAGAAAAACATCATTGTCAGATTGATTTAATATAATGTAGTGGTGATATTCTGTAGGATCGTGGTTTTTAAAAAATTGCAGCAATGTAGGAATTCAAGCAAGGGCAGTAGAGAGCCTAATTCTGTGGATGTGTTTTACGTGTGTGGGTTTCGTGTATAGAAAGTACATGATAAAACCAAGAAAATATGGTTAACAGTAAGATGAAAGCCAGGAGTAGTCATGCATACTTGTAATCCCAGCACTTGGGAGGCTGAGGCAGGATTGCTGAGAACTTGGGCGACATAGTAAGTTCAGGGCCAGCTTGACCCTACATAGCAAGATCTTGTCTCAAAATAAAAGTAAGATGGAGAGAGAAGAATCATGCATGAAGCTAAGATTTCTGGATTTAAAGAGATGATGAGTAGCTTGCACATTATGAATATTTATTTTACTACCATAACAATAACTAAACATTTCTGCTGGTCAGAGGGCTTGATCAACATTACAGTATCAATAGCCAAGAAAAAAAATTTCCAGGAACTTTTATTCCAGGATCTATACTAGTATAAAGTTTATTAGCTAGCCATCACAGTAATTATAGTATAGACTTAGGTTGAATGGAGAGCTGAGTGATGAGCTCTTTGAAAGTACTGACTCTCCACACTTCCCTGAAGCATTTTTGCCCAGAGTCTGTCACCTGGTACCTGTACTAGGAAATACATGCTAGTAACCTTTGGAAAACAGTGGTGTTACCAAGTCAAAATTACTAACTGATGTTATTTCTTGTGCAGGTGGGGTTTTGTTCCTATACCTGTGTCCTGAGGAGTTTTACCTATTTTATCTTCTAGCAGATTGTTCTAACATTTAGACTTGTGATCCATTTTGATTTTGTTTTAGCACCTTGAGAGATGGGGATCTCGATTTAATCTTCTGTATGTGGGTAATTACTTTTCCCAACACCATTTAATAAAGAGAGTATCTTTTCCTCCAGTGTGTTTTGTTAAAGATCTAATAGCTGAATGTGCCTTGAGTTGTTTCTGTATCCTTTATTCTGTTCCATTGATCTACAGGTCTATCTTTTTTCCTGTAATACTGTGAGGAATGCTGTAAGTATTTTATTTGAGGTTGCATTAAATCTGTTTACTGGTTTTGGAGGTATCATCATATTGACAATATTGGTTCTGCCTGTCGAGAAATGGGATATCTTTCTTTCTTTCTTCTTTCCTTCCTTCCTTTTTTCCTGACAGACTTGCCTTGTATTCAGGGAGGCCTTGAGCTCACTGTGTAGCCCAGGCTTACCTTGAACTGCCTGAGCTCCTCCTGAGCATCCTGAGTGCTGGAATTACGTGTCCAGCTTGGCTTTCATTCTTTATAACACATTAAAAACAACAACAACAAAAACAAACACTGTGTCTTAAATTTGAGCCGTAAGGTCCCAGTAGATTTCTGTCCTTTGTATAAATGGTTTTGTTCATATACATTTAGAAAAAGTTTTCTGGGGCTTACGGCTAAGAATATGCTTCAATTGGCTCACTTTCCCCCCAAGTTTATTTGCAGCAATCAGATGCCCAGAAGTGTTTTATAGGTTGCTCGTATTAACCAGCTGCCTCTGGCACTGAGTATCAGTTATGAATTGTTTGACTCTTAAGTATTTTTTTTAACTCTTAGAATCAGTTCTTTTGATGTCTATATTGTCATCTTTGCTTAAATGCATTGAATGCGTTATACTAAACAATTTTGGGAATGTTAAAGGATGAACTTCCTAAAGACAAGGGGTCACAGGCTGGGGATATAGCTCCTTAGTAGAGCCCTTGCCTGGTTTATGCAAGGTTCTGGTTTTGATCCTCGGCACAAGGATAAAAAAAAAAAAAAAAAATTAAATTTCTTAACACCAAGAGGGGACAGTTGAAGTGGAGAGATTGATATAGGGGAATAGGATACACTGGGGTACGGGGGGATCAGAATCTTGCTGTGAAGTACAGGCTGGCCTTGAACTCACTAAATGTAGTCTAGGTTAGCCTTGAACTTCAGTCCTCTTGCCTCAGCCTTCTGAGTGCTGTTGGAGTGCTGGGATTATAGGCCTGTGCCACCACAGCTAGCGAGGGTACTTTTTTTTAAATCATGATAGAAATCTTATTTAGTGGGACCAGTGATCAAACTCACAGTCTTGCAGTTGTCAGACAAGTGCTTGTGCCACTGAGCTAAATCCCTGGCCCTAGAAATCTCATTTTAAATTCTGGTGATGGGTACATGACTCAGTGTTAAACTCAATACTTAAAAGGAGCGAATGGGAAGAAAAAGACAGACTGTCCCCCACCCTGCCCCATATTGGGGATTGAACCCTATGCTTTTGCACTATGCTACATCCCCACCTTTTTTTTTTTTTTTTTTTACTTTTTATTATTTTGAGAGAGGATCTTGCCGAGCTGCTAAATTGCCCAGGCTATGCATGAACTTGCCATCTTCCTGACTCATCCTCCCAGAATGCTGAGATTGTAGGTGTGTACTATCCTGTTTGACATCCCGTACTTAAAGAACAAGTGTAAGAAACAAAAAACACAGTTGTAAGAGTTTTTATTGTTTGAGTAATAACGCAGAAATCAATCATAGTCCCTATGCAATGATGTGGCAAGTTTATGTGTTGATCCTTTATCTTCTGAGCTCTTAAAATCTTCTTTTATGCTATTAGACTTTTGTTTTGATCACAAATGCAATTTAGGAGTGAATAATGAAATGTATTATCTTAAACCCTTCCACTACTCAATTTTCTTTCAATAAAGGGACAAATGTCCCTTAATTGCATATTAAGCCATAGTTGCTCAGCCTGAGGTGTTACTAAGAGGCTACAATTCAGTCTTCTAGAATCCTTGTAAACTTTAATTGTGGGCTACATGTAATTCTGTTAAAGGACCCCATGAAGACTATGTCCTTCAGGCATTAAAAGAATACCCTCTGGTCCCCTTCTGTAAGAAACAAGGATACTTCAGGCACTAGTCCTGTTATTGGTAGTGTGTCTTCAGTGCTGAGGTTGCTAACTGGTTTGGAGACAATTAGAAAGGATCTTCGGCAAACTGGAGACCAATGAAAAGTCACACAGGGCAGGTCTTCCTGAATAAATGGGTTTCATTCTCCTCTTGAGATTGACCCCAGCGTGGCCACTGGGCCATGTCCTGCTGCCAGGTGGCTTCTGTTTAAGACCTTACTTGTGTTGCTTGTTCTTTGTGTTTCTTGCTCCCTAATAACTGGAGTCTCTTACTAACTAGAGACTAACTTACTAACTAGAGACAGTTACTCAATCATGTTTATTAACTTTTTAAAATCATGTTTGTTGAATATAGAATCTGTTGTTTGCAGAATTTTTAGGCCTTTTTATGGAAAATAAACATTGAAATTAATTAGATTCAATCGTTAGCTGTTGAATATTATGCAAAGAATTACATGAGGCTGTGGGGGCACATAACTGTAATTCTAGCACACAGGAGGCTGAAGGAGGAGGATTGCTGTGAGTTCAAGGCCAGCATGGACTACATAGTGAGTTCAAGGCAAGCCTGTACTACAAAGTGAAACCCTGTCTCAAAAAAAAAAAATAAATAAATAAATAAAATAAAATAAAATATAAAACATGATCTGATCTTTTTTGGTTATATTTTATCCAATTTAAAAATTACCTTTTTATTGACATCCTTTGAAAATTTGTTACAGTTTTTTCTATCTTTTTATCTTTGAATAAAATGAATTTGAAAAAATGAAAGGAAAAAAACCTCCAAAATGCTCAGAAATAAATATAGAGAAAGGCAGTGTCTCTCTACATGACTCCAAATTCAAAAAAAAAAAAAAAAACACCTTTTCTTTTTTTAGCTGAGTATTTTGTAGCATGTGCCTATAATCCTAGCATTTAGAGACAAAGACAAGAGGGTCCCTGTGAGTTTAAGGCCATTCTAAATTGCATAGTGAGATTGGGCCACATACTATGTTCAAGACCATCCTAAACGACATGGTGAGACTCTTGTCCAAAACCAAACCAAAGCCAGGCATTACACAACTGTATGGTTGTGAGTTCAAGGCCAGCCTTAGCTACAGCTACATAATGAGTTCAAGTTCAGCCTGAATTGCACGTGAGACCTTGTCTCAAAAAACAAAAACCAAACCAAGTCAAACAAAATAAAGTCACCTTTTTTTCTGAATGGCTACAGACTTTGTTTAAAATGTTGTTTTATAGCTGGGGGTTTAGCTCAGTGACTAAATTGCCTGCTTGGTAAGCCCAAGGTCATGAGTTTGATCCCTGGGACAAAAAAAAAGTTGCTTTGCATATAATGGGCAATAAAAAGTTTGTAAAGTACTTTTTGTCAAAAGTAACTATAGATACTTATCTTTCTATTTGCATGTGTTTTACATTTTAGTTTCAGAAGTATTTCTAATTTGCTTGTATTTTGTTTATATTTTTTAGTGAAAATGTTCTCTTTGGAATGGGAAATCCTCTTCTTGACATCTGTGCGGTAGTGGACAAAAATTTCCTTGATAAGTGAGTATTAAATTCTTCAAATGTATGGTGTAAAACTTACATCTGAAAAATAAGTGACAAAAACTGTAGAAACTAATTTATCATTTTCAGCTGGGGAAAAACTCAGGAAATTTAAATCTCTTAGTAGCAAGTGCACTGTCATTATTTATTAACTGTCCTCAATTTTCCTTTGGCAAACTGATATATTTTATTTATTCCTGTTGCTTTTAACTTAAAATTTATTATTTTTATGTTTTAGAAGTGCTGGTGATTGAACTCAGGGCCTTGGGAAGCACTCAGTGATGGTTCCTGATTTATTATTGAAGGAGGAAGTATTATACAGATGGTTTGCCTAATGACTAACTTCCTAGAATTTTAAATTACTGTTAATGAACTGTATTCATAATGGGACCATAACACACTGGCACAGGAAGGAAAGATAAAGTTAGAAATGACAAGAAATATACCCAGGCTGTGGCACATACCTGCAATCCCAGCTATTCAGGAGGCCAAGACCAGAGGGCTGCAAACTTGAGACAGTTTGTGCAATTTAGTGATATACTGTTTCCAAAAACAAGCAAACAAACAAAACAACAAACAAACAAACTTAGCTGAAAAATCAGTTTATCTACTTATTTGAGATGATTTGGTATAATTAAGTACTAAAAAATTTAATAATGAGTGAAAAGATCTATCTTCACAGATCCCAAACTCTGAGCCCAGAAACAACTACTTTTTAACTGAAGTAAGATTTACATAATATGAAATCAATCATGTGGGCTAGGGGTTTAGTTCAGCAGCACAAGTCCTGTCTGGCAAGTGCGCGGTCATGAGTTTGATCCTTGGTCCCCCCGCCCCCGCAACTTAAAATCAATCATGTTAGCCGTTTTCAAGTACACAGTTCAGTGACTGCCAGTACCTTGTACACTTGTCATCATGCAAAAATGAAACCCCTGTTCACACAAATGGAATCAGATCATAATGTGACCTGTTTATATTGATTGAGTCCTCATAGCAAAAAGCTTTTATTGTTCACTTACATCGTAGGTCTTTATTCCTTTTTGTGGTGTAATAACATTCCCAGATTGTATGGCCAAGCTCCATCTGTTTCAATGGACCCTTGGGTACTTTCCGTTTTTGTCTAGCATAATGAATAGTGTTGCTTGTTATCATTCTTGAACAAACTTTTCTATGGATTCTTATTTCTTTTGGGTATATCCAAGGGAATGGAATTACTAGGTCATATACTCATTCTATTTTAATCTTTTGAGAAATCAAGAAAATTGTTTTCTACAGTAGCTATGTCATCCTACCCAGTAGTGGGATTATAAGTATGTGCTGCCGCAGCCAGCCCATTTTAAAATTATAGCTTTCTAGTAGATGTTACGTTGTTATGGGTTTTATTTATTTATTTATTTATTTTTGAGATAGGGTCTTGCTGTGTTGTTCAGGCTGGCCTTTGACTTATGATGTAGCCCAGACAGGCCTTGAACAGGCCAGACAGGCCCAGACAGGTGATTCCCTTGCCTCAACCTCTGAGGGCTGGGATTGCAGGCACCTACCACCATGCCTGACTTAATTTGCATTTTTCTGATGACTAAAAATACTTACATTCTTTTTACCACTTGTGACTATTTGTATATCGTTGGGGAAATGTCTGTTTTTCTTTTTCCATTTTGTTTGTTGGTTTTGTTTTTTTTGAAACAAGATCTCGCTTTGTAGGTTAGGCTAGCCTTGAACTCACTATGTAGCCCAAGTTGGCCTGGAACTCATGAAGATCTTCTTGACTCAGCCTCCACAGTGCTGGAATTATAGGCAGATGCCACCACACCCAGCTTCTTTGCCCATCTTAAAATTGGGTTGTTTATCGTTTTATAATTTATAGAAATCCCTTCCCAGACCTCCTTGTGGTCTGAGGAGTTAATACTTATAATTCCAAAGGAAAGTTATTGAAAATCTAATCTGTCACTTTCAGTGTGACCCATGCTAAGAATAAAGATGGTAAACTTGTAGAATAAAGATGACATACTTGTAGTTGTGAGGAGCCAAGGCGGTCCTAAGTCCAGTAAGAACAATGGCCCAGCCCATGGCCGAACCCAGGTTTTGTTAAACTTTACTGTAAAGAGGGAAGTGACTCAGGGATGAATGACTATGAGAATAGCGGTGTGAGTGCTGTCAGCTGGGGCAGGTAGGAGGCCTGAAATCACCTTTGCAGTATGGAGAGAGAGAGAGAGAGAGAGATGCAGAAAGAGTAACCTGCATATCACAGATCAGGGCAGTATCTTGTGTTTTGGAGTTGGTGCTTCAGTTTTGATATGTAATCCGTGCTCTGAGAAGTCATGGCCTCTTTTCCTGAGGCTCATTTTCAACCAGAGCTAGGCTTCCCGGGGCCTAGCTCACACCTATAACTTGGGAGCTGTAGGCGGGGCATCACTTACCTGTCATATTGCTTAAAGATTACACATTAGCACCTGGGTTAGACCCATTTGCATTGCCTAGAGCCAATTGAGGGGGTAAAGACAAATCTTAGCCAGCTCTGTACATAGCAGTACACAGACATAAGGCCAGGTTTAGCCAAAATGGAGACAACTGCTCTGCTTTCAAGGAGATCCTTCCTGGTGTCCTCCACATTGTTTAGTCATAAAAGTTACATTCTGGGGCTGAGGATTTAGCTCAGTGACACAAGCACCTGCCTGGCAAGCACATGTTTTCAAGTTTGATCCCTGATACAAAAAAAAAAAAAAAAAAAAAAAAAAAAAAAGTTGTATTCTGGACGCTAGACCCATACCAGATATATGAGTTATAAATATTTTTCCCATTCTGTGGATTGGGCTTTAGTTTCTTGATGGTGTTCCATGATACAAAAGTTTTACATTTTGGTGCTGTTCAATCTCCTACCCCTTCTGTCCTCTGTGTGTGTGTGTTCCCTGAGGCCTTTGCACTGAGCTATATCCCCATACCTTTAAAAAAATTTTTATTTATTTATTTTTTACTTTTCATTTTTGAGGCAGGGTCTCACCATGTTGCTAAATTGCGCAGGCTGACCTCAGATGGGATTATTCCTGCCTTGGTTTCTCACACCCATGGGCCAGTGTCCCCTTTTACTGTTGTTTATAAGAATCTGTTGTTAAGTGCAAGATCATGAAGATTCATGCCTGTATTTTCTTCTAAAAGCTTTATAGTTTTAGCTCTTGGACTTAGGACTTTGTTCCATTTTGAGTAAATTTCTGTGTAGGGCATAAAGTAAGTGTTGAAATGTGGAAGTTTTTGCATGTAGAAATCCAATTGTCTCAGCACTGTTTGTTGAAGAGATTATTCTTTTCCCCACTGAATGATTTGGGTACCCCACCTCTTAATCTTTGAGTAAGTAAATTGAAAGCACAATAAAATACCACTCCATACCTGTTAGTATGGCTAACAATATTTAAAAACTGAGCATGCTAAGTGTTGGCCAGGTTTGGAGGAACTGTTCTCTGTAGTGTAAAATAGTGCTCCCAGCTCGACAGTAAACATACACCTTCCATGTTCTCCAACCATTTCATTGTTAGGTATTTACTCAAGAGAAACAAAGGCATACATTACTACTTGTTCACAAGTGTTTATGGTCACTTGTTTTCAGTTGTTTGTAAGGTTTGTTTGTCTGTTTATTTTTTGAGTCAGGTTATGTAGTTCAGGGTGGCTTTGAAATCACTGTAGTCCAGGCTGGCCTTGAACTCACAGTGATCCTCCTGTCTCTCAGCCTCCTGAGGACTGGGGTTATAGGTATTCGCCACCGTGCCAGGCTGGTAACTTTGTTGGCAGTAACTGAGTTTATACCATGAAGGTCCATTTCTCATGAGGACCATCTGCCTTGCAGTCTCAAGTGAAAGAGCTGTCTGAGATCTGTTTCTCCAGCTGTTTTTTAGTTTGTCAATTTTAGTTGTAACCTATTGATTCCTTGTTAAGATAGTGAAGTATTTATTTCTCTTTCACCTATCACTATTTTATATTCTGTATCTTTTCCATTTGCTAGTATTACATTTTAAAAAAATCAGTAATCATTGTGAATGAAGTTGTGAATAATAATTATTTACAAAGTGTTTCATTTTTTGTGCCATGTCTTATGTTCATTGTTAGGTGCCTATTAACTGTTTCCTACTTCTGCATTCAGTAAGTCTGTTGGCTTTTTTCTCTCTGGTGACTGCCTTCTGTCCTTCGTCTTTGAACTCAAAACCCCACTGATGGTAGTATTAGGCTTCTACCGGCCCTAAAGACTGTTTCCTGCAACTTATGATTTCTCCTGCTCTAGATCTCTAGTTTCCTGACTGTCAGATCTTTGCTTTTGTTGGTTTGTTTGTTTGTTTTTGTTTTTGAGATTAGAGTCCCTTTGTAGTTCTGGCTGGTTTTAAAGATCCTCCTCCTCCACTGGCCTCCCAAGTGCTAGGATAACAGGTATGTACCTCCCTGCCTAACATCATACTTTTTTCCCCCTCAAGGGCTAGTAGCATCCTAAAAGAAAGAGTACAGGGCCAGGGATTTAGTTCAGCAGCATAAGCACTTGCCTAGCAATCGCGAGGTTGTGAGTTTGATCCTAAAAAAAAAAAAAAAGTACAGAAATACATGTATTAGAGGAGCTTGAGTCCTTTGTATGTCTGATAATCTTAAAATTTTTTCCTGTCACACCTTATTGATTAGTGTAACATTTTCCTTAAGAATTTTAAGGTCATTGTGCCATCATTTTCCTTCATCGGGTGGGGTGCCTCTCTTCCCCATGGATGTCATCAGTATTTTTCCTTGCTAGAGGCTTTTAGGATCTACTTTTTATTTTTTGTGTTAGTAAATTATTATTATGTCCCATTTTTTTAATGGTTGCAATTTTTTTCCTTGTCTGTAAACATTAGAAATTGTTTTGTTTGATTTTTGAAGATTTCTGTTTCTTACATTATCCTCCTGGTTTCCTCTTTTTGTACTGTTGTGGTCTTTCTCCTTTGTGATGGAAAATTGTCTTTATTGTTAGATGATCTTTGGCTATATATTAAGGGTAAGACATTGAAAAACTCATCTTCCCTGTCTAGGCATTGGGAAAAGCCTGAACAGATCTAAATTCTAACAGTTGTGGGAGGGTAGATAGGTTAGGGTGAGTACTTCGGTATTCTACACAGTTTTAAGATTTTGGAAAAAAAAAAAAAAAGATTTTGGTAACAAACCTGAATCTTATTTACTAATTTTAAAAAAGCTTTCATAATGTTACCTATTGCTGTGTCGCAAATTGCTGCAAAGCTTGGCTGTTTAAAACACACATTCCTTAATTACAGAGTTTTGGCGGGGGCGGTGCCAAGAGTTTTGGAAGTGGGGCATGGCTGCCTGGTTCAGCTCAGAGTCTGTGATAAGGCTGTGTCACTATGTTGGCCAGGACAGTAGTGAGTTGAAGGTTCAACTTGGCTAAAGGACTTGGTTTCAGACTTAGGACTTACTCATACTGTTGTTCAGCTTTGGTATCTTGACAGCTGTTGAACGAAAGACCCCATTTCCTCAGCGTGCCTCGCAGCCTCAGAGCCTCGTGAAGATGTGTCATTTTCGCAGTCGCCGGTGACCAGTGTGTATGCAGCCTTTTTCATAACCTAATCCTAGAAGCAAGGTGGCATCATTTTTGCCATATGCTACTGGTCCTGCAGACTAAATAGGTCCAATGGGAGAGAGTCCTAGATAAATCAGTAAACACCAGGAGGTACAGATCCTTAGGGTCCAGAGGGGAGACTGAGGAACAGCCCCCCAGAGGAGCCTGTGGTGGATTGACTAATAGTCAGCTTGTGACATCCAGCTGAACTGAGTCAGCAGGTGCTGGGTGGGGACCCCACCTGAGGATTGTTGCCAACAACATAAAAGCAGAATTGGAGGGGAAGATGGTGAGCGGTTGATTCTCCTTGGGCAGCTTGTCACAATGGCTTTTCTGATGTGAACTTGGCTGTTCTCATCCTTGGAGGAGCTTGGATCCTCACTGTCACTGAGGATGGCTGTGGTACTTATTTTAAGCATTGCTTCCTGGCTCTAATGTACAACCCTCAGCCTGCTGGCACAGCTCCTTTATCCCACTGGTGCAGACTTTCTAGCTTCCACCACTGACGTTTGGGCCTTCCCAGTGCAGATACTTGATACAGACTTCCATGAGACATTGTTGTGGGCTCTAGGCCTCCAGCTGGACTCGTGGAGGACATTGCCAGTGGACTCTAGGTCTTTAGCTAGATTCATGCAAGACATTGTAGTGGGATCCAGATCCTCAGCTGCATTATTTGGGTCTCTAGTGTGTGGACAGATCTTCCTCAATTCTTTTGCATTTGACTCTTTGGGCAAATATACAGTAATCCTATGAATTATATGTCCTGTATTAAATCCTTTCCCTTGTAAGCCCTAGAACAGAGCCCTCCTGACTGGTATTCGTACTGGTGAGTAGTCCCCTCCCCCGTTGTAGCTGAGCTGAACTATGTAGCCAACAGCAGATGGCAGAAATGATGAGATGTCATTTCAGAAATTAGACTTTGATTGCACGTGCTCTCTCATTTATACTTTTCTCTCTCTGCTTTCTTTTGGCTTGCCCGTTAGTCATGGTCAGTGGCTATGTCTTTTTGTTTTGTTTTTGTTATTTTTTTTTTGAGACAAAATCTTGCTACATAGCCCAGGCTGGCCTTAAACTACCAGTAATTCTCCTCCTGCCTCTACCTTTAGCATACTGGGATTATAGGTGTATGCCACTGGGCCAGGCAGCTGCTGTGTTTTGAGGACATTTGGGCAAGCGATTGAGAGGTCCAAGTGGCTAGAGATACAAAGATCTCTGATTTATGATCAGTCAAGAAGCCGGGTATGGTGACACACTTCTGTAATCCCATCACTTGGGAGGCTGAGGCGGGAGAATCGGGAGAATTGTTTGCAAGTTCAACACCAGCCTGTGCTACAAAGTGAGCCCAAGGCCAGCCTGAACTGCATAGTGAGACCCTGTCTCAAAAAGACAAAAAAGGGGCTGGGAATTTAGCTCAGTGTTCTAAGTGCCTACCTGGCAAGCATAAGGTCGTGAGTTCAATCTTTGATACTTAAAAAAAGTAACTCATGCCAGGAGGTTTAGCTCAGCAGCCTGAGTACCTGCTTTGCAAGCATGAGGCCATGAATTCAATCCCCAGCACCAAACAAAACCAAAACTCACTCTCAAAAAGACAAAAAAAAAAAAAAAAATCAGTCAAGAGCAAGGTAAGTAGCCTGGCATGGTGGCACTTGCCTGTAGTCCCAGCACTCTGGGAGACTGAAGCAGGATTTTTAAGCCCAACCTGGGCAACTCAGAGATTCAGCAAAATGCTGTAACAAAAAGGGAGGGAGGCTAGGAATGTCTAGGAATGTTGTTCACGGTTTCTTATATATTCCCTTTCTGAAAATCTGTGGAAGCTACCCCTCTCCCCTGTTTTGTGTCAGGGTCTCATTGTTTTGCTTGATCAAGTTAACCTCTTAACTTCTAAACTCAAGCTGTCCTCCTGCCTCAGCCTCATGAGTGGCTGGGATCCTAGATGTGTACTACCTTGCTCAGTTATCTGTGTCTATTAATCCTTACGTTACTGTTCTTTTTCTTTTTTTTGTTTTGGTACTGGGGATGGAACTCACAACCTTGCGCTTCCCAGGCAAGCACGTAGGCCACTGAGCTAAATCCCTGGCCTTACTGTTCTTTTCGATTCTATAGATGTTCACTATTTGTGTAACCTTATCATGTTTAACAAAGTATTGGAAGAGTATATTGTTTTTCTGCCAAATTTGAGTATGTGCGTGTGTGCATTTCATATATATATATAATAGCAGGAAGTATGTAACTGCAGATTTAAAAGTTAGAACTTGGAGTTAATTCGCTACTCATTTGACAACAGAGGAAACAGGCGTGGAGAAGTTAAATATTTCACTTACAATTATATAGTTAGCAGTGCATACTTAAGATGGAATCTCTGTCTCTTGACCCTTGCTTGTTTCTTCTGAAACATTTTGTATAAACATTGATTGACTGAGAGACTGGGATTGAACCCAGGGCCACTACACTCCTCAGCCCTTTTAAACCTCACCCCCCCCCCCCTTCCCTGCGCTGGGGAATGAACCTAGAGCATTCACACTAGGCTACATCCCCAGCTCTTTATTTATTTATTTTTTGAGATGAGGTCTTGCTAAGTCACTCTTTTTATTTTTAAATTTTGAGATAGCCCAAGTTCCCCAGGCTGGCTTCCAGCTTGAGATCTTCCTGCCTCAGTCTCCCGAGGACTGGGATTACAGGTATGCACCACCACTTGTGCTATGTGGTGATCTTATCATTTATCAGGCAAGCAAGTTTTTTTAGACAAGAATATTTATTAAAAAAATAAGATTTTAAAAAATAATAGTATTATTCATAATTTCCTTGGGGTTTATTGGCTGTCATTCTTTTCTACTTTTTAATGATCTCTGAATGACAGGAAGCATGACAGCCTTTTCTGTTTGTAGGTTTGTAATTATATCTATATCATGATCTTGGCAGTATTTATAAACATTGTAGAGAGAAATTAGGAAAGATTTCTTGAGAGTTTTGGTACATTTTCTTTTGGGGGAGGGCAGTAGTAGGGATTAAACCCTGGGGCTTTCGCACTGAGCTATATATACTCAGACTATTTTATTTTATTTTATTTTATTTTATTTTTATTTATTTATTTATTTATTTTGTCTTTTTGAGACAGGGTCTTCCTGTGCAGTTCAGGCTGACCTTGAGCTCACTTTGTAGCCCAGGCTAGTCTTGAACTCACACCTATCCTCCTGCCTCAGCCTCCCAAGTAGTGGGATTACAGGTGTGAGTCACCATGCCTGGCAACTCAGACCATTTTAAAAGAATTTTATTGAGATAGTGTCTCGTTAGGTTGCTAAGGAGTTGCCCAGTGTCTTAGTCACTTTCCTGTTGTTAGGCATAGTACCGACACCCAGAACTTAGAGAGAAGAGGTTCAGAGGGCTCAGTTTCAGCCCATGGTTAGCTGGCTCCAGGGCAGAAGCAGCATTGCTGAGGGGCCTGGCTGATGAAGAACTGCTTAATGGGATCATGGCAGCAGAGAGCGAAGAGAGGGGCCAGGCAGGGAGATTGCCACCCTCCCCTCCCTTTAGCATTTTGAGCTATGGATTCTGATGGACGTTCTAGATTTAACCCATAACACCCAGGTGAGGTTTAAACTTGGTATCTTCCTGGCTCAGCCTCTCAGTGTGCTGGGGTTCGGGTATGTGGCACCACACCTGGGTTCACCAAATCATTTTGACATGTATTTCAAAGTTGCTAAGTTCCCTGCCATCGACCTGTTTCTAGAATAGAGCAAGCATTGTTAGAATTCCATGAACTATTCACATACTTGGTATATAAAAATACGTATCTATATTATATATCTAGTATACTAATATACTAATACCTTACTGTTTATTTGAGGATTGTAAAGCTAATGTTCTTTATCTAACTGAAAGAAAAGCAGAATTAAGTTAGTCACTTCTGATGCATCCAATTTGGCAAAATATAAGAACTGAAAATGAGTAGGAACATTTGTGGTAGGAAGTCAGCTATTGGAAAGAATCTTTTCTAGCATACTGAAGAGACACAGTGGGTGTGCAGGGAGTAGGAAATATGGCACATAGAAATACTTCCAGAATGACCGTGAGTGAGTGAGGAGGTGCTGTATGTAATAACGGGATGGGATAGGGAGGGAAGTAAATGTGCAAGACAGGCTTGTCTTGATTATACCGAGTCTACATAAATATGGCAGCAAGAGTGTGATTGCTTCGGTCCAGTTGCTGAGGTTCATTCGCTCCCTGCTGATCCCAGCAGAGGAGGCTGTTTATTTTGCTGAAAAGGAACGATGTCAGTTCTGAGGAGATGGAGGGACCCACTTGCCTCGAATCACTGTCTCCCCCTTTGCAGGTGTTACTAGAAGAGAGGTCCTGTGGGGCTTCTTTCCAAGTTCTTGGCGTCCCAAAGAAAGAATTGGAAAGGCACAGGAAAGGCAGTAAGGCTGTGCATTTTTTAAAGCAGGGAGAGGTTCGCTCTATAGGGTGAGCTATACGAAAGGGAGTTTTCTTGTGTCCAAAATTCCTGGGTTGGGTTCCCTGTTTGTGTGTATAAAGCTTTGGGACATTTGTGACAGCCAACACTGACTTGACCTCCCTCATGCCAGGCACAGAAAGTTGCTGTCGTGGGGTGTAGTTTCAACTCTTGTCATTGGTGTTGCTCCATCAGATCAGATCTGTTCCTGTAACCCAAAGTGACCGTGGGAGAGAATGCTGCAGAGAAAGGGCTCCTCCGGAAGGCCAGATGGAGTTAGTCAGTCTTTCAGGTGAGAGCAGAGACTGTAGACTTCTAGGTGCCATCCCCAGGTACACGCCAACAGTGGACAAACAGTGGACAAATGCGTTGGTTATGACTTCCCCTGCATGTCTTAGCATACCTTGGTACTCTAACCTTAGGGCCTTGACTTAAAATATGGATTATAAAATGATAAAATGTAAAAAAAATTTTCCAGTATGGAAACTGAAGCCAGGTCCCTTTGTTCTGAGCTACGGCGCCAGCCCTTTTTTATTTTGAGACAAGGTCTTGCTAAATTGCCTTGACTGGGCTCAAACTTTGATCTTCCTGCTTCACCCTTGCAGTGCTGGGGTTATAGCCACCATGCTCAGCTTAGATGTACGTATTTTATGGTAGTGATAATGGCTGTGTTTGTTAGTTTCCAACGTTATAAAGTTTTTTTTGGGAAGAAATTCAAACCATCCAGAAGTGACTAACTGGGAATGAAATCTGGGGTGAGTTAGTATCTTTGCGGCAGTACTAGCCACTAAAACATTTACGATAATGGAAATGTGGTGTCCAACACAGTAACCACTATTCATACTCGATTTTGACCATTTAAGGCATAACTAGTGCAACTGATGAACAAAAGTTAACATTATATTTCATTTAAATTAATTTAGTTTTAAATAGTAGTGTATAATTAGTGGTTATGATAGTAAACCACTAGGTTTAGGTTTTATTGAAACACTCCAAAGATGCACATTTTTGCTTTGCCTTGCTTTGAGACAGGGTCTCCCTGTGTAGTTCAGGATGGCCTTGAACTCACTGTGGAGCCCATGCTGGCCTCAAATTTGTGGTAATCCTGCCTCAGCCTCTCCAGTGCTGGGATTATAAGTGTGTGCTACCACACCCAGCTGGTCAGGTTTATTCCAGTGTTACTATGTATAATCTGGAAAGGCATATCTTGAATGCCATAGCTTTGAATGCTGAAATCTTAAGAGATCAAATTGCTAAAAAGTTTAAAATCCCAAAATCATAATTCTTAAAGTTTCAGATCCTAGAAAGCTGAAATCTTGAAAACTTCAAATTCCATGGAAAAAGGGGCTGGATAAGAGAGTAAAAAGCCAAGCTATGGGGAAAGGATTACTGTATTTTTGGCTGTATGAAGGATAGTTGTATGATGTTAGATTGAATAAATACAGTACTTAGAAACCTGACATAACATTATTTTTAGTGCATCTCCGAGGGTGGTTACCAGAGGAAATTATTATGTGAGTCTTACTTTGCAGTCCATGGGCTTCACAACGAGCCGTGTGTGTGTGTGTGTGTGGGGGGGGGGCATCTGACAAAGTCACTAAGTTGCCCAGGCTGGGTTGAATTTGTGAGCTTCCTTTCTCAGCTTCCCAGAGTACTGAATTACATTTGTGCATCACTGTGCCAGCTAATAAGAGTCTCGAATGGACGAGGTGGGGGACATTTGCAGTTAGTTATGTTCAGCACCACCTGATCAACCCCAGACCTGGAAATACAGAAGGTGAATTGGTCTCTGAGACCTGAGACCAGTTTTCTTTGTTGCTTTGGTCATTACCACTTCCGGCTTACAGGCCTTTGGACTGCAGTGGACTCCATGGGTCCTACGGCTTTGGTCTTGGACTGAGAATTGCACCATCCGCTTCTTTGCTTCTCAGGGCTTTGGCCCTGGACTGAGCCATGCTGTGGGCATCCATTCTATTATGGTCTGTCAAGGGTCTTCTCAGCTAACATAACTGCATCAGTCTCCTCTGCCAATCTGTACACACACCCTGTTGGTTCAGTCTCTGGAGAGCCCTGACTAATACAGATTTGGTATTAGAGAAGCTCATATCATTTCTTATTACTGTATTCCTGATAACCCAATGAAAGAGATAGATGAAACTGTTCACTTATAAGGCGGCTGTGGCAAAATTTTTGAGGCTGCTGAAAAGCTTAATTTCGGTGTTACAGATGCAGTATAGTAAATGTTTTGAAGGTTATAAAAGTGAAAATGCAGGCAAAAAAAGATACAGGAAATGTCCTATGGCAGATCATTCAGTCACGTCCTGCTTCTGCCCCTTCACACAGTGCTGTGTTTACCTTTAAATATAACAACCACCTTCTTCGTGGTGATTGTTATGGTTTGTATCTAGAATGTGTGTTTGATTCATGGTGCAATGCTGAGATTAAGGGTGGTGATTGCTGGGTCAGTCCACTGATTGGGTTGGAATTGCCCCAATCCTGGTAGACTGGACACAGTATAAGGGACAGAAAGAAGCTTGTCTCTCTTTTCTGGCCTTGCTTTTGCTGTCTTCCCACCACAAACTGTTTCTACTCTAGGATACCCTCTGCCAAGCCACTCTGCCTTGGAGCCAGCTGATTATGGACTGAAACTGGTATAAATCGGGAGCTTTTCCCCTTTAACTTTGAGTGTAGGATATTTTGTCTCAACAAGGAGACAAAAATAACTTAAGACAGTGGTGCCGTCCTGTTACTTGGGAGGCTGAGGGTGGAATATCACTTGAATCTGTGAGTTCAAGACTGACCTGGGCAACAAAGAGAGATCCTGATCTCAAAATCAAAACAAAACAATCCCGATTAGAGAGAAAATAAGTTGAAGTGGTCAGCAATCTTCTGAGCAAGGACACTTGATCAGTTTCCTCTGGTGTTGCGAAACACATTAGATTAGACCAGAACTGTGCTCAGTTAGGGTTTTGACTGTTGAAGACAATAGGCTTCTTATTTACTGTGAAATCTAACAGAAAAATTATTGCATGCTTCACTCTGTCTGTCTGTCTGTCTGTCTGTCTGTCTGTCTGCCTGCCTGCCTGCCTGTCTTTTTGAGACAGGGTCTTGCTGTGTAGTTTAGGCTGGCCTTGAGCTCACTTTGTATAGCCCAGGCTGGTCTTGAACTTTCAACAGTTCTCCTGCCTCAGCATCTCAAGTGCTGGGATTATAGGTGTGTGCCACCACATCAAGCTGCGTGCTTGGCTTTCTTTAATGGATTGCACTTTCAAAACTATCTCCCCTGTTTCTTACCACATATATACAATTTATGTCCTTATTGGAACTGAAAACTGTAGAACTTATCTGCTTGCTTGTGCATAATAACTGGAAAAAGCAAAAACACCTTAATAAACACTTGAAGATTTGGTGAATTTTGCAGAAGAAAATGGATTTTAATTGAATCAGTAAACCATGACATAAATGTGACTGTTCACATTTCAAGGCTTCTAAAAGTGAAAAGCTATTATCAATAAAATTTGTATTTTTCACTTAGCACCACGTATTTTGTGGGAAATTAGTGAATTTGGTACTAGGACAATGGAACCTGGTTTAAAAATGTTATTTGCCTGCTTGGCATTCTGCCCAACTGACTCAATTCCAGGAGCTCTTAATGAATTAAAATTGCATTTACCTGAAGCCAGCAAAGTTACTGACTAGTTCAAAAATAATTATGGACAGTGTAGGGTAGAAAGAAATACTATAGTGTTGCTGTTTGATCATCAGTATTGTTTCCTCTAAATTTGTAGTCCTATGTAGCAGTACACACAGAGTGGATTTCCATGTACCTAAGCATGCAGAAAACATCATACAGAAGATGGTGACTATTTAATACAGAATGTTTATACTACTATATATTGAATCATAGAGAAATTTTAAAAATACCAGCACCATGCAGAAAATGAACATGAATATTTTCTCTGGGTAGAGCCATGCCTTAAGAGGAAAATAAAAACAAAAATACCCACAAAAAACAACAATTACTCATCTCCATGTAAAACCTTGCTATATAGTTAATGATTATGAAAGTCAGCCAACCCTTAAGCAATTACAGCAATTGCCTGTAATCTATGCCTGTATTTTTTCATTTTCTTTATAGTCTCCCTCCAATATTTTATTATTTTCCTTTTTTAGAAATAATATGAAATATTTATTTGATATATTAAACAAAAATATAGAGGTATGCTGAGCTTGGTAGTGGGTGCCAGTAATCCTTGCTGCCTGAGAGGCTGTGATAAGAGGATCACAAGTTTGAAGCTAGCCTGAGGGACTTAGTGAGACCCTTTCTCAGAATAAAAAGGGCTGAGGGTGTAGCTCAGTGGTAGCCCACCCCTGTGGTGCTGGGTTTTATACCCAGTACAACAGCAGAAGCCGTAGTAGCAGTAGCAGTAGCAGCTGCAGCAACAGCAACAGCAGCAGTAACAAAAACAACAAAGAAGCAACAACAAAATCATAGCTAAGTAATCCAGCTGTACAGCAGCATTGTAAAGAAAACCATCCCTGTACCTCCATCTAAGATTTAAATGTAACCGTTGTTAGTGTAAAACACAGCAAGACCTCTCTTACCTTGCCAGGAACTTCTAGTCCTACCCAAGTGCTTTTGAATTACTGTACTGATAGTTGTATTTTTATTGAATTTTTTTTTTAAATCAAGCATTTGAGAAAACAAAGATATCTCCGGAACAATATATCCAACTCAAACTTCATTATTTTTAAATGAGTTGTATTTGCCTCCCATTAGTAAGCTTTGATTTCACTCAAATTAGAGCAATAAATCTTCCATATTTAAGGATCTTTCTCAGTAATTCAAAGGAAAAACCCAAAATGATTAATTAAAAATATAGGAATCCATCCTTTAAATTTGTTTTAAATATTCATAAGGTTTAAAAAGCCTTTCAAGTTTGTAATTCTCGTAAAAACGTTACCTGACTGTGTACCTTACTGCAAACCACTGCCTGAGCTGCACTCAGGAGACAGCAGGTTGGGATTTGAAGCACCTCAGCCCTCTTGATTGGACATTCAGAGGTACATTGGTTTGTGTTGTTGTAACATTACATTGTGTGACATAGGTTGTATTTCCTTTAGCAAAGTTTTGTTTACTCCAACTTTTTTTTTTGGTCCTGGGGATCAAACTCACAACCCTGCGCTTACCAAACAAGCACTTGAGCCGCTGAGCTAAATCCTTGGCCCATAGCAAGGATTTGTTGAAAGGGCATTGTGCTTGGCCTCCAAATTTGGCTGACAGTTTATTAAAAAGTTTATTAAAAAAGTTTAATAACCTTTGAGTTTTGCTGATATTTTAAACTTTTTCATTGAGATCGTACTTATCTCCTGGAAGGATGTCATAACTTTGGATTCTGCTTGGCTGCAGGAAGTTCTGGAGTACTAAGAATTTGTGTCACAACTCAGGCTTTCCTTTCTTTCAGGCATGCTGCCGCCCATTCCAGGCATTCCTTTAGGAAGATTGCTGGGCATTCCCAGGAAAGCCACATGGCAAAGAGCCAGACCGAGCTCCTAATTATCCTCTGGTTTCTCCCCTCTGTGCTCTTATCTTCTCAAACCTTCTTAAACCTTTCTTCAGTATCTCATACTTTCTCTCAGTTTTCTGGGCTCTTGGTTGAATGATGTTTCAAAGCACTGTTATAGTGATGGCAAACCTGTGGCACGCATGCTCTAGCATGCTGTTTGTATCATTGAAAGCTCTAAAAAGGTTCGCCATCACTGCTCCAGCATACTCATTATAATCCATTTTACAGGCAAGCGGAAGATCCTGGCCTGCTTCTTCCCAGTGGCCCAGAAAATGCCTTTCTTTGCTACTTGAAAGACTGAGCTGAACCTGGATTGATTTCTGTGGCTCTGTGATAGTCTCAGGATGGCAGCATTTGGCTTCTGTAATTTGATGAAGACACTGAGTCTCTTGCCATACCGAATGGTCAAGTGAGGATTCAGGTTGATGGCATCTGTGTACAGGTCACCTTCCTTTAGGGCTTCAGCGGTAACCACTTTCTTATCATTTGCCCGACTGTCATCTCCTTTATCTCTTATCCTCATCTTTTTCCTGTCTGGTTCAGTCACAATCTCATTGTCAGTTTCTAGACAACTTTCCTTGGTAATCATCAGCATTTCTCTGCGATCTTATTGGTTGCTTTTCCTTTGTTAATATTTTCTTCTAATTTAGCTTTGTGAGTAGAAATGGTACTTTCTTTATCTTCCATGCTCTCTGATATTCCTGAGGCCACAGAATGAAAAGAGCTAGGTGTGGTGAGGCTGAGGCAGGAGGATCATGGGGAGCTCAAGACCAGCCTGAACTGCATAGCAAGACCCTGTCTCAAGAAGACCAAAAAAAATCTTGCTTACACATTTTCCCGACAGCCCTAAATTCTTCACTCCGAGGCTCTTGGGAATGTGGCTTGAGTCTATGGTCCAGGGAGGAATTTGAGGCTGAGGGGATTGCAGTTCATGTCCAGACTTGGGCGCTGCCTCAGCATAACCTCAGAGACCCCTTCCCTAATGTTTTAAGTTGTCAGCATTATTTTTTATAAATAATTGTGCTGCATATTTCATAATATTATTTCTAGTACTGGAGAAATAAAGAATGTAAAAACTTTTACATTTATAATTGATTTTATTGGTTTTTGCAAATTTGACCCGGACAAAGTGTCTTAGCAGTTTTGACTTTGTATGCATTGTGCTTTTATGTAAAAACAGTGGAACTTCCTCAGTAAAGGAAGTAAGATTCATTTAGTACATCTACTTTTGTGAAAGTCAAAATTTCTCTTTTTGCAGGGGTGGGAGGGTCTTGCTGTTTAGTGTAGGCTAACCTTGAATTGGTGGTGATCCTCTTGCCTCAGCCTCCCGAGTGCCAGGATTACAGGCATGTGTCACCATGCCTGGCACCTAAGCTAAAATTTCTTGAGAGCCCACCTCTTTAGGCAAATGCACATATGGTGGTGACCCACTGAGAGTTCTCATTCCCTGCTTGTTTCCAAGTGCCCCATCTCCTCTTCCTTCCTGAGGTTTTTGATCTGGAAAGAATTAGGGTGCCTTTTAGGGTATTTCAAATGACCAAAGTTATAAAGCTGGGTGCACACAATTACCAACCACAGCAACAGGCATTTATACATTTTGCAAAAGGGTGGGAGAGTAATTAATCTAGCAGAAGAAATCTCAAGTCAGTTTAATGTTGAGGCTGTGGCATGCTTGCTACTTACTGGGGGCTTTTAGCCAGATCTGTGTTGAGAATCAAGAGCAAAGAGCCCAGGAGGATGATTTAAAATATGAGTTTGGCCAGAAAGGTAATTCAGTTAAGTTATGGACTGCAAAGGCAGAGCAGAGGAAATTTTGATTGCTGGAAAGCAACAGGAGAATGGAAAAGATGGCCTGAGAGTATCACAAGAAGCAGAAGGAGTTTACCCTTTGCAGCCTCAAAATTGCAAAAGTGAAAGACTACTTTGAGAAGAGGGTCCTACAGCAACATGTTATAGAAGTTGTTCCTCGGTATTTGATTCATAGACACTGGACTATGACAGCTAAGAAAGAAGAAAGCCTGGCTGCTGCTCCAGCTCGAAGCAGACCTTGGCACCATGCATGTGGTGCTCCTTTTATGTGCATGAGAATGTAAGAATGTTGGGGTCAGGAAAGCTTCTGCTCAGACTCTAGAAGAAAACCTGGGAGGCCAGGCAGTGTGTCCCTGAGAGAGCACTGTGTGGAGCTGTGAGTGTGAAGCCAAAGGTGCAGTAGAGACCCCAGAGGTTTGGAGAAGCCAGGTTGGTTGTTGTCTGAGGAAAACTGGAAGGAGGGAGCAAAGCAGGCCCAAAAAGGAGCTTTGGGAGGTACATCCACTAGCAATACCATTTGGGCAGAGCCACCCAAGTCCTTCGGAGCTCAGAACTTGCCACTGATTGCCAGAGATGCTGAAAGTAGAAAGGTGGGATTTAATTTTACCCTGCTGGATGTTGGTCTTGCTTTGATCCCATTCTTTTGCATCTCCATTTGTAACATCTGGAAAGAAAATATCTTATTTTGTACTATTGAATGTTGTAAATATTTAGCTTTCTTTTCATTTGTACAGGGGCTTGCAGCTAAGAGTTTTCCTTAAATCTCAGAGAAGATTTTGAACTTGGACTTTTCAGCAATGCTGAAACTGTTAGGATTTGGGAAACTCTTAGAGATGGACTAAATGCTTTTTTGCATAAAGAGATGGTATAAAACAGAACTCCCAGCCTGCTAGATGTCTGAAATGCTGAGTTGATGTTCTCTAAAATTGAGGAACAAATTCTTGGAACAACAAAAGCTAAGAGTGGGAAGAATTTATTGAAAGAGGGAGAACTTTTGTCTAAGAGAGACAGAAGGGAGTCCAGAAAGTGGTTTGCCCGCTGGTCCTGCTTCTCGAGCGTGTTTTATTGTGCAAAGCTAGAAGAAGAGGTGACTTGAAGGTGGGAAAAATCTAATCAGCTAATAAGAGGAGATAACATTGATCAAATTGGGGAAGCAAGTTGCATAGCAAGGGCACATGGGGTGGACAAGGACTTTCTTGGAAGCGGTGAGTTAGATTTTGGACCTCCACTCAAGGTTGTTGATGCCCATGTGGAATATCAGTCAGTGTGTTCATCCCTAGGGGAAGTATTGCATATCCCCATTTCTCGTTGTCCAGAGGCCTGAGCTTCAAGAGTGTGGCTCTACCCTCAGTTGTCTTTTGTACTGACTTCTGGAGGGCTCAGCTTTGTCTGACTGCCTATAATATTTCTAAATAACTTAGCTATCTACAATAGAGCTATACATGAGTCTTTGGGTGCCAGGGGCAGAGTGTTAGGGTTTTTTAGATGTCTGCATAAAATCTCATGTGGTCAGAGGTGGCTGATCTAGAGTGTGTGCTGCTGGAATTGTTTCATGGTACAGTGATAGACTCAAGGGCACTAGGATTAAGGGTGTGCATGCAACCTGCCAAAGCAGACTGGATAAGATGAAGGGGGCAGAAAGATGCTGTATGGTCCTTGTTTCTTTGCTGCCTTCTGCCTGCCCTGGAATGTTCTCCTCTGCCTTGGATCCAGCCTATTATGAAGTGAAACCTCTACACACTGAGAGCTAAATAAGCCTTTTCTCCTATCGCTTGTGGATGTTAGTATTTTGTTTCAGCAAAGAAAGAAAAGTGACTAAGACAGTGTTTGTACTTGCAAAAGTATGTATGTTATTATTGTCTATTTTACAATGTAAAGTGACCTATGAAGTATTCTGTTATGTTTTTGTTTCTTAAACGAATCCCTAAGATGCTTTTGAAGACAATGTTTTACATAATTTTCGGAATGGTAAGAATTTTCTACTTTGTTTTATTAGAAATGGCATTAAATTTTGAATATTTCCTTTTACTTGCCTATGTTTGATTTACCCTAAAAGATTGGGGAAAATTTATGTTGCCTTTTTTGTTTATTCAAATTTTTTCTTTCAGCATTCTAAATTCTTAGAATCTAGAATTAACTGGTGGCACATGTCTGTAATCTTACCATTCTGGGAGACTGAGGCAGGAGATTTGCAAAATAAAAGATAAAAAAATGGGCTCAGGGTGTAGCTCAGTGTTAAGTCCCTGGGCTCAATTGTGAGTAACACACACACACACACAGAACAAAACAAAGCAAAACAAAACAAACTAACATTAGACTTTGTATCTTTATTTCTTTCTTTTTTTTTTTTTTTGTATTTTTCATTTTTATCGGTTCCGGGGATCGAACTCACGACCACCTGCTAGCAAGGCAGGTGCTTATGCCGCTGAGCTAAATCCCCAGCCCCTTTATCTTTATTTCATATATTGAGTGATTGAGCCTGATTTGCTTTGGTGCTTGCTCAAAAAAAAAAAAATCACTTATATTAAGGATACTAAATAAATACTCATTTTATGAAGCTTTTTTTTTTGTCTTTTTGAGACAGGGTTTCACTATGCAGTTCAGGCTGGCCTTGAGCTCACTTTATAGCTTCGGGTGGTGTCAAACTTGCATTGGTTCTCCTGAATCAGCCTCCTGAGTGCTGGAATTACAGGCATGTGCCACCAAGCCTGGCAAAGTCTTCATTTTTTCCCAAATAGATGATGTTGTTCTCATAGATTCCTTGTTGTTGAGACCTGACTTTGAATATTGAAGGAAATAATGCTTCTAAAGCTTCCTTAAACATGCATTCCTTTTTAACAGTTCATTTCAGCTCAACTTAAATGTTTTGAAACACATACTTTATAGTCAGCATTTTGCTATATACTGTGAATACAAAATATTTTGCCATATATAGTCAATGTATGTATGTATGTTTGTGGGTTTTTTTTTTTCTTTAGTCTTTGTGAAACAGGGTCTCACTATACAGTTCAAACTGGCCTTGGGCTCACTTTGTAGCCTAGGCTGGTCTCGAATTTGCAACTCCTGCCTCAGCCTCCCAAGTGCTGGGATTACAGGAGTGTGCCACTATGCCCAGTTTCTACAGATGTAGAAAAAAATCACTTTGTATAATGTTGATAGCAGCATTGTACAATAGTGGTTTAGAGTGGGCTGTGGAGCTCCTGTGGCTGTGTGATGTTGGTTATCTTGTTTACTATATGGAAGCTCAATTTCTTTGACTAGAATTAGAAATACACTAGAGTTGTCCTGAGGATTGAATGAGATAATCTGTACTTGCCATATGTTAGCTGATATTATTGGTTACTGAGGGGCTTGAATTATCTCATGTCACTTTGAGGGGCAGTGGAGAACATTTGAGGGGTTCATCAGGGACTCACATGGTCTAGTTCGCATTTTAGAATTATACTGTGTCTGCAGCAAATCAGTAGTTTTGAGGAGTTAGATTAGGCAAGGCTTTAGATTTTTTTTTTTTTTTTTGGTCTTTTTTTGAGACAGGACTATGCAGTTCAGGCTGGCCTTGAGCTCACTTTGTAGTCCAGGCTGGTCTAAATGATCCTCCTGCCTCAGCCTCCCAAGTGCTGGGATTACAGGCGTGAGCCACCACGTCCGGCTTCAAGGCTTTAGATCTTTGAGAGATGGTGATCAGATTATTGTAATCAGAGAATGAGTATGATTGAGAAGTAGGATTTAGTTCAGTGGCACAAGTGCCTCCCTGGCATGTGCAAGATCGTGAGTTTGATCCCCAGTACCAAAAGAAAAAAAATTAACATGAAAACAGCAGAGCTTGATGGCTTTGATAGGAAAGACAAGAGTCAGGGATGACATTCCAGATTTGGGTGACTGAGTAGATGGTGGTAATGACACCTGGGTTTGTGAGTATTGGTAGGGAGAAGTCGTAGAGTGGATAGAGACACTGAATTCCGTTTGGTTCATAGTTGAGATGATTATGCAGTAGGTAGACGGTCATATTCAGGTCAGTGCCATGTGCAGCTGTAAGGCCGTGGAGATCACTGGGGCCTCCCATGAATGAACAAAGGCTGGGATATGGTTTTTCCCAGGCAGCCGCTCCGTTATTCACCAAAAGGAGCCCTCGCCAATAATTCCTCAACCCTGAAGGGTCCCCATTTAGTTACTCTAACAAATTTCTGATGTATTAGGAGAAAACCCAGGTGAGAGCATGCTTTTTAAAACTATAAGCCAAATTAAACTACAAACAAAATGATCCAAAAATGTAGAAGAAAAAAATAGTTGAACTCATAAAAATCGGACAAACAATACACAGATAATCTTCTTACAAAATCACAGTGTACTCAAATATACTTTTGGCTAAATTGAATTTTAGTGACTTTTTTATAATTTCAGAAGTTCTAGTCAGAATTTTTTGTTAGTCAATTAGCAGATATGTCTTACAAGAAGAATTTGAAAGGAACAAAATCTTTCATCTATAATTAATGCATTTTTTTGCATTTTACTTTGTCTTAGGAATACTGACAATTTTCATGTCCTTTTCTTTTATGTAGCTTCCAGCCCAATTATCTCCATACTCTCTTGTCACCTAGTCAGACCTTTGATTCCATTTTTGGTTATCATCTCCTGGTCATCCTGGGTCCATTGCTTTAACTGGCCCCAGGTTGGATGTAGCTGCATCCTTGTCTGTCAGCTGTGATGTGGCCCCCAGCACATCATTGCCACAGGACTGAGCATCACTTCTTGAAAGGAGGAACCAACTCATTCAGATCCAAGTCCATGATATAGCTGGCCAGCATGCTCTGGCACGCAGATAGCCTCGGCCCCATAAGAGTATCGGGCTGGATCCCGTCCATTGTCCAGTATGAAAGTCTTTCCCATGGACACTTCCTAGCTCATTTTCCTTTATCTGATTGAATTGTCTTTCTGCTGCTGCAGTCTCATCCCTAGTATGATTTTAAAAGTTAATAGTATATAATGCCAAGTGACCCCTATTATGAGGTGTGAAATTTGTAGGGAAAGACGCCACCCTGTGGTGGATTGATAACTTAGTGGTCAACTGGTAATAAATGCCAGCTGAACTGAGTCAGCAGGTGCTGAGCGTGGATGGCCCATCTGAGGATTGTTGCCAGCATAAAAGGGAGAACTGGAAAGGAGGAAGTGGCGTTGTTGGTTCTCTTGTGACGTTGGTTCTCCTGGAGGAGCTTATTTGGCTTCTTTCCTGCTATGAATTTGGCTGTTTTCATCATCAGAGGAGCTTGGGACCTTGTTGTTGCTGAAGATGTCTGTGTTCATTTTGGAGGAGCTCTGGTCCTTACCACTTCCTGACCCTGGAGGGGAAGCTGGTGTGCTGTTCAGTCTCCAGGAGAAGCTTGTCATGCTGGCTTCCTGATGTGAACTTGGCTGTTCTCATTGTCAGAGAACTCAGGACCTTGTTGTCAGTGAGGATGGCTGTGGTACTTTTCAGGAAGCACTGATCCATTGAGTGTCATTTCCTGGCTCAGCCTACTGACACAGATCCTTCATTCTACTGGCACAGACTTTGTAGCTTCCACTGCAGACCTTTGGACCTTCCCAGCACACATCTATGAAACAACTTGCATGAGATATTATCTTGGGCTCTAGGCCTCCAGTTAGACTTATGGGGGCATTATCATAGGCTCTAGGTCTTCAGCTAGACTCATTCAGGACGTTGCCATGGAATCCAGGCCCTCAGCTCGATTCTTTAGGTTTTAATATGTGGACAGATTTCCTGCACTTTTTTTTTTTTTTTGTATTTGACTGTTTGGGAGACCATTATAAAATAATTCTATAATGTGTGTGCTTGTATATAATTGTTTTCCTTGCAAACCCCAAGTACAACACCCTGGGTGTTTTTTTTTTTTTTTTTTTTTTTTTTTTTGATCTTATCTTTTTGAGTCAGGGTCTCACTATGCAGTTCAGGCTGGCCTTGAGCTCACTTTGTAGCCAGGTCTGGTCTCAATCTCACAGTGATCCTCCTGCCTCAGCCTCCTAAGTGCTGGGATACAGGCATGTGTCACCACACCTGGCCTTGCCCCCCTGCCACCAACTTTTCTGTAATTGAATTTTGAGCATAGGATGAGCATGCTCAACAATTCCTTGACCTTGAGGTTCCTGTGATAAGGAAAATGTGAAAGGTTTTACAAAACATCTGGAAGGGGCAATTCCTATAAGCCGGGCCACTGTCAGAATTTGGTGCTCCTGGGCAGCCAAGGGTACCTAAAACATCCAGGCAACAAGCATTGACATGTTTAGAAACTTCAACAGTGTAGGCAGAAGTAAAAATAAATTCTGAGGAAGCATCCACTGAAATGTGGACCAGGGTAGAGAGCCAAACTCAGGAGTGTGACATCCATTTGCCAGAGATGATGAGGATATAACCCTCGGGGATTAACTCCCAAAGGCAATGAAAGAAGGTACAGTTCCCATTCTTGTTTAACCATTTGTTGAGCCTGATTTTTGGGTTAAAAGCAAGGCAGAAGAGGCATTTTGATGGAAGGTAGCACGGGAAGCAGAAGCCTCTTTCGTGAAAGGCATCTGAGGGAGTAAAAGTGACAGTAGCCAGTAATCTGTCCATTGCAGTGTTTCCTTCAGAGAGAGGCCCCTGCAATGGGGACTGAGACTGTAAATGATGATAAGACGCGGGGCGACCAAGTGGTAAACTGGGAGTATGAAACAAATAAGAGAAAGATCTTCTTGGCCAGTGTGTGTAGTGGCAGTTTCGGTGTGGCGCACCACACCACAAACATAAGTGCTGTCTGAAAAGAGGTTAATGGGAGTGGATGATCTTGCAAGGCCCATATAACAGCCTGCATTTCAGTCTTTTATGCAGGAGAAAAACCTGTATCCTGAATTTGGGGAGAGAGAACCTTTACATAACCTCCCTGCCCGAGGAGCACCCATCTGTGAAAACAGAGACACCTCCCACTACAGGGGCCAAGCTTTTTGTTTTTTTGTTTCTTTTTTTTTTTTTTTTATTTAAGAGGAAAAAGAGAAAAACACAAAACAAACCAAAGCGGCGTAAGGGTACACGCAATACAGAACTACAAAACAAAACAAAACAAAACAAAACAAAAAACCATAACAGTAAGAAATTACCTGCTAGTAGATTACACACTATTTTCTTGAAAATAGTTCCTCAAATCACAGTATCAAAGAACACAAGGTGGACATTCAAACAGGGAGACTGCAAACAGCTGTGTTCAATGTTCCAAAAACATTGATAAAGTCAGCTATTTAACACCTCCAAACACACTTGCTGTTATATCCGTTAGAGCTCCTTTTCTTTTTTTTTTTTTCCCTCTCTTTTTTACAACAAAATTTACACATCTTGGATTTTATTACTCCTTAGTGCTTATTACTTTCTTTGGGGGGGGGGAAGAATACAGTCAAATATGGCAAAACAAAGCTGTCAGTCAATACCAAGGATAGACGTAGCACATGGTGTAGAACAGAGTACAAGTTTATCAACAATGGTTATCAACGTTGTCCCTTGTTTCCTTAAAAAGAATTGTCTATCTTATTAGATATTATAAAGTTGGACAAAACAGTAGAGAACAAGACCAATAAAACTTAGGCATTGTAAACATTACAGGACTTTCAAAGAAGACAATAGTCAAACCAGAATGGGTATCTTAGTGAATCTTATTGTCTTCAAAGTAGTTGCCTATGTCTTCAAACTTGATACTATCATATAGAATGGAACAGAGTCTAATCAGTCAAAACAAGATCGTGGGAGTACTACAGGACTTCAAAACAAGTTAATAGGAAATCGAAAAGAGTTACTATTTATATATCCTAATTTTTTTGAATTTTTTCTTTAATTAAGACAAACATAAGAAATGACTAAATAATTTTTTTTTGAAACAATAAGGGGGAGATTGAGATAAAACAGGACATAACAATATAACAATAGAGGTCACAGCATGACTGTTTCAATAACCTAATACTTCACCACCTTATAACCTGACTTAATAGTAGTTACCATAGTGTCTTTTTCCTTGAAATATTTGGGTAAAACTTCATATACTCTAGCTTCAAATATTTTCATATCAAGAAGCCCAGAATAAAGCCTTTCTAATTAATGAGTGAAAACTTTATAAGGCTTCAAGGCCACCTAATGGGGAATCATGATTACCACATATTTTTATATATTTGAATCATTACTTACATTAGGGAAACTATTCGGTATTCACACATGCGAGATTGATTTATTTCACTTATGAGTATGGTCTCAAGCTGTGCCCATTTATTGATAAATATCTCAATGTGATCCTTCTTTATAGCTGAATAATACTCCATTGTATAGAAATACCACAACTTTTTTATCCATTCCTCAGTTGATGGGCACTTGGGTTGTTTCCAAGATCTGGCGATTACAAATTGTGCTGCTATAAACATAGGTGCACATATATCACTGTGGTATGATGCTTTCAGTTCTTCTGGGAATATGCCTAGAAGTGGAATAGCTGGAATAAATGGGATTTCCAGTCCCAACTTTTTGAGAAATCTCCAGACAGATCTCCACAAAGGCTGTACCAGTCTACACTCCCACCAGCAGTGCAGGAGAGTTCCTTTTTCCCCACAGCCTCTCCAGCATTTGTTGTCGGTTTTCTTGATCCTGGCCATTCTTTCAGGAGTGAGATGGTATCTCAGTGTGGTTTTAATTTGCATTTCTCTAATGACCAATGATGATGAGCATTTTTTCATGTATTTATTTGCCATTTGCATTTCTTCATCTGAGAATTGCATATTCATCTCAGATGCCCATTTTTGGATTGGATCTTTGAATTTCGGAGGTCTGAGTTTCTTTAATTCTTTATATGTTTTAGACAAGAGGCCCTTGTCTGAGAGAGAGTTCACTAAAATCTTTTCCCAGTTTGTGGGTTTTCTTTTCACTATGCTGGAGATTTCTTTTGACATGCAGAAACTTTTTAATAAGAAGTGGTCCCAGTTATTGATTCTGGGAAGTATTTCCCGTGCGGTTTGAGTCCTGTTCATGAATTCTTTACCTACTCCTATGTCTCCAAGGTTTCTACCTATTTTGTCTTCCAATAGATTTAGTGTTTCTGTTTTAATATTCAGATCTTTGACCCATTTACATTTTAATTTAGTACATGGTGATAGACATGGGTCTAGCTTTAGTTTTCGGCAAATGGAGAGCCAGTTTTTCCAGCACCATTTATTAAAGAGACTGTCGTTCTTCCAGTGAACCTGCTTGGCTCCTTTATCAAAAATAAGGTGGTTGAGTGTGTTCGTAGTTGTGGTTGTATCTTCTAATCTATTCCACTGATCTTCAGCTCTGTTTTGATTCCAATACCATGTTGATTTTACTACTGTTGCTTTGTAGTATAACTTCAAGTCAGGGATTGTGATGCCTCCTGCTTTGTCTTTGCTGCTTAGAATTGCCTTTGCGATTCTAGGTCTCTTCTGGTTCCAGATGAAATTTAGGAGTGATTTCTCTAGATCTATAAGGTATGTTGATGGTATTTCTATTGGGATTGCATTGAATCTGTATAACAGTTTTGGGAGAATGGCCATTTTCACAATGTTTGTTCTTCCTATCCATGAGCAAGGGATGTCTTTCCATTTTCTGAGATCATCTTCAATTTCCTTTTTCAGTGTATTATAATTTTCACTGTATAAGTCTTTCACTTCTTTCGTAAGAGTAATTCCTAAATATTTCATTTTTTTGCTTGCTAATGTGAATAGTCCAGTTTCTCTTATTTCCCTCTCTGTAATTTTGTTGTTCGTGTATAGGAATGCTATTGATTTCTGAGTATTGATTTTGTATCCAGCCACATTACTGAATTTATTTATTGTATCTAAGAGTATTTCAATGGAGTTTAGGGGGTCTTCTATGTAGAGTATCATGTCATCTGCAAACAATGATAATTTAACTTCTTCTTTTCCTATCTTTACCCCTTTTATTTCTCTTTCTTGCCTAATTGCTCTGGCTAGTACTTCCAGTACTATATTAAATAGGAGTGGTGATAAAGGACATCCTTGTCTTGTACCCGATTTTAAAGTAAAGGCTTTCAATTTTTGGCCATTTAGTATGATGCTGGCTGTTGGTTTGTCATAAATGGCCTTTATTATATTGAGGTAAAGACCATTTATTCCAATTTTCTGTAAAGTTCTTATCATGAATAAGTGTTGGACCTTATCGAAGGCTTTTTCTGCATCTATAGAGATGATCATGTGATTCTTATTTTTGGCTTTATTGATATGGTGGATTACATTTATTGATTTGCGTATGTTGAACCATCCTTGCATTCCTGGGATGAATCCCACCTGGTCATGGTGTATAATCTTCTTGATGATTTGCTGGATCCTATTTGCCAATATTTTATTGAGGATTTTTGCATCTGTGTTCATTAGGGAGATCGGTCTATAGTTCTCTTTTATAGTTGGGTCTTTCTCAGGTTTTGGTACTAGAGTAATATTTGCTTCCAGGAATGACTTAGGAAGGATTGCTTCCCTTTCAATTTCATTGAATAGTTTGAGGAGTGTCGGCATTAGGTCTTCTTTATATTTCTTGTAGAATTCTGCAGTGAATCCATCTGGGCCTGGGCTTTTCTTGGTGGGCAAGGACCCAATTACATTCTCAATTTCATTAGCAGAGATTGGGTTATTCAACAGTTTTATATCCTCTTGATCTAGCTTTGGTACTTCATATGCTTCTAAGAATCTGTCTATTTCTTCTGTGTTATCAAACTTTTGAGAGTAGAGGTTTTCGAAATAGGTGTTGATGATCCTCTGTATTTCTATTGGGTCTGTAGTGATTTCTCCTTTTTCATTTCTTATTGCATGAATTTGAGCTTTTTCTTTCCTTTTTTTAATAAGGTTGGCTAGGGGCTTATCGATTTTATTTATTCTTTCAAAGAACCAACTCTTTGATTCGTTGATTCTTTGGATTGTTTTCTTAGTCTCTATTGCATTGATTTCTGCTCTGATTCTTATAATTTCCTCTCTTCTTTTGGCTTTGGGCTTGACTTGCTCTTCTTTTTCTAGCTGTTTGAGGTGTAGCATCAAGTTATTTACTTGTATTCGTTCTGTTTTCCTGATGTGGGAACTCAGTGCAATAAATTTTCCTCTCAGAACGGCTTTCATTGCATCCCACAGATTCCGGTAAGTTGTATCTGCATTTTCATTTTCTTTTAGGTATTGTTTAATTTCTTCTTTAATTTCTTCTGTGACCCACTGATTACTCAAGAGTGTGTTATTTAGTTTCCATGTGTTTGCGGAATTTTTGCAGTATCCTTTGTCATTAATTTCTAATTTCAGAGCGCTATGATCCGATAATATGCAAGGGATGATTTCAACTCTTTTGCATTTGCTTAAATATGTTCTGTGAGCTAATATATGGTCTATTTTAGAAAATGATCCATGTACTGCTGAGAAGAATGTGTATTCTGATGTTGTTGGGTGGAACATTCTGTATATGTCTATCAAACCCATTTGTTCACAGGTGTGATTCAGTTCTGTTATTTCTTTGCTCATTTTCTGTCTGGTTGATCTGTCCCTTGGTGTCAGTGGTGTATTAAGGTCTCCTGTTACAATTGTGTTACTGATAATTTGAGTTTTCATTTCTGTTAATAATTGTTTTATATAACTGGGTGCTCTGGAGTTTGGTGCGTATATATTTAAGATAGTTATCTCTTCCTCTTGGAGTTTTCCCCTTACGAGTATGTAGTGACCTTCTTTGTCCTTTATGGTCATTGTTGGTTTAAAGTTCACGTTGTCTGCAAACAGAATGGCTACTCCTGCCTTTTTTTGGATTCCTGCTGCATGAAGAATTGTTTTCCATCCTTTGACTTTCAGTCTGTGAGTATCTTTCTGGGTTAGATGGGTTTCCTGTAAACAGCATATGGTTGGATTTTGTTTCTTGATCCATTCTGCTAGTCTGTTTCTTTTGATTGGTGCATTGAGACCATTTACATTAATGGTTATTACTGTTAAATGCTGGTTAATTGTAGGAATGTTATCTCTCTGCTGTTGCATCTTTATCTTTCGGTTCTGTTTAATTATTTGCTTTGCTTAGTGGTTTTTTCCTTTGTGTATCTAAACTGTCTTTCAATATTTTTTGCAGGGTTGGTTTGGTGTTCATGAAGTTCTTCAGCTGTTCTTTGTCATGGAAGTATCGTATTGCACCATCTATTTTGAATGATAGTTTTGCAGGATATATCAGTCTTGGTTGGAAATCATTTTGCTTTAGGATCTGGAATACTTCACTCCATGCTCTTCTTGACTTTATCGTTTGTGCTGAGAAGTCTGCTGTGATTCTGATAGGTTTTCCTTTATAAGTGATTTGTCTTTTCTCTCTGACAGCTTTTAATAATCTATTCTTGTGTTGGATTTCTGGGATGGTGACTATTATATGTCTGGGTGTAGTTTTATTTTGGTTATGACTGTTTGGAGTTCTATATGCTTCACTGATCCTGATGTCAGTTTCTGATCTCATGCTTGGGAAATTTTCAGCTATTACTTCTCTAAATATCCTCCTGACATCCTTCATGTTGTCTCCCTCTCTTTCATTAATCCCTATCATTCTTATGTTATTCTTCTTTGCATCGTCTTGCAGTTGTTGAATTGTTGTTTCCTGGTTCCTTGTTATTTTCAAAAGATCTTTCCTTTCCTGTTCACTAGCTGCAATCCTGTCTTCAAGGTCTGAAATTCTATCTTCACTTTCATTAAGGCGGTTTTTACAACTTTCAGTGGAGTTTTTTATTTCCTGTATATCTCTGTGCATCTGCATTATGTATTCTGTTTGTTTCTTATATTGCTCGTCTAGGGATTCTATCTTTTTGTTTAGTTCCTCCAATTTTTTATCTGTGTTTTCTTTAGATATATTTAGAATCTCTTTCATTTCTTTTATCATTTCTTCTTTTATCTGGGAGATTATTTCGAGTTTGAATTTCTTTAAAGCTTCCTGGAGTTGCTTGTCAATTTCAGTGGCTATTGTGTCCGATATATGAGGTGGATGGGATATATTTTCTTCTATATATATCGCTCCTAGGGTTTCTTGAGATGGGCTGGAGGTTTGAGGTTGTAATTTGGTCTTTCGTTTTGTCATTTTCCTATATTTCTGTGTTTCAAGTGTTACTTGAAAGCTTCCTCAGGATCTGTTGAAAATCCCCTTCTATGTTTGGAGCTACTGGGACTCTGGCGCCGCGCTACTCCAAGCCATTAGGCCTACAGAACCAGTGGCCCTCCTCTGCCTGCTCAGAACTCCGCAGTTCCAGACAAGCTGGGCCTCAGGGACACTGTGCGCCCACCTGCCCCTTGGAAGCTCCACAGTTCTTCAATCGCAGCCGGGTTAGGGTACTCACCACAGGCCGCAGTGCTTCAGGAACCTGTGGACCCTCCCTGGTTGCAGAGATATCCACAGTCCTCCAGACACGCAGAGAGGCCAGTGAGGGCACCCCAGATCTGCCCAGCTCCAGGGCACCCCAGATCTGCCCAGCTCCTCCTCTGCAGACCTGTGGCCAGGCGCGGCAGCTAAACAGGCTGGGCTAGGCTGGTAGTGTGGGCCAGCCCACCTATCGGGAGCTCAGCAGGTCTCCAAATGAAGCCAGGAATGGGGAGGCTGATGTGGAAGCCTTAAACCCACCTCTCTCCTTCACTGCACCTGGAAGCCTGAGGGAACTCCAGCAGTCTGGGCGCAGAAATCCAGAGTCCTCCAGACACGCAGAGAGGCCAGTGAGGGCACCCCAGATCTGCCCAGCTCCTCCTCTGCAGACCTGTGGCCAGGCGCGGCAGCTAAACAGGCTGGGCTAGGGGACCAAGCTTTTTGAAGGGAAGACAAAGGGTGAGACGGAAGCAAATTGAATTAATTCGTCTGGAGGACAATTACAGTCAGTCACACCAGGGAAGTTAGCATGGATTGACAAGGGGATGAAAAGTGCCACAGCCACTGTTGTCGGAAAGAAGAAAAGGGGAGGATAATAGTTTGCACCTCACGACCAAAGAGCTGGACGGCACACATTCACCCATCTCTGACAGTTCTGCCACAGCATCACAAAGGGGAGGAGTGGTTTTATATGGAGCACGAGGCATGTGTAGCTGTTGTAAAGGGCCCTGAGACTGCCACAGGACCCCAGTGGCCATGTGCTGAGTTGAGAGGATGACTAAAGATACTGGGGAAGATGGGTCAGCTGTAGAAAGCTGAGCATTAGAGTGGGCCAGATTAACTCTGTCCAAGGTGGCTTTAGCATCTGACATAATGCTTTTGGAGATGTGGGGGCCAGGTCATCCTTGAGAATGTCAAAGAGAGGGCCTGAATCATGAGTTCTTAGCTTAAGAGTTGAGCAGAGCTGATTACCCTTAGCAAGTAAAGTCTGAGAATCGGTTAAGTTGGTAAGATGAATAGTTTGGGGAACAATCTGTCTCTGTCTGATACAGTGACTCAATTATATGAAAAGCACTATGGTTTGTACCTTTTCGGGGCCCACCAGTCCTGCATTACAAAGGGTATCATGTAATTGAAGAAATATTTTGTGAAAGGTAGATGAGGATTCATGCACTAGAATATCATCCGTGTGATGAAGAAGAGAAGCAGAAAGATGAGCATGACTGTCTGACAGAATGGCTGCAGCTACAGACTCTTAACATAGGGGAGGACTGTTTGCCATTCCTTGTGGCAGACAACACCATTGGAAATAGTGCACAGGGGCCTGATGGTTGTTAATGTTTTAGCACTTCTCCTAGGGTGAAAAACATTGCCTGCCCTGTGTTGATCTATAGTTGCTACATCCAAAGGCCAGGCTGTGGCATTGGGCAAAAACTGAGACATCTGTACCTGTATCTGAAAGCCCTTTAAATGTTTTTCCTTCAGTAATGAGTGTCATCTCAAGATGATCTTGTTGAAAACAGTAAGTATCAGAATACTCCAAACCCTTGGATCCTCTTCCTTTATTTATGGATTTTCCAATTTTTATCAAAGGAAGAATCATCAGTGGAGCAATATGAGAGTCTAGGGTGACTTGAACACTGTGTTGAATGGTTTGAACCATAACTTTGATCTCCCCTGTATAACCAGCTTCAATGACACCAGGCACAAGCTGGAGAACTCTTAAGGTGAAACTGTGGTGACCTTGTAGGAGTCTCACTGTTCTCAAGGGCAAAGGTCCATAGACTCCAGCAGGAATAGCTTGGGGTCCCCTTTTAGGACTTAGTGTGAATCTGGAAGAGGTACTGAGGTCCAGGCTTCTGCTGTCTTTTGTTGCAGTCAGAGGTCAGAAACTTGCTTGGCAGTAGAGGGTTTGGGGCTGGGGAATTAGGGAAAGCTCCCCAACTGTTTGGTAGAGGTGGAGCAGGCCTGCTGAAAGTTTCCCAGAATAGGGTGGCCCTCCATATCAGCCTTGAATCTACACTTATGAACTCAATGATATCCTCGTCTACACTTTGGACAGATACTAGGTTTTGTTGAAAGGACAGATAGTGGCTGTGGTGCCCCTACAGGTGCAGCAGAGCAATTTCCAGCAAAATGTCCCTTGCCGCTACAGCTGAAACATGAAACCTTGTTCTTTCCCTTTCCTTTAGGTCATTGAGGAATAGCCTGAGTGTATCTGCTGCCAGAGCAGAACTGAGGGGCCAGTGTCTGCACAAAAATCACCCAAACAGTGTAGCTTGTTTTTGGTGGGCTCAGAAAGCCTCTTTACACCACTTTTTAGCATTTTTAAAGGTCAGTTATTGAACAGTTAACTTGCCAGCTTCTGTATTGTCAGTAATCTTTCCACTAGCCTGCAAGAAGCATGCCACAGATTCCTGAAGAGGCTCATCAGGATCCTGGTGAATGGATGTCACCAGGGTTTGAGGGTTGTCTCACCCTTTGAAGGAAGTTCCCTCCAAGCCTTTGTGGCAGCTATTTTATTTATTTATTTTTTTTGTCTTTTTCCTTTTTATTGGTACCGGGGATCGAACTCACGACTGCCTGCTTGCAAGGCAGGTGCTTATGCCGCTGAGCTAAATCCCCAGCCCCTATTTTAATTTGTTTTTATGCATGGAATATGAAAGTTAGTTGATTATTAGTGGCAGCAAAGGCACCTTCTCTGGTTTACATTGTCTTTTGTAATTGCCACGTTGTGAGCGGCATTGCAAGCAGCCTCATCTGCACACAACTCAAAACAATTTCTTTTCCACAATAAATAATCCCCTGGACCTAACGTTTTGTAGCTATTCCTTTCCAATCATTTGGGGCCATACCTGTTGTCCTGTGAGCTCTATAAAACCCAAGGTAAAAGGAGCTGTGGTTGCCATAGGTAGTGGTTGCTTGTTTTAGCTCCTTTCAAGTGTTAAAAGGTACAGCTTCATGAAGATGTATAATTTGTCCTGGATTATCGAGATCTTGGACTTCAACAACAGGGCAGACTTGTTGAAAACCCTCCAGGGATTCTCCTGCCCTTCTGACTTTAAGGATGATTATTTTTTGAAGGGTCCATGTCTTTGCTTGTTTCACAGCAAAATTTTTCTGAACTGAAAAAGCAGAAGTAGCCATTTGTGGTGCAGTTAAGGTTATCAGTTTTGCTTTGAGAGGCTGTGAAATGGGAAGTTGCAGCAAAACACTCCTCTAGTGGAGAAAGCTGTTGTTTACTCCTCCCAAGCTCCTTTCTTATGTGATTGAGCAAAGCTAGAGGGTTCAGACTCTGTGGGGTAGGAGCTTGTTGCTTTACTAAATCCTTTTTCTGCTCCAGCTTAGTATTAAGATAGTGCTGGGCGTCAGAGGAGATAGTCCTGTGAGTCAAGTCCTCTGTGCTCCTCTTAGTAGGCATAGGATCATTAGGACACTACCTGATCAAGTTCCACAAAGGAAAGGTAAATCACATGGCAGGCTGATGTCAGGCCCCCTCTGCTTAACAACTTGTTTGCATAGCTCATCTTGGGCCCCTTGTATTCTTGGGGCTGGAGCGACTTATTCATCTGACTGGCCTCAGGCACTCTGTGTTCTTGGGGCTGGCCTTGCTCTAACCCTGCACACATGATCAATCTTCAGCTTTAGCCACTCTCCACAGAATAGTGTTTTTTTTTTTTTTTTATTGGTACCAGCGATTGAACTCACAACTGCGTGCTTGCAGGGGAGGTACTTATGCTGCTGAGCTAAATCCCCAGCCCCTCACAAGATAGTTTTGCTTATGTTTTTGATGAGTCGAAGTCATGATTAGAAATATGTATTTTAAATAAATATTAACTTGGCTTTTTTGTATCAGGAATTGAACGCAGGACCTCACATTTGCCAGGCAGGCACTGTGTCCCTGAGCTATATATGCAGGTACAATGTTAGATTTTATAGTGTTTGATACAGTGTCACTCAATAAATGTCAGCATTGCAGGGTGTGGTGGTGCATACCTATAATCCCAGTATTTAGGAGGCTGAGGCAGGAGGATCACTGCAAGTTAAAGGACAGTCTAGGCCAGATATCAAGTTCAGGACCAGCCTGAACTACATAGCAATACCCTGTCTGAATTAAAAAACAAAACAAAACCCTCAAAAAATGCTAACATTGTTATTACAGGAGTTCTTTAGAGAAAGGCTATAGATAAAAAGATGTACGGTGGAAAGTAGAACATTTAATATCTATATAGATAAAAAATAATTATAGGTGGAGACCAAAAGGAAATGGTGACTTTAGCAAGAGAACTAAAACAGTTGATGAACTGCTGTACGTAGTGAGGCTGTGTAAGAGTGGCCATAGCTGGGTATGGTGGCGTAGGCCTGTATCGCCAGCTACTGTGGAGGATGAGGTGGGAGGTTCACAAGTTTGAGGGCAGCCTGGGCAATTTAGCCCTTGTCAAGTGAATGAATGAAGATGCAGGTCAGTGATTGAGATCTTTTTTTTTTTTTTAATTGGTACCAGGGATCGAACTCACGACTGCCTGCTTGCAAGGCAGGTGCTTATGCCACTGAGCTAAATCCCCAGCCCCAGATCTTATATAGCATTTGTGAAGCCTTGGGTTTAATCCTCAGTACATCATTGAAGAAGGGGAGGGGTGCTTATTTAGCTCAGATGAAACAGATGCATAGTAAACTAAGGCTTAGAAGGGTTCATTGGGGTATTTGATGTTAGGATGCCGGTGGTGAGCTAGGCTAGAGAGTTCCTTGGACTGATAGGAGAGAAGCCATAATAGAATGTATTTAAAATAAATGGGAGCCAAGCATGGTGGCTCATGCCTGTAATCCCAGCACTCGGGAGGCTGAGGCAGGAGGATCCTTGTGAGTTCAAGACCAGCATGGGCTACAAAGTGGGCTCAAGGCCAACTTGAATTGCATAAAGAGACCCTGTCTCCAAAAAAAAAAAAAAAAAAAAGGGAAGTATGATATAACAGAAAATATGTGGCTAGTGCTTTTGAATTCAATTATCAGTGATTTTTTAAAAAGTAAAATCATAAGCAAGAAAAATTTAAGAATATACAAAATAGGGGCCGGGAGTTTGGTGTAAGTGCCTGCTTGGCAAATATGAGATCATGAGTTTGATCCCTGGCACAAAAAAAAAAAAAAAAAAAAAAAAAAAATCCACAATATAGTTCTATTTTATATGTTTGAGCTTAAATCTAACTTTTTTTTTAGCTCTTGAGTTTTAGCCTTCATGTGTTTTGCTAATAAGCACTTAAAATATTTTCATAAACCTGGTAACTTTTTGCTATTATTTAAGCCTAAACCTGTGATTTATTCTTAATCTGCTTCTTAGTAAGCTTCTTAAATTTCAGTTCTGAGTATTTCTGTAATTATTAACATTTTTGGCCCTTTCCTCATAGCTTTAATCAGCCTTTACTATTTAGCTGGAAGAGCTACCTTCATCATGTTAGACTGTTTAAAATTCTGCCATATCTGCACTAGATGCTGATTTTACTAGTTGTGTAAAGCTCTGTGTGATGGAACTGGGATTCCTTGGTTGTCTGGTAGCAGTGCTGACTTTCCAGACTCTTCACTTGTTTCTTTTCTCCCTGCTTTGCACCACCGTGCATTGACCCCAGGGCCTTTGCACTGAACTATATCGCCTGTCCTCCCCCCACCTTTTTTTTTGGTCTTTTTTGAGACAGGGTCTCACTATGCAGTTCAGGCTGGCCTTGGGCTCACTTTGTGGCCCAGACTAGTCTCACACTTGCAGTGATCCTCCTGACTCAGCTTCCCGAGTGCTAGAGTTTTTAGGCATGCACCACCATGGCCGGCTGCCTAGTCTTTTTTTACTTTTTATTTTGAGACAGGATTTTGCTAAATTGCCCAGACTGGGTTTGAACTTGTGATCCTCCTGCTTTAGCTTCTTAGTATGCCTCAATTCTGAGTATGCACCATCACGCATGACCAATTTGTTTCTTTTTCTTTGTTTTTTTGAGACAAGATCTCACTAGTATAGTCCAAACTGGCCTTGAATTTGAGGTGATCTCCTGCATCAGGCTACCAAATGCTGGGATTGTAGGTGTGTTTAATTTTTAGATAACAATTTTAGCTCCAAGTATTTATAGACCATTTTATTGTCATTCTGCTACGAGCCAAGCCTTCACCTGGCATTAATGGTTTTTGTGACAGTGGACATGGTACCTTATGAGTGGACCATTTCAGGACCTCATAGTCTCCGGTAGAACCTTTCAAGACCTTATGTTCTAGGCTGGGTTCATGTTTAGTGAAAGAGTACATTTAAAATGTAAAAGTTAATTTCAATCTCTTATAAAATATTCTTATAAAAATTTATCAGGACCCCTTATTTACATATATAACATGTGTAGGGGGGTCCTTTGAGGCCTGCCCCTCACTGCCACAGGACTGCAGCTGCCACCTAAGCAGCTGTCGCCAGCCACTTCAAGGAGGGCTCCCTCCTGTGTACAAACCCTGTGTTGTATAGAGGTCCTGTACCACAAAGGCTCACTTTGGTGTTAAGGGCTAAAAAAAAACTTATGAGCATCTTATTTTCTTCCCCACCCCAATTTTGTGTTATTTGAATTATACATTTTATAGAAATGCGAAGTTTCCACAAAGGAAAGCAAATGTGTATTTATTAAATGTGTCGGGCACTTTTTGGTATATGTTATTGGACCTCAATACCAGCCCTGGGGCATAGGTAGTTTGATCCTTATTAGAGAAATAAAGTAGCTTTCCCCAGATCAGAAAACTAGTTAAAGGCAGGATCAGGAAAAGAATGTAGCTATTTTGACTTTTAACCCAGTGTTATTTCCACTCACTCAGAGGTGCTCTTTGTGGGGGACATTCCCACTGCTCCTCCCTCCCACTGCTGTTCCTGGGCACCCAGCCTGTCTGTCTTCCTCTGGTCACTTACAGCAGGCCAGGGGATGAGAGCTATCCCTGTCATTTTGTTGACTCTGGTTTTTAAGGAACATATTTGTGTTTCAGTCTCAGAAATGTTTACGACAGCAGAACGTCTGTCAAGTCATGTCATTAGGGAGCAGAGCACACCTAAAAACTAGGGTGCACTTTGTCTCATTCTGGAAGGATATGGGAGGAAGATATATATATATATATTTTTTTTTTTTTTTTTTTTTTTTTTTTACAACTTGACTTTTCCCTTTGAAGTTTATTAATTTTAAAACATTTAGGATCTGGGACCATAACTCAGAAAGACAGCACATGTTTAGCATGCTCAAGGCCCCAGGTTCAATCTCCAACACTGCAAAAATGAAGAATAAGAATTATACCCCCCAAATATTTTGAATATGCAGAGACAAAATTAAATGTGATAGACTTGAAGGCTTCGTGTTTTTGTCTTGTCAACACAGGTTGGAAAGACAGGATATTGTAAATGAAAATGAGAACCACGTATAATTATAAACCCACATTTAAACATAGCTGTGTGTTTCAGTGGGAAATTGTATTAGTCACTTTTCCAGACGCTGGAACAACATACTCAGCACCCACGACTTAAAGGAGAAGCGAAGGCTTGGGGGTGAAGGGAGGAGAGGCCACTGGGAAAAATATAATCAAGTTATATTATATACAGTACACATTCCCTGTGAGCAATGTGATCATTATGTATACACCTAAAATGTACCAATGACTTTAACTGATTAAAGAATAAAGGAAGAGGAAAGATTTGTTTTGGCCCCGTTTTCAGAGGATTCATTCCAAGCTTGGCTGGCTCTTAGTCGGGTGTGGCAGGAAGAAGGCAGTGCCAGAGGACCGCTGCTCATCCGATGGCAGCCAGGAAGGAGAGGGCAGAGAGGAGCAGCAGACCAGAGTCCCCCCTCCAGGGCACACCCGGTGACCACCTCCAAAGTCAGTAGATGAATCCAGTAATGAGTATAGTGCCCCAGGCTCCTGTTCCTTCCTCTGAATAAGAAAGACTTCTGGGGGCATAGCAGCTTTAAAAGCATAGCAGAAATACAGTTCTATTTCATTGGTGAGGATTGTGGATGCTGTGTTTAGCTTCCATTGATAACATATACTTTGCCCACTCTCAGAATGAATGTAAGGCAGTGCTTTAACATATAAAATAATTTTTACAGTGATAGGTCTATAATATTTTTTGGTGTACTTTTCAAGGTGTTTCGTAAGGTTTTTTTCCTACCAGCTATCTGTAGAGTTAAGTGATAGTTTATGAGCCCTAGAAATATGTTTTAAGTTTTCTGCTAGAACAAATCACCTCTCAGGAGCTCCTCTTTTCTAATTTGCATACAAAATCAGCATTCCACTTTTAAACATTAGGACTTTCTTTTAGACAGCAAGATAGATAATTAATAGCTATAGGATATTTTAGTCATGATTCTAGTAGTTATTAACCTAACATTGAATAAGGTAGGTCTTTCTTTTATTTTCTTTTTTTCCTTTGAGACAAGATTTTACTATGTGGTTTAGGCTGGTCTTGAACTCTTCATAAAGATCGTCTTGCCTCAGCCTCCTGAGTGCTGGGATTGTAGGTATGTTCCACCACACCTAGCTCAGTATCATTTTTGTTTCATTTTTTAGATGCATAAATTCTGAGCAATCTGTTCATTTAGCTAATTGGATTTCGAGAATTTTCACCATTACCAGGCGTAGAGTAGGGGGAAAGCACCCTTCTATTTTGTTGGTAAGAATGTAAATTAGTATGACTACTTTGGAAATCGGTGTGGAGATTTCTCAAAAAAACTAAAAGTAGAAATTCCATTCTACCAAGCTATGTATTCCTTTTGTAGTATCTTTCTGAGAGAATTAAAGACATCATATTACATTAAATGCATTCCTACATTTATAGCAGTATGTTTACAATAGCTAGATCTTAGAAGCGGTCCATATGTCTATCAGCAGATGAATGGATAAAGAAAATGTGGTCTTTATACACAACAGAATAATACTCTGCCGTGAAGAGGGGCACCATGAGACTGTAATGTTAAGTGAAATAAATCAGCACACAAGCTTAAACATCACATGTGAGAGGCCCAAAGAATAAATAACTTAAAAAACAAAAGAAAAGAGCGATAAGGAACAAGGCAGATCTTTTATAGACAGCATCAGAAATTTTCTAAATAGAAAGGGGGCCTAGAGATGAGAGGAGTAATTTTTTTTTTTTTTTTGGTCCCTTTGAGACAGACTCTCTGTATGGAGTTTAGGCTGGCCTTGAGCTCATTTTGTATCCCAGGCTGGTCTCAAAATTGCAGCGATCTTCGTGCCTTCCAAATGCTAGATTACAGGCGTAGGCCAGCATGCCTGGCTAGATACATTGTTTTTAATCAAGGCCTTAAATTTTGATTAAAACTAATCACTTTAAGGCCATTGTCTGCTCCAAATCCTTTTTTGGAAAAACTGCTCATTGTCAAACCAGTCAGACTTTCATGCTAGACAAGTCTGACTTCATTTTTCAGTTCAAATGAATGTGTTAATATGTGTTCCTGACACAGCGATGTTAATACATGTTTCTGAGACAGCGATCTGTTTCCTTTTTCACTGTGTTGTCCCTCCAGGATTGTCCTACCTCAGCCTCTGAGGTGCCCCTCTCCTGCCATTCTGCACCACCATACCTGGCTGTTTCTGTTTTGCAGTGCTGGGGATTAAATCCAGGGCCTTGTGCATGCTAGACAGTTGCTGTATCACTGAGCTACACCTCAGTCCCTTCTACTGATACTTAATGCTCAGTAGCTGGAGGGAGGGGAAGGAGCCTTGTCTTAGATTATTGCCTTGGTGACCCTGTCTTCCTTGTCTTTTATTGAACACTCTTGGCTTTGGCTCACAGCACTCTCTCTAACGATGAACATGGAATAAGAGTGATAAACTTTTTAGATGAAAATTGTAATGAACTTCTCCCCAACTTCAAAACACTGGAAAGTAAAACATTATAGTTCCACATTCCTAATTTCATTCTTTCCGTAAATAATGTTTCAAACAGGAAACTCTTGAATTAGTTCATGGTACTATTAGAGTGTTTTGCAGACTGGGTATGATGGTGGATGTTGGTGATTCCAGTCTGGCCAGGCTGTGACAGGATGATTGAGAGTTTAAGGTAATCCTGAACTAATAGACCCTGTCCAAAAGAAAACAAAACAAAACGTGCTTTGCAGACAAAATCTTATGGCTTGTTCTTTGCTTAGCACCATAAAAGTTTTGCACCCCAGTGGTGTGGTTATGGTAGAGATGGACAGGGGTATACCTTTCTTTATAAAGTAGGTAAAGGCATCTTTGAAAGGGAAGGCAGGGAAGAGCACTTGGGTATCTGTTACGCAAATTAGTTTTAAGAAAGACTTCAGTACAGATGGAAATTGAAGACCTGGTGTGACTATTCATTGTGGGTTATCTTTTTTTGTGTACCCCTCAGTCCTACTTTTAGCAAATACTGTGGTACTGTGAAAGACCCCTGATCTAATACTTACAGCAATCTGTATTTTATAGGCAGGGAAACTGAGGCAAGAAGGTAGAATACTTGCCTGTAGTCTATCAGTGAGAGAGGTGTTTCAGTCCAAAACTCGCAAAATGTTTTTTTCCTCCTGGGTCACACTGTTTAGTACATAGCTGGTCCATAGTAGATGCTTATTCTATATGTGATGAGTGAATAACTGCACATTGTTTTGTGAACACATAAACATGAAGCCTTGTAGTAGTGGAGTTTTGAATGTTGGATTGAGAGTAATGTTGCCTATGATTCACTGAAGGGTTCTTGTGTTACCAAGCTGGTCGAATTGATCTCCCTGTTGTGGTATCTGAGGAAGTGACTAATAGAGCCATCTGCTTGGACCTTCTTGGTGTTTTGTCAGTTGAAACAGATACCAGAAGCAGTGCTTGTTTGGTAGTCAATAATCGACTGTATGTTAATACTGTGATGGAGACAAGGCAAACCTATAATCCCAGCACTCAGGAGGCTGAAGCAGGAGGATCACTGTGAGTTTGAGTTCAAGGCCACCCTCCGCTCCATAGTGAGTTCAAGGCCAGCCTGAACTACATAGAGAGACCCTGTTTCAAAACAAACTAACAGACTTTCAAAACTGTGATCAGGTGCTGACATAGACAAATGTACTTCTGTTTCTGTATTGCAGATATTCTCTGAGACCAAATAACCAAATCTTGGCTGAAGACAAGCACAAGGAACTGTAAGTTTATTAAACCTAGGCTGTATACACTTCTTTGTTTAGGAAGTAGTTGTTTATAAACAATCTCATTTCAAAAATTACATAAAATACAAAGGTGTGTAATTAACACTTTGGCCGTATGCATGGTAGGATTGGAATAATTTTTACTAGATTATTTATATTACATAAGGTTAAGACTGGAAATAGTTGTCTATGTAAAATATGTGGCATTGAAGTGGGCATGATTGAGATCAACGCAGCAGGCAGTATAATGCCTCAAAATAAAAAAAAGTGTTTTTTAAAAAAACCACTAAAATACTTTAAATATAAAGCTTGTAATATGGATAATTTCATTAGCTTTAAAAGTTTTGATGTACTTCTCTTAGGATTCTATTTTATTTTTAGAAAAACATAGGATTCTGGGATATTTTCTTTGCTATTTTTCTTTCCTAAGGTGGCGTTTAAAAAGAACACCACCTGTCAGGAGCTGAGATGATTTTGGTTAAAAATGATAGGCTTGGGAATTTTTAAATTTATCTCCAGCCTTTGAATATTTTAAGAGTATTCAAGGGGAGAAGCTTTAAAAATCATTTTATATGCCTCTATTGTACAGCTAGTCTACTTTTTTCCCTATTATGTGTAAGGAAAATGCTGCTGCTGTTATTATTATTATTATTATTATTATTATTATTATTTGTCTTTTGACACAGGGTCTTGCTATGCAGTTCAGACTGGCCTTGAGCTCACTTTGTAGCCCAGGTTGGTCTCGAATTTCTAGTGATCTTTCTCGTGAGCCTCTCAGTGCTGGGCTTCTAGGTGTGCACCACCACACCCAGCTTAATATTAAATGTTATGTAAACACATTGCTAAGTAATGTGGCAGAAGTATGAATTTGAGAAATTGAAGGCTAACTATGCCGTCTAGTTGAATCATAGTTCTTGGTAAATGTTGGCACATTTTAATGCTTCCTTTGGTATTTCCTTAGTTTTCTTTACTCTCTAATGTGTTTTTGTTTGTTTGTTTTTCTTTTTCTTTTTGAAACAGAGTTTCATTGTGCAGTTCAGGCTGGTCTTGAACTCACTTTGTAGCCCTGGCATGTGCTACAGGCCTGGCTCCCATAACTATTTTAACACATATATTGTCAATTAGTGTTTAATATTTTAGAGTTTTTTAAAAAGTTTGCTTATTCTAGAATTTCTAATAAATGGAGTCATTTGTATAAGACCTCTTTTTTTTGTATAAGACCTTTTCAGTCAACAGTTTTTTAGATTTATCAGTTATTGGATGTAAGTTCATAAATTCTTTTCTCATTGGTGATTAACATTACATTATCTTTTTCATTGGGTAGTATTGTCACTCAGTTGAGTTGACATTAGCTGGAATCTTAATCCTTTTGGCTTCTGGTTCTCTGTCTTGTAGTTTTTGACCTCTGCACTGAAGAAAGCTCAGATGAATATGGTACTGTAAGAGCAAAATATTAATTAAAATACTCAACAGCAGCTCTTCTTGAAAGCTGCTCCGATTTGTGTCTTTGTAATTAAAATAGCCAAAATCACACAAGGAAATGTTTGAGAAGATGGAAATGCTAATTACCCTGATTTGATCATCAGACACCATATACTCAGTGTGATTGAAATACATGGTGAATACTTAAATTAAAAAATAAAAGTTACAGCAAATGACTCATTGTCTTTAATTTTGAGATAGGGTCTCACTGTATAGCTGCAGGGTGGGGGAGATACAGATACATAATTTCATTATCCAGTTAATGACTATATGCTTCATGAAACATTATTGTTGCTTGAATTTGTTCAAAACAGTCTTATACAACATGATATTGTAAAAAATATTTGGGACTTTCCTATTGGCTCACAATGACAACACAGTGATGGCACTAATTTTCTCGTTATTGCATTTTGTGCAGTAACTGTTTTCACTGGAAACATTCTCAGTTCCTGAAATCTGGTGATTCAGACTGCGTGCACACGTGGTGATACCTCTCACATATGTGCTTGCTAATTCTTTGGAGAAGACAGGAAAGAGGGAAAAATTGCTCAGCAGTGACATTTGTTTCTCCAAACTGAATGGCTTTGCTCAAGTTTGCTTTTCGTTACTCTACATGTTGAAGACCCCACGTGTTGATTTGGTTTAGGAAAAGTAGAAAAGCTGTGATATGATTGATGCAAGCAGCAGGATTAATACTTTCCTCTGTGAACAGGTTAATTTGTCCTCTGTAGATTTTTTTTTAAGATTTATTGGAGAAAAGAAATAGAAAAAAGAAATGAGAAATAGGACTAGCTCCTGAGAGATAGGAGGAATCTTCAGTGGGTTGCCAATGAGCCCATCTCTCAAAGGATGCTTTATCATAGAGCAGTCATGAAGTAGGTACAATATGGGACAAAATTATGATTAATAAGATTATAAATATAGTTGCTTAGGTAATATTAATAAGAGTATATGAAAGACATCATTAACCTGTAATCCCAGTTTTAGTTGTCTACTGGGTGGGAGAGGATGGCCCACCCTAATGAGAATCTCAAAAGTGGTACCAATAATCTCAAGCTTCTGTTTCCCCCTTAGGGAAGTCTGTAAATTGGGCCATTGTGATTTTAATCTTCTTCAGATGCACCACAGTCACAGTTTTGATGTGGTCTCATTTTGGGCAACTGACTTCTTAGAGGGTCCAGCCCTGTCTGACTGCCCATAAGATTTCTATGTAATTTAGCTGTCTGTAATGTTCCGTTCTCTAAAGAGCTATCCCTAACTGCAGTTAGGGGAGAAGGGGGATAGTTTCCATCCAGCTGCTTTGAGCTGAGTAGGATATTACAGAGGGAGCAGTTTAATTATTATAATCTCCGAATATCAAGCACTTTGATATAAAAGTATACCCAGAGGTTGTTACTTCTTACCAAAAATTTTTTCCCCTGTGTTTTTGAGACAGGGTTTCACTATGAATTTTGGGGTAGCCTCAAACTTAAAACGATCCTCCTGCCTCAGCCTTCTGAGTGTTGATATTACAGGTGTGCACCACCATACCCGGCTTATGGTTGTTTTAGTGATAGAATCCCTGCAGAATGTTAACAGGCAACAATTACATAGTTTTACTGAGAAAATTTGAGATCAAGAGCCACACACAGTGTTTCAGCGTGACAATCATGATACTATCTTTGAAACACATTTAAAAGTCTGAGTATAGGGTAACCTTTTTAGTCAGTCATCTCCATCTATACATAAAGAAGCTCTCACCTGATTTGTTATCTTTTAATAGGATGTCATAGAGGAAGCATGTGACATTGTCTGGACTGCTCCTTGCTTGTCTAAGTGTCGTGACACATATATAACATACAGATCACATCAAAAGAAACTGTCATTTGACCAGTGATCTCATGCTGGCTTGACGTGTACTATCACAGGTAGCTCCTTCAAAAGACCTTAGTGGGCCCTCTAAGACGATAAAGGGAAATACTGTAACTCCCACCCTACTAGATACCCAGTGCACTGCGTTTGTGTTGTCCGAAGTTGAAGAATGAATTCGAAGGACCAACAGAGGTTAAGAGTAGGAGAACTTACTGAGCAAATGAAAAAAAAAAAAAATCTTAACTAGACCTAGGCATGGTGACACACACCTTTTTTTCCTTTCTAGTTAAGGTTTTAAACTGTGTCAGCCAGACCTACACTTCCCAGAATTTCCTCTTCTCCTTGGCGCTGTCAGATTAAATTTAATCACAGCAGAAGTTTGTATGTGGTTTGTGGAATAAGTAGAGCTGAAGCTCTACTCCAAAGGTTGTCGCTGATTCCTGGTGGGGAGTGGACACAAAGTATGGGCAGAATTCCCGCCTGTCTTCAGTCACTCCTGTCCCCCTTCACCTTCCCGACCACCATGCCAAGCGGTCACCAGGTCTCCACTGGAAACTTTGGTAGCAGCTGCACACTGTCAGCTGCCGACCAGCCCCCTGCACAGATTTCACTGCAGCAGCCTGACATTCTCACGCTCATTAGGGACTCATCTCTGGTCCTTGGTGGACCTTTGAACTTGCCTAGTTTGTCCCACAGTTGAACCAGTTTTAATATTTATGATAAATTTCTTTTTTTTTTTTAGGTTTTTTGCTTTGGTTTTGGTTTTTGGTTTTTGGTTTTTGAGATAGGATCTTGCTTTGTAGCAGAGGTTGGTTTTATATTTTGATCCTCCTACCTCCCAAGCACTGGGATTACAGGCATGCACCACCACACCAGGCTCCATAGATTGTTTATTTATTAATACTCATAATGACATTGGTTCCTGATACACCAAGATTATGGCATGTGACAAAATTATTACATGCCTTATGTATGACTGAATTGTCTCTACGGAGAATATATTAAATCCATCAAACTTCTTCCATACCAGTACCAGCCATAGAAAATGAAATTTGCATGAGAATTTTACTCTTATTTATAACTTGGATTTCACAGTAGTGTGTTAACTAGAATGAGCAAACTTGAGTAACCTCTTTCCCACCCCTGCCTTTCTGGGGAAATGGAACATAGTAGTCGTTGACCATCGTGATCAACAGCAGCCTCGCCAAGATGGGAGTGAGTCTTCACAAAGACACAAAAAAGAGGTCAGGAAATATGTGATCAGTAATCAGAAAACTTGAAAGCTCAGATTGTCATGATAGTCAGAGCTATAAATCTGCCAGTGAAGCTGCCTTGAGACCAGTCTGCACTCAGATTGTCACATTAAAATAGCTGAAGGTGTCCTGACTGCCTGTCGTCTAACAGGAACTTTGCCCACGTCACTTTCTTACCGAAGCTGTGTTATGTGGGCCAGTTCCATTCTCTAGAGGATTAAGGGCTGATTTCATCAAAAAGGATGAAAAGTGAACAAAATCTTTTACCAGTATGAAAGGAATAAATGAATTTTTATGATTCACCTTTTTGAAACTGAGGTGCAACCGCATAGCATACTGCTGTGATTTGAGTTGTTGACCCAGATGATTGGCTGACAAATCATTAAGGTAAAGCCTTGCAGGATAACCTGAGCTCAGCGGTGCTGGACAGAAATCCAGTATTCTAACACACCAGGTCTTTCCCCGAAATTCACATATAATGACTTTATTCTTTGTGATGTTAGCTCCCTCTGTGGAACATCACTAAGATTGCAGCTCAGTTTTTCAGTAATTTGGCAAAGCCATTGAAATATTATCTTCATTATAAAATTTTCTTGTAAAATTTTATTTTATATTCTAATCACTCCCACATTGATTTTTTATAGTATAAATGTTATCTTTATAAAAGTATCTTATTTTTGGTGTGGTTGCATGTGCTATGATCACAGCACCTGAGAGGCTGAGGCAGGAAGATTACCAGTTTGAGTCTCACCTGGGCAACTTAGTGAGACCCTGGCTCAAATTTTTTAAAAACCTGGAATGTAGCTTAATGTAAAGGCCCTAAGTTCGTTCCCTAACACTGGGAAAAATAATAAATGTACCTTACTTTGTATATTTTAGTGCTTTTTTTTTTTATACCAGGAATCGAATTCAGGGCCTTGTGCTTGCCAGGCAGGTGCTGTGCCACTGAGCTACATCCTCAACCCTATTCCAGGTTTTAGTAGCAAATACAGAATGAAAATGTCCTCTGTGTGATTTCTATGTGTGTTTCCCCACCCTCCTTGCCCCGGCTTTCTGAGACAGGATTTCACTAAGCAGTGTGGCCTGGCCTTGAACTCGTTTTATAATCTACGCTGACCACACACAGCAATCCTCCTGCCTCAGCCTTCCTAGTGCTGGGACTACCCTCATGCAACACCATATCTGGCTCCATGTGATTTCTAAATGTTTAAGTCTTTTTTGTCTTAGATGAGAAGAAGTAGGACAAAAGCATATCAGAAGATTTGGGAGGAAAAAAACATTTTGAAGTTGAAGTGGATCTTATATATCATATTTGAAATTATTCTTTTGATATTTTTCAGCATGTTTCACTATTGAGTTGGGTGGAAAAATACTAACTAACTATTATTTTGTCTCATGGAGAAGGAAAAAACAAAATTTCCTGATAGTAGAAAGCACAAAGAGAAATATCTTGGTAGGGTCCAAAAAAGAAAATAGAAGAAGCCATGTGTGGTAGTGCATCCTGGTAATGCCAGTACACTGGGAAACTGAAGCAAGAGGGTCACACTTCAAGCCCAGCTCCTTAGCAAGATCTTGTCTTAAAAAAGAGCTAGTGAGCTTACCGTAAAGCCTTTGAATGTCATCTCCAGCACCACACCAAAAAAAAAAAAAAGTTTCAACTGTGTAGTTTCTGTGAACTTACGCTCTTGTAGTTCTGCAGCATTTTTAGGTATACTGGAAGCTGAGAAACGGAGTGGCACTCAGAGAATTGGAGGCACCAACCTTTATTACGCCAGGGGCCCAGAGGAGTTTGGGAGAGGACAGGATACTGTGAAGCTGTTTGCTAATCAGGTTAGGGTGCAGCTGGTACAGGAAGAGGAGGAGGAGGGTTGTCAGCAGGGGCGATCAGAGTCAAAAAGTTTCGTTTTCCCCAGAGTAGGAACATCCTTTATTATCAAATTCTGCTACCCTTTCCCTGTGTAGAAGTGTGACTGCTTCTTTCACCATTACTTTCCTTAACCCATTATGTATTAAATAATAAACTGAATAATTAACTCTTTTAAGAAGTTTTTCTTGCTATAATGTAAGCTCCAAGAGGACATCCAGTGTGGAATTTAGCAACAGGAGCAAACTTGTGTCAGCCACAGAGCTAGGGAGTAACACAGAACAAGGAGGCTGGGAAAGAGCTAAGGGCCACACATGCTCCCTGCATATCCCACTTTAGCTGTTTTCTCTTTATGTGATTTGAAGGACACTGTCAGGATCACACAGGTAATGGCTGATTGCTTGCAGTATGAGCCATGAAACCCAGGCCCTCAAGCTTGCTAGGCAAGTGCTCCACTAACGAGCCACATTCCCAGCCCATGAGTGGGTTTTCAGGCAGTTTTGTAGGATACTTATCTTTGAGCTCTTTGTTACTACAGTGCATCTTTATTAGTCTGTTGGAATACAGCTTGTACAGTGCGGTAATGCAAAGAAATCAAGGATACTTATACTTATGAATTTGATATTGGACAGTTGTTTAAAGGAATAAATGCTTATTAATATAACAAATCCTGGAGCTCGAGTGGCGCAAGCGGTTAACATTCGGTACTTACATAACAAGTCCATCTATTATTATTGTTTTGGCACTGAAGATTGAACTTAGGGCCGTGTGCATGGACTATTTCAGTGCTCTACCACTGAGCTATGTCCCTACCCTCTTTTATTTTTTTGTTGCTGTTTTTTGAGACAGGATTTTCACTGTGTTGTTCAGGCTGCCCTCAAACCCATAGTGATCCTTCTGAGTCAGTGCTAGGATTACAAGGCTATACCACCATGCCTGGCCCCTTTTTATTTTTTGAAATGGTCTCACTTGCTGTGATTAGCCTCAGCGTTTTTTGAGTTGTCAGGATTATAGGCATATGTCTCCATGCCTGGCTCTCTTGTTATCTGTAGAGCATGTGGGATATCCTTGAAATGGTGATATTGTTTTCATATTCAATAAAAGCTGTAAAACAGTATATAACAATATATACATATTTTTCTAGGGGGTTTTTACAATTTTTATATTTATTTATTTAGGTTTTTTTTTTTTTTTTTTTTTTTTTTGCGACAAGTCTCACTAAATAGTGTAGGCTGCCCTTGAATTTATTTATGTATTGAAGGCTTGCCTCGAATTCATGATGATCCTCCTGCTTCAGCTTCCAGAGTACTAGGATTACAGATGCTCACTGCCATGCCTGGCCCTTTTGTTTTTGAGACAGAGTTTTTCTGTGTAGTTTAAACTGGCCTTGAACTCTTCCCTCAGCCTCCTGAGTTCTAGAATTTCAGGTGTGTGCCATCATGCCTGGAAGTAATTAATATTAATTAATGTTTTGGATTTTGGTTTCATCATGCAGGCTGGCCTCCAACTCACAGCAGTCCTCCTACCTTACCCTCTTGAGCCCTTGGATTATAGGACTGTGGCATCACTCCTGGCTTTAATTTTTTAAATCAGTTACCTCCTCACAGTCATTAAGAGTAAAATCCTGTCTGCTTCTACTAGTCTCTGGGAGAAATCTCTGACATCCGATCATGCGCTGCCCACACACACACCCCTGCTATCCCGCCAAGGCCATAGGTTCACTCTGGAAGACAGAAGGCAGTGTATAGCAGGAGTAGGAGCTTTGGGCATCTGAACAGTTTCTTCATATAACTTTCTATCCTCTGGACTTCTCTGAATCGATCACCTATATACTGGTTCCATTTAATTATGAACTGTTGCAGTGCACATCCAATTTTCTAACTCAGTTTATCAGATAATACCCAGCTTCTGGGCAACTCAGGTTACGTGGTAACCTGGTATCCCATGGTCAAGCGTTCAGTTTCCATTAAAGGCCAAGAGCAGGCCAGACGCAATTTTTCAAAGGGAAAGAAGTTGTCTGCAGATGACAGCAGAGCCTTACTCCAAAATCCCAATATCTCTACTGTAGTTCACATATGGGGGCCTGCCAGAGACTCCAAACAGCAGCGCTCTCTGCCCCTGACACTTCAGGTTCTGTTGGATCTGCTGGATCATTTGGCCCCAGTGGAAGAGCAGCCTGCTCCTGTTTCAGAGCCTTCTCTTGTTCTAGGGTCCACTCAAAACTCACAGTTTTCTGATTCCTTCTGCAAATAGTCTTGAGTGAAACACCTAAGTGAGGAAAGTGTTGCTTCCAAAATCCAAAATAGGCCCATTAGTGTTATGCCTATTTTGGCCATAGGGGGAGCCAGGTGAAACATCTTTTACCTTAGAAGGGATAGCCTTATGTGCCCCACACCACTAGAAATGTCACTGAGATAGAAGGACCTTGAGTTTCATTTGGGTTTGTTTCCCATCTTCTGGTTCACAAATACTTTATTAAGAAATGCTTCCCTCCTGCTCCCTCTGGCTTACTTATCATCAGTGTAAGGGACTAGGGAGATAAAGGTGATCAAGATGCCTTCGAACTAAATTGTGATACAGGTCTGAAGAGTTCATATAAACCTGAAGTAAGACAATACTGCTGGCTTTATCAGCTAAAAGCAAACAGTCTTCAGCGGACTTACTGGATAGATACGGTAAAAGTGGCATTTGTCTTCTTTTAGCTGCATACCAAGTACCAGGAGATGAGTTAATGTGCTCAAGCAAGGAAAACACATCTGGTACAGCAGCTGCAATCCGAGTTACCACTGGGCTCACTTTATGGTGATCTCGCGTCACTCGCCAAGACCTGTCTGGACAGGCAGATTGGGAGAATTAAATGGAGATGTGGAAACCACCACCCCTTGATAGTGCCAGTGCCTCCGGGGATACAGTAATGCTTTCTGTTTACTATTTTACCCAATAAAGGGAACTGTAATGGCTTCCGTTTGACCATTCCAACTATAATCAGTCTCACAGTACAGGTTAAGGAACCAACATGAAGATTCTGAGTACCGAGTTTACCTGTCTTAGTTATATATCCTGGAAGAGGGGAAATGACTACAAAATGGGTTTGAGGAGCTCTTGGACCCACTGTGAATCTGACCTTTGCCAAAACTATGTTGATCACCTGGCTTCACAGGCCCCTTCCCTCACCGGAAGGCCACAGTGAGGTTTTAGATCCCCTGGAATCAGTGATAGTTCAGAGCCAGTGTCCAGTAGCCCTAGGAATGTCTGATAATTTCCCTTCCTCAAATGTAGTTCCCAGGTAAAAGGCCTTTAGGTCCCTTTGGGGAAGGATAGGAGAAAGATTGTATAGATTTTTGGTAGTGCACAAAGGTACCCCATCAAGGGGACCTTGCTTCTCCTTCATTCAAAGGGTTCTAGGTCTATAAACAAGCTCAACTCTGGGAATTAGCTGAGAGGTTGTGATTCTGTTACTGTGATTTGAAGTAGGTTTCTGTTCATTTGCCCTTAATTTTTTTTTTTTTAAGATTATATAAATCTAGTAAAAATTCAGTAGGCCTTGTGTCTGTTTCACCTTTGGGAATACTGTGGCTGATTGGCCACTGCCATAGACCAATTCTGATCACTATTCTGCTTTTGCTGTCCATTTTGGTAAGTGCAAGCACTTTGCCTTTGGCAGCTAAGTGCTGCCCCTTGACCTGTGCCACTCAGGATCCAGCCATGCCCATTGCCCTTAAGTTTCCAACTGAGTTAACTGTGGTCCCCACTGTAAGGCCTGGCATGGAGAGAAGAGCAGCCACAGGGATCTTCGGGGATGCCAGAGCTCCACTCACGAACCTGTTTTGCAAGGTGTTAGTGAAGAGTACATTTTCTGGATTATCCCAGTGGGGCAGGCCAGGTTTAACATGACAGATCCACTCCAGTATTCCCATTTGCCTTAGCCTTTGAATCCCCTCATCAACAGTAAACCAAAGAATTTTAGGTACCTCTAACTCATTCACAGTGGACCACCTTTTGATCCATTCTTCTGTCAACCAGCCAAATAAACTGTTAACACCTTTGTTCACTCCACGAACTGCCACATTAAATTCAACATCTCTACTTATTGGACAAACTCAGAAACTCATTCTGGGAACAGCAGATCTCCTGACCTTACCCTTAGGACCTTCTGTGATTTGAGCCTGGCTTTAGGCCTAGAGGCAAAAATGTGTGTTGATCTTGAGGGGTGTCAGTATTATCATGCTTGGTCAACACTGGGTTAATTTCCTCAGGTATAGGAGAGGCCAGTACCTCAGGGGCCAGGACGCCTGACACTGTGGGTGGGGACATCTCTTCATCTGGCAAAATACTGTAATCTCATGAGCTTCTACAAGCTCAGCCTCCTCAGCTTCATCAGGATGTCCTCAGACATCTCCCTCCCGATTTATGGGATGCCATTCTTTTCCAATCAATGTTCTCCCCTTACTTAAAATACCTTTCAAGGCTGAGCATTAAACTTACACTGTATTTCAGCCAAGCATATTATGAGGGCTTGTGTCTGGATTTTTGCAGTAGGCTCTGGGACTAAAGGGTCTTTCATAACATATTCATTAACTTTTAGATGCTAGTGCATACCTGTAATTCCAGTACCCAGGAGGCTGAGGCAGGGAGCCCCATTGCCAAGTTAAGGCCAGTCTGGGCTACATTATGAGTTCAAGGTCAGCCTGAACTGCACAGTGAGACTCTAACTCAAAAAAAAAAATCCTTTTGGGTCTGAAGCTGAGAAATTGAGTCTTTGAGTTTCTTATTTTCCTTTATGAATTTGCTTTCACAGTTAAGACTTTTACTGTGCGTTTTGAGCTCGAGTTCGTCCAGAGATGCTAAGAGCTACTAGCCAGCATCATATTGCCCACTCTGCCAGAAATGCTCAGAAGTATAATATATAGAGTGGCTAATTCCTCATAAGTGGTAAATTAGGATAATCAAATGTATACCTACATTGCATATTGCTTCAGACAGTTCACACCAAGGCTATCAGTATTCCCTGCTGTGTCACAAGGAGAGACCATGGTGTCTCACCAAATTAGAGAGCAAACTTCAGGAACCACTAACACCATTAAGAATTCTATCTTTACAGTTCTGTTTTCTCTAGAGCCAGTCTTGGTAGCAAAAACTTTGTCAGTGCTCAGAGAAGCAGATTTAATGTGAGATACATAAATACAAGGCCGGCCTACAGTGGCTGCCCACAGAGTCAGCCGTGGAAGAGTGCAGAGGTCTAGTCTGTGCACCAGGGACCCGAAGGATCCAGTCGCAGGTCCAAAGCTGCGAGCTTACTGCCATGTCCCGGGTGAGTCCATGTCAGGGGCTGAAGGGGAGCAGGGAGACATCTGAGGTGAAGACCTGAGCTCTGCAGCAGGAACAGAAGTGAGCCTTCCTGGTTTCCCTTTTATCCCATTCAGGATACAGACCTGTTAGCAGCATTTTTTTTTTTTTTTTTTTTGTCTTTTTCCTTTTTATCGGTACCGGGGATCGAACTCACGACTGCCTGCTTGCAAGGCAGGTGCTTATGCCACTGAGCTAAATCCCCAGCCCCCGATACAGACCTGTTAGTTGGTGCCGCTCACCCAGAACTATTCTAATCCAATTAGTCAAATTGACACTGTAGGGGCAGGGGATTTAGCTCAGTGGCATTAGCGCCTGCCTTGCAAGCTGGGGTCATGAGTCCCGGTCCCAATTTAAAAAAAAAATTGACACTGTGAATTAACCGTCACACCTGTGGTCTTAGCCACTCTATATATGATACTTCTGAGCAAAGAGTCACAGGAAAGACAAGGAAAAGCTGAGTCTTCTGAAAAATGTAACTAATTGTAATGCATGATTCTGTCTGTAATGGACTCTGAGGGGGAAAGGGATACTTTAAAGGGTGCCATTGGGACAGTTGGCATAATTGAATGTGAACTATTAGTGCTGTATTAACTGTTAAGTACACTGTATTATGGCTGGCAGTATATTCAGGATCAGAGCTTGTGGTCTGCATAGGTTTTATACTTGCATGCAGGGAAAAACTCCCGAATTAATAAGGTGCGAGCTGCTGTAAGAAAAGACAGTGGTCTTGTTTTTAGGAAATAGAACACCCACATTTTGGGGAGTAAAAGATGTTTGTAATATACTCATGGTTTGCAGTGACAGTGAGTAATAATGAATTGCAATAATAAAAGAAATCAAATTGTGGTATGATGTTAATAGTAGATACAGTTGAATGATATATGAATTATTTGATTAAAAAAAATTTTTTTTGGTACCAGGAATCAAACTCATGACCTCATGCTTTCCAGGCAAGTGCTTATGCTGCTGAGCTAAACCCATGACCCGAGTTATTTGATTCTTGATATTATTTTATATGTTTGAAATTATTTCAAAATAAGAAATTAAAAATATTGTCAAGTATCACAAGTAATGCAATACTTTAGGAAGCACTTGACCATTTGCGATGGAAAGTATTTTTACATAGTTAAAATATTTTAAAAAGAAAACCATGAGACTTCCTTCAACCTGCTTTACTAAACTGCTACATGTTTTAAAACACAGAAATTCATTCTGGTAACTTTCTCTGCTGCATTCTCCTCTGCCCTCTTTGGGTTAGGTATAAAAATCATCAGGTAGGTCAGAATTAAGACCACCTGCATCCCAACTGTTTTTTTTTTTAAAGAGGAAAGCTCTTGATGTGTTGCTCCAGCTGGCCTCAGGTGCCTAAGCTTAAGTAACCTGCCTCATTTGGGATCTTCTGCCTCAGTTGGAAGCAGCCAACAATAGGCATCCACAAGTGTGCCTGGCGGAACCGGTTCCAGTTGTGTGACCAGTTACTTCTTTAAGTGTTTTTTTGTCTAAATTATGAAAATGATAGCATTAAGCTCATAGAATTATTGTCAGGGTTAAATGATGGATTGTCATGTTAATAACACTTCCACTATTTTTTCCTCCAGTTTGTTAGATGAAATGTAACATAGAATTTACTATACTAGCCTTTAAAAAAAAATTAACATTATTATTTTGCAGTACTGGGGGTCAAACCCAGAGTCTCATGCGTGCTAGGCAAGGCTGTACTTGCTGCCCTTGAGCTGTCCTTCCAGCCCTGATAGCCATTCCTAAATACTTTCACACTGTTTTGGAACCATCACTATCTTATGTCATACGAAGTCTTCATCTTACAGAGCTGTAACTTGGCACCCACAGTAACTCCAGCCCTGACGACCATCATTCTCTTTTTTGTCCCTATGATTTTAATTACTTTTAATCTCAGTTATACATTCTGGAAGAGGGGAAATAATTACAGGATGGACTCGAGGACCATACAAATGGAATTAAACAATATTTGTCTTTTTGTAAATATCCTATTTTACTTAGCTTTCAGAATTCATTCATATTGTAGCATTTACCAGTTTCCTTCTTTTTTGCTTTCTTTTGTGATACCTGGTATTGAACCCAGAGTCTTCTCACTGAGCTACATCCCCATCCCTTTTTTAGTTTTAATATTGAGACCAGGTTTCACTAAGGCATCAAGTTGCCCAGGCTGGACTTGAGTTTATGGTTCCACTGCCTCAGCTTCCCAGAATACTAGGGTTACAGGTGTGCCCCACTTTGCTGACTATAATTTAACTTTTTAAACCCAGTGTCAGTTATTTTGAAAAATGTGCATTGTATGATATGAAGCACTTCTTTTTATTGCTAATTCAGGTTTTGTTGTTTGAGAAACTTATGTGGAAGTACAGGCTTGTTATGTAAATTTTTTCTATTTGGAATATTTTTTATTGATATTGCAGAACAGAATATATCAGTAAGAGTATTTTGAATTGGTATTATTTGTATTAACAGTGTTACTAATAATTGTCCTTTAATTCTCCACATTTATGAGGCAGAGTAAATAAAACCATTAATTAATTGCTGGAACGACTTAGGATAAGGTGTAATGTCAGTGTATTGGAATTTTATTTAAAGTTAAAAAAAACACTTATTTTTGAGAGCAGTTTTGGTTTGTAGTAAAATTGAGCAGAGAGGTGGCTGAGGATTTAGCTCAGCGGCATAAGCACCTGCCTTGCAAGCAGGTGGTCATGAGTTCTATCCCCAGTACCGATAAAAAGAGAAAAAGAAAAAAAAAAATTGAAAAAAATTGAGCAGAGGTATGGAGATTTTCCACAAATCTCTAGCTTCCACACATGCGTTGGCTTCCGCATTAACCTTTACCACCTGATCTGGCAAGCACAATGTCTTGAGTTTGATTCTGCTACCTCCACGCCATCCCCACACCAAAATTTTATCACCTGAGAAATATGTTTGTTAAAATTGATGAAACAACGTTGACACATTATTATCCAGATTAAACCCTCAAAAGCAAAAAATTAAATTTTTTTCAATACCAAGTATCTAATCCAGGGCTTCAGGCTTGGTAAGGAAGCACACCCCACACAACTGTATCCCTCCTTGTCCACTTACAACAATTTTTTTTTACAATAATTTTTTTGAAAGTCCTAGTGTGTAATGTTCTAAGCCCTCTGCCACAGCCAGTTGATGTATGAGAAATCTTGTGATGACTGAGTGTTCTCCCTCCACTTTGAACTGGTGGTAGAGTTTACTTCTTTGAATAGCACCTTCCACTGCTTCCTAGTTGAGGATCATAATGCTTGTGTCAGTGCGGAGCCGTGAGCACTCTGGGATCCTTCCCCTTGGCTTCGGTTGAAGTGATGGATGTGAATTAGTTCCCACGTGCATTAGTTATATTTGACCTGTTTTCCTAAACTGAAAATCTGATCCTGTATCTTGCAAGTGTAGAAGCTTTGATTGCATGATGACGCCCACAGGACTCCACCACCTGCTTCTCAGACCCGGGTTGTGGCATCTCTTTGCAGCCTCCTGGCCGCGTCCCTCCTGCCCGAATGTCCACAGCCCACTAAATCCTCCTCCTCCTCCCAGGATTTGCTATTCTCACCATCTCCAATTCCTTTTCAGAATTCAAATCTTTTCCTGGAAAGCTTCTTTGACCTCCCAAATCTGGGTTATGCTCAGAGTTTATGTTAGAGTAATCATTAGATTACTTTGTAATTCTGTTTACTTTTACCTCCTCTAGGCTGGGAGCTAGCCAAAGATAAAGAGGCTTTTATTTTTGCATCCAAGAGCTTGACTGTGTGCTGAGTGTATTCTAGGAGCTCAGTACATTTTTAATGAATAAATGTCATGCTTAAATATCTCCAACTGTAACCATTCTTCACTTGTTCATACTTTTTCCTGTAATGCTAATAGTGGTTCCTTGAAGGATCTTCCTCCCTCTAGGCTTAGCCTGTCTTTTATTCATAGTGCTTATTCTTTTAATGGTCACTGTACTTTTCAGTCTAACCTGCTGATTGTCCACCTTTCCAAAATGCTGATAGGAGCACAATTCCTAATGGGAAATCTTGGAAGTGGCCTGTATGTTCAGCAGCAGATAAACAGATAAAGTGTTATATTTACATGTAATAGACTACAATACTGCTATAAAGAAGGGTAAACTTGCATTACTTGTAGGAAAATGGATGCACCTTGGGATAATGTTAAGTGACATAAATCACACGCACAAGCTTAAGTAGGGCATGGTGTCTCTTATATGAGAAACTCAAAGCATAAATAAAGAGCAAAATAAGAGCTAGGAAACAAAGATCGTCTGCTTGATAACTTCAATTTCTAGCTGCTCTCTAGAAAATTTCCTCTTCAACTCTTACAAGTTTACTTGTATTGTGCCATAATTCATCTGTGTTTTTCCCGTATTAGGGTGAGCTTTTTTTTTTTTTTTTCATTTTTATTGGTACCGGGGATCGAATTCACGACCGCCTGCTTGCAAGGCAGGTGCTTATGCTGCTGAGCTAAACCCCCAGCCCTAGGGTGAGCTTTTTGAGGCTCCTATTTTATATCCAGTTCTGCTATCTATGCTTCCTAGGTCTGCTTAGTAAATGTTATTAAACTGAATTCTATGCCTCTGGGTTATAGAATAAGTATTAGTGGAATTGCCATTGAATTTTAAGAAAATGATTTTTTTGTCACCATCTGATATAATTTTAGGACACTGATACTAGTTTTGTTTTTTGTTTTTTTGTTTTTTTTGTCTTTTTCCTTTTTATCGGTACCAGGGATCGAACTCATGACTGCCTGCTCGCAAGGCAGGCGCTTATGCTGCTGAGCTAAATCCCCAGCCCCAATGATACTAGTTTTTAAACCATAGTCCAAATGATAATATTTTTATTTATTTCCCTTGTGTATGTACTGATGCATTCTTTGGACAACTTGAAATGATCCTTATTTTTTTGCTTTGAATGTTCCATTTAATGTTTGATTAAAAAGCTTTTGGGCCAGGGATATAGCTCAGTGGCACAGTGCCTGTCTGGCAAGTGCAAGGTCCTAAGTTTGGTTTCTGGTACAAAAGAAAAAAAAAAAGAGCTTTTGATATGTCTTTCATCCCATAAAAAGTAATCAGGGTATTTCTAGAGCACAATTTTATTCCCTTTATCTTATTTATTTCAGCAGTTTTAGAAATTGAATTGCACCCAAGGGTTCACGCATGCTAGGCTGTACCACTGAGCTATTACTGACACCCCGTTCCTTTATTCCAAACACCTGTTATTCTTATTCCTTCCCCTTATTTGTTGTAATTGGTGGGTGATGTCAGAGAAAGCAATGCTGGACATTGGTTGGAGTGATAAAAGCAGATTTCTGGAATTATTTCAGTAAGGGAAAAGAGAACTAAGCACAGAACTGGACTCAGAGATAGATTTACTGGGCATGGTGGCACACACCTGTCATCTCAGTGCTTGGGAGGCTGAGGCAGGAAGATCACTACAAGTTTGAAGCCAGCCTGGGTTACATGGTGAGTTCAAGATCTGTCTGAACTATGCATGGAGACCCAGTCTCAAAAGACAAAAGAAAAAAAGTTTTTGTAAGTAAGTGGATGCAACTTGGGAATGTAATATGAAATAAGTCAGATACACGAGCTGAGATATTACATGGTTTCCCTTATATGAGAAACTGTGTATATGCATATGCTCACACAAATAAAGAGCAAAATGGGAAATAAGGAGAAATTCAGATACTTCCCCAAATTGTATATTCTATTGTTTTAAAAATATTTCAATATATGCTAATTTATTTAATGTATATACTAGTTTATCTTAATTCCTTGAAAAGAAAGTTTAGTATTATTTCTTTCTTGTAACAGTTTTTCTAGTCTGTATCCTATGCTTTTTGTAACTACTTTGAAGACACAGTGATGCACAGTGTAATAACTATTATTATTCCCTTATTATTTGGTTATGAAATTTTGTTTCTCATTTTTTCATTAAAAATGTTTCAGGTCCAAGTATAGCAAGGAGAAATGGGGAATTACAGTCAAGGAGCAGAGTGAAAGTAGAAAATTATTAAGAGGGTGAGGATTTGGCCAAACTGACTTGGTGGGCTTCTTGCCCCTGAAATTTGGCCCTGCCAGTGTGTTCAGTGTCCCCTAGGAGGGGTGGGGACCAGAGAGAGGATCTCTCTAGGCTACCTTGGCAACATTCTTTTGGGACAAGGCCCAAGGATGAGTTCTAGTTGAAAAGGACTCCAAGATCTTATCTAGAATTTTGTCCAAGGAGTAAGTCTTGACTAGTTCTAAATAAAGCACAGGGGAGCTGGGCAGGGGATGCACATCTGTAACCCTAGCACGAGTTCAGGCCCAGGCTGGGCAACGTAGTGACTTAATGAGAGCCTGTCTCAATGAGAAGGGCTGGGAATACAGCTCACTGCTAAGATCCCAGGTTGGTTTCCCAGCTGTCAAGAAGGAAAAACCACAGGGGAGAGGTTATCAGACTGTGGTCCCTGCAACTTGTTAGAAATGTGAGCAGATTGTCAGCTCTTCCAGCCCTGGGAATGAGGAGAGTGTACAGTTGATATCAAATGAAGTTACATGCATGCTAAAGGTTGAGAACTCACAGATAGCAAAACTAGAACATCAAGGTGGTGCTTTTGTACACCATGTATACATTGCAATATCAAATGTAAAAACCAAATGATTACACTTTTTGGTAAAGTTCTCAACAAGGTTAGCTGTGCATGTTGTTTAGAAGACTTTGCCTACCTCAGCAGCGTGACCTCTTTTGATGTAGAGTTTCCCAGTAGTACATTTTATATAACATTTGTACATTTATAAAGTATCAGATATTAAAAGTGGAAACCAACATTTCGATTGTAGAATTTAGTACAGGCACCTTAGAGACCTGTGATTGAATTTTGTTATTTGATGCTCGAAGAAACAAGCTGACAGAGGTTACTAAAATGCTCAGGGCCGCGCTGGTGAATAGCGCAGTGCACGGACCAAAGAATCTGGGTCTCCTCCTCCCCTGCCTCCTCCACGGACAGGAAGCTATTTCTGTCACAGTTGCATGCTTGATCTAAATATGCTTTATTTGGTAGCGAGTTCTCTGCAAGCTCCTTCTCTAGGACAGAGCAGAGAACACCTGAAATGACAGTGAAAAATGCTCTCTCAAAGACTTCTTTTTTCCCCATTTTGAATTATTTCTTTCAAAAAGTAGAGAGCATAACAAAACAACGGTCATCACCAATCTTAAGAAATAAAACACAAAATATAATGAAAACCCCATTCCTGTTTTCCTTCTACACTAACCACAAAAAACAATACCTAAATTATTATTTTTGTTTCCATGTCATTAATTACAGATGAGTAAATCTCTAAATAGCATGATGTATGGCTTTAAGTCTTAAATTATTTACATGGTATTCTATACATGACTTTCAGCTGCCCATTCTTTTCAAAGAGATTTTCATGTTTGTTAATAGCATAGGTCCTAGAGTATCTTCAATACTGCTGTTGTATGTAGTTTTATTATATGCTTTTGTTATACTCTGGTTTCTCTCCAGGTCATATAAATCATATGATTATACCAGTGTGTTCATTCTGCTAGTGAGAGCTTATTCTAATTTTACTCCTTTTTTTAATTTTTAATTTTTTTTTATTTTAAAGAGAATAAAACCAAGCAAAATAAAGCAGAATAGAGCCAATCAAAACAAAACTGTAAGTGATACAGGATTTCAAAACAAGATAATAGAAAATCAACAATGCAGTGCCTCTTGTCCTCTTCAAAATAGCTATCCACATCATCAGACATTGGAAAATGAAACAAAATAGAACAGAATGGAGCCAGTAAAACAGAACAGTGAATCCACAATACAGGACTTCAAAACAAGTTAATAGTAAATCCAAAATAGCTACCATAATATATCTTGTTATTTTTGAAATAGCTGCCCATGCCATCAGATACAACAAAATCAAACAACACAAAACAGAGTAAAACCAAACCAAACAAAACAATGAAAGTGATCCAGGACTTTAAAACAAGATAATATGGAGCAGTAGCTACCATCTTCAGAAGGAGATTCCCCCATAGATGCTGTAGTGCATTTTGTTATCTTCTAAATAGATGATCAGATTACTGGCTTTAGGCCTGCAAAGTCAATGAAACACTAAGACTAGAAGCATTAAGTTGTATTTTGCTGCAGTAGGTATCATGTTAGCCTGTGTTTCTCCAGATCAGCCAGTCACTGGGCAGGAGAGGGGACCTTGGCTCTTCTTGTCTCCCAGCCTGTGCACCAAGAAAGGCTGGCCCCTGGTTGTCCTCCTTGTGGGCAGCACATGGTGCCAACTCACAGTAAGTGGCTGGTTTCTTATCCTCCCTGTGGCCCATGAATAGTACCGACTAACAGGAAGAGGTTGGCATCTCTCCTATTTTTACTTTTTCCACTTTTTTTTTATTGTTACTTTTCATTGTTTTTGTTTGTTTGTTTGACTTTTGGTACCAGAGATTGAACTCACAACCTTGTGCTTACCAGACAAGTGCATGAACCACTGAGCTAAATCCCTGGCCCTGTATTTTTTTTTTAAACTTGCCCTGTGTTCCTTGCTTTGTTTCTCTTTCCACATAAGTTCCTTTACATATTTTCTTCTTTCCATTGTAGATTCAGTCCTTAGCACAGGATAAAAGAATGAGCGGTTGAACTATTATTGGAAGAATATATTTATATTAATTATATTTGTGTGTAAATTACCATTTTAGCCAATGAAAACTACACCTGGCAAATTTGCTACCTTGTTGTTTGGCCTTTGTCCTTTGATTGTGCTGTCATTTTTTTTTTTTTTTTGTCTTTTCATTTTTATCGGTACCAGGGATTGAACTCACGACTGCCTGCTTGCAAGGCAGGCACTTTATGCCGCTGAGCTAAACCCCCAGCCCCCTGTTTGTGCTGTCTTTTCAACTCAAAGATTAAAGCCTGATAGGAAATTTACCAAACTAAGTAAGTTATTAATTTGTTGTTTTCAGTTTGCTTGTATTCCTTTTCATTGGCATTATTATATGTCTATTTTAGTTCATAAAAGTGTGGACTAATTTGTGCTTTGACTATTATCCAGCAATTCTGTTAGTGCTCAGAAAGTTTTGGTTCCTAAGCCTTGCAGGGAGGCTGTGTGCACTTGCCTATACTTACTCTCAGTGCTCTGGGACGGTGAGTGAGGCAGCGGAACCCCAATTTCAAGCTTAGCCTGCCCAGTACAGCAAGGTAGCATAACCCTGTCCCAAAGTAAAGGGCATATGAATTTATTTCATGTGACTAAATCTGTTCTCAGAACTGTAAGAACAAAGAAACACTGCAAAATCATAAAGAACACATATTTATTAGACAAATCCATTTAAAAAGGAAATCAACTGGTGCTAGGTGTGGTGGTACACGCCTTTAATCTCAGCACTCTGGAGACTGAGGCAAGAGGGTCATTGTGAGTTCGAGACCAACCTGGGCTACAAAGTGAGCTTAAGGCCAGCCTGAACTGTGTGCATGAGACCCTGTCCCAAATGAATAAATAAATCAACCTTAAACATAAATGACAGACACTATTTTTTGTGAGGCGTATGTTCACAAATTCATTGAGTTGTGTATATATATGAAATGTAATTTCCCATTTTAAAAATTGATATTAAATGTTTTTTAAAGCTTAGACAACAGATTAACTTCTAAAGAAATTTTAGTCTTAAAGACATTACAGTAATGGTTAGTTTTTCAGTAATTTGAGGAACAAAAAAATACTTCATTTTTCAAGTATATTTTTGCTTGCTAGTCACGCTTCTTTTCATTATTCATTTGTAATACTTTATAAATGATTTTCTACTGTTGTGCAGGGTTTTTTTTTGTGGTATTGATGAGCTAAATGTTGAAAATTATTTTAAAATTAAGGTCATGCCCACTAGATGGAGCTGTTTTTCTTGTTTGATGTAGTAATAGGATAAATAAAAATAGAACTCTTTAAATGGAAGATCTAGAATTTGGGCCTAATATTTTGAAGGTAGATGACCTCAGTGGAAGGAAGCATTCAAATATTGTAAAACTATTCAGTGATGTATGTTTATCTTAATGACCAAGCCTAACTGCCAGAGTTAATATGGCAGAGAACCTTCTTTACTTGCAGTTCAATTTTTTAGACAGCGTTTTGCTGTGTAGTCCAGGCTGCCCTTGAACTCACTAGGTACCCTCAGGCTGACCTTGAACTCATGATGGTCTTCGTGCCTCTGCCTCCCAAGTGCTGGGATTACAGGCATGTTGCACCACACCTGGCTTCAGAGAACCTTTTTAATCTAAAATAAGTAGGGGCTGGGAATATAGCTCAACGTTGTGGCACCTGCCTGGTGAGTGCAAGGTCTTGAGTTCGATTCCCAGTACCAAATAAAGAAATTTTTTAAGGTTGATGTACGTGCAGATCCCACTCACGGTAATAACTGTATGTGCGAAACTGAAATTATTTATAAAGGAGGCATTTGTTACCAAAATTTGTTTCCTGTTTTCTTTGCATTTTTGAATATCACTGCCTTACCAAAGTTACAGTTACTTCCAAATTAAGGGAAGCATTTTGATTATTTATGTGTTCTTATTTCCTAAACAAAGGAGAGAAAATTAGGTTTGAATTTCTTATTTTTCTGAAGAAGTAAGATGTAAATTGATTTATATATTAGGAAAAAAGCAGTATTTATGGAGATATAGGTTTCAAATTAATGCTTTAGCTAGCTAATGAAATGCTTTCACTGAAGGTTTAGCTGAGCCATAAGAATATTTCTAGGATTTTGTTGTAGCATTTCCCCCTGATGTTACAGCTCTATGTCTGTGTCTGGCTGAGAGACTGCAGCATAAAGGCATGTAGACACTGTTAAAAATATTTGTTAAAGCCATGGTGTCAACAGGTCATGTGAAATTAAGGTTTCTTTTAAATACTGGCTTTGAATTTGTCCTCTAGAAGTTAATGTGTGACTGTGAACTCAGTATTCAGTTATTTATAATAGAATAAACAGCTTGTCAAGCTAGTAGTTTTTCTTGTTTTTCTTACTTGAATGTAAATATTATAGTAACATAGTCCTTATACATACCCTTAAGATGAATAACTACTATAATGCTTTATTTGGACATGTTCATTGCATTTTCGTTTTTTAAAACTTAATATTTTAGTTTTGCAGTGTGTCAGAGCTCTCCTTGAAGAGTATAAAACTCTTTATGTTTTATTTCTTTGCTACACTTAGCACTACGAGGTACATATAGTAGATGACCTTCACAAATTTATTACGTAGGTCAATAGTTTTGTTATGTGAGGAGTTTTTATTAGCATTACAGTGTAATATTAATTACGTAAATAACTTTTCTTGGAGAAATTTCCATACTAACAAAGAGAATTCCTGTTCTGTAGTTTTTAGTCACATATTCTTGTTGTCTTTTGTAATCTTATACTTTTCTGAAATGACATTTTATAATCGATTTAAAAGGACAATCTCACTGGAATGTCTTGGAATCATAATGATACATTCTACCATAGTGAGGATATGTTCTTTTCTTTTCCTTTCTTTTTTCTGAACCAAAATTTTAGTAGCGTGTATGGTCACCCTTCCCTAGCATTCTGGAAGGCAAAGGCAGCAGGATCACAAAGTTAAGCCCAGTCTGGGCAATTTAGTGAGACCCCGTCAGAGAGAAGGAGAGAGCAGGGAAGGAGGCAGGGAGGGCGGGGATGGAGATCACACTGTGAAGACCAAGTTCACCCCCCAGTGTGGGTTGGGGATCTTCTAAGGTTGGTTTCATGAGGATCGAGGGTATTAAAGATTGTCTAGTCCAACAGGTATCAAGAGTGTGACTCTAAGGGTGGTGTGCTACATCAGGCTTTCTGTGAGCCAGGTTACCAGTACTTTTTAAAAAATAGACATTTATGCTTTTCATGCTCAGTACAAAATAATACCTCTTGTTAGTAAATTATTTTGGTTTGGAAATAGGTTTTTTTGGAGTCAATATCTCACTCACTAATAACCAAGGCTGGCCTTGAACTCACAGAGCTACACCTGCCTCAATCTCCTGAGTGCAAGGATTACAGGCACACATGGCCTAAAACTTTTTTATTTTGTTATTTTAACTAACATGAGCAAATTTGGAATATTGATCTGTTTTTTTCAACAATAAAATAGTGGATTTTTGTTAGTTTGTTTTTTTGTAAATTCACTGTGATAGCTTTACCATAAAGTTTAAACTTCTAAGGGGAAAGGGGAATTGGCAGATGGTATAATGTAGCTTTTCCCACCCCCAGGTTGAAGGTGAAGATAGCTGCTCGTGTTTTAGAGACTCTTTTACTGTCTTCTTTGTTTTTTTCCCCTCCGTTTCTTTTCTGAACAGTAAAACAGTTACAAGCCTTCCTGGTCATTTGTGGCAGTCCACCATAGAAGAAAAAGCCTTCTAAAGTCTCAAGAACTAAATCAAGAGGATAATAATTTTATATTCCTTTTCGTTAGATATACCCCATTTCTCAAGTCGAAGGTTGAGATGGAGGCAGTGGATTCTAAACTGCATCCACCTTTTTTGTTGTTGTTGCTGTTGAAGGAATTTAAAACCATGTAGTGAAGAAACTGGACAGTTTAGGCTGAAGAGGAGTAATCAGGACGTGCATAATGGCCGCCTTCATTCAAAAGGCTTCCTTCATGAGGAAGTGAGATTAGATCTGTTGATTTATTCGTGAAACCAGTGGGTAGGAGACGTGGGCTGAATGAATTTTCATTCAACAAGGGAAAACTTTCTAGTGTGGTGAAAAAATACAAAACTAAAATCAGTTGGATTTGGAGGCAGTGAATTACTTTTTTCAGGAGACATTAATGTATAGATCAGATTATTGACTATTGGTAGAGATGCTGGTAAGTGAATCAGAATTTATGGCTAATTGAGCTAGATGATGTTTTAAGTTTTTTTCTATGATTATGTGCTTGGGTAAAGTTGTTGAAAATAATTTTTTAAGCTGCAAGTTTGAAAGACTGTTTGGTTTAGGAGCTATCTTCCATTTTTATATCAGGTGGTCAATAAACCAGAAGAGTTTATGGATCTGCAGTCTTGCTAGGATCAGTGTTGTAAATTTTCCAGGAAGTAGTCTGTGTTTTATTTGTTCATTTTATTGCACGTTGTTTGTAGAGGACAGATTGTTAGCAGAAATGTGGAAAAGAAAGGGGTGATAGACATCAGAAAAGAAAATAAAAGCCGTTTTGAAGGTGTATATTTAATTGATGGTCTTTTAAGACTATATTTAATTTTCTAAATTCTTTGTAATCATAAGTATTTTCTGCTTCCTGTTTATACTCTTTTTACTTTCTGTTTATTTTCCATGTCTTTTAACAAAGTAAACTAGACCATATTTAATATCTGTGTGACTTCCTCCTCATTGGTTGCTGATCTATAAATAGGAAGGTTCTTTGGAATATAATTACTGAAACCATGAGTGCATTATCATATTGTATATTACTTCTTAATTTAATAGTAGTTTCCAGGAGCAGGGGAAGGATTTTACTTTTCTTACCTTCCTTTGTATACTAGGAACAAGTAAGTGTTCTTACTATTAATTTTACACACTGGTAAGTGAATGTTAAACATTAACTAGGAATACTAGACATAAATAGATTACAGCAAAATAATTACCCTTCTTTTTGTGAGTAGTCATGTATCACTGTATTTATGCCTATATTTTTCTCTCTTTTATTGTTTGTGTCCTTAAGACTTCCAATAAGAATTTGAGATCTTACAGCGTCATATGTAAACTGTGTGCTTGTCATGCAAACATAGAGATATTATTTGTTCACTGGATGTTTACTGAAAGTCTGGTATAGCAGTTGTGCAGTTATATTACTAAAGGGTTCAAATGGGAACTGAATGAGTGAAGGAAACCAAGTGAAAATAACAAATATTGATATATTGTTGCATTTCTTAAAAAAAAAAAAAAAAAAAAAAAGACCTGCGGTGCTGTAGTCTGCTCCTCTTCTTTATTTAATATAAATGAGATTGCTTTGTGTGACATTTAAATATTCATGTTTATTTTTCTATGCACAAAGTCCTGTTTTAGACACTGGACTTAGAGTGACAATAGTTTTCCTTCACTTATGAGATTTATCATAATATAATGGAGAAGACAGACTGGTGGTTTAAAAATTCCAGTAAGTCTGCCTAGTAAAACAACATAGAACTTGGAGCCTGATAATGTGAGTTCTTATTTTGCCTCTATCTATTTATTCATGCATTTAATAGTTCTTGAGTATTTATTGTCTGTCTTAGAGATATACCAGAAGTTCACAGATGCCCTGAAAAGTTCCAGTCTCTCTGGTATTGTAAATAAGTCACAGCCAGCCGACATGGAGTAAGGCTTGCAGAAACTGTGTCCAGTACTCTAAGAGCAGTGACCTTCCTCAACCTGTGAGCTGCGTGAAAGAGCTCGTGTTAGAGGTGGGTCTTGAAGGATGAATATAGTTGGTATACTTTCTCCTGTCCCCAGATAGAGGGATTCTTAGGAACACATGGAAGCATTAATAGGATGTTTTGGAGAACAGCAGGTTATTTTTCTTCTCCCTCTTTTTGTTTTTTTTCAGACAGGGTGTTGCTATGTAGTTTAGGCTGACCTTGAACTCATCATGTAACCCAGCCTAGCCTCAAATTTGTGGATCCTCCTGCCTCCACTTTCCAAGTGCTGGGATTACAGCCCTGAGAGAACATTGAGGCACTGCATCATTGGTTAAAACATTGAGTATTTAATGAAGATAGAAGAAAAAAGCTACATATGTGGGATATGGGCATAATTGTGAGGAATTTTATCTGTCTGCTGAAATTGTTGTATTTTTTTATGGACGATAATTGTTACTTGTGGAAAGTTTTTAAGCAGGCATACTTGGTCTGCATTTTTACAAAGGTAATCAGTAAAATATAGGATCAAGTGGAAAGCTGAGACGAGACAAGAATACTGGTTTAATGTATTTTCATAATAAATGCAAATGAAATAATGAGGGTCCAGAGTAGTAATAGTGACGTTAGACCAGAGAGAAAAAATACAACTCAGAGTTAAAATTGATAAGATTTAGTGGCTGACAAGGACAGGACATGGAGGAGGTTTTGAGGTTTTGTCTTTATATCTGTGTAAGTAATTTCTGGTATCTAACTTCTAGAGAAAGAGCAGCATGATTTGAGTGAAGTAGTACTTTTGCTTTTGTAATATTTAGTTTTCTGAGTAAAACTATGTTAGAAGCCTTAAGTTATGATCAGAGGAAACACTTAGAAAGGAGAGTCAGTGGAGAGATAGCCTGGGTATGCATTATACCTTTTAAATCTTCAGTTTGCTATGCATAAAAATATGGAGGAGAGGTCAATCATTTTTCTAATTTGGAAATAACCAGGGTTATAGTTATCACATATTCTAAATTAGTGGTACAAAAATGATAGTAATTAGAAGTTACATTTTATAGGCTAGTAACTATTTATTGAATGCTTCCTTTGTGAAGCTTAGGTAAGATGTTAAGCATCTTGCATTCATTATTTCATTTAATTCTCATGTCAGCATGAGTCAAGTAATATTATTATCTGGATTTTCAGAAGAGAGAGGGTATATTAGCCAAAAGAACAAATAAGTGGACCTTCAAACCCAGGTCAGTTTGACTTGAAAACCCACGCTCTTAACCACTGTGCTATTTGACTGTCTCCTAGAGTATAAAACTGTAATGGACCTAAATACCTACTCTAGCCTGGCCCTGTAATCAAATATATGTCATTGTCAAAATCTGTAATTAGCATTAAGATTCGGTATCCAATTTACTTAATAAAAAGCTTATCCAGAAACCATTCATTACAACTGTTATCTTTGTGGCAGATCCTTGTTTTGGGGCGGTGGAGGTGAACTTAACACTACTCTCTCCTGACTTTACAACTTTGCTAAATACTGATATGTCTAGACCAGTCATGATTACTCTATGTTTCTTAACAGTCATCAGTTCAAACATGGGACTGTGACTCTTAATTTGGCCAATAATTTGTATGTGACAAATGAGACATGAATGATTTTATGAAGGACTCTTCAAATGATTTCCCCCTCCTATTTCTAGACATTCCTATCTAGAAGGTGCTTAGAATTGTAGGAGCTCTCTTGTAACCTTTCTGGGGCTGGGAGAGAGTTCAAGATAAAGCCAGAACACTGTACGCCAGCATGAAAACAAAAAGAAGGTAAGAACTTGAATCCTTAATGATCTTGTTGAACTGCTAAAGTACGCAGCCATAAAGATACTGTGCTGCAGTACTAGGTCTTATGTAAAATTAGAAGACATCCATTAGGCTGTGTGAAACAAGGGAATGTATTAGGTTGTTGTGAGGCCCACACACCCATATTTACTACTTAAAGAAACTTAATAAAGTCTAAAGTGTTTGTCCTTGCTCTAAAGTATAATAATAAACTGTCATAGGGCTTGTATTGCTGTGTAGATATGGTTAAAACTGGAAGAGAAGACAATTTTAGGGGCAGTGTGCTGATCTCACAGTGGTAGAAGTTGGAGATGATCTGCTATGGAATACTGAGGTATTTTGTAATAGGGTACCGAGGCGGCATGTGCTCACCAGCCAGCTACCCCATCACTGATGTTAGATGTTAACAGTGGCAAAGTGTTTTGAGGAGATGAGTCTGATTTCTGACAGTTTCTGTGGGTTGAGGGAATAGAAGGTAGGTCTTCTAATTAATGTAGGAAATAGAGATAAATTTACTTCATAGTTGGGGAACCTAATTTTCAGAGTCCCTTAACAGTCCCTTCCAGGGCTCAGGGAACATCACAAGCGGTATGATCATGTAATTATAATTTTGAGGGGTAAGATTTTTCAAAAGTTACATATTTGAATCGGTTAAAATTGCTATCTCTTACACTTTTATTTTCCCTTTACCGAACACCAACATTGGGTGGCATTGGAATGGCTGGAAGCAGCTTCGGGAACTGGCTAAGGGAAGACGGAAATACATTTCGATGTGGTGTCTGTTTGCAGTTGCTTGTGTATGTAGTTGTGAATAGCCATCCTCCAACAGGGACCAAAGTATTCTTTCTGTCTCGTGTGCCTAATTTCCTTCCTATGAGGTACACAGATGCAGGGCCAGAGATCTTAGAACAATATGAACATATTGTTTGTGTTTGGTACCAGAGTATGTAGGTTAAGGAAGAGAAACATATCTAAAGTGTGTGGAGCTACATCCCTAGCACTGTTTTATTTTACTTTGAGATGAGGTCTCAAAACTTGCTGGCCTTGTCTCAAGCTTGCTGTCCTCCTGCCTCAGCCTCCTGAGCCTCTGGAATTACACATGTGTGACACCAACCCTGCCCTAGAAAATTTTTCTAGATCTTAGAGCTTAGATATGATCGATTGATTTTGGGGACTGAACCAGAGCTACATCTCCAGCCCTTGTTATTCGTCTCATTTTGAGACAGTTTAGCTAAAGTCACTGAGTTGCCCTGGCTGGGCTCAAACTTGTAATTCACTACTTCAGCCTCCAAAAGTGCAGGGATTATAGGCACATGTTTTCCTAAATTTGGTAACATTCCTACAAATGTACATGGTGTTCTCAGTAATAAGTTGTAAAGCTGATATAAACTTATTCATGCTGCTTGTAACAAAAAATGATCAAACACTAGCAAAAAGACCAAGCTCTCATTTTGCTCTTTTAATATTGTTATTGGAGTCATGGGTGAACTCTCAGGCATAAGGGCTCCTAAAGACTAGGTTTGGGACACCGGGGATGGTGGCGTATGCCTATAATACCAACATTTGGGAGGCTGAGGCAGGAGGATCGCTTTGAGTTCGAGGCCTGCCTGGGCTACAAAGTAAGTTCAGACCCTGTCTTAAAAAACCAAAACCAAACAAATAAACCAAAAAACCCCTAGGCTTGTCCCCAAACACCAAAGCAACTAGGAGCAAGAGAGGAGCTTTAATTAGTGTGGCTAAACTGGCAAAGACAGGTGAAGAGGCCCAAGATCTGTCTGCAAGGGACAGACAGGAATTGAGGGGTTTTTATAGAAAAGAAGAACAGAGGCAAAGCTGGAGTGTGGGTAGCGGTGGCGTGGGTCAGCCTTGGTCTGGTGAATCGCTATTGCAGGCCTGGTCTGTGAGGCGGCTCTGGAGTCCTGTGGTGTGGTGGGACAAGCTGGCTCCCTGGAGACCTTTGCTTCTGCTTGTGTGTATGGAGGGGCGCAGGGCACAGGGCGCAGGGTCAGGACAGTGAGTGGAGACTTGTGCAACAGACATCCTATAAAACCTGGCAGCCAGAGTTCCTGCAATTCTTAAAAAGAACCATATTTACTCTTATCTTCCTGTCTTGATCCTGACTAGGGGAAGAGACAGGTAAATTTAGAGCTGATAAACATTTTTATCAGTTTTTAGATAAACATTCTTGAATGATTTACATGTACAGCTGAGCAGCGATATGATGCAAGGTTTTAAGGTAGTAAAGGAGGCTGATAACACAAATGAAGGCAGACATGCCAGGCTTTCTGTAGCCCCCGGTTATGCCCTGGGCAGCCACAGGCCCTGTTCTTACAGGCCCTGTCTTTCAGTCCCTGTTAGAAGGTTACCAAGCTGCAGGAAGAGGCTGTCAGAAGTATGCAGCTAGAAATGGAGGAAAATCATATAACAGAGCCTGAGCAGTTAGATCTTACAAAAATATGCTATTCTTTTTGGAATTTGTGGTGTTTGTGGCATTTGTCATGTTTTTAAGTCTGTGATTTGTTGTAGAGTTTCCTCATTCTACATGAAAATCTGTTTTATATCCAGTTTTCTTTTCCTTAAAGAGAACCTCTAAAGTTGTAAAATATTTCAGCCCACAGTACCTCACAGGAAGTAAAAGCTAAGATTTGTACCAGTGTTGAAATAGGTAAATCAGAAGATGTGGCCAGGCACATAGACACACTTCTGTAATCCAAATTACTCAGAAGGCTGAGGCAGGAGGGTCTCAAATTCAAGGCCTGCCTAGGCAACTTAGTGACATTTTGTCTCAGAAAAGAAAAAAGTGAAAAACCCAGGGCTTAGGGATGTAGCTTAGTGTTAAAGAGCTGCTGGATTCAACCCTCCAGTTCTGCAAAACCAAGCCAAACCATCATTTAAAGGTAGTACCCTTGTTTATTTTGTGATATAAGGATTTAGAGGTAAATTTTTGAAAAAAGCAAAGGGTTCAGTGGTTTTAATAAATACTGTGGGTCTGAGTAGTAGTGTCGTCCGTTAGCACTTTGTCCAACAATTCTCGTACGTGTAGCTAACTGGCTACTGTGATAACTTATTTCCCTTACTAGTTTTCTTCAGAAATTGGAATGGGGGTACTAAGGAGAAGAAAGCTATCCTATGTTCCATCTAGTGAAGAACATTTCATGCCAGGGTTCCTGGTACAGAGCAACTGAGATTGCTAGAATTTCCCACATTTTAGCCATTACAGTACCTTTGTAACTGATGAATGTAATGGATTATTGTGCTGTCGCTACCAATGTTGCTAATGGGATGACTTACTGATGTAGGGGAAATGCTAGATGTCAAACATGCAGAGTTCATGTTTTCCAAAGTCAAAGAATGAATTCTAAGGATCAGTGGAGGTTGAGTAGGAAAATTTATTGGAGAAAAGGAGTGGGGAATAGGAGAGCTCCTAAGCAAAAGGAAGGGTCCCAAATAAGTGACCAGTGAGGCCACCTTTCAAAAGACGCTTCCTAGAGCAAAATCTTGAGATGGGTACAACATGTATCAAATTACAATCAACCCATAAGATTGCAGGTATAGCCTTTTGGGTAATATTGATCTAATGGTACAAGGGTACATGGTTGACACTGTTAACTTTGGTCAGTCATCTGTCACAGGCTTAGTCTTGTCTTTAGTCTTAGTAGTGTTAGTCCTAGTTTCGGTGGTCTTAGTCTCAGAAGTTGGGAGAAGATGGGCCACCATTAATGAGATAATGGGGAATCTCAAAAAGGGTGGTACCACTAAGCCCAAGCCTCCATCATCCTCTAGGGAAGTAGGTGACTTTCATCTTCAGATGCATGTCCAACCGCAGTCCTGACGCCTTCTCATCTCCTGCACTGACTCCCTCAGACACTCCAGCCCTATCTGACCATCTGCTCTATTTCTATCTAGCTTAGCTGTCTATAATATTAGCTGGGCCCCTGGCTGGCTTTGGAATGAGGGTTGGGGATGCAGGATACCAAGGCTTTTTCCGAGGTGTAGGTTTGGGTCAGCCTCTGTGGAGAGGGGGACGGAGATTGAAATTAGTCATTTAATCAGTCACATGAGCACTGACTTCATCAGTCATGCCTGGGAATGAAACCCCAATAAAAGCTCCGGTCACTAAAGGCTGGTGGGGCTTCTTGGTTTACAAATACAGTAGTCACCTGTTTCCCCAACAGAGAATCCATTCCAAGGTCTCCAGCAAATAGTACCACACTCTATATATGCTACTGAGGTTTTCATCTGCTGTGTTTAATCTATAAAGTAAGCATAGTATCAATAATGATAATTAAAATAAAACAACTGTAACAGTGGACTGAAACAAATGTTATGTGAACATTCTCTTTCTTTGCCTCTCTCAGTCTGATTGTTCCCTTCTTACCCTGCTTGTAATGACCTGAGGTGACACAGTGCCACAAGCTGAAGTGAAGCAGGCACAGGTGTTGTGACAGAGCCTTGGCCTGCTACCTAAGGATTACTTGACCACAAGCACCATGATACTGCCCGGAGCTGAGATGGCTCTTTAGTGACTCGCTGGTGGTGAGTCATAGCTGCTGAACAGTTAGACTGTTGCTCCATAGCTGCATGATGACAACATCCAGCACCCACTCCCACTGAACAGCTCTTGAGAAAATAGGTGTGGTTGAATATTGCCTTAACAAGATCGAATACATTTGCCTTATCTCAGCATCTTACTTAAGGGAAACACTGTAGGTTCTTACTAAAGCCAAGAATAAGTCAAAGATGCGTGCTTATCGCTGTTACTATTTGTCTTAGTGAAAGAGGGTGTGATGGCGCATGCCTGTAATCCCAGCACTGGGAAGCTGGACCAGGAGGACTGCAAGTTCAACGCCACCAGGGACTGCTGAGTTGAGAAACAGCAGAAAGCAAACAAATCAGTAAACCCATCATGCTGGAGGGTACAGGCAGTTCACTTTGATGAGCCAAAGCAGGTAGAAGTCCTTGAAAAGCAGAGGTAAAGTTGCATGTGATACGATTGTGTACCAGAAAAATTTTAGAGGCTTAAAGATAAAGCTAACAGTACAAGAATTCAGCAAAGTATCAGGACACAGTATTAGTGTGCGAAAAAAGTATTTGTAAAATATCGTTGAAAGACTTTTCACGAGAGAAGATAAAATACTTAAGTATAAACTTAAGTGTTGAAAACCTATATTCAGAAACCTATAAAACCCTTAGATTTGAACACATGGGTAGACATGGTTAGTTATCAGGGACCCCTGCAGTGGACCCCAGTCTCCTGCGAGGTGTTATAGTGCACAGTGAAAAGAAAGAGCAAGAGACAAAATGGTGATGCGTGGGGATCTGGGACGGATAATTGTTCTCAGGAACAAAGGGGCCAAGAGGTAGCTGGTCATATTTACACTGGGGGAAATGGTGAGAGGATTATCAGGTGACTCGGAGGGCATCGGTGATCTTGAGCTAATGAGCATCTTAATATCGGTGAGGATGGCAGGAGAGATGGCAGGGTAATACGTTTGTCTGTTCTGCCAGGTGAAACCTTTTATTATTATTATTATTGGAACCGATACCTTCAGCTGATGTAATCTGGCCCTGGAGTGGCACAGCGTCAGAGGAGGCCCAAACTGCTATGAGCGGAGGCTGTCTGAGTTACATTTCTGTGTTTCTGCGTACCGTAGCTGGCTCGCATGCGAGACACTGGGCCTCGGACAGGCCCTCATCACAAGTTAATTATGAAGTGTTTTCCCCCAAAGTAGAATAGAATGGCTGACAGTTCCAATAGCTGATCAAAATATGTTTGAAAATCAAGTATTTAGTGAGTGTTCTTTAACAATAGGAACATTTTATTATATTTTAAGCATAACAGCAATTCCAATGAACTCTGTTTTAGCAGCCTCTTTGTGGTTTGGTACTGAGGTTGAACTCAGGGGCATGTTAGCATTAAGCTACACCTGCAGCTCCCTTTCTTCTCTCTGCTCTGTCCTGCTCTTCTCTGTCCCCCACACCGCTCTGTCTGGCACACACTGTCTCTCCCTGTCTCTTTCTCTCTCTTTTTTGAGACAAGGTCTTGATATGTAGTTCTGGCTAGCTTTGAACTTGCTATGCCACCCAAGCTAACCTTGAACTCTTAGTGATCTTCCTGCCTCAGCCTTCCAAGTGCTGGGATTATGTACGTGGGCTACCATGCCTGATTTTTTTCTTTTAATTTTGAGTTAGTCTGCATTACTAAGGCTGGATTTGAATTTGGCTTGCTTCAAATTTGGTGATCTTATTGCTTTAGCCTTCCCAATGCTGGAATTATAGGCGTGCGCCCCCATGCTTGGCATAACTTCCTAATTTTTAAGAATAATTCTAGTCTTATTTGTCAGTTATTTGCTGTTCTATTACATACAGTTATTATATGTCTTCTAGTCCAATTCATATTCATTAGCAATGTGTTTTATAGTTAAATAAGTATTTTAAGCCAGTTATATGGGAGGTTAAGTTTTCTACAACATAAAAGTCTTTAATTTTTTTTTTGGACCAGGGATCAAACTCATAACCTCCCCCTTCCAAGCAGGCGCCTGTGCTGCTGAGCTAAATCCCCAACCCCAATAAATGTCTTATATTAAGTGATTTTCCCACATTTATCTGACACAAACTGAGTTACTATGAAGTTGGGTCATGAAATTTATGTTGCTAATACTGAGTAATAAGTATTGATTCTTGATATTTTGTAACAGAACTGTTTTTTAATAATAATGTATTACTGCCAAAAGATGTCACTTTGCATTTATCAGCTATTTTATTAAAAAATGCAAATTTAAAACACTTTATATATTCTTTATCTGCATATGCTAAAATTAAAAAATGTTCAGGAGTTATGTGCATCATTTTGTTTTGCTACAGGTTAGGTAGCTAAGTGACTAAGAATGACTGAATTATGCTCATCACTTTGTCTTTTTGGAAAATATTTCAGTAACGGAGAGCATGATATTTTTTCAGGTATCTTTTACTTTTGCTTCTTGTAATGTTTCACTTACAAAATGTCATTGCAGGCAGTACTTGGGTTTTTTAAGATTTGTTTTTAGCATGTTATTTTTCGTAGGATTTAAAAAATATTTACAGATCCAGGAATTGAACCTGATATGTCTTTCTTACATCCATTTTTCTTCTATTTTAACATGCGTTTTCTTTTGGTTAGACTTTTATATTAGAATTATTTTGAAGTAGAAGAATATTGTATAACATACTTCGAGAAAAGTAACTCAAACATAGTTGACATTTAGTTGCATGGGAATACTAGGGATTGAACACAGGGTTTGCATTGAGCTGTGTCCTCAGCCCCTTTAAACATTTATTTAACTTTGAGATAGAGCTAAATTTGTCAGGCTGGCCTCTAGCTTGAGATCTTCCTGCCTCAGTCTGCTGAGCAGGGTCACAGGCATGCACCTCTGTGCTCAGCTGCTTGACACTGTTATAGCAAATGGGTAAGTCATTATTTTAAATATTTTCATAGCTGTAGTAAATTAATGTAAAATTGAGTATTAACCTTCTTTTTGTGAAAAGTGGACATTAAAAAAATTCAGTGAAGCTGGGCTGATTGTACCCTCCTCTCATTCTAGCACTCTGGGCAGCTGTGGCAGAAAGATTGCAAACTTGAGCCCAGTCTGGGGAATGTAATGACTTAGTGAGACCATGTTTCAAATAAAAGGGAAGGGATTGGGGAATGTAGTTCAAGATAAAGGCCAAGTGTTCCAATCCTCAGTACTGCCAAAAAGAGAAGTGGGGGTGGTGAGTACATTGGCCATCCCTATGGTCCCAGCCACTCAGAAGGCTGAGGCAGGAGGATTATGTAAGCCCAAGGGTTTGAAACTAGTTTGAACTACATCATTAGAAAAATAATTAAATTAGCAAAATACTGATTATTTTTTATCTTATGTGTATATTGATGATAACATCTGCACTGATATTTACTTACTCCCCAGCCTAGTACAGAGTTCTCATAGCTCCTGGCATTCAATAAATCTGAACTGAATAAATAAAAGCCCAGGGAATGAATGGAAGCGAAATAAGCTGAACATTGTCACATAACTTTAAGTGAATTTACTAGAATTACCGCCAACAAATTGACTCCAGTATTTAGCCTTGAAAGGAACTCAAGGAAAAAACTACTTTTTTGCTGTTCTGTCTCCAAGCCCAGTTGCTTTGTCTGTCCACACTGCTTTCCTCTGGGAGCATTCATTCATTCGACATTCTGGGACAGTAGGCATTTTCCTAGGTGTGTACTTACTAGCCACTGAAGGTGCCAGGCTCGAGATTCAAAGATAAATAATAGCACCTGTTTCCACGGAGCTTGTAATCTGGTGGCTGCTCGTGAGCAGCTGGGGAGGAGCTGTGCAGTCACCGTTGCGCCAGCGTTGAACTCTGGGTGTTGCAGCCCTCAGAGTCGGGAGTCCCCACACCACGGAGATGACTTCAGCCTCCTTGAGGGGCAGCGAGATTGCATCTAATGAGATGGCAGAGCGAGGATTCTGCTGCGGATTGGACGGGAAAAGGTGGGAAGACCTGAGGGCCACACATTTATTAGTTTTGTCCCAGTGGAGCATTTTGTAGATTGTCATTGAATTTCCTGGGATGACAGGAAAGCAATCAGGCATCATTACATGGAGGGCCATGCTGAGAAGATTAGAGGATTTTAAGTGGGTGATGTGTTCAGATTTTCAGTTTCGAAAGGGTACTTAACGTCACTGTTACGCGCTTAGATTTCATAAGAACTGATTGTCATGCTCTGGTTGTTACTTAATACAAAAAGAATTTGCGATGCTGTCTGTGTCTGAGATCTTCACGAGCATTATGTAACCTGTGTTCGTGGGTTACATAAGCCTGTGTTTATTGAGGTAGATGTGAACATATTTTTTTGTTGAAACTTTAAAGATTTAAACTTTTTCAAAGGCGTAACTTCAAAGTACATTTTTCATGTCAGTGTACTTCCTTATAAGAAGTAAAATGTGTTTTTCTGAGACACAGCCTTTAATTCCCAGGGCAGGACTGTCCTGCACACTCTTTTCATCTGCCACGATGACAGCAGAATTGGAGCGGGTGATGGCTCTGTCGTGTTGGGTCCTCAGATGACCCATGAAGTAGAGGAGAAAAAGACCTTATTATTTCAGCTCCTGATAGTTTGACATTCTTTCCTGATAAATGTCACCTGAATCCTACCAAACCTGTCTTCACTGATACAACCTCTATATTGAAAATGTTATAGCTTGTAAAACAATTATTTTAGAAGAAATCATTGTAGAAGTACAAAGATAATAGAAAAAATTTACCTGTCCAAATGGAGAAAATTGAAATTACTACAACTCAGGTGTACAGTAATGCAAGAGCTGTTCATAATATGCATAAAGTATAAAATGAGTTATGCAGCTACGAAAGTCATTTTGAGAGATGCAAAAGCTGCCTTATCTTTAATTTACCATGTATACAAAAAATGTGATATTAAGTCCATTACAAAACTAGGTAAAAATTGAAGACATCTGTAAGTCATATAAGGAATCTAAGCAGTTCCTTTGTATTTTGGTATTCACAGTTCCAAAACAGTTTAGTGTATATTTTAAAGTGAGGAAGGTAGAGAAATTAGTATTAATTTGAAAAATATGAGTTGTTAAAGCACTTTATGACATGTTGATGTCAACTCTGCATAGCATTTTTGAAATGTAATTTAGAGCAACCACCTATATAGGTACCTAAATCTTTGTACAAGACATTTGTGTGGTAGTTTGGTTGTTATCATAGCTAATTGTGAATAATGAGTAAAAACTATACAAATATGCAAACCACTATCTGCTTAAGACTATTATCATTTGGTGATAGTAAATTAGATTTCCACACTAAATGATTCCTGTTAGGCAATAAAATTAAAACTATAAAAAATGCAGTGTAACTTCTACTGTAAATAAACTATTAGCAATGAGCATTACTGTGAGAACTGGTAGTATATGAATTATTCACTGCAAACTTATTATCTCTGTGTCATTAGCATGTAAGATAATGAATCTAATTATCATGGCTTTGAACTCCCGGGAGTTAGCAAATTATGTGAAGAACTTTCTGGGCTGTGGTTCCGGTTCCTACCCACTTGAGTATTGAGAGAGCTGGAAACTCTGTCCCTCTGTGTTCTTTCTCCTCCCTTGCTTCCTTGTTGATATTATATTTAGGGTTAGAGTTTTGGGATTTTCTCTTGCTTGAGCACCTTTTTAAAAGAGTGGTGAGAAATTCTATTTATGTATTTTAATATGTGTTGCTTTACTGTAATTTAGCATTGTAGATAGACAAGATATTGTTGATATGAATTCTTCATTCATGCATATAAGTTAGCATCACTTATTGGAGTAGATTGCCATAAATAGTGCAATTACTTGAAAAATTTAGGTTAAAAGGTTAATAATTTTCTCCTCTAAAAGGATTTGGACTAAAATGATTTACTTTCAGAGAATTTGGGATTAGCATATAACACCCTTTCTTATCTTTAATATTGTGTCTTTGATCTTCATTTGAGGTTTTGATGAACTTCTTGTTTCTAGTTTCTCTCTTACATTATAGTATCAATTATCTGTAATAAGTCATCCTAATTAAAGTTGATAAATCTACAACTGCTTCAATTATACACTAATCAATTATACACTAATTTAATTCTACTTAGCAGGATACAGTACATCATTAATCGGTTTCAGACTTAATATAACAGAATTAGGAGTAATCAAAATTTGGAGCACATTATTAGTTGGGGAAAATGAAGGATCATAATGTCTAGTAATTCACAATATAAACTTGGAGGTTCACTGCTAAAAAATGATGGAGCGTAGCTGCTGTTTATGTTTATTGTTTGGTACCATGGGCTAACATGGGAATGATATATAGAATCTTTAGATATTAATCTTATAATACAATTTTATCCTACCTTCTCAAATTTTTATCATTATTTTCTCATGGTACTAAATGTATTTTTTCCATCACATCATTGTTCAATATATGTAATGCCTTAAAGCTATACCTTAAGGGTTTTTTTTCATGACCATAGTGTTTTTTTAAGTATGTAATTTACAGTGGTTTCATAAAAAGTTTTAAAAGCAAAGTTACAAGCATCCTTAAAATTTATTTCTTTTAAGCCTTCCTGTCATAATGTGCAGAGAATATTAGTAGTTTGTTTTAAATACATAAGTATATGCACAAATGTATTTTATGTTATTATGTTAGGAAATAAGATGATTAGATGTAATTAGAAAATCTCTAGTAAAGTGATCTTTGTTATGATTTTTTTCTTTTTGAGGTGGTGACTTATATTTGCCACAGAATTCTTCAGAATGGGTTACAACATAATGCAATTTTTTCTCAATTATCTACTCATTAATTTTATTTTTTGTTTTTCGCTCTTTTTTGAGGCAGGGTTTCACTATATGATTTAGGCTTGCCTTGAACTCATTTTTTTAGCCTAGACTGGCCTTGAAATCACAGTGATCCTCCTGCCTCAGCCTTCCTAGTGCTGGGATTACAGGCATGTGCCACCACGCCTGGCTTAATTATCTACTCATTAAATAAACTGATTCAGATTGAATTTCATCACTTACTCTTTTATACACACTCACATGTTAGGAATACTTCTTGCCTTGCCCAGCTGTATTCCCAGTCAACTAGTATTCCTTTGTTCACCTGTTTTTCTTTCTAAGAATGTTCTCGATAGAGCATTTCGAAGGCCATGTTAAGTGCATTTTACCCTTTTGAAAAACTTATTTTTAAAATCAAGTTTCAAGGAACTCCATGAGTTTTTAATGGGTTGGATCTCAAGGTAACTTTGTAAAAACTCACGTGATTAGTTAAAAGTCAAATAGGACAAATGGTCTTTGTTTGGAGAAAGGATCTCCCTATGTATTTCAAGCTGGCTTTGAATTCTGTAGTGATCCTCCTGCCTCAGGCTCCTCCAGTTCTGGGAGGATAGGCATGCATTACCACATCTGGTTTAGGATAGATGGTCTTTGGATGAAGAGCAAAAGAAAACCTGCCCCACACTGCTCATTACAGTACACTATATACCATCTATAGTGTATAGATTATTTAAATTTCTGCTTTTTCTCATGTTTTGCTTCATTTTGTTTGAGACAGAGTCTCACTAGACAGACTCTTACTATGTAGTACAGGCTGGTCTTCAACTCACTCTATATATGTAGCCCAGTGATTCCGCCTACCTCAGCTTCCTGAGTGCTAGGATTATAGGCATGCACCACCCTGCCCAACCTCCCTTCTCATATTTAATGACTGTTTTAGTTCCTAAATTGGTTACAGTGTAATTTTATTTATTTTTGTTTTTTTCAAGACAGGGTCTTGCTATGTAGTTCAGATTGGCCTTGAACTCACTATGTAGTACAGACTGGATTTGAAAGTATAGTAATTCTCCTGTCTCAGCCTCCTGAGTGCTGGGATTAAAGGTCTGTTCCACCCCATTTGGCCCTTGCTGTATATAAGGTTTTTTTTTTTGTTGTTGTTGTTGTTTTTTAAGAGAAGGTCTCTCTATGAAGTTCAGACAGGCCTTAAACTCACTGTGTACCCTAGACTGGCTTCAAACTGGCAGCAGTCTTCCTGCCTCAGAACCCCTTGTGCGGGGACCACAGGCATGCTCCCACCCTTACTGTATAATTTTAAGTAACAAAGGAAATCTTACATTTCATGCCGAGTGTCTTTTGATTTCTATTAGTTGATATATCACCAAAGTTGGTAACATTTAGAACATTTATGTACTAAATGCACACTGTAAAAGACTCATTAATGCCAGAGGCTTCAAACAAGTAAGTCTCTTACCCTTTCCTTGGCTCTCCAGAACAATACAATACTATTTGTTGTTCCAGTACTATTTGTTGATATTATCTTACTTCTAAACTTTATGCTCACTGAGATTTTCTTCAAATCAATTTAGAATGTATCCAGGAATCTTTTAATGGGGGCAGAGAACTCAGATTATATGACAGATCTACCCCCTTGCTTCTTGAAAAGTTACATGATTTTGGTCAACTCTGGAAGGCATCTGTAATCATGCTTACATTGTACTAACTGTAACTACTGACAGGTAACTAGGGTGTGACATTCACTTGCCTCAGCCATGTCGGGTCCCTGCTCCACCCTTGTGTTACTATTGCTGTGTTTATTTTTTGCTTAGTTTCCTGTGGGTCAGTTTTCTCATTTCTCCCTTTCAGTGTTTTAACGAGTTTCTCCGACACCTCTCATTAATTCCTTTGCAACTGTTGCTCAATCATATTTTCTCCTTCTCTGTTCCGCACTAATAGGAGTTTACTTGTTTACTTTTCCAGGGTTGGTCCTGGGAATTCTCTTTGTGGTTCTTTTGTTGGATAATTGGTTCCTTGCTTGATTTTTCCTCTTAACTTATTATCTCCACAATTTCTGACGCAAATACTCCATAGCTTCTGAAAAAGAGAAGTGAAAAAACAAATTTTTGAGCTTGCATATCTAAAGCATCTTTATTTTATAATGTTAGAGTGATATTTCACTATGGAATTGTAGGTTGACAACTTTGTTCTCGACAATTTTTTTTTTTTTTTTTTTTTTTTTTGGCTTTTTCAGACAGGATTTCACTATGCAATTCAGGCTGGCCTTAATCTCATTTGGTAGCTCACACTGGCCTTGAATTTGCAGTGATCCTCCTGCCTCAGCCTCCTGAGTGCTGAGGCTACAGGCGTGCACCACCATGCCCGGCTCTTGGTGTAACTGAAAGCACTAACAGATTTTTAACAGACAGTAAATCATATTTTCCAAGTACAGGATGGTGTTTAAAGTGTATATATGTAGTGCTCCCTTCGGCAGCATGTACACTAAAGTGTGTGTGTGCGTAATCTACTGTAGTGTGATCCAGTCTAGCTACTATATCTTAGTTCCCGTTGCTGTCACTGTGCATTTTTCAGGAATCTGGTCTGTTGTTAATGACAGTAACCATGGTCTCCAGTGGAGCTCTTGAGCTTATTACTTTTCCCTTAATTGAAATTTTACATACTTTGCCCAACACCTCGCCAGCTTTGCCCCCTAAACTGGCCGTTCTACCCTCTTCCCCACAGAGACCATCTTTTTATACAACTGACATAACGTGCTGCATCTTCTGTGCCTGGCTTGTTTCACTGAATGTGGCTCCCTCCAGAGTCTCTCCTGCTGTTGCGAACAGCAGGAGTTTCTTTCTTTTTCCATTATGACTAAATAGGGCTCCCTTGTCCAGGTACCACATTTTCTCTATCCATTTATCCTCTGATGGATACCTAGGATGACCCCATATCTTGGCTATGGTGAATGTTGATTTTGTGTCTTGCTTTTTTGGGACCTACAGTTCTAGGGATTAGTAGGAGTTTTAATGGATAAAAGATGTATTTATATTTCTGAAAAAGAGAAAGATTCACCCATCCAAGGTAACATTTGAATTTGGGGATAGGCTTTCTTTAAATGGAATATAGTGCTTATTTCTATTTTTATGAATATATTTATTAGCTTTAGGTTTTAAAAACTAGGAGAGAACAGTGACTTATACATTTAAGGAGTCCAGCCAGCTAGGTTAAATGCTATTAAAATTGTGTGCTATGGTTGACCCTTGGTTAAATGACGTGGTTCAGGGACCCATGGGTTATCTCAAAGGTAATTCTCTCCTTCACCTCCCCCCCCCCTCCTCTTCCTCCTCTGCTTCTGTTTCTCAAATACTGGATTTCCACACATATTTGGCAAGGAAATTAAATAAGACATCAAAAAGTCGTAAGAAATGAGAACTCTTGTGGGTTTTTTCTTTTCCCAGGAAGTAGAAAATATTTTTAGTGACAGGTTATGCTTCATTGTGAAAATACAGTTGGGTATTGGAGGCCTTCACAAATCTGATTTCAGCTCATTTAGCCGCGGATGTTAGTAAGCTGTAGGGGATGGCAGAGGTGAGAGTAAACGGGAGCCCTCAAGCTACCAGTCAGTCGTGTTCTGCACTTCAGAGGATGGACCTCCTTGGTTTCAGTTTTGTGAGTTTGGCAGTGTGGGTTTCACCATGTGGCCAGGCTGACCTGGAGCTCCTGGGCCCTGCAGAGCCTGAAGCTTACTCCTCGCTGGTGGCTGACGTGCATGCACGAGCTGCCACACTCACCTTTGATACTTTTTCTTGCAGAATTACTCAGGTTGGGCTGGATTTTAATGACTGTCCTGCCTCAGCCTCCCAGGGTGCTGAGGCTACGGGGAGGGGCCACCACACCTAGTTTATAAAGTTTTTTAAATTACTGATTTTTAGGAAATCTTTGTATATGTTAACAATTCCTTGATTGCTTTTGTTGGCTGCATCTGTAATTGGTGTTTGAGTTGTCTTTTAACTTTGTCTTTTACTTTGTGTGCTTTTAAATTCATCACAGTTAACTTTTCTGTGTATAAGAGAGGCAGATTATGAGTTCTAGGGCTGGGGATATAGTTCAGCGGCAAGGCGCCTACATGGCAAGTATGAGGCCCTGAGTTTGATTCCCAGTTCCAAAAAACAAAACAAAAAAGATGATACAAGTTCTAATGCTGATCATTTGGTCTGTATCCCCACATCAATATTGTTACCAGATTGAGGGTTCTTTGAGGCTTTTTCCCCAGGTCCTCGGTGTCCCAAACAAAGAGCAGGATAAGACATACAGGAAAGGTGGTGAGGGTGCACATTTCTTGAATGTGGAGAAGAAGTCTGCTCCACTGGAGAGTGGGTTGATGAAGAGACTCTTGCAGCAGCCTTAAGGCCAAGCAGGAAGGGATCTTTACTCTCCCAGATTCCTGGATTGGCCCTGCCCTCTGGCAGTTAACTCACTGGGACCTTTGTCCTATCAAAACCAACTTGGCCTCCCACCATTTACACTGGCCAGATGTAAATGAAGGATTCACGATAGCATCTTCGGATTGGACCTGCGAACAGTGCCAGTTTGAAAATAGCACTTTGGCTAGGCATGGTGACGCATGCCTGTAATCTTAGCACTCAGGAGGCTGAGACAGGAAGAGCGCTCCAGGCTCGAGGCCAATCTGGGCTACATAGTGAGTCCTGGCCAGCCTGAACCGATTGGCTCACGGTACTTAGGAATCATAAGCCCCATGTCATTTTGGGTCCTGTGGTCTGCATTTATCTTGTCTTCTTAGGAGACATCCCACTCAACCTGTTAGCTGTGAATTTTTATGACCTTTGACACATTCTGCCCAGTTGGGTGGCTGGTTTGCCCCAGCCTTAATCTCCTGCCTGAGTGTGGCATTTAAAAAGAACGCTGGTGATTAGGTTCAAGTCCTTCCTCTAAAATTGATTTAACTGGTTGTGACTCATAAAATATTAGAAAACAATAGTAACATAGTCAGCAAAAGTGAATATTTATTTCTGTGGTAGTATTTGGGAAAAACTGGGCTTAATTACTACCAAAGAGTAAGCAGAAATTAATAAACTTTTGAAAATCAGAACTTTCATACACTTTCAAGTGGTGAATTGAACCTAATTTTTTCAAATAAAATCTTTATTATATTTAGTGCCATTTGTTCAGAGATATAGCTGATTCATTTGCCACTAATTTTGTAAATTAGATTTCTGGTTTGACTGTAGAATAAAAAGAATTTTTTAAGAAAGTAGCCTGGGTCTGTGGGTAGTAATTAAGTAAATGGGTGTTGGAGTCACACTGCCTGCCCAGTGATCTGTGATTTAAAGCACCCTGAAGGAGGGCACTTAAGAGTGTTAGTTTTACAGAGTGCTTGCAATGAGAATGTAGGTTAAGCGTCCACTACTTGGCAAAGGTCAAGGACATTTTAAGTAGTTATTCCTAAAGTCAATTTACAGTTGGTAAGAGAGGGATGAGGGAGGAGATTTAGCAAGATATATCTGTACAAGTGAATTAGAAAGAAATGGCTTTTGAAAAACTTGGAACAGAGCAGAGTCCAAGTGGTGTGTCCTTCCTGCAAAGTCAGACCACGAGTCAGGTAGTAACAGCTAAGGAACACTAGGTGGCGCCATTACCCTAGTCTGCTTCTTAGAATTCTCAGGCTGAGAAGCTGTAGGGCAGAAAAGTGGAAAAAGGCAGTCACAAATCAAGGGTTTAATCAGGCAAATTTGTGCATTGTTTTATTGGTTATAATTCAAAGTAATATTGTAGTTCTGGATAGTCTCCTCTAATGATCATTTTGAAGAATTTCTATTGAGATTTGTGTTTTAAGGCAGTTTGTCCACCAAATGAACTATATTGTAAATATAGCAATCCATTCCTTTTTAATTTTAAAGATTATATATAAATACATTTATATTCAGAATTCATTAAAACAAGATAGTCGAAGCTTTCATATCGAAGTGATTCAGTCAGAAGAAACTTGATGTTTTAATGAGCTTGAGTGTCCTTACCCTAGGTGGGTGTACGGTTCCATTTAACTTTCTGAAATCCTAGAAAAGGTTCCTTTGGGGGTTGGGGATTTAGCTCAGCGGCATAAGCGCCTGCCTTGCAAGCAGGCAGTCGTGAGTTCGATCCCCGGTACCGATAAAAAGGAAAAAGACAAAAAAAAAAAAAAAAAAAGAAACAAGAAAAGGTTCCTTGATTCCTGTCACTTCAGGATTCCAGACTGGGAATGACTCAATCCATTATTTAATTTGTGGAGATAATTTAGACGAGTGATGGCAAACCTCTAAGAGCTTTTGAAGATAACAAAGAGCCCGCCGTGGCACGTGTGCCACAGGTCCACCACCACTGATTTAACTGTTAGAGTTTTGTTGATACACCCGTTTGTTCAAGTGAGAGAAACCTTAAATGGGCTTGAGCGAATGGAAATATTTTTGGTCAAAGAACTGAAAATCTAGGCATGACTAACTTCAGGAGAAGCCAGTCATTCGAATGATGTTACTACTAGCCGTTTTCCTTGGTATCGGTTCTGTTGCACACCGGGTGGGTTGCTGTCCTCAGCTGAAGGCTTATTTCATCTTCTTCCTGTCTGTTCTCAAGGCTCCAGAAGAGCTGCTCACTGGGGCACGCTAGGTCTGTCTGTCTGGCTGGCTCGGGCTGCCTTCCTAATCCCACAATCGGAGATCCAGTTTACACCAGTGGACGCATATGGATGAAGTGTTGAAACGATGGATTCTAAAAGCCAATTTGGATCATGTTACGGGAATAAAGCAGAGTCAGGAATTAATATCTCACTTCTCTAAGAAAGTTTTCATTCCTTTAGTTTTATGTCACTAGAATTTGCTTTTGTTTTAAACTGTTTTGTTTGAATCTTATCTCTGCTACTAATTAGTTGTATGGTTCTCCACATCCGCTTCCTCGTTGGCAATATTGGCAATGTGACGCCTGTTGGTACACCTGGCCTGCTGCCTGGCATTATCGGATCGCCCAGAATTGTCGGTTCACTTACAAGCAGGGTGACCGACCAGACGCTTTTGGATCTTATCAGGCTTGCTGTGTGTCTCAAATTAGTCTACAGTCTGTGAATGTCACAAACGTAAACTCATCATGGTCAATTAAAGATTATCAATTTAATTTACTAACTTAGTGCTTCAAACGACAGTTGGTAGATTCTGGCCTATTTCTGACTTATTTGTATTTTTATACTTTATAGATTTGGCTTCTGAAAGGTTTTTGTAATTAATCTTTGTTGAGAAATATAAATTGTCTTTAAAGACTAGTAATAAATATAGTGAAATTATGATAAATGGGTTTATTGCTTGGGGAAATAATATAAACTGCTTCATGTGTTTGAAGAATGTAGGAAGTTGGCAGCACGGGAGAAGGATGAATGATTAAGTATGTTTTAACTTGTTTTTTAATTAAAGTTCTTCATAGCTGTGTATAGCACTCAGAAATGTATTTTAAATGTAACAATAATTTTTCAGTTCCCATTCATCTTCATTAGCAAATATTACTTGTATTCATCATAATATTTTATCCTCACCAAGTATAAGGCTTTTATAATCCATTTAGGTTAACTGGTGTGCAGTCAAGAAAAAAAGCCTCCATAATGGCTTTTAAAGTATGTAAACATTATAGATTTAGTAACTCACATTTCTAATAATTAACAACTCAATGAAACTCTGGATAACGATTGAGTAGAACTAATTATTTTCCTTAAAATAATATAGTAGTTCATCATTACTTGACTTCTGGCTATCTGAATCTAGTTCGCTATACTCTGTGTTATAGTAGTGTCTCATTCAGAAATGAGAAGTACTAATGCAGAGTGCAAAAAGTTCTTTTCCTTAATTTCCACCATATAACATTTTATAGACACAGATGAAGCCGCAGGAGACACGATGTGTTCAATCGTTCCCTCCTTAGTATTGTGTTTGATTTTTGCCCTGTGTGTGCTTTGTTTGTGTTTCAGTTGTAATTTATCTTTAGGGAAATCATGTTACACAGGTATATAGGCAGTAAGAATATGAGATGCTAACAAGGAGAAGAGATAGAAATCTCTTCTGATGGTAATTAAAAGCAGGGAGAGTTTGATTTGTTCACTCGGAGGAAGGGTCTGGAAGGACAGGCAAACGGCTGCACTCGTGAGCAGTAGTGTGCCTGTGACCCGGCGAGGTGTTCTTTTAGCGGGTTATGTCTTTTGACATCTCAGAAATTAAAAGAAAGACAGTTAAGAATATTTAACACTATTTTTAACAGCTATATTTAAAAATAGCTATAATAAGGCCGACATATATTAATACAAGCACACTCTTTTTTGGTGAAAATAACTGCTTTCCCAAACAACAACAACAACAACATAGTAAAAATAGTGGTACTGTTTTACGGGTTTGCAGATCTCTTTAATGTCTTACTTCATAGAAGACAGCTGGATTCTCACCTGTTTCTGCATTCAATCTATTGAAGTTTTTTATTTTGTTTTGTTTGAAATATACATGAGCGAAATAAGGCCTCACACACACACACACACACACACACACACACAGCAGCGGCTGCTGCTAAGAACACACTGAGTTAATCCGTGGAAACACGCATCATGACACTCTAGACCGATTCCCTTAAAATTTCGTTTATTTTTTTTTATTTTATTCTTTTTTTGTCATTTTTTTTCCTTTTTATTGGTACCAGGGATCGAACTCCTGACTGCCTGCTTGCAAGGCAGGCGCTTATGCCGCCGAGCTAAATCCCCAGCCCCTTTTTTTTAATTTTTAATTTTTTTTTTGTCTTTTTTTTTCCTTTTTATCGGTACCAGGGATCAAAGATTCCCTTAAAATTTCTTAAAGGAAAACAAAAGCCAAACCTTGAAAAGCTGAGAACAACACAAGCATCCATTCCGTTACCTACCGGAATGCTATCATTACATGGTAGACTGTGAAACTCCACGTTAAAGAATAAAATTGTAAAAAAGAAAAACCAAATGCCTTTAACTTCTTGGAGTCTCTGAAAGGGCTTTGAGGACTCTTTGGTCCTGGTACCATATCGGAGAGCTGCCGGCCTGCGTGATGGAACATAATCCCTGAGAGACACTGGTGGAAATTCCTTTGGATTTATAGCAGGGCCTGGGCATCCATATCAGATGTCTTGTTGATCTTATGTTAAAAGACCATGAATCTGAGAATTTAAAGGCTCCGTAAGAATGTACACACTGCTGGTCAAACTTGTCTTCCGCAGAGATAATTATGTGGGCAGAAGGCCCTTAAAAATGCGGTGCCGCCAGAGGGGCAAAGCAGCCATTGCGGGCGCCACAGCTGCTGGAGAGTTTATTTTGGCACGTGTGAAGACATCATATAGAAGAAAACAGTTATTTCTTATGACCAGCTTTAATATAGACAAAATTGGAATACTTAGGGCGAAAAAAGCCAAGCGAAATTCCTAGAACAGTGAGTTAGGAGTGGAGAACAGCAATGTAGTCGTTATTTGGCAGGAGTGTGATAGGGACTGGTCACTTTATTTCAAGGAAAAAAAAGAACGGAACCTACTTCTAAGCAGGGCCTTCTGTATTGAGAATTTTTCTTGGTATCACAGATATTTATCTCACTGTCACGTTGTGGGGGTTTTGATGCCTCCGAATTGGCAGTTGTTCAACCGAGGCTTGGAGACAGAATAGACCTCACTTAGATTTGGCAGTAATTAAGTGTCAGTCCTAATGTGGAAATTTCAGCTCTAACACTATTGATTAAGCGCTGAAGCCACTTAAGTTTTCATGCTTAGGGATTCAAGCTCTCTGTATTCTACATTTTTAGTTAGGTATATTTTAAGGCAATTTTCCTTTTAAATGTATTGCTTTTTTCTTTCTAATAGTGCATCAAAATTATAATTACAGTACTACATTTGGTTTGGCAAAGCCATTTTACATTTTTATATTAGCTTAAACTTCCCATTGATATGTCAGGCAAATAAATACTGCTTTTTTTGTGTAGAAATCAACTGCACTACAAATCCACTGGTACTAAATTATTTGCAGGCATTTAAATGTAGGGAAACCTTAATTATTCTGAGTATACTTGTGTTATGATGTGTGGATGATTTGTTTACTTGTCTTTAATGTGACTCAGTCAAAATATATGTAGTTATTTGCATAAAGGGGAAGTGTTGCTAAATATCTTGCTTTACTGAATGTTACTGTAAAATTAATTTTCCTCATAAGGGATACAAGAAATGTATTCACTCATTTCTATTTCTTCTAATTAATTTCTATAAAAATATAGACTTAGTACTTTTATAACACAGGAGCAGTAGAACAAAATGGTAGGGAAGCAGTATTGGTTGCTGGCAGGATCCGAAAAGATTTGATATCAGCAGTCGGTCTCAATCTCCCCATACACAGCCGCTGTAGAAAGGCTGGTTGATCGTGACTGTTGACATTGTGACCTCCTATCTGAGCATCTTTAATCACAGAGCTGCAGTAGTGCTGTTCTTTGAATTTCTTTTTCCTCCAGTACCAGGGATTGAACCCAGTGCCTTTGCATTGAGCTACATCCCCAGCCTAATTTTTATTTTTTAGACAGCCTCTTACTAGGTTTCCCAGGCTGGCTCCAACTCACAGTCCTCTTGCCTCAGCCTCTCAGAGGGCTGAAATTACAGGCCGGCACCAGCGTCCTGGGTTTAAGATACACTTATTTCATTTCCCAGCTGACACCGTCTCACAGCACTTACGTACCAGCTGATGCAGCTTGTTTTCTGATTTTACTGTCATTTCCATCAGCTACGGTGGAAACCCCTTAAAGTTGGGAGCTGCATCCCATTCCGGCCACATGGCTGGTACACGAAGGAACCTAACTCCTATTATATAAAGAAAGAAGGAAGACTATATTTAAAATCTGCCTGATGAAGGCATTGTAAATGTGCTTTATTTTTTTATTTGAATTATAGTCAAAAATAGTATTATATTTACTTAATTTGATAATCCCCAAATGGTAGTGTTTTACTGCTCTTTGTTGTGATAGGTAAGTTCTAGGGCATACGTGTGTAATTCCAGTCAGTTAGGTGTAAAGTCTTACACTTACAGAAGTTGGCTTGCTTTGCCCGAGTGTCACGTCATTTAATACCGGCCATCACTTTTTCCATGCTTTTAAGAACCTTTGCTTCTAAGAACCTGGTACATGAGAACCAGCTCCAAGCTGGGCACATGCCTATAATCCCAGCACTCAGGACGCTGAGGCAGGAACACTGCTGTGAGTGCAGGGTTAGCCTACACTACATAACAAGACTGTGTCTCAAAAGAACGAGCTCTAACAGCCTTTGCCAGGGTTTTAACTGCTTTGTCATAGATTTGACTTCAATAGTGATCAGAATTAAAAGTCCACAGTAGTCAGGTGTTGCTTAACTGGGAGGCAGTGGTTCAGAGGGCAAAATTCCACATCCTGGCGGCTCAGTAGTGGCTGCTCCCTGGAGTTGGAGGCTGATGGTAGAAGATGGTTTATAAAAGCAGACTCCGCAGGGCAAGGGGGATGATAGGATCCTGGGATAGTAAAAGCTTGCTGGTAACACTTAGCAGGGAAAATGGATTAGTTTTCTGTTGCCACCATAACAAATTGCTACAAACTGAGCTTCCAGACGTACCTTTTATGATCTCATAGTTTATAGATCTGTCATAGTGTATCTCACTGAGCCAGTTCTCTGCTCTGGGACCCCCAATTTTTTTCATGAGATGAGGTCTCACTAAGTTGCCCAGATAGCCTTGAACTTGAGGTCCTCCCCCATCGGGCCCCTGAGGCACTAAGGCATATCCACTGTGTCCTTCACCACGTTTCATGAGACTGAAATCATGATGCTGGCAGATTGTGTTCTTTACTCGGGACTCTAGGGATGAATGTTTTCAAGCTTATGCAGGTTGTTGGCTGGATTTAGTTATGTGTAGTTCTAAGACTGAAGTTCCCAGTTGCTTCCTGACTAGCGGCCAAAGATCTTTTTACGTGTTCAATCACCACTGTGTCTGTAGTTGTATGTGTGTTTTTAAAAGCGTAGAACTTTATTATACCTTTGCTTTCTATTTCATTGATTTTTCCCCATCTCCTTTTATGTTTTTTGATTTATGTTTTTCTTTTCTAATATCTTAATGTGACCACTCAGCTCATTTGTAGTCTTTTGCCCTCCTAAGGCAAACAGTTAAGGTTTTCCATTTTCTTCACAACTCTGTGTGTAATCCAGATTTTGGGAGACAAATGTTTCAATTACTCATTTCTAAGTATTTTTAATTTCGTTATTTCTTTTGAGCCCATTAATTATTTGGGATTTTTTTTAAAATATGTAATTCTAAAAAATTGTTTTTTATTGGGAACCCAGCCAAGAGTCCCGATTGTCAGTCTCAAGAATGTCGCGAAAAAAATAAAAAACAGAGACAAGTATCATATTCCAGCAGTGGCTGGGAAGTCAATGTCTCTGGGTTTGACCTCTCCACTCCCAAAACAGCCACTATTTATTTGGTCTATACAGTGATAGGTGGGGCCAGCACAGGATTACAATTCATCCAAAGACTCTGACTCCAGAGGGTGTAGATAATTTTATGTTTGAAGTAGCTTGACAGAGTATAATCCTGTGATGATTTAAGAAGGCGTAGATGATCCTATGCTTGGAAGAGTCTGATGGGAAATCCCAGATGGGTGATACAAACAATCTCAGTCCTTCCTTTCATCCCACAGGGAAATATGCAAAGCCAGGCACTGAATTGTGGTCCCCAGCAGTTTCTAAGCTGGGTGTGGTGGCTCACACCTGTAATTTTAGCATGTGGGAGACTGAAGCAGGAGGGTCGCTGTGAGTTTGAGGCCAGCCTGGGTTACACAGTGAGTTCAAGGCCTGCTGGAACTACATAGCAAGACCTACATAAATAAATAATAAAAATAAAATAAATAAATAAAAATAAAAAGTTGTTTTTAAAATTTCATCTCATATTTTTTAAGAACGAGGCATGTGATATCTGTGCTTATAAATTGAAAGAAAACATTTAATTTTTTAATACCTGATTAGTTTGTGTACTTTTTTATTTGTGTTTGATAAAAACATGAGTTCTTTAATTGGTGGGTGCTGAAGTCTGTTTATTCAAAACGTCATTATGTGATTGGCTTTTGTTTTTTTGTTTTTAACCAGTACTAGCTATGAACCCTGGCCTCCTTTCTGCCTCAGCCTCCTAGAATGCTGAGATTACAGGCATGTGTCACTGTACCAGCTGAGGGTCTTCTTTTTTTTTTTTTTTAATATTTATTTTAGTACTGGGAATTGAACTCATGACCTAGTGCTTACCAGGTAGGTGCTGTGTCACTAAACTATGTCCCCAGTCCTGAGGATCTTTTTTTAAAAAATCACTTGCTTTTCTCTTTTCTGCAGAATGTCTGCTAATATCTTACCTCTGTGCAACTTTTTCTTTTTTAGGGGATTATTATTCTAGTGATTTCTGGGAATTTTTGTTATATGTTAGGAATATAAGCCATTTGTCTATGACATGACTCACAAACCTTTTTACAAGATTGTAGTTTGAATTTTTGTTTTTTTGTGCTTGCTAAGCAAGTATTCTACCACTGAAGTACATCCCCAGCCCTGGATGTTTGTTTCAATGATTTTTGCCATGGATAATTTTTATTGTTATATAATTGAACGCATTGTTTCTTTTAAGATTTCTAAATGCATTTTTAAAATGTTAAATATCCCACTCATTTATCCTTTTACTTTATTTTTGACAGTCAGCTATTCATCTTGTTGTTCTATACTGTTTATCGTCAACTCTTTTTTCTTCCATATTATCTTAAGTTATCACTGTTACCATATGTTAGGAACTAAATTTTTATGCTTATTCTGGTTTACCTGTGGAATTTCTTTTATATTTTCATTGGTGTGGTTTTTAAATTTTATGTACAAATTTAATTACTGGATTATTATAATAGTTTTATTTTGAATTGAACTGTTTTTCTGTTTATTCCAGCATTTCATCATGTTCTGTTATCTGACAGATCCATTCCACAGAAACAGAAACTATTGCTTTCATGGGGGGATTATGTTAAAGTTCAGAATTCAAAGGGAAGGGATCAAGAGATGAGTGGAGGGGAGGGAGGGAAGGGAAAGGGATGGAAAAAGAATTAAGATCTGTTATGTACACGAACCAGCTTCCTGCAAAGAATGTAAACATGATGTACTGTGTATATGTACTGACAGATAAAAAATTTTTAAAAATTAACCTAAGGTAGGGCTGGGAGTGAACTCAATGCTAGAGCACTGGCCTAGATTTCAGTTTAGTTTTATACATTGCAAATCTTATAGTTAAAAAAGTAAGTTTATCTTTTTAAAAAGTGTATTTGTGAATCAAAATGTATGTTTTGCTTTGTTGAAACAGTGTCTCACTTTGTGGTTCAGGTTGGTCTTGAACTCACTTTGTAGCCCATACTAGTCTGGAACTCACAGTGATCCTTCTGCCTCAGCCTCCCATGCTGGGATTACAGGCTTGCACCACCACTCCTGGCCTTGCTTTTGTTTTAGACAGGGTCTCACTATGCAGTTCAGGCTGGCCTTGAACTCATTATGTACTCGAGGCTGGCCTGAGACTTGTGATCCTCTCGCTTAGCCTCTGAAGTAATGGGTTACAGGTGTGCACCACTGCACCTGGCCAGAAGTACTACTAACATTTCGTATATGTTTACCCATCTGCTAGTAGGTTCAGTTAATTAAAAAAAATTTTTTAAAGCGATGCAATAAGCTTCAAGTAGTAATGCATTTCCCTCTTAATTTCCAATGTTTTTAACTCTAATTTGCTTCCTTTTGTTTAATGGTATTGGCTAATATTTCAATATGGTGTTAGGTAAAAATGGTAATAGTGGGCATCCTTGTTTTATGGATAACTTAGAAAATCAATGATACAGTTATACATTCCATAATGTATTTTCAGAAAGTATATTCTTACAGATTCTTTCTGAATTTCTTCTATTGGATCGTCCTGTTGCATTTTATGCTTTTCTTCTTACTGCTACGTTGCTTTTAGCGGAGCTTACAGCAAATATTTGTAATTGTTCGATGCCATTGTTGACTACTCTATCTTCATTAGTTTACAATACCTGCTGACTATTTGTTTCTTAATTTTACTAAAAGGAAGATGCGGTTTTATCTATCCTTGATTTGTGTGTGAATTCCAGTATGAGGAAGAAAAAAGCCTACCATCAGTGTACACACTAAAGGTTATGAAAATTGACCCATACCAGGTATTGTTAGGAAAAAGAAAGTATCCTGAACACATTTGTAGAAAAAAAAAAATTCAGCTTCCAGTAATGATCAAAACTCAGAATGGCAGCAGATTTTATAACAGCAACACTGAAAATCTGGAAGCCAGTGGAGCATCGCTTGGAAAATGCAGGGGGAGTTTTGACAAAAACAAAAATGAGACACAGTGCTGAGGCCTGGGAGGGCTTCCCACTCAGAATGCCCACTTTAATAAGCTGGTTTTATAAAACTAGTAGCCAAAGAGAAGAATATGATCACTAAAATCTTAAGTACTTCAATTCCATGCAGGGACTGAGAAGAACAGAGTTGTATCTTAATTTAGGATGCTGCCAATCTCATTTTGAAACTACTGTCTGGAATAATTTAACGATTTAGGGAAGGTATCATTTCTAACTCCCTACCTTCTAGGAACCAACGTGGAGAATAAAATTGGAAAATCTCAAATTGTGGTTTGTTGAATTTCTTTCTGCCCTCGTATGATCAGTGTATTTTCCAGTTCTCAGTTTTCCCCTCTAGAAAGTAGCCCTGGGGTTTTGGCCTTGATGCAAAGGGGCGGACTGTGTGGGAAGTACGGAGAGGCTCTCGGAGTCTGGCTGCTTCTTGAAAATTTTTGGTTTTTCTCAGCTTCTGTGCCCTGTCTTCGCTCCCATTCCTGGAGATCTATAATGCCACCGTGTACTACTTTTTGGGGTGCGGCAGTGTAAGTTTGCTTCCCGGCTTGCTTGTGCCTTTCTGCACTGCTGTTCAGGATTCAGCTTCCTGCAGTCTGTGGAGTGAGTCCCAGCTCCTCACCCTGCACTGCGGTATCCGTGTTACTGTCGTCTCCTTTTTTGTTCTTCTTGTCCCTGAGAGTCACTTTATTGAGAGTGAGAGTTCTGGAGGAAATAGACATTCACACATGTGTTGAATCATTTGTTTTCACTGGAAGTTTGGCATGTATCTTGAATTACAGCTTTTATTTTGTCTTAATTTAGTTAGAAAATTAAGCCTTCAAATGAGATGCATATGCATGTAAGCAGAATTGAGACATTAAAGGTTACATGTGTGATTTTTTTTTCTTTTCTTTTTACTTTCTTTTTCTTTTCAGTACTGGGGATCAAACTCACAACCTCACACTTGCCAGGCAGGTACTGTGCCTCTGAGCTGTATCCCCAGCCCTGTATAATATTCATTTGAAGCATTTAATGAAAATTTAGTTGTATTATTATTGCATTGTGTGAAAATAATGTTGATGCTTTACTTTTGATGCTGTTGATTTGACATCTTAGTTTTAGATGGAAGTTATGTTCTTTATTGGGTTCTGTGTTCTTCTTTACTTTCAGGGACTAATTCTGAATCACTTTACCCCAATCATGGTTATTTTATTCCCTTTGTTCATCATCTAATAATGAGTGGCCAATAAGATTGAAGAGCAAATTCACTGAGAAACTTGTCCTTTTCTTTTATCTTCCTCCTCCTCCTCCTGTTCTTCCTCCTCTTCTTTGTAAATAGTTCCAAGGAGACAGACTTGGTTCTGATCTTCACATATTATATAAAGTCATGCTTATAAACTAGTATAGCTGTTTTGAAACCATTAGAGGACAAAAGACAGCAGACCAAGGTTGGCACAGGAGAATTGGGAAGGGAGTTAGATCTGTGATGAGATTTTAAACCACTAGCTGTGGTCTGAACATTTTCTCCTGTGAGATAATAATTGTCTGATTGGCTGAGAAAAACCAATCAAAATAAATACTGCTCATATCTGGCTAAAAAGAAACCCTAGGTAAACATTGTAAAGTTTAGATTATATAAGTATGAAGATCAAAAGTATAAACTTTAGAGAAATTGATAATTCTTGTTTTTCATTAAAATATACTGAATTGAAAATTTATGGCATGTTCTTTCATTATTGTGTCTTTGTCCATAATTTGTATACACCTTTTTAGTTGCTTGGTAAAAATGATGATTTTAACCTTTTGTTTTAATGTGATTTAGATTGACCTGACACTTTAATAAATCTGACTCCTATAACTGATTAAAGAAAAATTCTATTTGCTGAAATACACACATTTTCTCTATGAAGTTGGTTTTCTTTTTTATCTATGACTCCTTTGCCAAATTGTATGAAGCACATGTTTTTGATACTGGTGTTGCATTTTTAATTAATATTTCAGATGCAAAAGGTGACAGTTTAAAAGATTGTTTTGTTAGTGGGTTATCCTTAAAAGCAAGTGGCATTTGGTTTTATTTTACAATAGAATTTAATCTTACATGTTTTTTGTTAAAGTAATGTTACCAAAAAATCTCCTATTGAACTATTTGTGGTGAGCTTTTTAAGGATGTTTAAGATTTCACATGCAGTTTAACTGATCACAGATGAGGTTGTAAATTAATACCTCATGAGCGTATTTGACTGCAGGGCTTTGTTTATGAATCAAAACTGCTTTGTTCCTGTAAACTGTGAAAGGGGCTTAAGCATATGGATTAAAACTGCATGGTGACACTAAAGTACTTATGAAAAGACGCTGTAGCGGGATCATTTAAAATGTACTAAAATGTTATGAATAGCCATAAAATGTAATAATTCCCTTAAGCTTTTTAATAGTTATAAGATTTAGTTTTATTTCTTTGTTGGATTTAACCACCTTAATAAAGAAATTGTTTTGTTGCTTTTAAAGCTGCATGTAGTAATAAGAATAAGCATTGGCGTGGCATGCTGATGAGAACAGCTGAATTTTCCTCAAAAACATGTATTTTTGCAGGCATTCTCATGGCCATTTGAATCATGCCTCCTTCATAAAATTATGACAAAAGTAGGTGTTTGGCCCTAAGTTTTAATTTACAATTCATGTAAAAACCTGGTGTAGAATGCACTCTTCTGGGTGTGACAAACTGTCGAGGATCTTTTGAGAAAATACCGGAGCATAGTTAGGGACTTGCTCTGGAAGACAGTGCCAAGTTCTGACTTCGTGGAGCAGAAGCAGCATTCAGCCGGCCTATTGAGTCAGTAAAGCTAATACCTACGAGAGTGTTAGGAAGCTTTGGGAGTTCTTCACTGTGTACCTTTTTAGTTCCCACCATGTTCCTAGAAAACAGTGGCACTTACTGTACACATATTCTGTTTTGTACTAGCTGGTTAGTTGTTCTCATGTAGATGAAATTTCCAGTACCAGATATCACATTACCTTGGACTCTTCCATTATAATTACCTTTATTTCCATTCCATTTGGTCACTCCATTTATTTACTTCTTATGGAGACAGGTTTCACTATGTAGCTTATGCTGGCCTTGAACTTCCCTGTATAGTCCAGGCTGGGCTTAAACTGATTGTCCTGCCTCAGTTTCTCGAGTGCTGGGGTTACAGGTGTATGCCACCATCCCTGGCTGTTTAATTTACTGAGATAAGATCTTGTCATGTATTCCCTGGAACTTTCGGTGATACATATGCCGCAGAATCTCAGTTGCTGGGATTACAGGTATGTGCCACCATGCCTGGTGAGCACCCCATTTTATGACCCTGTTCTATGCCTAACCCCACCCAGAATATTTATTAAAAATGTCCTTTTTAGCTCCTTCCTAGCTTCACTTTACTCTGTTTACACCCAACCCGAGTGATGCAGTAATTTATTTCAGGAGCATCCTGTCATTTACTCTCAATTTTCTCCCTTGACCTTGTCAGTTTCTTAATCTGGGTCAGTGTAAGTGTGCATGTTGCTTCTGGACTTGTTAATCCAATTAACTTATTTTGTCCTCCCAGCTTTGTTTGGCCAGCTTTGCGACCTACTCTTAAACCTTCATAATCAGGTTGTTTACCAGTGCCCTTCCTCCTTTGTGTACTAGGGATTGAACCCAGGGCCTTCACACTGACCTAAGTCTCCAGCTCATTTTATTTTTGTATTTTGAGAGTCTTGCTAAGTTGCCCAGGTGGGATTCAAACTTGTGATCCTCCTGCCTCAGCCTCCCACTGAGCCAGGGTTACAGGCACGTGCTCACTGCCTGTCTTACCGTTTCTTACTGCCTTCTGAAATGGCTCTCAGATCTTACCCTTCTTTTTTATTTCATCTCTGGTGCCCTCATCTTCCTGTTTCGCCTTAAGTGCCATAGCGCTCTCTCTGGCTCCGTTCCTCCTCTGGCTCTCTTTCTCCAGTTTTCTGTTACAATCAAACATGAGAAACTGGATGCCTGACTCCTGTCACATCAACTAACAGACGCTCCTTTCAATAGTGATCTTCAGTATGAGGTGCCAAATCTTCTGGGTCTATGTATTAGCCTGTATTTGCTTTTAAAAACACCCTGAACATGATCTTTTCCTTCCTTCTGGTATCTTAAAAGATCTTTTTAAGGACTTGTAATCTACCCTGTATCGTGCTGTAGGAATCATCTTTCAGAAATAGGGATTTATTGATTTTACAAATGTATAACTTTTTTTTTTTGCCAAGTACTAGATTAGCTCCTGGAATTACAAAAATAAATGTTGATACTTTCCTTTGAGAAAAATATTAATGATACTACGCAGTTGTCATTTGCTAGAACTTTTTTTAGGTTCTAGCCGCTTCATGTATTATCCTGCTAATTGTTCTTCAGCATAGATATTATTAGCCACTGTACAGATTAGCAAATGAAGTCTCAGAGTGGTCATACATTGATTCAGTAGTCAAAGGTGTGTGAGGATACAGGTTAAGGGGACCTCAGAGAGCACAGAGGTAGTATCTTAGTTTCTTTCTTGTCACTGAGATACAACCTGACGTCCACAACTGTAAGGAACAAAGGTTTATTTTGGTTCACAGTTTGAAGAGGTTTCAGTCCATAGTTTCCTGGCTCCAGGGCAGGGCAGCATGGCAGAGGAGAAAGAGCTCACGATGCGGCAGCCATTAAACACAGAGAGAGGGATCAAGGGAGGAGGAGGGCAAAGGACCCTTCCAGGCCACACCCACTGTGACCCACTTCCTCCCCACCAGACTCCACTTCCCAACATCACCGTTAGCTGTAAGTTATCCATGGACTAAACCACTGATGAGGGTTGTGGCCCCACGATCCAGTCACCTTCCTAAAGCTGCACCTATGAGAGCTTGAGGCTTTGGGAGACATGTTGACACAAGCAATTATAGAAGAAATATCTACTTTAGAGTTGGAAGATTGGCAGCATAGGCTTCACAGAGAGGCTGTTGCCTTAACTGGATATTTTAAGACTATTAGGAACTTACGCAAAAGTGATAACCCAGTAGGAAATGGGTGTAGGGCGTAGTTGTGCTTGTAAACAGTCTTTAACAAAAGTATGGAGACCTTTTATGGGAAAGCCATATCAGTTGGGAGAAGGAAAGCGATTTAGTAGCTTACCTATAAAGGCATTAAGCCAGGCCATCTCATACGCAGTGCTGAGAAGCTTAGAATCATAGTAAATGGTGAGAATCATTTTAAGTAGAAGAGTTATTTGATTATACAATGTGGAGAATAGATTGGAAGAAACTTTTATGCAGTAAAAAAAGACCTATTAGACTATTGGTATAAACCAAATAAGAAATACGAAGGTCTTGAGTGTGGCAGTGGGTTTTGAAGAGGAGAGAGGCAGAATTGAAGGCTTTTGGGAGGTAGAATTAATGAATTTAGTGGTCAAAAAAGTGAATGGGAGAAATGATTTCTCAGGGTGCAGTCACAATGTGAAGGTGATACATAATGTTGGACATTCTTTTTTTAAAATACAGGATATTCTTAATAAGCACTGAGTAAGTATTTGTGTAAACTGCTCCCTAAGTGGTCTCCCAGCTGTTTGTGAAAGGGTGTTACTTTGGCCCAGTGGGAATTAAGACTTTTTTTAATTTATCAAGGATTTGTTGAATGCTCAAAGGCCCAGGACAATTTGGGTACTGCAAGACAGAGCACAGTAGACTTTGTAAGACTTATCTCTTTAATTAAATCTCTTCAGTTTAAATGGCTTCAAGTATCTTTTCCTATCTTTTAGTTTTGAAAACAAACTGATAATCTTGTTAGATCCAGCAAACTTGTGTTCTTTGTTGTGGTTTATAAAGAATGATATTTGCGGGGCTGGGGATTTAGCTTAGCGGCATAAGCGCCTGCCTTGCAAATGTGCGGTCATGAGTTCAATCCCTGGTACCGATAAAAATGGAAAAAAAAAAAAAAAAAAAAGAATGATATTTGCAGTTACCTTGGCCTGGGAAAATAGTATGGTTCATAATATAGTAGAGACCAGATCTACCATTTATACATTAAGGCCAGTATTAGCACAGTTAATGCTCACAAAATGCCAACACAAAGCAGTTACTTGATAGTACCTTCATTTTACAGATAGGAAAACTGAGTCCCAGAGATCTGCTTATGGTCACATAGCTAGGAGTTGAAAAGGCAAGGTTTGAATGTAAGTGGCTGCATTTATCCTGAACCTTAAGATAAAGGTCCCAATTTAGAAGAATGTACTCGTGAATGGTCAGCACATACACAGGAGTGAGTGGATATGATAGCTCAACATAAAACTCTAGGGAAGAATGACTCAGCTACGGTTTAAGGAAATTGATATTAATGGGCTGGCCGGAAGAACAAGGAATCACAGGAAATGGAGAAGTAACCATGACATATGAGAATGTTGAATCCTGTTAGCTAAGGTAGGTGTACAAATGGCAAATGTCTCAGTGCTGTTAACTGAGTAGAAGAGAAAAATTGTGTAAAATATATTCATATGCTTTATAAATACATTTTGCATAAAATGAGTACAAAGTCATTTGCATTTACATACATTATTTGATTTAGAAATACATTCTATAAATACGGTTCCTTCAAATACAGTATCATATTACATGTTCATTATATATGGAAGCCCCAAACAAAGAGAGTACAGCTGTTTTAAAAATTATTAGACATAAATGCAAAGCATACTTGAGAGATTTTGAGATTATTAGGGAAAACATTTAATGTGAAACGTTTTGGTTTAATTATTTTGAGGTGTAATCACGAAAGGTTCAGTACTGAAATTGTTAAATCAACCTGTGGAACAGTGAAACATGACTGATAGAAAATGTGTGAGGACAAGATGATTGCTTTGTGAAATTTTAAATGATGCTTTCAGTAGAAATCATATAAATCCATTGTGGCAAAGGAAAAAACTGAACATGATATACAAAAGTAAAGTTTTAAAACTTTGCTATAGAGTCATATATCTGGACATCTCTTTTTTGTTTTAGTACTGAGGATCAAACTCATGACCTTGTGCTTGCCAGGCAGGACTTGTGCTGCTGAGCTATATCCCTGGCCTGTCTCCTTGTATTTTTGCCACAATTTACTATCTAAAAATACTTCATTAGGTTGGGCTATATAGTAATACAGTAGAAAATATCATCTATGATAGGTGACAGCATAATTTGACTTTTATTAATAGTCATGGAAAGTATTTTGTTTGAAAATATTTTTAGAAAGCATTTATATGAGAAAACAAGCAATGTTTTATAAACCTGTAATGCAGCTGACTGCGTGTGATAGTGGATACTTTGAAAATCATGTCAGTATCTAGGAAACGGTCAGAATTCCACAGCTTGTATACTTCAGAGTTTATCCTCAGTATTGTTGAATTGAACCATGATGTGGCATAAAGCCTGGATTAAGCTTTGTTGCGATTCAAACATCCCACCAAAACTTTTTTTTTGAAAAATAAAACAAACTATTCATATGGCTTCTTGCATGAATGACAGTTTTGACATGACCCTTTGCTTTTCATATAGTAAATATTTGTTGAATTGGACTAAGCCTTTCATTTCTCTAAAGTACATGAAAATTGGGCATAACCAATGATATCCTTGGAACCATGATGAAAGTTAAAATTATTTTTTAAGTGTACCTTATTTTTTCAAGTAGCATGTTTTTTTCTAGTTTTGAATGCTGTGTTTTTGTTCCGAATTTGGAAAACACATAAAGATTAAATAAAAAACTTAAAATCACTGGTAATTCGATGACTATAATACTCATATTACCATGCTGTGTTCTCTTTCAACTAATTTATCTTTTTAAAATGCAGCCATGCATTTCAGGTCCTAACACACCTGAAACCCTGTTTCAAAAAGGCCAAAAAAAAAAAAAAACAAAAAAAAAAAAAAACCCAAAAGACAAAACAAACCAAAAAACCCACAAAATGGTACTATATTTTTGAAAGAGATAGCTACAGTACTAAGGAAATTGCTATCATTTTATTTTCTTAAAAAGTTAACTCTAAACTACTGTAGTAAAACTTATTTTGATGATAAGCATCAAGAAAACCCTCCCTTGTGAGAAAGGAAAGGCAGAATGTGTGGTGTCATAGTTTACTGCAAACTCATGTCTTTCCTTAGCTGTACAGACAATTAGCAAACTCTCTCTTAAGATATTTTCACACTACTTTAGGATTTTGGGTTCCAAGTGGCAGGCAAGATATCTTAGGTTAAAGAATAAGTTTAGTCACTCAAGTCTCCAGACTCTTTCACACACATAGGGCTTATGTTGGGCCTTAGGGTTGACTAAATCTAAGGCCTCAAGCAATCACCCTCTGTCTCTGAATTTCTTTTTGATAGACTGCCGATATATACTCTTCCTCTCTGTTTACTTTGACTTACTGTGTTTGTAAAAGCCTCTTGCTGGCTCTTACTGTTAATTGGGAAGTACATCAGTACTAACTTAACTTCAGATATTGGGTTTTGTTTGTTTGGTTGAGACAGGGTTTCACTGTGTATTCAGATTGGTCTTGAACTCATCATATAGATGGGCTCGCCTTAAACTCTATTTGATCCTCTTGCCTCAGCCTCCTTGGTGCTGGAATTATAGGAATGCACCACAACCCCTGGCTGTTCAGATAGTGTTTTTTATATCCAAAATAAGCATTCAGAAAAAAAATTGTGGATTTAATGTCTTTTTGGTTTTGTTGAGACAAGGTCTCCCTATGTAGTTCAGGCTTTCCTTAAACTTACTTTGTGGCCCAAATTGATCTTAGACTTGTGGACATTCTTCTGCCTTAGTCTCCCAAGTGTGCTTATACCCATGTATCACCATCCCTGGCTTGATTTAAAATTTTTATAAAATGTACAAATTGGATGTGCTGGCACATGCCTGTGATTGCAGCATTCTGGGAGGCTGAGGCAGGAGGATCAAAAATTTGAGTCTAGCTTGGGCAACCAATGACTTAGTGAAACTCTGTCTTAAAATAGAAATTAAAAAGAACTGGTGTGTAGCTCAATTCGGTGCCCAGCAATGGAAAAAATAAGTAAGACATGAATGAATGAATGATTTGACTGTTATTTTCACTAAAGGCTAGTCGTAATGTGCTGCAAACTGTGCAGGGAGTGGGGTCCCCAGAGGAGGCTCAGCTGCTCCCTACATGAAGTGTCTTTGTGACTGTTTTTAATTGTTTAATGGCTGAAAAAAAAACTTTCATTTTACACTAGGGACTGTTAGACAAATTTTGGCATTTGTGACCAGTATTCATATATTAAGTAGTTAAATGTTTTTATGAAAGAAATAGGATTTTATATAAATAATGAGAAAAAATTAATTTCATTTTTATGATTGATGAGGCTTTTCCCTTTTATTCTGGGTACTTTTTTTTTAAACCCTTAACAGTGTTCTAGGTTTTTCTTCTTGCCGACCACCTCGTGAACTAAATGCAGATTATTAAGGTGACCCTCTAAGATGGCTCTTTGATTAAAGAGAGGCCCTGAATTTTCTAATGTTGTGGAAGAGGTTATATTTAGCTGTTGGTATTTCAAGCTGGAACACTTCATTCTCCTGTGCCTTTAGTTAATGACTCATCTGGAGAAAATGGGCTGTCTCTTGCTTTTAGGAAGAGTCTGTAGCAAATAATAATAATAAGTTAAGCTCTGTGGGAGACTTTCTGCCAAATGACAAACTTAAAATGGAAAATGTTTTGTAATGTATTTTATTGCCCATATGTAAAATACATAGGAAAGGCTATAGAAACATTTTGCTTCTTATTATCTTCAGCTGATAAAAACAAAAAATATAGCCCTGATGTCACATATAACAAAAAGAAAGGATTTTCTAGCAAAGCAGAATGTGGGTTATTCTGAGTTTAGCCAAATTATTTTGTATACTGTATGTATAGCAGTGGTCAAATCTTGGTAATTTTCAGTAACTGAGAAAGCATTGTTACTGGTGAAGTATTGATGTTTTTTGCAAATATTTCATATTATTATATGTAATTAAAAATAATTGTCTTTGTTATATCCATGCTAGTATGAAAGTGCTTCTATATTTGGCCCAGGATGTCAGAGCTGCTGATTGTAATTTTGGCTATCTATTCCATATTACACTGATCACATGCTTCATTTTCTCCATCTGCATAAGATTTTGTTCTTTATGACTTTTCTTACAAGGATGAAAGAAGATAGAATAAAATGAAGAAAAGAGAACGGAAAGAGAAAATATTAAGATTCTGGAGTTCAGATGTGAAATCCAAAAGCCTTTGTTTTGCAGTAGCCCAGCCTCCCTGAGACTCTTCATGGCCGCTTTGTCAGAACCGTGATGTTGAGACGGTTTTTCTTTTCCTCAGACTTACGTTTATTTAACGTGGTCAGCAACCTACTTGCCAACCTGCCTCTCGTGGGACTCCTGTGAGCCGCTGTGTGGGGTTCACTGAAGCCCTCTGGAGTGTCCTGGCGGGGCATTGGGGGCTCTTGGCGCTGTCTCCGAAGAGGCTGTTGTTTCTCGGAACCTGGCCGGCCGTGGGTTAGCCCGGCTCTCTGTCCTTCTTACGTGTCAAGGAAATCATTTCCTTGAGTAAAGTAGAGTCTATACTCAGGCATTCTGTGTCCTTAATCATAGCAATACTGGGCAGTCAGTCATGTTTGAGAGAGGAATTGATTTCTTCTTTGGACATTTATTTAATGAATCTTAGATTCACTGTGTCCAAAACTGAACTCTTGGTGTTTTCCCCCAAACCTGGTCCATCTTTAGACTCTCCCTTTCACTCAGTGGTAGTCAACTTTCTCCTTCTCATTGTGTAGCATAAAAACAGGGTTAAACTTGACCCTTCTGTTTCTCTTATCTCACGTCCAGCCCTTCAGGAAATCCTACTGGCATCACTTTTGAATTATATCATGAATTATGTAATCACCCCCATGTCACCTCTTCCCTAAGTCATCTTGTCCACCCGTGTCCCTTCCTGTGTCACCATTGTCTTTCATTACATTACATGGTGGTCTCTTAATTGACTTCTCGCTACCTCGCTGTCTTCTTTATATTCTTTGTGCAGCACCCAGGTTGACTGTCTGAAGACCCAAGCTAGACAGTAACTCTCTTAGCTAAGAATGAGGAAGGTATAAAAACAGTAAAAAAGAATTATTTACAAGTGAAGCAATTGTACTTTTGCAAAATAAAAATAACAACTGATAGGTAATTAGAAACAAGATGTACACGGGGGTGTTTACAGAATTAAGACACAAAAGTAAGTTTTTACTACTTTTCTATGTACATAAAGCCACAAATTATAGATTAGCAACAATACAAACAGAATAACAGAGGATACCAAAAAATTATAAATGAGATTTATTCCAACATGAGAAAATTGTTCAAAATTAGTATCTTTATTATAATTTTTTTTTGTCTTCTTGAGATAAGGTCTTCCTATGGAGTCCAAACTGGCCTTGAACTCCAGACAACCTCCTGCCTCAGCCTCCTGAGTGCTGGGCTTACAAGTGTATACCACCACACCTGGCTATCAACTGTAATTTACCAGGCATCTCCACCTACTTCCCAGAGATTTTCTATTTGTACAGCACCTCCAGACCAGCTAACCCAATGAAGTTCTCTATTTATTCTCTGTTCTCTGATAGCTGGACCAAACCTTCAGTGAAGTCTTGCCTTTTGCTTTATTGATTCTCTTCAGTTAGCTCTAGGACCCCCAATGGCACTTTCTTATATTTCACACTTACTCTTTTAGCATAGTTAATAACTCCTTATGGTAAACTGCCTGTTTAACTGGTTGTGTGGTTTATCTCTTGATTGGACACAGTCTACCACACTGTATTAATGGAGTTTTGATGAAAATTTTATTTTCATAGGTGCTATGAAAGCATTTGACAAAACTCAGTATTCATTCTTTAACTTTTTATGAATTGAAATATAGCACACATAGAAACGTATACAAATCATAAGTGTACATCTGAAAGAATTATTTCAAAGTAAACACACTTGTTTAACTACCATGCAGCGCTAGAAATAGAACTTGGCCCGCAGCCCAGAAGCACCTCTGGTTCTCTTCCTTCCCCAAGGGTATCATCTCTCCTGAAGGGTGTGTGTGTGTGTGTGTGCGTGCGCACGTGCAACAAGGATTGAATCCAGGTTGCTTTGCTCCTATACTGTATCTTCAACCTTGTATATATATTTTTTTGAATTTTTATTTTATTTATTTATTTTTAGTACTCAGAATCAAACTCAGGACCTCAGGTAGGCGCTGTGCCACTGAGCTCCATCTCTGGTCATATATATAATTTTTTTTTCTCTTTAAAATAAAATTATGTGTGTGTGTGTGTGTGTGTGTGTGTGTGTGTGTGTGTGTATATATATATATATATATATATATATATATATATTTTTTTTTTTTTTTTTTTTTTTTTTTTTTGTCTTTTTGAGACAGGATCTCTCTGTCTAGTTCAGGCTGGCCTTGGGCTCACTTTGTAGTCCAGGCTGGTCTCGAACTTGCAGTGCTTCCTTTGCCTCAGTTTCCTGAGTGCGGGGATAACAGGATATGTTATTTTAGGAGGAAAAAAATACCATATTTTGTTTTGAATCAAGAGTCTCACTAAGGGGGGCTGGGGATTTAGCTCAGCGGCATAAGCGCCTGCCTTGCAAGCAGGCAGTCGTGAGTTCGATCCCTGGTCCTGATAAAAGTGAAAAAGACCAAAAAAAAAAAAAAAGAAAGAGTCTCACTAAGTTGCCAAGCCTGGCCTAAGATTTGCGTCTTCCTCCCTCAACCTCCTGAGAAGCTGAGATTACTAATATTCTTCCAAACGGACTTTTTATTGTTTGTTTGTTTTTATCTTTTTGAGACAAGCTTTCACTATGCAGCTCAGGCTGGCCTTGAACTTGGAGTGATCCTCCTGCCTCAGCCTTCTGAGTGCTGAAATTATAAGCCTGCCCCACCATTCCTGCAGGATACGCTTCTTTGTGAAATGCAAATTTAAGTTCTTTTGTTCAGGTTTCTATTGGGTGTTTAGTAATATTTGATCAAATTGTAAGAAATGTCCGTATCTTCAGGTTCTGATTCTGGGTGTATGTGCATTTTCCAAATCACAGGTTCCTTCTTTCCATGCTGTCTTGGATGAGTAGATGTGATTAATTTTAACATGTGCCTTCTCCTTGACATTCTTCTTGTTTGTTACTCTGCAAGATTTCTTCTTTAATGGTTGGTGAAATTCACTAATAATGCCTTCTACACTTGGCGCTTTCTTTGTGGGAATGTTGCACTGTAAAACAGTTAAAAGACTTGTAGATTTTTTTCACTTATTCTTAACCTTGGTAAGATTTGTTTTTCTAAGTATTTGTATATTTTGCCCAAATGTTAAAATGTGCTGCCATGTTATTGTTTGTGATGTCTTTTTGTGATCTTTTAATGTGCCTTGATCTATGGATTTTTGTTTCCTTTTGTATTTCTGCTAATAATTATTTTGTGTCTCTTTGTAAGGATATAACAATTTTACTGGCCTTTTCAGAGAAAAACTTTCTCTATATTCAGTTTTTTATTTTCATTTTTGTATTCTATTTGGATTTAATTTCTGGGTTTAAAAATATTCATTAGATGTATACTTGACAATGTGAAATATTTTTATTCATGACAAAAAGTTCTTCAAACATTGAGACACAATACAAGTTGGAAAAAAAATTAATCACAGTCCAATTAGTACTTCTTTAATATGTAGAGAGCTTACAAAAGTCATTAACAAAGTAATAATTACACATTTTTAATGAGTAAGGTCTGTAAGTGGCTAGAAAAGTTAATATTACTGGCCCTAAAGCATAGGAAAAGATGTTCTTTAACTTGTAATAATTTATTTATTTTTTTCAAATCCATTTTATTTCAAAGAGAAAGAAAAAATTTCAAAACATGTCAATCAGGGGGCAACAATGGTAGATACATTGCACACTGTCATTCCCAAATCGCTCACCCGGAGCACAAGACATCTGCATTCAATTGTCTAAACAATAGCAGCACAAGTCTTTCTCTTCAGTGAACTCGGAGAAATGAATAGTATATCTTAATTGTCCTTCTCTCTCTCTCTCTCTCTCTCTCTCTCTCTCTCTCTCTCTCTCTCTGTGTGTGTGTGTGTGTGTGTGTTAGATATATGTTGTTTCTTTCAGCTTCTCACACTAGTGAGACAATACAGTTTTACACATGTGTCTTACTTATTTTGCTTATGAGTATGGTCTCAAGTTGCATCCATTTACCTCATCCATTTCCCTTAGTCTCCAATTTATCCTTTTTCGTGGCTGAGTAATAGTCTATCATATAATAATACCACATCTTTTTTTTTAATCCATTCCTCAAACTGGTAATAATTTAAGCCTGCTGCTGTATTTGCAAATATGTAAAAAGTCAATAATCCATAGTATTGATTAGCATGGACACGGTAATTGTTTCACAAATTATAGAAGTAATATAATTTGCCATAAAGTCTTTGAAGATCAGTCATGTGTATTTATCAAAAATGTATGGGCCCTTTCTTTGACTTCTGTATTTTATGTGTAAAAAGATATTTCCATATTATCTGTAAGAGCAAAAAACAACACCAACAAAAAACCCCTCCAGTAAACAAAATCTAAGCATAATACTAACTTTATTTTATTTATTTACTTACTTATTTTTTTATCGATACTGGTGATCAAACTCAAGATCTATACTTGCAAGGCAGGCGCTTATGCCACTGAGCTAAATCCCCAGCCCCCTAACTTTATTTTAGACCTTAGGTTGTGATGAAAAATTATAAAGCCACTTAAAGAAAGTAGCCTATAGATAGGTGCTAGTTGTTACAAAACAAGCTCCAGGAAAAGTTGATTGCAAAAATATCTTCTTTTATTAAATTTATTGTCTAAGTGTTTGCATTTTGGGGTCTACATGGCAAATTTCTGAAGTACCTAATTAGGCGCATTACCCAAGGTAAAAGCTTCATAATTTTTGCATTGTTTATGGCATTGGATTAATGTAATCCAAGTTCATTTACTCTGAATGAGTATTCAATATTACTTTCAGTTATTTTTATTTTTCATTTATCGTGTTAATTCATAGACAGTAAAATCGGTGAACCACTGTACTCTTCTGTTCTTGCTCCATGCTGTCCAGCACAATTTCTTGAATCCCACAGATCAGCATTTTTAATGCAAGGCAGAGTTCATTAATTAAAAATGAACTTAAATTATTTGTCTTATTTTTCTAGAATCCATTCACATCATCTTTCATGAGTTTTATCATGGACTGGGTAGTAGATAAGAACCACAGCAATCACTCACGTGTTACAGGAGAGTGAGGTAAGGCGAGGAGACTAAATGACTCATACAGCAGACCGCGGCAGGCTGTGGGCTGCGGATCAAACCCATCCTGCTGCTTGATTTTGTTACCGCCCAGAAGCCATGTCCTTAAATATTTTTTATAGTGTAGGGAAGAAAGAGTGTGACACATGGATATTACATGAAATTGGAGTTTCAGTGTCCATTAGGTTCATTGCTTATTCCTTTAGGTATCCTTTTTTGGAGGTTTCCCCACAACCATGGCAGAGGCAGCCAGTTTCCTGGGGGACTAGTTGTGGCTTCTCATTGACGCCCTACATGGCTGCCTGCATGCCGTACACCTCAGTGAGGCAGTGCTGTTGTCCCGCCTGTATTTCTGTGGTATAGCAATTTTTTAAATTATTAGTGCTTATTGATGATATCAAAATAAGAAAAGGAGAAAATCTGTTATTTTATAGGGTCAGTGGACTGTAGGTTGTTTAAATTAAATGGTGTTATTGTGCGCTGTTGAAATAATACAGTATATGCTGCCTTTCCCAGACTAGACACCTAAGTAGTCTATGTTCACAGGAAGGCAATTCTGCTACAAATTTAAAATACAGGATCTTAACCAGATATGATGGCACATGCTTATAATCCTAGCACTCTGTGAGGCTGAGGCAGGAAGATTACAAATTTGAACTCAACCTGGGCAACGTAGTGACTTAGTGGTATCCTCAAAATGAAAAACAAAATGTAGCTCAGTGTGAAGATCTGGGTGCAATCTCCAGTAACCTGGAGTGGGAGGAACCCAGCATCACATTACAGCAGCAAATATTCCTGTACAGGCCATACACACATGTGCACACAGTTATAAACACACACACTGAAAATGAGGCAACACCTAAGTAAGATTTTGAATGGCTCCATTGTTAGTCAGGCAAGGGGAGCTACTTTTTTTTTTTTTTTTTTGAGATAGGGTCTTGCTGGGTAGTTCAGGCTGACCTTAAACTCACTTTGTACCCCAGGTTGGCCTCAAACTCACAGCAATCCTCCTGCCTCAGCCTCCCAAGGGCTAGGGTTGCAGGCATGCATATATCTTCACACCTGGCCTGAGAGCTACTTATTGATAGTAAATGCAATTGTGTTTTATTATAACAGCTAAGGGAATGTGTTCAGAAAAATGAAATTTGACTAAAAATCTGAGCCTGATTTTTCACGCCTGTGATTTCAGCTACACAGGAGGCTGAGGCAGGAAGATCATGAGTTTGAGGCCACCCAGGGCAGTGTAGTGAGACCGTATCTCATTTCAAATTTATAAATGGGGCTGAGGATGTAGCCCAGTGCTAGAATACTTCCCCGGCATTTATGAGGCCCTGCATCCAATCACTAGTATGGTTATCAGGGAAAAATTATATAAAGAAGATTAGTCTTGTGGTGACAATAGTGGCTTTCAAGAATGAGGATATTGGCTCAATATCAGTAATCAATTAAAGATGGTAATGACTCAACTGGTTTTCCTTGGCTCTTGATGAGTTGACAGGTGTCACGGACATTGATCAATGTTTATTCAAGGAGTTGTGCTGAGTCTGAAGTGCCTGAAAGATTAATTAGCCTTCATGAAAGTCTGTGTGAACATCTGCAGGCAAGAATATTTTCAAAGGAGTTGAGAAAACATGAATTCAGTGTAATCTGAAGTGGAATCTATTAAGATGTGTTACAGCTGGCGGTGATAAAAATATGTGTGGAGCAGAAAAAAGGTTCATTTGGAAAAATTTACAACAATTGTGAAAACATAGTGTTTTAGAGCCTATGATTACTCATTATATTATTTATTAGCAGGTATTTCGTGGAAAATATGTGAATCTATCATTTTTTACTGACCTGGTAGAATCCTGAGTCAACATTTCATTGGTCTCATGAGAAGATGGTTCTGCAAGTTTCCATCAGAAATTTGAGCCATTTGACTGTGGTATCACCATCAGTTTGATCATTAAATTTTATGAGCTCATGATCAAGATTCAGGTTTTTCTAAATGAAGACAATCTCCTTAAATACTGTAATTGGACATCAAATGGCATCGAAAGTTAGCTTTGGTGCAGACTTTATATAATTTCTTAACAATAATTACTTCTTAATTATAAGATAAAAACAGTGCTTATACAAAATTTATATTTATGGTAAAGTTATTTGATAGCTACTAACATAATTTGAATCACAAGTGATGCCAGTCTACATGTTCTACAGCCCATTCCAACAGCAATTAAAAAGGAGAAGCGATACCTCCATCTCATACACATTTGTGGTAGATTTGTGCTTCTGCTCAAATAACAGTTGCAACAAGGACAGAGGTTTCCTCCTTATTTCAAAACCCATCTAATAATGCAGTCAGGAATATTCACCTTTTTAGGGACCAAGTATATAGCTCAGTGGCATAAGTGCCCGCCTGGCAAGCACAAGGTCCTGAGTTTGATTTCTAGTACTGAAAAATAAAACAAAACAAAACAAAAAAAAAAAGAATTTTCACCTTTAAAAATATTGTTGTGCTGGTGCTGCTACACCTCCAGTTTTTAAATTTAATGTAATTTTTTATTTTGAGACAAGATTTCACTAAGTTGCCAGGTTGCCAAGGCTGGGCTTGAACTTGAAACCTGCTTTCAAGCTTTCAGGGTGCTGAGAACACAGGCATGCATCATGGCTTCTACTTAATCTTGGATTGGAAATGATTAATCTATATTGTAGTGACATGCTAAAAGGCAACTATTAAGAGAACATTCTAATAGAATTTTGTAAATGCCATCGAAAGCTAGGAGTATGTTCAGTTAAAATCATATGGTTATGGATTAATGCCAGTGTTTGACAGTGTTTATCCATTTGAAAAGACAATTTTAAAGTTGAAATATGTAAATTGTTAAAGATCAGTGTTAACAGATGAATATTTCCGATCAATTTTGATGATAGGGAACAGTTACTTTGAAAATCACTTAAGCAAATTCTTATTTTTCACACAAAAAATATCGTTTTTATTAGTATAGCTGAATAACAAAACATCAACAAAAACCAAACAAAAATCCCCAAACTTTTAATTAATGATTTGATATTCTAAATGTCATATTGAAAAAACATGTTTTGGAAATTTGAGTTTCTCTTGTTTGATAAGTATCTAAATAATTTTTTCTGTGTGTATTTTCTCCTCTTTATCCATATATCCTAAAATATCTACAACCTGGCCTTTTTACAGAGAAAGCTTCCAATAATGTCTCATTAAAAACCAATAATTATGCATCAAGTTGACTGTTCTTCATAATACTAAAAGTGTTCAGATTTGGAAATTTCTTTCTCTAATGTAATTTAATTCTTTCAAATACTGGGGAAGAAACTCATCTGCAAATTATACTGTCAGTATATTCCTGAGTGCCAACACTTCCCTCCTGTAGTAGCCGAATAACTTTGGAATATGAGGCTTTGTACTTTTACCTGTTTTTGTTTCCTTTTGCTTCCAAATGGATATTGATGGTTTGTACAAAATGTTTTACTTTTGAAGTTCAGTTTTATTGTAAAAAAGTATATTTTACTTTGTATTTATTTTATTCTACATTGTATTTACAGTGTTGGTTATTATTTTCAAAAACAATATGAATGCTTTTTCAAAATCAGTGTACTTGGCAAGAAGTTTATTTTAAATTTTGTGGAATCACATATATCATGCCTCAATACATTTTTACATTGTTAGGCAAATGACTTTTTTGTGAAACAAACTTTCCCATGGTTATTATTACTTGGTACCCAAGGGAGGTGCATCTTTGGTTGTTTTTTTTCTTAGCATAATTAAACCTTTTATTCTTTACTGCAACATTCTGAGAATTTACTAGTATCCCGTGAGAGTTTGTACCTGGGGATATCTGTCACAAACGAGTATTTGTAATCTGTTCTGGAATCATGAGGCATAGTAATAAAATGATCATCTGTGAAACTATCACCTGATACTCTTAGTCTTTATAGAATGATTATTAGTATTAACCTTCTGGCTGTTGATATGTCATTAAAAACATTGCATTCTCACAGGTATCTTGTTTTTTTTTTTAACAGAACTCAACCTAGTGTTAGTATACATTGCCATTATTGAAAGCAAACAGTATACAAAGTTTCATAAAATCCTTGTAAATTTGTTTGTGTGTGTGGATACAAATAAACAGTACTTTACACAGTACTTTACATCATTACAATTGTACATATTTACACAGACACTATTTAAATTATTTTACAAAATGAGGAGAGGCAATTATAAGAAATGAAAGAAAACTTGCTCTAAATACTTAAGTATAAAATATTACAAATATCTTACATGGAGACCTAATCTTTTGTCCTTAAAGTTTACTTTTAATAAGAATGTTTTTGTCTCTTGCCACTTTTTCCCCTAATTTTAGCCCCTCCCCACTTTAAGAAAAAAGAGACTATATTCTTTGGGATTGAAAACACACTTCCAGTTTCAGAGCAGATTTATCATCTAGCCTTCAGGCTGTTCTTTAATATAGCACTCTTAGGAATGAATATCTTAAGATAGTCCCCAGATGTTTTAAACTTCAACGAACTTGTGGTTTTCTTTATTGGAATTTTTTTTGTATTTTTTTCTGGAAGATGAAAGAAAATGTCTTCTCAATATCTAAATACTTTTCATATTGGTTTTTAAATGTCATTTGCTGCAAACATGTAAGTTAAAACTGGTATACTGATAACTTTTCAAAATCCTTGCTTTTACAAAGTACTATCAAAATGAGAATTATATTCATAATAATGGGAAAATAGTATCATATTGTGTTTCGTATGTGGTTCTGAGTTTACATTGCGATGGTCTTAGGATTTGTTCTGTAAAGTTGTAACATTTGGTAAATTATTAGTGGGCTACTTAATAGATTTTGTTCTTCGTTAGTGCAGTGGAAGTTAAAATGCTTGGCATCAAGCATCTTCCAAAATACTGAGGTCTGAATTTAAAACTTTAATGCTGTCAGTCATTTAGTTCTATTTTTAAATGGTAGTCTAATTGAAAATTCTCTGTGAAATGAGCAAATGTTATTTTTCCACAGTTACAAAAATAGTTGGTGGCTGGGTGTGTTGGCGTATACCTGTAATCCCAGCACTGTGGGAAGCTGAGGCAGGAGCCCCAAAAGTTCTACCTCAATCTCGGTAACTTAAAGCTGTAGTGAGAATGAGCCTTAAAAACAAAGCGGAGGGGGTTCTAGGGGAACTTCAGTGAGAAAGCCCTGGGTTCAAGCCCCAGTGTATGTATGTGGGTGCTTTGGTAGCATTCAGTAAGTGTGTGATGTGTCCAAGAAAATACAATGAAAGAGTAAAACAGTATCACGCACACCCAACCCGTCGCACCGTGCGCTTTGCGGGAAGCAGGTGAAAGACCCTACTTGGTCTCAGAAGTCCAGAAGTAATTTGATTTTGTTTTCTCTCATCGAGCAACATAGTGTCTGTATGTGAATCTTAAAATATGTGTTTTAACTAAATTTTTCTCTGGAAAGTTTATTCTAAATTATTGTTTTTCTGTATTCTTTTGATTTAATTTTTCACCTGAGACATTAGGCAAAAAAGCAAATCAGCAGTATATTATTTTAAAAACTTTTGAGGGTATCTATTTTTGTTGGTAATCTACACTTTCTTAAAAACCTTAGCATCAGTAGCAAGACTCGATTCTTTCATATTTTGTCTGTCCAGCCATTCGGTCATCACTCTGAGTGTGTGTGTGTGTGTGTGTGTGTGTTTCCACTATCTGTTAGACACCAGGCTTAATTTAAAATACATAAGCATGTCATACAATTAGATGAAAAGGAAGTTGACGTCAGATCTACCTAACACCAGCCCTTTGCTTTTCAAACACAGAGGAAGGCTGCCTACCCTGGTACCTTGCAGTGGCCAGCCATAAAGTGATACCACAGTGTCTTACATGTCTGTAGGCACTTGGGTATGCCGGCTTCTCTCTTCTTTACCAGCTTCCTTTCTGAAATTCTCCTTTCCTGAGCTCATTTTCTGGCAGTCAGCTCTTTCTGTCTCTCCTGCTGGAACCCTCTCCATTTTACATTTTGGGTGTCCTCCAGTTCTCCTTCTGGATTCTCCATGTGTGTCTGGGTAGGAGGTCTTTTTAGTCAAGTTTTAGGAAAATGTTTCCCTTTTTCTGTCCCCCAGCCCTGAGCATTTAACCCAGGGCCTCATGCCTGCAATCAAAGCACTCCACCATTTGCTACGTATTGAGACCTTGCTATGTAAGCCGGGCTGGCCTGGGACTCTCAGCAGTCCCCCTGCCTCAGCCTCCCAAAAGCTGAGATTACAGTCATGTGCTGCCATGCCTGACAAAAGTGGGAGTTTTTAAGCCGTTATTTCTTCTGAAATGTTTTTCTGCATTGTATTTTTTCTTTTTGAGCATTCAGAAGATAAAAATATTAGCTTTTTCCAATATTATCTCATAGGTTTTTGTTTTTCGTCCTTTTGAGACAGGGTCTCACTATGCAGTTCAGTCTGGCCTTGAACTTACTTTGTAGTCCAGGCTGGTCTTGAACTCAGAGGAATCTCTCCTGCTTCAGCCTCCTGAGGCTTTTTCTAAAATTTTTTATTTGTTGTTTAGATTGGAAAACAGTAATTTTGAGTTAAGTGTGTTGATTGAATTCTTGTCTCCAGATTGCCATTGAGCCCATCTAATAAGTTTTTTATTGAATTTTTAAGTGCTAAAGTTCTCATTTGGTTTGTTTGAGTCTTTCTTTGCTGAATTTTCATTTTTTTTTTTTTTCACATTTCAAGAGCGCTTGTAATGGGTGATTGCCTGGAGCTCTCTTTTTTGCTCCTCTCACTGGAGAATGGGGACTTTATTTTCCCAGTTTGCTGCCTATTTCTTGTGACGTACTCTTCTCCTGAGCTAAGGGGAATAGTCTTGAGTTCAAACTTATTCAGTGAATTCTCAATCCACATAGCAAACCAATATGTTCTGGATGTTTATTTTAAAAAGAATATTTAATTTTCTGAAGAAATTCTGCATTTGTTCACATTGGCTTTTGTGCATTTTTTTGTTCCTTGAAAATATTATTTGTAGTTGTTTGGGAAGTGGCTTTCTTTAGTTCTAATGTGTGGATTAGTTCTGAATCTTTTTCTGTTATTTTTGCATTATTTTTTCCCACCTGGTATAAGTTCTAGTTGCTTACTTTTTATTTTATTTTGCCTTTTTGATACAGGGTCTCACTATGTAGCTCAGCCTGGACTTGAACTCATGATGTAGCCCAGGCTGACATCAAACTCACAGCCATTTGGGATTCCTGTCTCAGCCTCCCCAGTGCTGGGATTACAGGCTTGTGCCACCACACCTGCCACAGTTGTTTATTGTTTGTTTGTTTTACCCGAACTATTTACATAAGAACTAGAGATTCTGCAGTTTGTGCCTTCCTCCAGAGTCTTCCCTCTTTTTCTCTATGGATTCTGATCCAGAGTGAGAGGATCACTGATTGCCTTAATAAAATCCAGGGTTTAGTAGGCGAAGACTGATTTTCAGTTTTGATAGGTGAGAGTCCCCCATTTGTCTCCATCCCTAGAGTGAGACTGTTGAGTTTTATCTTCTTGGTGATGGCATAGTCCACAGAACAAGGTGCTGCCTAAATTCTTATTCTCCCCCACATTCCAGTTTTGAGGGAAACTGCAATTTTGTTCTAGGTTTTCCATTTGCCATTTTACCCCATTTTGTCACTTCAGTGTTTTGTAATTGTTAAAACTTACTCTCCCTCCCTTTTTGTCAGTACTGGGGATCGCGCTGCTTCTAGATGTAACCAGTGGTGCTGATCTCCCAGCTCCCAGAAAACGTGTGGGCCCTTACTTCTTATGCTCCACTCCTAGGGCTTTCGATTCTTGCCGGTAGCATTTTATTCCTTTTTGTCTGGATTGTCTTTTGTGAGTACTTCTACACTGGGAGAACGTTTTGCTGATGGGGTAATGTTGGTTAACCTTAGCTTAACCATTCTGTTTCAGCATCAACAGATGTGTTATGAGACAAACAAACTGTGAGTTTGCCTGTTAAGGAAGTGTTCACTTTTGTCTCGTAGCTTCCTGTTACTGGCTCAAATGTGGCCTGGTGGGATGAAATGCTGCTAGATCTGGTTTGCCCTCTAACAGCTCTTGCTTATTTCAAAATCCAATGGTTCTGGTTGCCTCCGTAGTTCTCTGGTACTCAACAGTATGACTTAGGATTTAGGCGGCATCTTTAGCTGTAGTAATGTTGGCTGTCACACACAGTGTGCTATTCACAATTGAAAGTTCAGTGTGATGTATTTTGAGAGACTTAAATGTTTGAATAAATGTTTTTGATGAGAGATTTTTTTTTATTTTAAAGTTTGTGGGAGATTAGTTATTGATTACTTTCTCCATATCTGTTACACGTGTTTCTAGAACATCCCTATGATCAGAGAAACTCAGGGGGTTCTCTGATAGAAATAACAGCAGAAAGCAAACCAATAAAGGGGGAAGGAGAGTCTAATTTGTGTTTCGGATCTGCCTGCGGCATGTGGATAACATTCTAGGTTTACCAGGCAACTGCACATATCATTTTGAGAACCACTGTTGGGAAGTATTTTTCTTTTCCTTACATATGTTTTTATCTTGTATGGTTTAAAATTAAATGTCAAACAATTTACTGTTTAATGAAAATTGTAAATTGGTTTAGTGAAATTTAATGCACATATCATCATTCATGTACGTTTAGGAATAATCATTTTATTTTAATCATGTATACTTAAAAATACAAAGTACTTTCCAACGGTGTATTTATCTCATGTACAAAAATCTTATTCGTCTTCAGAGTTATAAATGGGAATAATTAAACCTTTAAACATTTTAGAATTGGCTAAGGGCTTATCTAAGCAACACATGCTTAAAACCACTTTCTTATCAAAGAAAATAAAATTAGAGGTTAGAGAAATATCTTTAAATTACAATCTTTATGAACTAATAGCTTAACCTTAGTTTTGAGTGTCTGTTACTTTTTCCATCTTTTTAAAATACACTTAAATATAAACACATGTGGGAAATGTTCTTTTGGCTTTTATCAAACTGACATTTAAGTGGATTTTCTTCAACCTCACTAAACATTTGTGGTAAAAGATTTCAAAGCTTTCAATCTTAGAATTTGCCTATGGATTTCCCCCACTGTGTTATTCTATTAACATTTGGTCTTAATAACTGTAACCTGTTTAGAATTACTGATGTTTTAAATTTATTATTTGTTTAGATGAAAAGTTTTGGAAAGAGTTTCATCAGAAATCCTACTTGGCAGTTATGAATGCTTTAAAGATGTTAATTTTCTGGAGTTTTTCTACAAACATTTTAATGAAGTGACTTATCCCTCATATGCCTATTTTCATAAAATGCTTAAAATTTTTGATGTCTGTTTCTATGCTCTTGTGGTGACTCCTCTCTCCCTTGTTGCCAATTTTAAGAACACAGTGGCTTCAGTTTCTGTGGAAATGGAAAGTGTAAAATGTGGATTTTTTGAACATATTCTTGTTTATAATTCTGGGGTTTAAGTACTTTTATCCATAGAAGAATAACTGGTGCCATATTATAGGATATTATCGTGAAGTTTTAAAAATTTATTTAGTATGTGCTTCGTGTCAGATCAGCAGAAAAGTCGTACGTTAAAATTAAAGAGCTATTTCGTTTCTTTAATTTCTCTCCTCCCCTTTATTTTTCTTATTCTTTTTACTTTTCAGTTCTGACTTTTTAGGATTCATTTGTGTGTCCATTTTAAAATAATTAAGTAATAATTGCCTTTTAAGATTAATAAATAATAAATTTAGTTTTAGGCCACAAAATGTTTTAAGTATTCTTATTTATATAATTCTAATGTGTCCCTAGTTATTGGATGGATTGCACCCATTTCAAGTCTACTCTTAAACCCATCAAATCATTCTACACAGGGCTTGGAAGATAGTGTATCTGAATTTTCTCATTCTTCTCAAAACAAAGATCTAAATAAAATCACACATAACCATCACCTTCAGAATTATTGAGAGAAAGGATGTACTAAGAATTAAGATGTCTTGCTGGACATGGTGGTACACTCCTGTGATCCCAGCATTCTTTTTTATTTTAATATTTAAAATTTTTTTTTATTTTAAAGGGAATAAAAGAAAACAAAACAAAGCAGATCAGAACAAAACAATGCAAGCAACATAGGATTTTGAAACAAAACAACAGGAAATCAACAGTGGTTACCATAATGTCTCTTGTTTTCTTCAAAATAATTGTCCATGTCGTTACCATAATGTCTCTTGTTTTCTTCAACATAGTTGCATGTCATAACATGCAATGAGTTCAAACAAGACAAAATAGTATAAAACCCATCAAAACAAAAGAATGAAAGCATTACAGGCCTTCAAAACCAGACAATAGGAAAATCAACAATGGTTACTGTAATGTGTCCTGTTCTCTTCAAAATAGCTGTCCATATCTTTGTACATATTGAAATTAAATAATACAAAGCAGACTAAAAGCAATTAAAACAAAGAATAAAAGCATTACTGGACTTCAAACAAGATGATAGAGAATCAGCAGTGGTACTGTAATGTCTTGTTTTCCTCCAAGTAACTGTTCATACCATCACTCATAATAAAATCAATTCTTGGAAACTCTTTAGGAGAAGTTCTAGGCATGTATAAGCCTATACATGTACATCTATCCTTTCTGTGTTAGAGGAAAAAACAAAGGAGACAAATAACAATAACAAAGAGCCCCAAATAATGACAGTATAGGCTTTCAAAACAAGGTGGTAGAAACATAACTAAGGCTGTTATTTTGCACAGTTCAGAAGACTTCAGAAGACTTAGTCAAAATACCAGATATGAACATGCAAAAGAGATCACACCACTCTTGAGTCTGAGGCAGGAGGATCATCACAGGTTCAGAGCCAGCCTGTGTTGCATGATGAGTTCAAAGCAAGCCTGAACTATGTGAGACTGTCTTTTAAAAAAAAAAAAAAAAAAGGACTTAAGATGGCTTACAAGTAAAAGAATAAACATTGCATTCTAGTATTCTCACTGATTTTGTATGTCTGCACATTTGGAGAGCTCAGGTGTAGTGTAGAGGCTTAAAAATAAAACTTGAAAAACAGAAGAGTGTGGGAAATACAGATCAAAAACACACCCAGTCATTCATGGAAAGAAGCATTTCAACACAAGTTTCAGACCTGTGTTTTGGAGAAGGATAGAATTAGGCAAGTTATTTTAACAGTGTAGCAAAACCAGTCCATTTTTAGTTAGGAGCTTGTCCAAAAGCAAACCTTGAGCTCACAGCCAGGTGTCTCCCTGGAGGAAGGCAGAAGGCTAATGGAATGAGAGGGCAGGCAGGATTGAAGGCAGTGGCACTTAATTGGAATTGGATACCTACAGGAACCCATGCATTAACATGCATGATGTATACAACATACTCCAAAGTGATTCTGAAAAACTAGCACATATAAAGTGTTAAATATTGGTATATTTTGGTAAAAGGTATGAAGCTCTTGATTGCAAGATTCTTTCAGCTTTTCTACTATTTCAGTATCAGAAGTTTACAAATAAATCACTGAATCTTTTAATTTTGTAATTTTAGATAGACAGTTTGGATGGTGGTGTTAATTTTTGTCTCATAAGCTTATTTTGAGCTGTAAGTACACTTCATGTGAGTCACTGTACCCATATTGTCTTTCTGTATCAGTAGACAGGTATGTACATAGAGCATGTGCAGTAAAACACGGCTGGGGCCAGGGATGTAGCTCAGCAGCTGCCTGGCAAGTGCCAGGCCATGAGTTCAATTCTTGGCTGAGTTCAGTTTTTTTTCTTGAGTACTAACTTTTCTTAAGTTGATGACATCATATTAGGGACCTGGCCAGAGATCCCCGATTGCCTATATCAAGGGTGAGGCGAGAGAATAAAATAAGAAACAGAGACCAATTTAACAATACATAATGAGTGACTGGGAAGTCAGTGCCTCCAGAGGGACCAAGAGAGTGACTCACATAGACAGCCACTATTTATTGGGTGTGTACAGTGACAGGCAGGTCTGGCGGAAACTCAGAGGTCTGGGACTCAATGGGCTGTGTAATCCCGGGATGACTCTGGAGTGGAGATGATCTTATGCTAAGAAGGATCGTTCCCTGGAGGGTTTTTTTTTTTTTTTTTTTTTTTTTTTTTTTTTTTTTAGTGGTTTTAGTTTTAGTCTTAGTTAGTGGGAGAGGATGGCCTATCCCTAAAGAGTTTATGAGAAATCTCAAATGAGTGATACTGATAATCCCAAACCTCCATTTACTCCTTGGGGAAGCACTCGAAATTAGGCATTGTGAATTTGTGGGCCCCAACAAGATCACAACAAATGTATAGTTTTATTTTGTGGTTGTGTTTCTGTTAACCCACTATCTTAAAATTCATTGAAAAAATTATTTGCTGATCGTTTTCATTCTAAATTTATAAAGTTAAAAACTATTGGAAATCTTGAAGAAATGACCAGTATATTATAGTGACAACCAGCAAAAATAGCTGGCTTTTGTTTGCTTGTTTGTTTTTTACTATAGCATTATAATGTTGTTCCATTCAATTGTTTTTCTCTGACCTTCCCAAAACCTGTCTGCCATGGTGTAGTCAGTAAAATAATTATTGCTTTTGAAAAGGTGAATCTGTCTGTAATACAACATCCTGAACTTATTTCCATTAATACTTGTGCCTGTGTTTCAATGCCAAAAGGGCTTTCACTCTAAGGGATGGATTATGTTAGGTTGCCTGTATTTACTTTGGTCATTAGTCCCTGCCTGGCTGTCCTACAATTAGCTCTTTGCTGCTCCCAGCAGCATACTGATGATCCTTCATTATTTTTATTTTTACCAGAAGTCAGTATTATCTTTCTCTTAGCAGACTTTAAATCTCCATATGGGATCATTTTATTGGATACCTTTTTAGAGTCACGGTGACATGGTACGAAATCTAAATCAGGATGTAAATTCGAGTATTTAGTTGCAGCTCACATTGACATCCCCAAATCAACAAATACATGTTGAATGAATTTTTATATGCTGGTAACTTTGCTAAAGTAAATAGTATATATAAGGTAGCCCTTCTTATATTTTAAGTTTCATAAACTGCAAATCCTTATGGTTTACATTGTTTGTTCTTTTGGTTTTTATCTTAATTTGCTTCCTTTATTTTTTAAAATAAAAAATAAAAGTATCTTATACATACTTTTATTTACCCAATATTATTCATATCTTCATATTATATTTTTCTGCAATAATAAAACAAGTAAATAGTTAAAATATTGCAAGCATGGTTTCATTTAGTCCAGTGCTAGTGACCATAATTTACTTAATAATTTCTTTTTTTTCTGAATATTTATATTTTTCTATAGTCTCACTTTATTAAATACTGTGTTAGGATAAACAGGATTTGTGTGGCACTTTTTATGATATTGATTACGTTCCCTAGGATAAAGTTTCCAAATGTAGTTTTGTAATAAGGTATAAACATTTTTGTGACTCTTGTTGCATATTGCCAAATAACTCTCCACAAGTGTTACATTAACTTTTTCTCATCCTTATTAATGTCATAAAATTTAAAGTTTATATACTCAACTAGTTTATTATATTAACATTTATATCTTCAACTGATTTATTATACAGAAATCTGTATATATGCCCCTTATATACTTAATTCAATTATACAGAAATCTGTGTGTATGAATGTGGTTACTAGTATAAGGGGCTCATTGCTTTCCAAAATATCATTTCTTTATTTGGTTCATTGTTAATTTGCCCACTTACCTGTGCCTTAATATTTTAATTCCTTGGGGCTGGGAATTTAGCTCAGCAGCATAAGGCCTGCCTGGCAAGTGCAAGGTCAATCCCCAGTATCAAAAAAATTTTTTTAATTGTTCTTTTGTATGATTATTTTACTTTTGGTAAAAACAAGCTTTTTTATATTGAAAATGTGCTCTACTTTCCTTTATATTAAACTTTTTGTTTGGCTTTGCTTTTATATAAAAAAGTTTTAGATCTTAATAGAATCAAATTTACTTTATTGTGTTTGTCTCTGTTAACTGGAAGCAGATAATTAACAATTTGTGTAAATATTGAATTGTAGTTTCAAAAGAAGTCTTCTAGCATAAAATGCACTATTCAGTTATGTTTTAGCATCTTATGTTCTTTAGGAGACGGTAGTCCACTTCTTATTCCTGCATAGATATACGTTAACTTCACTGGAGACACTTTGGTTTTCTCTTAATGTGTGCTGTAGTATGTATCCAGTTACATTATCTTAGCCCCTACTCCCCGGTAAACCTGTTTTGGGTGGAGAAATCTAAGGATTGTGTTTTTCCTAGTTTGGAAACTTGTTCTTTTTTTAGCCCTTCTTTTTTATTTTTTCATTTTCTCTATTGTTTCTTTTAATGATCCTTATTAAATGGATCTTGGGGTACCTGATCAGTTCTTTATGCCTTTTAATTTTTCCTCATTTTGTATTTTTTATATTTTTTTCTTGGTATTTTCTTTAGTTAGCTTTCTAGTTTTCATCTCAGGTTTTATCCATGCACACACTACATTGACTATCCATCCAACCAACATTGATTTTAAAAGAATTTTCAGCACTCATAAAGTTAATTAAAGATATTTAGTTACTACTTTTCATAGAATTAGAGAGACTATTTTCTCTGTATTTTCCGTGAGTGAAAAGAAAGTAGGCTGTTTCTAGACATTTCTCAAGAACTCAAGTAATGGTGAACCTTGTGACACAGGCCTGAAATCCTAGCACTTAGGAGGCTGAGACAGGAGGATCACTGCAAATTTAAGGCCAGGTTGGACTACTTAGTGAGTTCAAGGCCTGTCTGAACTTCAAAGTGAGAGCCTATCTCAAAAAAAAAAAAAAAAAACAAAGTCAAGGAATTACCATTTGACTTGGCAGCTTTCCCCCACATATATAATCAAGATAAATGAAAATATTATGTATCAACAAACAAATTTTTTATGGATGCCCTTAGCAGCGTTATTCAAAACAGAAAAAAAGGTGAAAGCTACCCTAAGTAGTCTTTGACAGATGAATGGACTGATGAACATGAAATATCCATACAATACAATATTATTTCACCATGAAAAGTGATAACATACTACTTAATGTATCAACCCTCAAAACAATACACTAAAGAGAAGTATCTCACCACCAAAGATCACATGTTAGTAATTTCCATTTATAAGTAGTGTTCAGAATGGACAAAAACAGAGACAAAAATAAGACGAGTGATTGTTCATTGAAATGTGGAAGAAGTGAACATGTGTGTCATCATCCATCTTCAGTTGTAAGGTCATAATTTCTGTGTCTCTTAAGTTGACTCCTGGAGTTTCATTAATTAGCAAAATTTTGATTTCTGAGGAAAACTCTCTTGGTTGTGTGGAATCAGGAAAAAGACACACTGATTCTTCTGTATGTTTGCTGTTAACAAGTACTTCTGAGACCAGTAATTTTGACTTACTGTTTGCCATATATGACTTTCATTTGTCAGCCTTTGTTTTTCGAAACAAGGTTTCACTAAGCAGTGCAGGCTGGCCACGAACTCACTTTGGAGCCTTGGACTTGCAGTGATCCTCCTGCCTCAGTCTCCCAAGTGCTGGGATTATAGAAGTGTGCCATTATACTTGGCTCATCTGGCAGCTTGTGAATTTAATTTTTGCTTTCTATTTAGTGGAAAGATTAATGACATATTTTGAATTCTTATGGTACACATTTATAGAATCTTTGCATGGAAATTTAATAAATTAGTTCATTTAATATAATGTTATTTGAAAATTCTACTTTTAATGTACTTCTAATAAATTTACATTGTGGCAACTAACATGCTAACTGTTCTGCTGTGATTTCCTTACAGTTTTGATGAACTTGTGAAAAAATTCAAAGTCGAATATCATGCTGGTGGCTCTACCCAGAACTCAATGAAAGTGGCTCAGGTTGGTTAATTATTTCAGTAATTAAAAACAGAGATTCAAAATGATTTTAAGCTTCTGATAACTTTGTATAATTGTTTCCATTCTATATTTGATTGCCATAATGTGGTTTTGTTTATTTTGGATTGGGAGTTTAACAGTTATTGCCCATTTAATAAACAAAGATTATTTTAATTGCTACTTCTTTGATTATTGGTAAGCTTAAACATCTTTGAATATATTATTCATTTACATTTTGTCTGAAGTACTCATCTATTCACTATTAAAAATTTTCATATGTTACTGAGTTATAGAAATTCTACACATTTTATGGGTGTTTTCATTTTTATTTTATCAACTGAATGTATTCATTTTTGAATGAACTTTGCTTGTAGTGTCCTTTACTGTATCAAAAACTTTGTTTTTGATACCAGAGAATCAAACTCAGGACCTTGTGCTTGCCAGTGTACTGAATTTCTTAATATGAGATTATGAGATACTTTTTTCTTTTTGGTGGTTTGGGGACTCGAACGTAGAACCTTGTTCATGGTAGGCAAGTGTACTACTACTGAGCTAGCTACCTGTGCTTTTCTAATCTGGCAGGTGTGTCTTGACCCAATGAACTTCACATATCAATGGGTTTGTGGTACAGTTTATATGCGTCAATCTGTGTGTATCTTTTGCACACATATATTATGAATCTATATACCTGTCCATATATCTTCCAGTGGATAACTGAACACATTTTGAAAATTACTCTTCCCAACGGCCTAAGCCAGTGTTGACTTAGAGTTACTGTTCTTTTGAAACTTGCAACATTGAAGGTTGTGAATAAGTCTTATATACCTCTGCAGTTTTAAAGCTAGCTCAGAGACCTGCTTGTTACAGTCAGAGATCCATTCCCATGGACTCAGGTCATTCTAATTTTTTTCATTGATTAATGGTTTCCATTTGTATTTTAACTAACTTTAAGGACTCAAGAAGTTGAAAATTAGGAGCTGGGGTATAGCTCAGTGGTAACTACACCTGCTTAGCAAGAGCAAGGTCCTGAGTTTGATTCCCTGTAACCCCGCCCCGCTCCAAAAGTGTTAAGAGGTTGAAAATTGGGAAATAAAATCCAGATAGATAACTGTCTCCCTTCTTCCTTCCCACCTTGTTCCTTTAGAGTTAGTCATAGTATTATAATATTTTAATTTGTAAAAACTAAGTTTAAGATGGTCATTATTATGAAATGGACTGAGATCTTTGTATTTGTCAGTTGTTCTTATTAAACGTCCTGTTGGTCACTTTGTGAGCAGAGGTTAAGAGAAAGGAAACTATTTTTTCTCCTTTGATATTTTATTAGGCTGCTTTGGTGGCCATGACAAAATACCACAGTCTTGGTGAATTAAATAACAGAAATGTACTTTCTCACAGTTCTGTAAGTGCCACTTCTAGGATGAGGGTGATATCAGGGTTGTTATCTTGTGAGCCCTTTCACCTGGGCTTGTAGATGTGTGTCTTCTGATATCCTCACATGACCCTTCTGATTTGGAGAGAGAGATCTCGGGATTCTTTACCAATTTCTGTTTTTTGAGTTTGTTAATATGTAATCAGTGCTAACTCCTTCCCCAGATTTCTATCTGATGTTGTTCTCATTGTTAAAACCAAACACAGTTTACTGTTTTTTCCTTTGCATATTTCACAGTACTTCATATGCATTGTAACAGTGCAGTCTTGCACTGGCTTATTTGTTCTTATTTTATTTTATTTTATTTTAGTGCTGGGGATTGAACTCACAACCTTGAGCTTGCCAAGCAGGCACTGTGCCACTGAGCTGTATCTCCAACCTTTTGTTCTTATCTTTAGCATATTAAGAAATTTTTTTTGAAGTTTTGGGTCACATGTCTAATATTTTAATGTGTTATTTTATATATATATATATATATATATATATATATATATATATATATATATGTATATTTGGGATTTAAATCCTGCCCTCCTCCCAGACTAGCAGTCACAGTTATACTACATGCAGAGCAATTCAATCCAAGCAACTTTCATAGGTGCATATAAAGCACTTACTATATCACAGAGCAGTTGGAGACAAGAAAAGTTCCCCGCTTTTAAAAAATGTATGCTTATGTTGTGAATGTTAGCATTTTTCCACTCTTTAACCTTTACACCAGCCTTTCCTCTTCTCTTGATCCTCATTATACTGTTATCTTGTTAATTAGTGTTGGATGAAGAAACAAAAGATGATAATGGATTTAATATCCTTGAAGCTTTTATGGTTCTGGAAAAATGTATTTGGAGATATGGGAAGCAGGATGGAGAGACAGAGAACACTAAACAGTTAAATACAATGATGATATGTTACAGGAACAATCCTCCCCACCCTGCAAAGATAAACTTATAGGAACCCAAATAAAATATTTTATTACTCATAGGTGGTTTTTCCAGTTTACGAAAACTTAAAAGCAAATTCTGTATGTCATTCCAAGTGCATCTATAGCACACTGTTCAATTCGTATTTGAATTGTGACACTTTACTTTTGTCAAGGGACTTTTGTCTCAGGTCCTAGATTTTAGGAAATTTTTAATTTGAACTAGGGAAACTGAAAGAGATACCCACAAATAGCTTTCTTTTCCCTTCCTAATCCTAACCTCACCCCTCACCCTCACATAACACTGGGTAGTCAGCTTACTAAGAATTTTTTTCTGACCTTTTAGTGAAGCCCCTCTGAAGAGCTCACTAAAGGAGACCAGGGTAGTATGATAGCTTCTGACTTTTGAAAGCAAAACAATTCTGATTTCCTCTCTAGTTTCCTTATTATTATCTAAGTAAAGTTTGATTCTCTTAAAAGTTGTGCTGCCCACCTCACACCTAGGTCTACTCTGGAAACAAAGAAACAAATGAAGAATTTAAAATGAGGATTGTAGGCAAGGATGTGGAGAAATTGGAACCCTGTGCGTTGTGCGTGGGAATGTATGCAGTACGGCAGCTATGGAACCCAGGACAGTGGTTCCTCAAGAATTAAATGTGGAGTTAACCACAAGATCCAGAAGATCCTTCAGAGTATATTATGGACTAAATGTTTGTGTCTCCATAAAGTTTGTATTTTGAAGACCAGTCTCCCAAGTAGATAGTATATGGAGATAGGACCACTTGGGAGTTTACTAAGGTTAGACAGTGTAGTGCTTTGCACGAGATACCCAGAAACATTTTTTATTGATTAACTGTGTCCTATTTGAGAACACAGTGAATCAAATCTGCTGGCACCTTCATCTTGAACTTTCCAGCTTCAGGTGCTTTGAAAAATAAATTCCTGTTGTTCCATCCACCCAGTCACTAGTCTAAGGTGTTAAGTTACTGTAGTCCAAATAGACTAAGATGATGTATGTTCGAAAGAACTAAAGGCAATCTCAAAGAGATATTTGAATCTTAACTCCCAAACAGAATTATTATTTACAATCGCCAAAAGTAGACAATTCAAGTGTCTGCCAGTGGACAAATTAGTAAGCAACATGTGATATGCGTACAATGGACTGGTGCTCAACTTTTCAGAAGTAGAGAATGTGAGTATATGCTTTAGTACAACTCACATTGAGCTAAGCAAAATAAGCCAGTCACAGTACGGTATTGTAGCACTGCAGGATCCAATCGTTGGTGGTAAATTCACAAAAGCAAAAAGGAGTATGATGACTATCAGAGTAGAGGAGAAGGAAAAGAAGGGAGTCTTTGTTTGGTGGATACAGATTCAGTTTTGCATGATGAACTGTGTGAAGATGAATGGTAGTGTTAGTTGTACAAAAATGCAGATGTATTTAATGCCATGGAATTGTATGCATTCATGCAGCCCATAACAACATTTTAGTCAAGGATTGCCATATATAGTAAAATAGGAGTTCCAAGGTCATACTGCCTAATGACCTCATGGCCATCTTAGTTTGTTAAAGGGTACTGGTGATGTTTGCACAACAGAATCTCCCAGTGACAACGTATTTCAGACAGTTTCCTCATTGTTAACTGAAACATGACAAACTTTAAAATGGTTAAGATGTTAAATTTTTTGTCAGGTATAATGTATCAGGTAAAATGTAATTTTAAAAGTAGATACTAAAGAAAAGAAATATTCTAAAATGCTTCAGGAAGGACCAGCAGGCTAATTCAAGTTATTTTACTGTCAATGAGGTAACATAATGGGTCAAAAGCATGAGTTGCTCTTGGGAGCATGGGTTACTTATTCAAGGCGTTTTCTTGTGAGGCCACAGGCTGCTCAACTTTTTGGATGTTTTCTTCAGTAAATGAGGAGGCTGAAATTTAAATCAGAAATAAGTTGTTAAGTATTAAACTAGGTGAGTTTGCTGGGCATAGGGTGGCACACACCTGTAATGCCAGCACTCGGAAGGCTAAGGCAGGAAGATTGCTGCAAGTTCGAGGCCAGCCTGGGCTATATGGTGAGTTCAGGGGCAGCCTGAACTGTATAGCAAGACCCTGTCTCAAAAAAGCAAAACAACAACAAAAATACAAGATAGATGAGTTTTTGTTTGTTTTATTTTGGTAGCAGAAATAGAACTCAGGACCTCACACTTGCCAGACAGGGTGTTCTTTAAAGTTATACTACTTTTTATTCATTTTTATTTTAAAGGAAATAAAACAGAACAATATTGGATTTCAAAAACAAGACAGAAGGAAATCCCCCATAGTTGCTATATTGTATACTGTTATCCTCCAAGTAGATGCTCTGACTACTGGCTTTAACCCTGTAAAGTCAATCAAACAATACAAGCATTAAGTTGTTTTTTTTACTTTAGTAGCTATCATCTCAGCCTGTGTTCCTCTGAATCAGCTGATTGCTCACAAATTTGGGGCAGGGGGCTCTTGTTGTCTCCCAGCCCACACGCAGGCTGGTTCAGGAAGGGAGTTGGCTTCTTAATTCTTTTCCCAACCATGACCACCACTGGCTCAGAGGAGATATATTACTTTTTAAAAGAAAAAGTGGAAAGCAACAAGCCCTCCTTCCTGGTAACTGGCGGTGGTGTGAGCAAGCAAGACAGTGTCTCCCATGAGCCAAACCTCCCATCCCTCCCCTTAGCAACTGAATGGTGTCAAGGACAGCAGGGATTGATAGCAACTAAGGTACATAAAGCAAGTAAGTGCTTCTATTGTTGGATTGATTATGCTGACCTGGGGCCAGAAGTCTGAACATCCCTTGAGACGATGACAGTATGCAGTATAGCAAATATGGGGGATCTCCTTCTGTCTTCTCTTTGAAGGCCAGTATTGTTTTCACTATTTTGCTTTGTCCTGATTAATTATTTTGCTCTATTCAATATTCTGTTTTGATAGGTTTTATAATGTTCTGTTTTTGGTTTGATTTTGCTATACCTGATTGAATGGACAACTATTGTGAAGATAATGAGATATACTATGATACCTTTTACTGTTATCCCGGTATCCTGCTGTGAAGTTTGTACCAATTTCACTGCATTGTCTCGATTGGCTTTGTTCTGTCTTGTTTTGTTGTATTTTACTACCTTTAAAATAGAAAAAGAAAGAAAGGAGAAAATGTACTAGCACTGAAGACAAGAAGAAAATGGGGACATCAGCCAGGCATGCGTGTAATCTCTGCACTCCCAACACTCGAGGCAGGAGGATTACTGAAAGTTAAGAGGGCAGCCTGAGCTACAGCATGAGACTCTGCTCAAAAAAAGAAAAGAAAAGGAATGGAGCCATTAGTCATCTGTGTCTCTAGAAAGTAATAAAGTGTTGTTTAAGCTGCTGAGTTTATAGTAAGTTATTTAGGCTGCAGTAGAAAACTAGTATGGAATTTAATGTCATAATTATTAGTATTAAAAGTCTGTCAAATAGCAGTGTATTTTATATTGAAATATGGCTAATTTAAGTTTTAACATTTTCATTATTGTAATTATGCTGAATTTGGATGATAAACATGAAAATGGCTGTCTGAACAGGACCATAACTCATGTATTCCCAACCAGACGACAAATGACTATCATCTTTTCCTGATAGGACACATACAACTGGGTTTGGAGGTACATAACCAAAACAGAGCATATTGTGCAATAGACAGAAAAGGACTAGGGATTAGACATGTGAGATATTGTGATGTCAAAACTGATGTGGAAAATGATAGGCCGATACTTCTTATTACTTAATCTCCCAAGAAAAGAAGAAAAATACTCACGTTCATTGAGAATAGTGACCTCCATGTTAGTTTAGGGATGCTACACCAATGAGCACCCATCATGATATGGTGCCTTGATTGCTCTGTGAAAATGAATAAAGTTACATTTTATGAACCTGAAATTTCAACCTAACTACAAGAGAGTCAAAGGGAAGATTTTGATAATGAACGTATTGGTCTTTTACAGCATAGAGCTCGTTCTTTCAGATATTACTAATAATACAATATATATCAAGTAATGCAGCCAATCATGTCAACCTGAATATGTCCCCAAACTCTTAAGTATTTTGATTTGTCAAATCAGATTGAAGACTTTTAATGAAACTACAGGTGAACATAAACGTACAACCTTGTTGTTTTATTTCTGAATAAATTCTAGACTTACATATCTATATGTTTTGCTTTTTAGATTAATTTTATCACTATACTTTAGATACGCATAATGACCACATTCGTATAGGGAATTTGTACCTGTTACATAATATATCTTAATTCTCTTTTTTACCCCAATCCTCTTCTTTCCCTTCATTCCCTCTTCCCCTCATTATTTACAAAAGCTTTATCTCCATTTTTTCCTTCTATTTCGGTATGTTTGACAGACAACACACATACAAATTTTGACAAATTCTTTTTCTGTCTACATTTCTTGCTAATGGAAATTAAAAATGCCATCTGGTAAATACCCTGTAGATATTGTGCACAATACTACTAAAAAGGAGTTTGATTGCTTACCTGTGATGTTGATGCTTTCATAGTATTTGTAGTCACTTTTTTTCAAAATATGATTTTTTTTTCACTTGAAAGATACAGAATGTGGCCTCCTTAGACCAGTTCCTTAAAAATGGCTATTGTTGTTGAACATGGGAAAGATTCCCTGCAGTAAAATATTATTGAAATATTGGGTTAAAAAGGTGTTTTTCCCTAACTTGGCTATATCATGAGCATGAGGGTGGGGGGAAAGTTACAATAAAGTAAATCTTTACATGCCATTTCTCTAAAAGTGTCTGCTGATATATGAAGGGGCTACAAGGAGACTGGAGGAAACTCGTACCACAAATGGTCCCTGTCTTCGTTTTTTTTTTTAGAAAGGGTTTCAGTGTGCAGTTCAGACTGGCCTTGAATTTACTTCGTAGCCCAGGCTGTCCTCCATCTTGCAGCAGTCTTCCTGCTTCAGTCTCCTAAGTGCTGGCATTACAGGTGTGGACCACCACTCCTGGCCTGAATCATCCATTTTTATGTAATAAATCTGTTTCAAAACTCAAGGAAAAAAGTCACCAAAAATAAGAGCAGCCAAATTGAAGAGAACACTTTCAGTTCCTTTACTAATACTTTAGCTTATTTGGAATCCAATTTTGACCCCACAAACTTCTATTACTTCTGTGCTTTAAAACTATTTCACTGATGAAGTTTAATAAGGTGACATCCAGGGTCCTTATACTTTTGCTATATTTTTACCATACATAAAAGAATTAGGGTCATTAGGGTGGCCTAATGATCTTAGTCAGTTCAGAGAATTATTAATGGAAAGGGAACCCAAGGTAAAGTATCTTCTTTCATGGAATAAAAATAGTTGTATTATTGTTAATTTTTATTAAATATTAATTAAAATCGGTTTTCAAAAATGTTTTATATATCTTAATATCTAACATGGTTTTTAAAATGTAATTACCAAAGAGTTAAGAAATGTTAAAATAAATTCCTGTATTTATTTTAACAAAAGAAATATTACAAACATAGCTGTATTTTCTGACACATGTTTGTTGTTTACACTATTACTATTTTTTTCTTTTCCAATCAGATTTTATAGGTACCCTATTATCATCATTATTATTGTCACTGTTAACCAGTGTACTATTCTTTTGTTTAAATAATAGCACTTATGTAAGTGAAGTAACCAATTCTGTATTGGTTTGCTGGAGCTGTCCTAGTAATGTGGCAGAGGCTAACTGGGTTAAACAATAAGAGATTAAAAACCTTACACATTTATTTCCTTACCGTTATGGCTTGTGTCTCCATGGCCCCCCAAGCCTCCTGCAGTCACAGATGGGGCTTTTTCAGAGGTGGCTGGATCTAGAGATTTGTGATGCTGGGTTGATTCATGGTGTAATGCTAGGCTCAAGGGCAGCAGGGTTAAGGGTGTGAGCTGCCCTCCTTGAATAAATAGCCTGGATAAGATATAAGAGGTAGAAAGAGCTGTGGTTGTCCCTTGTTGCTTTTGCTACTTTTGCCCATCGTGAACTGTTGCCCTCTGCCATGTGCCACCCTGCCTTGGATTCAGGGCTGGAACCTCTGTGAACTGTGAGCTAAATAAACCTTTTCCTCTTTAACTTTGGGTATCGGGTATTTTGTCTCAGCAAGAGAAACGTAGCTAAGACATTATGTTGGAGGATGAAAATCTAAGGCACACAGCAGCTTTGATTTCCTCACAGGCGCCTCTCTTCCTGGGCTCCTGGCAGCTTCCCATAGTGGCCTGTTCATGTGGTTGTCTGTCTATATTTGCACTCTCCTGGTGCCTTCCTGTGGGTCCTCTTCTCTTCTTTAAGGACACCATTCAAATTGAATAAGGGCCACCGCAGTGGACTCATTAGTTTAATTACCTTGTTAGATCCCTGTTTCCATATACAGCAATCACATTCTGTGGACCTGGGGATTAGGATGCTAAAATTGCTCTGGAAAAACCAGGTCCCAGTGTATGAGAACTGACTGCAAGGTGCCGTGAGATTGAAGAAAGAGTCAGACCCGGAATGCACAGAGTGCAATTCATGTTAAAAAAGAGGAATTATAAACCAAAAGTTCTCTAACACTAAAATACCAAAGTTATATTTACCTATGTGCTACTATTCTGTATTGCTTCCCAAGGCGTCTAGTTACTATCAAATGTCTTTTGGTTTTAGACTGAAGGCCTCTGTTTGTATACAGAAAGGCTATTGATTTTTAAGTTTTGACTTTGTAGACTGAAGGACTCCAGCATTTCAGGTGGGAGAGGTCTATTATTGGCAGACTTCCTTACTTTTGTTTATCTGGGCTCATCTTAATTTGTCCTATAGTTTTGCTACATGTAGAATTCCTGGTTAACAATCCTTTTCTTGCATTACATTAAGAATGTTAATCTACTATCTTTTGTTAATCTACTATAGTTTCTAATGAGGATCAGTTCTTAGTTTTATTAAGGGTCCTTCTTTGTGACAAGTTGCTTTTTTTGTACTTTTACAGGCTTTGTCTCATAATTTCACTGTTTTTCGGTGTGGTAGCTTTGTGTTTATCATGTTTGTAGTTCATTGAGTCTCTTGAATATGTATATTCATATCTATGATCATATTTGGGAAGTTGTAGGCCATTGTAGCTTCAATTTCTTTTCTCTTCCTGTAAAAAATATATTTGGTCAGTTGATAACTTGATAGGTGTTTCCTCATTCCCAACCCACCACCAGCATTGGTGACTGAACCAAGGGTCTTCACACTGAGCTATTCCCCAACCACTAAAAAAATCTGTTTTGCGATAGATTCTTGCTAAATTTCCCAGGCTACCCAGGAAGTTGCCCTCCTTCAGCCTCAGCCTCCTAGAGTGAAGGGATTACAGGCTTGGGCCACCCTGCTCAGCTCTTCTTGGTATTTCTTTAAAGAGAATTTAGAGCTTCCTATCTCATTAGTCTGCTTTCTATTTATTCATTATATATCACTATCTTGATAGTTGCTTTTCATCTGGTATAGCCATTCCTAAAGCTTTCTAGAAAGTTCATTACTATGCACTGAAGATACTTGTTTTCTTAACTCAGATCTACTTTACTTACTTATGCTACTTCTCCCTACCCTTATTTTATAGTGCGGTTTATACTCTTAATCCTTAGAACTTCTCTGCAGTCTAGAAGGCAGAGAAGAGGAGGTAGTCATCTTTTTAATCACAAAGATTCTGATGAAATAAGATAGACAAAATCCTATGGTAGGTAACTGAGAGAAGCAGAATTGGGACCACCTGGTCACTGCAGCTGTAACAGAAAACCCTCCCCACCCCCAGCCAGCATCCTTCAGTTTCTCAGTTGCCTAGGTAATAGTTCCTGTTACAGTTCTAGTTGCTTCTGTCTCCTAGAAACAGATAGTCACTATGATGCAGAGCTGGTCACTCTGATGCATATTGTAAAAACCAATCAAAGACATCCAAGTACTCTTTGGAATGATCCCAATCAGTGGCCATGGACGTTAAAGAAATCTGCCTCCAAATCCTGGGTGTCATTTTGCCACTGCATAGTTTGCTCTCTTTACTGCAGACTTTTCTCTCAGCCTTAGGATTTGCATTTGACATCTCTCAATGTTCAGAGATTTAGAGCAGCATTTCACATGCTCTCTGTACCACTTCCGAGTCTTTCTTGATTGGGAAGAATTAGAAGTTGTCAGAGAGTTCAGTATACAGCTGTATTTTTTTATACAGTTTTCAATAAATCAATTCTTCTGTGCGTTCTGGGGACAACAATTTTCTTTGATGCTTAGGTAGTTTTTTTATTTTTTGGAGGTTTATGGTATTACCTGACTTACTGAGTTTTTCAGGTGGCCAGCTAAAGAATGTGGATTCATATTGTTTTAAATTATATAAATTAACTTCTTGAAAATTGATTTAATGATTTTTATTTTTTTAATGATTTTTATTCTTAAAATATCTTGTGTGTATTTTGGGCCTATGGTCAGATATTTTATCTACCTTTTTATTCTTTATTAATGTAATATGGGCAGATAATGCCTGGGATCAATTATTTCTTCTCCCTTGACATCCTTACCACATTGAGACTCTAGGTTTTTATGACATTCTATAATAAAAGAATGAACATTTTCATGCTACTTTAGTAAATACCATCTTTCTAAATGTAATAAAGTTTTCTCTTTTAAGCTAAGATCTTTCTGTTTTTGCTACAGTGGAAATCATTTTATTGAAACTACCCTTATTTCATTTTGTATACATTCTTGGCAAAAAAGCATTCTTGCTAATATTTTATTTTTGGACAGTAGAAATGACAATATGTTTTTAACTACAGACTTTCTTCCTTAATCACATACTTAAAGACGTTTGAGGTTTTTTTTTTCCTTCCCGTAATTGTGGAACATTTAGCATGGTGTCTTCTTGAATGATAGGATCCTTTTTTCTATCACATAATTCCTAACTTGGTTTTATAATCACTGACTTTGTCTTAACAATTTCTGACATTTCTCCCAGCTAAATAAGCTTTATATTTATATTTAACTTGTAGTACAAAATTAACCATGTTTTTATTTTGTTTTCAATTAAATTTTGAGAGAACTAAATGCCATGTGTGTATGTTTTCATGCAGGTCTACATCTCAGGGGGATACTTTGAATTGTTGTTTTTATCCAGAGCATTATGTAACAAATCAGTTTTCAGAATTATGTTTTAAGGCTTTCCCAAACCCTGCACTGTATACAGTATGTCTCTAAAAACATCACACAAAAAATAAGTTTAAGGAATTATTTTTGAATACAAGAGAAACATATTGAACCAAGAATTACTAAGCTAATTCATACAAGCAACATTTAGCATTTCTAGTTGAATCCATAGTATCTAAATACTAAAATTCAGTCTTCTTGGTTTTCTGTATGTAGATTTTTTTTTTGCAAAAATGTTAAAAGTGTGAGTTTTCTGCATTAAAAATCGCATTTCTGATTATCTCTGGTAACCTATTTCACCTAAAAAAAATGATACAGGTTAGAAGGCTTTTTATGAGGCGTACCTCTGGGAATCTGAGAGCAGTCTAGACTACTTAGATTTTAAAAGAAGAAATGACATTGGAATGATCAAAGAGAGTTCTGTTCTAATGCCTTACACCTGGAGCAATTGTGGACCTGTCAGTAGCACGACTGTATTTGTAAATGTAAGGGCACATGTGGCAGATGGTGATGTGACACAGAATCTTGTCAGATCTTCCTGTCATTAAAAATGGGTGTCTCTGAATGCCAAATTTTAAGATTAATGAAGAAATTTAAGTAAATGGGTCCCGCTAATTTAACTGTTCACATCATGATTTCTCGTCAGGGTTTAAAAAATTTAAATGTGAACAAACATCTCTCTTCTTCAATGATCATTTGCTTTGTTGAATTAGATTGTAAAATCTTGCTAGTTTAAAGGGAAGAAAATAGGGTTTTGTTGTCTTAAGTGATATGTTAGGTATGCATCTGAATTTTGCCCTATTTGTGTCAGATTTAATGTAAAGCAAATTCAGTGTTCCATCTCTTCCTTTCTCTCTTTTCTCCTTCGCTTCTCCTTCCATCTTTAAAATGTTTAGTTTTTTGTCATTTCAGTGCCTTATCTTAATAGATGTTCTACCACTATGATCAAAGCATGCTGTGGTTCTATCTCAGAGGCTATGGTTGTGCTCTGGGGTTGTAGTATATATGTACATATATATCTCAGAATTATCTACTGCAGAACAGAGAGACATGCCTCTGTCCTGTGGGTTTTAATGTGGTGCGGGTTCTCACTGCATCACACTAACCATAATACAGTTTGAGAGTGCAACTCTCCCGCCTGAGAGCAAAGCATAGAGCGCTTCATGACGGACTGGAAGTGATGGAAGCTAACAACCAGCCAGGAAATAAATGCTTGCAGTGACCCTTTTTTCTTCATTCTATTTGGAATGAGAATTCAGAAACTCCCTTTTTAATCCTATGGATCATAAATTTATTTGAATTGAATTTAAACACATCTTTTTAATGACAAGTCTCATGTTTTAATTAGTTAGACAAGGATGGTCTTTGCCAGTTAAATTATGCAGTGGTATTGGGAGCTGCCATTTTTATTACTGTATTAACACATATTAATTGTACAGAATAAGGAATTTCATTGAGACATTGCTGTATGTGAAAGTAATGTGTTTTGATCATGTTCTCTCTCCCTGTAATCCTCTCCAGCCTTCTCTTGCATCAGTTCCTTTTCCTCTCCCGCCATCCCCTTCTCCTCAGAGTCCCTCTTCTACTCTGAGGTGATCTTCCCACTGCCCCCAATTCCACAAACGAGAGAAATGTACGGTGCTTGTCTCTCTTGTCTGGTTTACTTCACTTAACATGGTGATAGCCAGTTAGGCAAATCCCTTTTATTTTTTTCCCAGAAAAATAGTTCTTGTAAAAGTACTTCTGTGTTCATTGGTATTTCTGGTAGTGAGATACTTGAGATAATAGTAAAAATAGTAAAAACCCAGTATTGAACGCTCAGTGATTGAAACAAAAGGCTTTTGTTGCAGAATTAAACCAGATGGACCTAACCTTTTCAAATTTGTTTCCTCTTCTGTTCAGTGGTAATAATTATAGTGCTTTTATTAGACACCTTTCAAAAAAGGTAGAATTGTGACTCTCCTAGATGAAAAATGAATGCCTATTAAAGTTTTTATTTAACTCATAATTAATGAGTGAGCTGGTACAATGTTCCCACTGATTTAAAAGTGAATTTAGAGATCAGAGATATATGTCTCCCATGAAACAAATCTGTAGGTACTGCAGAACTGATTCTTTTGGGGACATGATAAGTTTTTCAAATGTCCTTCCATTAGGTCAAAATTTATTCATGATATGCAAACAAGAATTACTGCTCTTAGCTGGACATGGTGGCACACACTTATAATCCCAGCACTCCAGAGGCTGAGGCAGAAGAACTGCCGTGACTTCGAGGCCAGCCATTGCTATGTAGAGAGTTCAAGGCCAATGTGAACTGCATAGTAAGTTGAGGGAGGGGAAGTATCTCTGCCCCTCCTTCCTCTCCAAGAAAAAAAGAATTACTGCTCTTAGTAATGAATAATTTACCAACTCAAAACACTCATGATGATTCAAGGTGTAAATGCCATAGACTCAGATAATCCAGAAGACTGCTCCAATCAGTTTTTTGATCCATTTTAGTCTTTCATTCTTTTTTTAAAAAATACCTAACTCAATGTGGTCTGTTGCTCAAGTTTAATGAAATACATGTAAATTGTATATCTACACCAGTACTTAGAAAGAGTTCAGTAAAGTGTAATTATTATTACCGTATGAGAAATGTATGTGGCAGCTATTTTCCATTAATTGAATTTTCTTTCTTTCTTTCTTTCTTTTTTTTTTTTTTTTTTTTTTTGTCTTTTTCCTTTTTATTCGTACCGGGAATCAAACTCACGACTGCCTGCTTCCAAGGCAGGCGCTTATGCCGCTGAGCTAAATCCCCAACCCCGAATTTTCTTTCTTTCTTTCTTTTTTTTTGGTACCAGACATTGAATACAAAACCTTGTGCTTCCCAAATAGGCCCTTATGCCACTGAGCTAAATCTTCAGCCTTATTAATTGAATTTTATAATTCTGCCAATTTCATGATAATGTATATAAACTAACAAACTATACCAGATATTTCTTCTTTCACAACTATTTAACTCAAAATAAATTCTCTCAAAAATAGAAAATAAAGAACTGATACCTAAAATCTTCCCCCAGAGTAGGTATTTTGGAACTAACATAAATAGATTTTTAGGGGGGAAATGTAAAATTAATATTCCAAAAAACAGAAAATGAACTAAGTACACTGTATTTCCTGAAGTGGTGCTTAGTTCTGGTAGCTGTGTGTGTAGAGGCACACTGTCAGTGTTTCATTTGCTGCATGTGACCTTGGACAGTTACATACACGTAGTCTTCCTGGCTTTCGTTTCTTTATTTATTTTGGATACTGGGAATCGAACTCAGGATCTTGTGCTTGTCAGCTGGGCACTGTGCCAGTTATGTCCCTGGCCCTTAGTTTCCTTATTTATATACTGTAAAATATGGTTACAAATTCTATATAATTATAAAGTTCTGGCATATGGAAGCATTATTGTGATAGGTATCCTTTTAAATTTTGTCATCATCAGAGGGTTGATGTTTTAGTTTCTAAATATTTTTATAAAATATTTATAGGTGATACACATTGATAAATTGCTTTGGACAAAGTCCATTGCACAGTAGTCCTATTTTAATATTCTAAGATACTCTAAAGTTGTTTTCAGTTATATATTATTTAAATTCCTATTTTACCTCAGTGAAAGAATCACTGTATCCTGAAATCATAGCACTGTGGATTGGATTTTAGATATCAACAAATAATTAAAATGTTTTCATTTTATAAAGTTAATTCAATACTTTTTACATTCTTTTGATTAAGGATAAATTTATCTTTTACACAATTAAAAGATTCCACAGAATCCTTTGGGCTAAGTATATACACTTCTCTTTATATTTTGCAAAATATAATATGAGTGTTTTAGGTTCTTAAAAGCATATCCATAGTACTTAGGTATGTTTCTATTTTAAATGTAGAGATGAATTCCTCTTGAATATCACACAGACTTAGTAACTTCTTTCTATTAAGTACAGTATCTGGCAGTGATGATGTGTTGCTTTTCTAGGTAGATCATTAAAGGCATTACTGTTTCTAGGTCATTTCTCTTGGAACACCGAGAGAAGTCAACCTCTGTTATGGGTACACCTAGGGAAGTTCACACGGGAGGACCTGAAGTTTGTAAGCAACAACAGCAGCCACATGCCAGACGTGTGCATGAGCCAGCCCCAGTCAGATCTTCAGATGACTGGGTCCCTGGCCAGTTGATTGATTGCTGCCTAATGAGATACTCCAGGCCAAAAATGCCCTGCTAAGCCTCTCCCAAGTCCTTGGCCCACAAAAACCATGTGCAATGATGTTTCTGTTGTAAGCCACTCTGTCTTGCTTGACAGATAACTAATAATGTGTAAAGTTCAAAACTCAAAATTTATAAAAGGATATACTGTGAAAAGTAGGGTTTATTTCCCTTTGCCCATTCTACTGTCACCCAGTGGATTTCAGTCTGTGTTCTCAGTGTGTTTCTTCAGGAAACACAGTTCTCTTTTGCTTTACAGCCATATGAGTGTCTATTATATGCATGTTTTATATTACCATATTATTTTTCATTTTATAAATTAGAATTTTTGTTGAATACTATACAGTGCTTTGGATATTGTATGCCTCATTAATACAAAATAGATCTAATTCTTAGAGAGTATAGAGATCATTCAGTGAATCTTTAATTGGTGCCCATTTAGGTGGTTTAGATAGAGGTTTCAGTACTTATGTACATATATGTTATTTTCCATGTGTGAAAGTATCTTTATACCACATTTTTCGGTGTAGAATTGCTGGCCTGGTAAATTTTTATATATGTTGCCAAATAAAATATTTTTACTTGTTTGATTTCACTAGTATTAAGTGAATATTGTTTCAAAACATCCTCAAGAACTTCCATGAATACTGAGTGTGCTCTTTAGCAGTAAAACCTGTAAACAGTAACAGTGCATTGAATGTTTACATTTACATTCTGTTGGATGCAATGAAGTGCTTGAATGGAATAAACTATCTTCAGAGAAGCCAGTTCCCATAATTGACTCTAAGTAGAGATGAAACCTCTAATGGATTAGTTGATGTCTATATAAGAAAAGTTATTTAAAAGTTTCCATTCCTCAAGCTTCACTAGGAAAATACACTAAATTGTTAAGAAGCAGGTACTTTCAAAACAATTCCAAACCATTCTGAAGCTTCCAGGAGAAAGCTTCTAGATTGCCTTTTTTTTTTTTTTAAATAAAACTGGTCTTACATTGATACTATAACCCAAGAGGATAACAAAGATAAAAGGAAACAAGAATTTAAAACTAAAAAAGGAGACCTGGTGGTACACACCTGTAATCTCCACACTCCAGAGGCTGGGGCAGAAGGATTGCTGTGGGTTTAAGGTCAGCCCGCATAGCAAGATCCTGTCTCAAACAGCAAACCAAACAAAGCAAAGCAGCCTAACAAAACTGAAACAAAAACTAAAGGAAAACAACAGATTGCTGCTACTGTTGTAAAAGTTTCATAGTGATTGGAAGCAGAATCTAATGCCACATTATTAATAGACAGTAGAAATTTGGGTTAATCGTGGGAATTCAAGGATGGCTTAATATTAGAAAATCTGTTACTTGGGTCACATAGTGGTAAAACAGAAGAGAAAATAGGATCTTGTCTATAGATGTATAAAGGGACTGGGGATATAGCTCAGTGGTAGGACATTTATTATGTGGGTGGCCCTGGCTTTTATCTAGCACCAGGGTGTATACTTTGTTTACACAAGGAATTGCTCAACTGTAGTGCCAGTACCGTGCATTACAGATCACATATTGAATCACTCTATTTCAAGTTAGGAATTATTGCTCTGATTGCATTATTGCTATTATTATTTGTTAATTGCATCATGGGAAAACTTAATAAAATGAGATAAAAAATTGTTAGAGTCAGTAAAGTTGCTGGATTTAAGATTGAAAATTTGAATCATTTAAGTTGGAGCGCAGGGTTGAGGATTTAGTTCAGCAGCATAAGCACCTGCCTGGCAAGCGTGAAGTTGTGAGTTCAATCGCTGGTACCAAAAAAAAAAAAAAAAGGTTGGAGTGCAAGGCCTGGAGAGGTAGATCAGCAACACAGTACTCACCTGACAAGCGTGAGGCCCCCAATAAATAAAAATAAACAAGTAAATAAATAAATAAATTGGAGTGAATACATTGAAGTATTTAAATCAGCAATACAAATTATAACCTCATTTACAATAACAAAATATAAATACTTTTTAGACACTGTTTTTAACCTCTTTTTTTCTCTGATCTTAGTTGCTTCTCAGCTTTGTTTTGATTTATAAGAGTTAGTACCAGAAATTATATAGCTAATATTTTATACTGGTATTGTAGTTTAACTCTAAAGGTACAAAAATAAGCTTCTCTTTGGCTATGATTTGCTTTTCACAGATGTAAGGAAATGCCTAAAATTTAATTTTATGTACCACAGTATGTTTTGGAAATTTTAAATAATGTTTCCAGGTTTGAAATTCCCTTTTCACCTTTATTTCTCATAAACATGATATTCTTAAGTAAATGGAGTGATTTACGATTAGTACAAGTACTAATGATTGTGCAAGTCATTTTACTACACTTGAAATGGCAAGCCAGAACAATTTAATTATGTTTTCCAGAAGAATAGCAAAGTGAAATCAGTGGAAATACTATAATGTAATAGCCTATATTTCAGTTTCTTTAGCTCAGATCATTCACTTGCTATTATTTAAGTCATATTTCTTGAATTTTATTTTAATGGTAATATATTTTACTAATATAAAAAATCACTATATAATTTGATTACTAATGTCATAGTCCATCAAGCTAATGCTATTTTAAAAATTCTTGATAACAACAGCAGATATGAGATGTAGGCAGTTATGAAAGACCCTGACATGAGTGTATATATCTTTTTAAGTATGAAGTTTGCCCATATTGTTCCTATCACCGGTATTTTTTAATGACACAGCACAAAGAACTGTATTATGATGGTGAGACTATGAAAAGGTAAATTTATGAATAGCTTCCAGATCTGCTCTAGAATTTATTACCATCTGGTCTCTTTGGAAGCTATTATAATTATTCATGGAAATGTTTTCAACACAAAAAAGCATGGGTTGTACATTTACAGAAAGTAAAAAATCTTAGTGGTTTAAACCATATGTAGTTTTCTTAGAGTTAGGCATGGGAAATGAACTGAAGAACTAATTGGGAACCATCAGTAGTGATGTGGTTTGTATCAGTTTTGTCAAAATCTGTTTCTAATCAATAAAATACTGTGCAACAAGAAAAATAGAAGATTTTTAAAACTACAACAGTTCTTTATTATTTATCTTAATGAAATCTAAGATGGCCTCATATAAATCTTGGTATAAATCTAAGAAACAAGTAATACATCAAATTTTGTGAATTTTTAAAAATGAAAACATTAAATCTAGATTTGAACTTTTAGAGAATGCTTCTGTTGGATATTTGTTTTAAATTTAATGTAAATATATTATTCAAAATAATTTTACATGCATTGTGATCTTCTTTCTGTCACTTTTAAGTAGCAGTAATGCAGTGTTACCTAAACTGAAGTTGTCTTAAAAATATAAAAAAACCCAGGTGCTTTTTCTTTTTCACATTCTGAATTACTTAGAAAGAAGTCTATAAAAAATGAGATGACAAATCAAAAATTGAAATCATCTCTCTTTTTCAGCTGTTTTAAAAGAAAAATGTCTAGTGGGCTGGGAATATACAGGAAATTTAAATTTGTGATTGAGAATGAGAAATGCATTTGCGGCTTTAAAAAAGAAATACCAGCATGTCACATTAAAATGATGGTATCTACAGTGTCGTACAGTTAAACAGGAAAATGTATTGCATCAGGGGGTATGTTGCACTTTGGAGAGTTAGTGTGGGATCTGAATGAAGACTGTAATACCAGAGCAGGCATGAGCATTAATAATCCAGTCAGAGAGGAAGAATTTTGCTGTCTCCCAAGTAACATAAAACAGATGTTCCATTCTACTAAAAATCTTCTTACTAAAATGAGTGTTTAGATTACTGGTCAATAGGAGAAACATGAACAATGGCAATTTAATAATTTTGAGGATTTGTCCTGTTTATGAGTTAATGTTGGTGGTGGGGAGGGTGAAGGGTCGCCTGCCAAATATTATTGTATTTTTGATATCTTAATTTAGAGAGCTGAAAGCCCACAGTAAATTATACTAATTTTTAATTTATTGTGTTTTGAAAATCTGTTCTCTTTCTCAAAAACTGGAAGAGATTTAGCAATTACGGGTCCAGCTATTTCAACCTAGGCATTTAAGAATATTTAAAAGTATAGTTAATTAACTTAAATGCATGCTGCAAACATTAAGTGGATGGTAACCTAAGGCAGACAGATGTAGAAAGGGCCACTAGGGGCATTACAGGTCCTCAATATATTGTGTTTTTGCCATTGTTGTTTTCTTCAATATTTTTTCTATTTTAAAACTTTAATTATAACATATAGTTTGAAATGATCTTTGTAGTGTATAGTTCTGTAAATTAAACACACACATCATGCATGAGAAATGAGATATAACATAGTTCCATCACACCTTAATTTTCCTGTGTTCTCTTTTGTCATCCTGTCTGCCTCTGCTCCTACCTATCCCTACACTGTTTTTATTAACTGTGACACTCCTTGCTTGGTTGCCAAGACTTTCAGGTTCTGATTGCTTTGTTCTTGGGATATTTGCAATTTTTTTCTCCCCTTGGGACATTTCTTAGGGTTACATATACAGTGGGTAAACTTGAGACACGAGGCAACAACATCTCTGCCCCCTAAAAACAGCAAGCTGAGTTACAGATTGCTATAAAATTGGTAAATTCTCCAAGCTCAGTGTTACTCACCCATCAACACAAGCCTACTGCGTATGTAGCATTCATCTGAGCCGTGGCATGTCACCCCCATAGGACTTGGGATACAGGGAACTGGTGCTAATATACTGATGTTTTTGTGCTTGCCAAAATAATCAACTGTTTTTTCTGACCCAGGAGTCTTATGTCTTCTGCCTGCATTTATGAATTAGTAACAGCCCCTTTTTGTTAGCTCTGTGGTGAAATCACATCCTATCCTCTGTAGTTTTCTGTTTGTATAATTTTGTGTTTTCAAATAGAGGATTCTTGCTTTTGGCTAAAAATTTGTGTGTGAATTTTCAGGCATAACCCCAGGTATTTCGATAGGTTTTATCTAGCCAGCTAAGGTGCCACACACCTTTAACTCCAGCACTGCGGAAGTTAAGGCAAAAAGATCATGCATTTAAGCCCAGCCTATGTAACTTAATTACCTAAAAGACCGAAGGATTGGGGCTGTATCTCAGTGCAAGGGCCCTGGGTTCCATCCCCAGCAAAACACACACACACACACACACACACACACACACACACACACACACACACACCCATAAAATTCACCTGGGCTTCAGGAACGTAGTTGGTTCCCTACACCAGATTTGGTGCACACCTCTCACAGTCTTGAAGGGATAGCAGTCAAGGACCAGCCAGGCTTTCATCCCAACATCTCTTTGAATGAAGCATTTAGCAAAGTCTTCCTCTGGTGCCTCTCCCAACTTTATGGGGAAAGCAAGGGAGCCTTGGACACACCTTAGTCCATTTTGATTTAGTATTTTTGTACTCTCAACCTTTCCTTCCCAGCCTTCACCAAATCTCAGGTTCAATAAAAACCCCTGAACATTTTGTTGAGGGTTCCTTGGCAGTTTGACACCCCACCCTGCCATTTGCACTGCTCCACTTGACTGTTGAGCAGTGTTCTAGTCCCTGGGAGAAAATGAAACTGGAAGCAACCTGGAATACTTGGTTTGGGCTTTCTCTTTTACTACTAGAGTAAGCGATTAAAGACAAATGCTGCTTCCATTTTGCCTACCTGTGTGTGCTAAAACCTGGCAGCTTCATTCTTTGCAGCTCTCCTGATTTCCTCACACACCCTCAGGTAGAGTTACTTTATAGTACTTAGTCTTTGGATCTGACTTCCTTCAGGTGATGAAAGAATGTCTTACTTAGAATCTTCCATTGTGTTATGCATTAGTAGTTTGTAGTTGCTTGTTTGTTTTTTCTTAGAGCATGTTAGTAATACAGAAAGGTGAGGCTTGTTTAGGGAAATTGGTACGTGCATTTAACATCTTGTTTATTTTTAATCCCACCATCCTGGTTTTTTTCTCCCCTCTACCTATAACTAACTACTCTCTTCCTGCTGAAATCTGTCTTCTAGTTTCCTACCAGCTCTTCTTTAATTATTTTCTGCCCGCACTTTTTAGGTTTCTCATATAAGAAACTTATATATCATATAATGATGTAGTAAGACATGGTGTTATTCTTTATGGTTGAATAATATTTTATATATACATATAACAGATATATATATAGCTATGCCACCGTTTCTTTATCCACTGATATACTGATGGGTATCTAGGCTGTTTCCACAGCTTAGCTTTTGTGAATTGTGTCCTGTGAATATGCATACGCATGCATCCTTAAGAGATGATGCATCCTTCTTTCAGGAATATGCCCAGGAGCAGTATAACTGGATCAAATGGCATTTCTATTTGTACTTTTCGTGGATTCCCCATACTGATTTCCATAGTGGTTGTACTAGTTTACATTCCTACTAGCAGTGTAAGGGATTCCCTTCTCTTTCAGCATCCACACTAGCATCATTGGGTTGTTTTGTATTCCTAATTCATTCTGACTTGGGTGAGATAGAATCTCAATGTAGCTTTGATTTGCATTTCCCTAAAGGCTAAAAATGTTGAACATTTTTCCCATATATTTTCTGGCTATTTGTACTTGTCTTGGGAGGGTTAATTTTTTGAGATTTCCATATATTCTAGAGGTTAATCTATCAGAAGAGCAAATAGCAAAGATTGTCTCTCATTCTAAGGTTGTTTCTTTATTTTGTTTCTTTTGCTGTGCAAAAGCTTTTTAATTTGGTATGATCCATTTGTTGATTCTTAATATTATTTCTTGTGCTATTGCATTCCTGTTCAGGAAATAATTGCATTGTGCAGATGGCTTCAAATGTGTTCACTATGTTATTTTCCAGCAATTTTAAACATTCTGGGGTTTTTAAGAAATTATTTTTTAAAGGCAGGGTTTCTCTAAATCACTAAAATACTCAGGCCAGGTTAAACATTCAAATCTTCCTGCCTCAGCCTTCCAGATTGCTGGAATTACAGGTATGTACCACCATGCCCAGCTAAAGTTTCTGGTTTTATATCTGGGCCTTTGATCCATTTTTTATTTGACTTGATTACAAAGTGAGCCATAGAGATCTAGTTTTAATCTTCTTTCTGCCTGTGGATATACTGTTTTCCCAGCACCGTTTGTGAAGAGATTGTCTGTTCTCTAGTGTGTTTTTGGCTCCTTTGTCAAGCATCAGATGGTTGTAGGTGCATGAATTTGTCTCTGTTTCCTCTGATGTTCTTTCTACTAGTCTGTTTTTGTGCAAAGGCCTTCCTGTTCCTATGGCTTTATACTCAGTCTAGCTTGAAATCTGGTGTTCCAGTGCCTTTGGCATTGCTCTTTTTGCCTAGAATTGCTGTTTTTTGACTATTCTGGGTCTTTGTTGTTTTGTATGAATTTTAGTATTGTTTTTTGCAGTTCTTTGAAGAATATTCTTAGTATCCTTAGGTCACTTTTGGGAATACGGTAATTTTCACAGTATTACTTCTGTTCATGGACAACGGAGCTCCATTTTCTAATACTTTCTTACTGTTTTTCTTCAGTATGCTCTAATTTTCATTGTAGAAGTTGTTCCCATTCTTGTTTAGGTTGATTCCTAGGTATTTTTTTTCCTAAGCTATTGTTAATGGCATTGTTTTCTTGATTTCTTTCTCACCGAGTTCCTCATTGGAGTACAAAAATGCTGTTGATTTTTGTATGTCAATTTTGTATGCTGCTTTATGCTTTATGTTTGAGTAGTCTTTCATTATTATGATGTAGTTTATGTGTTTATTCTAGAGGAGTATTTGGATTGTTTTCAGGTGTATATAATCATGAATAAAGCTTCTGTAGGTGCTATATGTACGTATGTCTTTGTTTTGACAAAAATTTTCATTTCACTAGGAATGAGATTTTTGGTAGATACATGATTAATTCAACAAGAAATTGCCTAACTTTTTTCCAAAATTGCTATGGTATTTAACATTGAACTAACAGTATGTAAGAGTTACAGTGGTTTCACATTGTCTTACTATACTTGCTGTTGCTGTAACAGAATACCTGGCTGGATAATTTAGGAAAAAAGATTTATTTGGCTCATGATTCTGATGCTGTGAAATCTGAGATTGATTGGCTTTATTTGCTTGGCGTCTGCTGGGGGCCTTGTCCTATTGCAACTGAAAGCAGAAGAGACAGTGAGTGTTTGTGAAAGAGAAAAACATGAGCAGTAGTCTGCCTTTTTAACTGAGTGCGATGACAAATAATCCAGTGCCACAAGAGTGAGAACTCACTCACTTGTGAATGACATAGCAGGAGGACTCCTCCCCATGACCCAAATCCCCCCCCCCCCCCGCAGCATCTCCCAATACTGCCACAGTGGTGGTCAGATTCCTGCAGGGTTTTAGAGGAGACCAAGTAGCTGACACATACGTTCCTGACACTCGGTATTGTCTGTCAGGTTTTATAGATGATCATATGGGCAGAAGAATATTATGTCAGTGTTTTAATTTATAGTGTCTTAATGATGTTAGGCATTTTTATATGTCTACGTACCGTTTGTGTGTTTTTCTTGGAGGAGTACTGGTATATGTTCAGCTAATTTGCTTTTTCTCTTAAAATTGTGTTTATTTTTGCTGTTGAGTTCTTTGCTCTTTATACAAGGCCTTTTTCAGGTGTATGATTTGTAAATGTTTTCTGCCAGTTGTAGCTTATTTTTCATTTTCCTAACAGTGTCTTTTAATAAACAGAGGGTTCTTATAAATACATACATTGTTCTCTCATGGATTTTGATTATACCTAAGAACATTTGACCTGAGCTATAAAGATGTTCTGTTGTTCTAGATTTTTGTTTTGTATGTTTGTTTGTTTGCTTTTGTAATACTAGACCCTTTGCACTGAGATATAGTCCCCTAATTTAAAAAAAAAATTGAGAACAGTGTCTTTCTAAATTTCCCAGGCTGGATTTGAATTTGTGATCTTTCTATTTCTAGAAGCTTTCATTTTGGTTCTGGGATACCCTGTGAGTTAATTTTTGCATGTATAGGGGGAGGTATAGAACAGTCCCCTCTCTCCCCATCACTGTGTCTAATTGCTGCACTGAATTCTTTAAATCTTACCTTTTTTTGAAAACCAAGTACATTATTGTGTTTCTGTTTTTCTTTTCTGTACTATTGACATGTAAGTGTCTCATTTCTTTAATATAATGTTGCTCTGGTTACTGCAGCACGGAGTATTTGTTTTTTGTGGTCTCTAATCATATTAAATTGAATCTAGTAGTTGAAGTTATTACATTTTACAGGTTGAAATTTCTTACATCTGTGTTTGTAGACATAGGCATTGTATAATTGTTCATTGTTGCTGAAGTTTATGTAATGGACTCATTAGAAATTATGTTTTCAATATGCAGAGGAAGATGCTGTTAATTTACAGTTGAGAGTTTTGAAGTAGTAATTAAAGTAGACAGAATAAATAGAGGAAAATACACACCTTATTTATTGTCACTAACCTTTTCTTCCAAATATTTTTATTCTTAATGAGAACTACTTTATTGCGGTGGGTAGTTTAATTTATGTAACTTTTCTCAGCTGCAGAAGGAGAGGACACAGATTTTAGAACAAAGCCTATCCAGAAGACACAGGTAGCACTAGCAAGAGTGGCAAGAAATGGTGCAGGAAAGCCAAGTGTCTAATAAGGATTTATTAGCCCAGTTATCCTGATAAATAGCTTGATGCAATTTTATTTTGCATGAAAATTCTGGGGGACAAATCAGTATTGAAATTTGTTTCAGAAGAACTCATCTAACATGAGAGAGTGTTTATTTCCTGCTCCTGGTTATGAAATGTCCTGCAGAGGTCTGTGCTGTTCCCGGTCACTGTGGTGTAACTAGAGCTTCTTCATTTCAGGAGAAACAGGTCCTTCGGGCACAGAGACGAGAATACTGCCTGTTGGGTGTAATCTGGAGTAAAGGGAAATAGTTACGTCCACTACAGTGTCTGATTTATGCTCTGTGACTTTTTAGCGCCTTATCCGCATCATCTTAATAGCATCTAGCAAATCATCACTATGGTGATACTTTCTAAGCAAGCTAGATTACATTTTCTAAAATTATGCTGGTCTCTACTTGTTATTCATATATACAGATAGTTTCATTAGCTTTGTTGTATATTTTTTCCTGTTGTGTTACTATTTCATTACCTACAAGAGCTTACTAAGTATACACTTGGAGGTGTTATTATGTATTCTCTCTTCATATCATTTATTTTAAAATATTAAAGGATAATAGAAGATATACAAGAAGGCTAAAAGAGACTATTTTCATTAATATTTAAAAAGTACAAATTAAAACCACTGTATATATTAGCCAAAATAAAACTGACTGACAATAACAAGTGCTGGTGAGAATGCAGAACGAGTATGTTACACATTGCTACTGGGAGAATAGAATGACAGCTATTGTTGAAAACAGTTTGACATTTCTTTTCAAATTAAACATACATTTCCTCCATGACTCAGCAATCACATTCCTGGATATTTACCATGAAGAAAAGGAAATTTATATTCATGTAAAAGGTTTTATGCAAATATTTATAGCAGCTCTATTTGTAATCACCCCAAATTGGAAACAATCCAAATAACCTTCACCAGGTAAATAAACAAACTACCATGTATCGACACAATGCAATAATTCTCAGCTTTATAATGGAATACAATATTGATACAACAGTTTGCACAGATCTCAAAGGCATCACATTGGGGAAAAAAAAGTCTGCTTCAGAAAGATTATATATTGTGTGGTTCTAATTATAGAATATTACTGAGCTGCAAAAATACAGTCTTGTAAAATGGACCAGTTATTATTAGGGGTTAAGGATGATAAAGGAGATGGTGATGACTAGAGGAGTAGTATTAGGGGGCTTATATGTGGTGGTTAAATACTTCTGTATCTTAATTGTGGTTGTGGTTACGTGAATTTAAATGACCAACAGAATTCCAAATAGAAGTGTAAGTGAAAACCAGTGAATTTTGCATAGGATCTGCCATTTAATACCTATGTTAGTTCTCTGGATTTTATAATAGACAAAGGCTACATAATATGTTAGTCCACCAGCTGTGTGTAGGCTGACTGGGGGAGAACCAGGTCCATCCCTCTCCTGTGAGTCTGTGCTCAGTGTGGACTGCTGGGGAGGAGAGCAAGAAATCAACAGGAAGCTAAGACCTCCTGTGAGTCGGCACCATGCACCCGACTGACTGGGAGACAGCCAGAAGGTAGCCCCTTCTGGCAGGCCTAAGGCCAGTAGTCTGATCATCTGTTCAGAGGATAACAGTACGCAATGTAGCATATATGGAGGGATTTCCTTCTGAAGGTGGTGGCCATTGTTAATTCCCTATTGTCTTGTTTAGAAATCCTATATCATTCTCATTGTTATGTTTGGTTGGGTTTTATTCCATTTTATCTTGTTTGATTTTATTGTATCTCATGGCATGGGTAGCTGTTTCAAAGATGACAAGATATATATTTTGGATTTACTTTTTTGGGGGGGGGGTGCACCAGGGATCAAACTCAGGACCACGCACTTGCAAAGCAGGTGCTTAATGCCACTGAGCTAAATCCCTGGGAACTATTGTTTTGAAGTCCTGTATTGCATTCATTGTTTTGTTTTTATTGATTCTATTCTGTTTCTGTTTTGCTTGATTTTTGCTGTGTCTGAAAATATGGGCAGCTACTTTGAAGACAACAAGAGGCATTATGGTAACCATTGTTGATTGCCTTGTATCTTGTTTTGAAATCCTATGTCACTTACACTGTCTTGTTTTGATTAGCTTTATTCTGTTTTATTTTGTTTGGTTTTATTCTCTCTAAAATAAAATTTAAAAAATAAAGTCTACCAACTATTTTTCATATGTCTATTACTTTTTTAAAACTTCATAGAATTTCAGCATTATAAACAGTAGGGAAATAGGTTTTATTTTCAAAATGACCCACTTTTACATTAAATTAGGGACTACTCACAATTCCTCCAGAATTCTCTGCTGTAAATTAATACTTGAGTGATCATCAATCAGTCTCATTGACACAAACATACAGTCTCTTCTCTGGTTACTGTTTTGTACCTTACCTTGAACAATTTATAACTATTTCCTGCCTCTCGGTTAAAAATATCCCTTTCTCTTGGAGGTTTCACCTCTGGCAGCGTCTGTCAGATCTGTGTCTGATGCTGCTCCTGTAATGTTCCCACACAGGCTAGACTCATTTTATAGATTCAAAAAGTGACCAAATAAAGGGCACGTTAATTGCTCACCTGAAACTCTAGCTGTGGGTATAAAACTTCAGAATGATTCCTAAATCCCAAATGTATAAATAAATTATTCAGAACACGAGACCACCCAACCAATTCTAGTGATATTTAACGGAGATGTATCTGTAACTGGTAGAAGAAGAATCACTCCCTAGGTACAAGATCAATTGCCGTTCATTTTATTCACCTGAAGATAAATCACTTTCACAGATTTTGCAGACTTTTCCTTTTCCTGAAAAAAAAAAAAAAAGATTTATTAAAGTAGAGGCTTCCTTACTATATCAACACTGACTCACTCTTCCTTTATCATACTTCGATATCTAAGGAAGGCAGAGGCCAGCAGGAGTCTTTGTCTATTTGCTTTATTTCATTGTTATTTTAAATCAGTTGATAAAATTCTCTTCCATTTTGAAGTGCCATTTTTCTACCTACATTTGGGGGCATTTAAACTGAGTTCATATTAAAGAAATGTTTCCATATTTGTTTTTCTTTGTATAAAAAGATAGCATAATTTTAGGGTTCAATTCTTTTGGTCTGAAAAATTTTTTTATTCATTCTTTTTGTGTGTATTGAGAAGGAAAGGTACAAAACACCAGTTAAAATGTAAGTGGAATTGCTTTCTTAATTTTATTAAGAAAAGCACTCAGATTGTGCTTTGAAAATATATAGAATATAATTGTATTTTTAAAAATACTGATTTGTATCCCGCAGTCTTTCTGAGTTCATTCCTTTATTCTTTTATTTTTAGTGTATTGATGATTTTATGTATGCAAAATCATATTATCTATGGATAGAGACGTTTATTTCTTCAAGTTTGGAAGCATTCAATTTTTTTTCATCAGGTGCCCTGACAAGCACTTTTAGTGTACTATATACCAGAAACAATAAGAGCACACATCCTTGTCTTGTTCCTTATGTTGGGAGAAAGCATCTTGGTGACTATTAATCAGGAAATTTGATGTTTCTTGTACAGCTTTCATACTTGTCCTTGATCGCATTGAAGAAGCTGCCTTCTATTCCTTGTTTGTTTGTTTGTGACAGTGTGTCATTATATAGTTCAAGATGGCTTTGAACTCGTGAAAGTCCTCCCAAAGTGGTGGAGTGGTGGAGTCATAGGCACGCTCCACCGTCACCGGCTATTCTTAATTTTTGAGGCAATCATGTAGTTTTTGTTTTTTCTTCTGTTCATAAAATATAATATACTGCATTATTTGATCTCCAGATCTTAAACTAACCTTATATTCCTGGATAAGTTCTACTTTATCACATCATATAATAATTTTAATATGTTGCTGGGTTTGATAATATTGTGTTGAGTATTTGTCTATAATATACAATATATGCTAGTCTGTAGATTCCTCTTGTGCATTCTTTGATTCTGGTATCCTGGTAACACTGACCTCTTAAAATGATTGAGATGTGTTATCTTTTCTAACTTTTGCAAGAGTCTGTGGAAAACTAGTGTTTGTTTATTAAATGTCAGAATTTATTAGTGAAGCCATTTTGGCCTCAGCTTTTCTTTGTATTTTTGGATTACTAATTAAACCTCTTCATTTGATGTGTAGATTTATTCAGATTGCATATTTATTCTTAAATCAGTTTCAGTGGTTTATATCTTGTTAAAGATTTATCCATTCATTTAATATTAATCTAACTTGCTCTAGTGGCTCCATTATCTAATATTAGTGTAGCCACTTCATCTTTCTTGTGATTGCAAATTTTTCATACTTTTACTTTCAGTTTGTAACTTTGAATCTAAAACGTGGCTCTTGTAAACGTATACACAAATATCTTTTATGTATAATATCGGAACTGTTGATAAGAAAATATGAAATTCAACTCATTAGCATAGTCAGTAGGATATTCCATAAAATGTGTTTTAGTCTATATTTAAAACTTAGTTTATTTTAATAAGCTTTGGAGAAGAATGTCTCAGTGAATTTGTTTTTCATTGCACTTAAAATTTCTGTTGTCTGATGACTAAAAAGCATACATTAATTTCTCTTATTTTCATGCACTTGTATATCATAAAATAGCTAAAATAGTGATTTGTGGCTCAGGGAACTTTGAATTTTAGTCTATTGACATAATGGTTATAATTATAACAATTTTATAAAGTTATCTGACTTAGAAATACATGTTAATATTATTATAATCTTTTAGTTTAATTTATGTCATTCAAAGATTTTTCACTTATAAGTAGATTAATATTTTTATATTGGTGTTTTATTGCCACTTAAAAGGCTACTCTACCTGGGATATTGATCAGGGCTTTACGATTATAATAGAATGTAATTATCAAATGGATAGCTCTTAGCCAGTTTAATTAATTGACTGGCTTGTAATTAGGATAAGCTAGTCTAAATTTCCAAACTAGTTGCTAATCAGTTTTGAGTTGCATTTTTTTGTATCTTTTTTTTTCCTTACGAAAAAATCTCTTAAAACTGGAAAGAGAACATGAAACACTCTCTTATGTGCAAAGTGAAAAGAATCCCGTAATGTAAAAAACAAAAAAGTCTTGTTTTCCAATGTTTAGTTTGCTTTTGTGTATTCTTTAGGGATTTAAAATGTGCTTTTCTGGATCATGAAAAAGTACAGAGCAGAAATAAATCTTTAAAATGCTCTAAATCCTTTTACAATATGTATAAGGGTTTCATGGTCCAAAAAAGCATCATTTTAAAATAGCGTTTAAAATATGATTTGACACTTCGGTGCATGAATTTCAGTAGAAGCAACTGATTTGTTGACTTTGGTTAGTCTTTGTACTGATTATTGGTCTTGGTCTGATTATTGGTCCTACTGCATATAACAGTAGGAGAAAATTAACACATTCTTTTAGGCATCTGGAATAAGTTCCTGCCAGTACAAGACAGACAGTTTTATCTTTATATCAGTAGAGCAAATTCTGTGCTGCCCTGATAAGAATCACATGCACAGACTCATTAATGCTGTTAGAAATACTCATGTCTGTTGGAATTTTTTGGTTAGAAAAATTGCATATGTTACCCTTACATTGTTCTTTCATACACAGTAGAAATCTACCCATGAAATACCTTCAGTCCTAGTTTTTTTTGGTAATTATCTATGATGTTTTTAAAAGCATGTTAAAACAGTTACCATTTATGAATGAGTATTGATTTAAGGATAGTAGTAATTGAAAAACATGATAATCTTCAGTTCTCTTATAGTTATTTTGACCAACTTATGAGGTGGCATGATTTTAAGGAAAACTTTGTAAACATCTTGAATAATGGAAACACACATAACAAATGACCACTAGGTGTGGTGGAAATTCATGATCCTAGGGGTCTTCGTGTTCCCCTACCAGACAGCTCAGTGATCTTGGACCTGTGATTTTTACTTCTTTATCTTATACGTTGCTATTTCAGTCTGATCCCTAAAGTCTAGAATAGTTACAAATTTTCATGGCATTTTCTTGTTTTTAAATATGTTTATTATGTATATGAGAAAACCTTATTAAATTCTTTTTATTTTTTTTAATCTTATTAAATTCTAAGAGAAAAATAAGCATTTCAATTTGAGTTACTAGGTAACCTTATTTGTTCTCATTTCATTCACCTCTTCCAGTGTTTTCTGTTGTGATTACGGAGCCATATGCTTTAAGTCCAAGTAGAAGAGTAGTGAATATGGTTAGAGTGGGTTAGTGTCATTAAAGTTTTATATGTGTATCTTGAGAATGTGTTACTTGGCCACACTTATATAGATATAATCTCTTAAGGTTAAGTGTTCAAACCCAGCTTTCCTGATTAAATGTATCCTGACAAGGTAAACCACCTACTAGTAAAAAGTTTTTGCTAAGATCATTTCTTAGAATGGTTAATTAGAATATGTATAAGTTGCTTTTTAGCTGAAGGGATAATGAAATAACACAAAGAGATAGAAGAGAAACATGTTAGTAATGTATAAATCATATACTTTGTGCAGTTGAAAGTTAACGATATAGTGATATAGACTAAGGGGTAGTTACGTTTTGTGAAAAGCCTCCTTTTTGGTATTATTTGTTTCATGTGCCTTTTAGTTTTTCAATGCTTAGTACAATTCTAGAAATGTACACTGTGGAATTACATAAGTTCAAAAAGAATCACGGATACGGTTTTTAGAAACTGAACACAAAAGCATACAGGCAAGTAAAGGTTTTTAAAACTATCCAACTTTCTTAAGCTATTTAGCTTTCCCACCTAAGAATTTATATTTGTTATAATTCAGTCTATTTCTGTAACTTTGCATTCATTTGAAAGTTGGACAGTTGGTCTATGTCTTTTTCTGATCTCTAATTTTCATTACATGTAAAACTCATTCTACCTCATTTAGTATACATTAGGTATACTGTTAAATTCCCAATTTTTGATTTAGCGCCACTTATCGCATAATGAGTCTATTTACCAACCATTCCACCATTAGACATACATTTTATAGTGCTATCAAGGAAGCCTATGTATATCTAGGTAACTGAAACATTTCACAAAATAATTTGCGTCATTAGTACCTGAAATGTACTTCGATACTTTATTCTATTAGAATGTATAAGGATAATTCTGAACTAGTTAGACTTAACATCTTCCATTAGTGGGTCACATTCTATTGCTTGACATTCACTGTGAAAGAGGTTAATTAAAATTAACAGGAGAGTCTCCATCCTGTTTGTTTGGTAGACAGTACTGGATTATGTTACAAGATACCTATTTTCATAAGATGGTTGGTGTGTTGTTATAAATGGGCAGAAGTGTTTTTCTTTTTTTCACTTTGAACTGAGTTAATGAAAAGTACTCTTGTTCAGGACATCTCTATCAACTACTACAGTCACACATATATTCTACTTGGCACTTTGCATTAAACCCTTATAATACTTTAACTTCAGGGTGTCCACTATCCCCATTTCCAAATAGGAAACTGTGGAGAGACAGTTCATGGGTTTCTCATATTCCTGCACAGTCTGTGTCCACTAAACAAAGACATTGACAGTGCCAATGTTTGTATAAGGAGAAATTCCAGGATAATGAAGTTAGTGACATGGAGATATCCCAGGGTAATAAAAATAAAAGACTTTCTCTTCCCCTCCGCGGAGATTTGCTTACATTCTAGAGTAATGAGTAACCGTTTTCTCTGGAGCAGAGCAGAGGAGCCACCCAACAGAAAGTCCAAGCTCCTTGATTTGAGAGTTGCTTTCTCAGAATGCTGTCCATTGTATGCACTAGAAACTTCTTCGCCTTGCTGCAAGGCCCGGTTAGGATTGGTACTGAGAATTATCCCAAACATAATGGTGTTGGCTGCTGCTTATGCCATGAGTAATGAATTCTGTTTGTCTCTCATCAAGAGTTCATGTGTTCTTTGTATATGTGTGTGGTAGGGGAGGTGGACAGCACAATACAGTGGCTAATTTTGTAGCTTGAATATCAGATTCTTCGTGTTTTTGACTTAACACTGCAGTTTGAAGCTTAGATTTATTTATTAACCCATAGTTTTTTCTATGCTTCCTTTTTTAAATATACAGATAAAATAACCAGAAAATATGATAGTAATGACTAATACTGGGAATAAACAGATAAATATTATCACATTTGCATTCTTTTTTGGGGGGGGGTACCAGGGATAGAACTCACAACCTAGTGCTTGCCAGGCAGGCGCCAGGCACTCATGCCGCTGAGCTAAATCCCTGGCCCAACATTTACATTCTTATTGTCTGTGACCCATGTGCAACAACAGGGACTCATTTTTGGTCCATGATATGTCAGACTAGAAGGTAATAGGCCAAGATTATGTTATCTAGTAATGAAATTCTGTTTATGTGAATAAAATTCTGTGCGTGTATTTACCTAGAATGACATTGATTTTAAAAATGCATTACTCGGGGCTGGGGATTTAGCTCAGCGGCATAAGCACCTGCCTTGCAAGCAGGCAGTCGTGAGTTCGATCCCTGGTACCGATAAAAACGAAAAAGACAAAAAAAATTAAATAAATAAATTTTTAAAAATGCATCACTCATTAAAGTAATCGACTTAATGTCCACAGAATAGAAATTTTTCTAGTTTTTAACTTTTCTTAATGTAATGTAAGTTAAAAAGCTGGACTTAATTCACCATTTGTTTGCAATCAAAAAATTTTAAAACTCATACTAAATTTATCTCTCAATCATGATAGATGTAAAATTATAGCATGTTTTTATAGTTCTTGTGGAATTGTCTAATATCTATAAATATTTATTTCAAGTGACAGTGCTTATGTGATATTCCAGATAATACTAGTCTAGTATTTTATGGAATAATTTATAATGTAAACTAACTTTGTGGAGTTCTTCAGGGAAACTTCTTAATTTTGCATTAATACACGCTTTTAAAAGCACCTGACATGGAGCCATTGATTTAACATTCTCTGTGTCTAATACAGAACTCTTGTCCGTTTACTTCAAATTTCACTATTTGAGATATGTATCAAGTATGTGAAGAATTTGATCAGGATAATATGACTGATTCTGTTTGGAAAGTCTAGAAGATAGTTTATTGAACAGCATATATTATTGTTGATTTATAAGTACAACTTTATTTTGGAAGTCCCTCCACACAAGTATTGTATTGTCGTAGGAGGTAGAAAACTGACTAAACCTATCCTCAGAACTAGGAACCTTTTTCCTACTGGCTACTGGAGAAAAATAAAGCATCATTTTAAAGAGGCTACGATCAACAAATTCTCATTACATCTCTACAGATTCAGTAATAAATATAGCCACATTTTTGAAGTATAGATGTAATTATCTAACATGGTTGAGGGAAAAAAGTTTACCAACATATATAATTTGTAAATATTGACTAGTTTTTAATTATACTGTAAATCACAGTTATTTCAAGTTGGGTATAAGAAAAAACAATGAGAGCAGAATACATGGTGAGCAGGAATTATTACTTGCTTAGCACTGAAACAACATAATGTTTTCCAGAATGAGTTGGGCTCTCAAGGTTTTTTCAGATTTTTTAAAATTTGCTTTTGGTTAGCTGTGTTCGTCAGCTTTCCTTTGTTGATATAAAACATCTGAGCTGAACAACTTGAAAGGAAGAAAGGTTCATTTCATCTCATGCTTTCAGTCTGCTGTCCTTTGGCCATTTTAGTATGTGTGTATTTGGTCAGGAAGCACAGAGGAGGGAGAGGAGGGGCTGGGATCCCATCCCTCCTTCAAGAGCAGACCTCCTTCCATGAGGCCCTCCTCAGGAAAGCTCCACCACCAAAATCTACGTGAGAGAGACCAAGACCTTAAGACATGGGCCTTTGGGCATCATTTATCCAAGCTGTAACATTAACTTTCTTGTTTTCTTGAGCATTTAATAATTTATTCCTGCCTTGAAACTTAGCTGAGTCTCCCATCGTTCTCTCAGGAAACAATGGGCTTCACCTTCACTTAGTAATCAGTCACTTGAGTCATGAAGTCTTCTCTGTCGTTTGTACATACTTCCTCATAATTTTATTCACTCTTGTACATTCTTGTCACGATCCTCTGTTTGCAAAATAAGCACAGTATTTCCTTTCTGTCTTTCTCTAATGAAATCCCTCGTCTCTGATTTCCTTTCATGCCTTGAGTCTACTCTCAAATCTTACCCACGCTGGTCGTCACTGACTTTGTAACAAATACGCCCCCCTAACAACATAAGATAAGAAACCCTGTCTCCAACATCTGTTTTATCTGTCCTCATTCCTTTTTAGCTGAATTTCTTGAAAATGCCACCCACACTTCCGTATCCTGGCCTTTGAGGTGCTTAGTTGTCCTCTTCTCCTCTGGAATCTGGAATCAGCTGGCAGGAATCACTCCTGAGACCTTTGAGCTGCAGGTCCTGAGGACTTAACTTACCTGAAGCATTTACCCATGATGAGGCGACCACCGCTTCAGCTTTCTTTCTTGCTTAACTCCTGGGATACCTTAGCCTTCAGGTTTTCCTCCTTCCCTCGCTCCTCTCCCTCTTCACAGCTGGCAATTTCTTCTCTTATAGCTTTCCAGGTGTTTCCTTCCTTCTTTTTAAAATGTTTACCCAAATCTATCTATTACACATTTTGGGGCCCCTACAGCCTCTTAGCAGACGAATTCCAACTCTCTTTCCATTGACTTCTAACAGTAAAGTGGAAACACATCTGTGATTATCTTCCTGGAAGTTGGGTAAAATCTACCCAGGTTCTAACCAGTTTCCACAAATTCCTCCGATACATTTTCCTCCTCTGCTCTTCTGTATTACAGGGTGATTTTCCTGGTTGTCCAACACCTATTTTTCCCTCCTACAGTCCCTTCTCATAGAGTTGCTAAAGTCTCTGCTAATGACAAATTTTGTCATGTTACAACTTAGGACGCTCCAGTGACCTACAGTAACATTTAGGATAAAGCAGCCTTTTCTTTTTTATACTTTTGAAAATTTTATAATGACCAACAACATGAAAAAAAATTTTAATAAAGTTGACAGAACAAAATTATTTGTTTTTGTTTGATTTTAAAGATGCGCCTCGCTCTGTAGATCATGCTGACCTCGAACTCACTGTGTAATCCAGAATGTCCTGAAACTCAGGACTCCTCTGCCTTACTCTCAGGCAGTGCTAGGGTTACTCGTACATACCACTATGCTTAGCTAAAATAATCATTTCAAATAAGTACACATTCATAAGGTTGTGTTGACATAATCACCATCTGGTTTCAAGATATCTTCAACACTCCAAAGGAAAATTCAATACCTACTAAACAATCATTTCCCATTTTCCATTCTTTTCAATGTGTGCCAGCTACTGGATGGCTGTCTATCTATGAATTTACTTACTCTAGGGTTTCATTTATCTAGACTCACTACAGTATGACCTTCTCTGGCAGCCTTCTTTCACTTAGGAAAGTGTTATTGAGAGTCATCCGTGCCATTGCATGTATTTATTCTTCATTTGTATGACTGAATACTATTCCATTGTGCAGCTATATCATGTTTGTTACCCGTTCATCAAATATTTGGGTTGTTTTCATCTTTTCAATATCTGCTTTTCTTCTTTTAGTATATTCCTGAGAAGGTAATTTTGTGTTTCTTTACCTTTTTAAGGAACCTCCAAATTGTTCCCGTAGTGTCTGCAATAATTTACCTTTCTCACCAGAAACATATGAGGGTTCTAATTTGTATACACCTTCACCAACACTAGTTGTTTTTCTTTTTTTCTTTTTTTTTTTTCACTTTTAAAAATTATATCCAATTCCATGGTATAAAATTGTATCATTTTTTAAAATTTGCTTTCCCTAATGATGACTAATATTCTATATTATTTTTTATGTTTGTTGACCATTTGTTTACTTTCTTTGGAGAAATACATACTTATATTACTTAACAGATATATCTTTTCTTTTCTTTTCTTTTTTTTTTTGGTCTTTTTGAGACAGTGTTTCTTCTCTGTGCAGTTCAAGCTGGCCTTTAGCCCTCTTTGTAACTGATACTAATTTTGAACTCCCAACAATTCTTCTGCCTCAGCTTCCCAACTGCTGGCAGTACAGGCCTTCACTGCCATGCCCAGCCTAGCAGAAATATCTTTTAAACTGGATGTGGTAGTGCATGCCTACAATCCCAGCACTTGGGAGACTGAAGCAGGAAGATCACTGCAAGTTCGAGGCCAGCCTGGACTACATAGTGAGTTCAAGGCCAGCCTGAACTGCGTAGCGAGACCTTGTCTCAAAAAGACGGAAGAAAAGGAAAGAAGGGAGGAAAGAAGAAAAGGAAATATCTTTTAAATGATGTAACCCGGAACCTTGCCAGATTTAATTATTGAAGCAGAGCTATATTTTGACTTTTGAATACCTGTGATATCCTACTATCATTCTTCATAATTATTTTAATATTACCAGCATCTCTAGACTGTCTGTCCTTAACATATCGTAAAATATTTTTTATCTTTGTACTAAAACAGCCAGTACGTTTTACAGTTTTCAATATGGAACATTCCACTTAGTATTTCTTTATCCCTAATGTACAATTTTAAAGGGAGTATAATTTCTTTTACCAGTTAACTAGCTTTTATCAATTAATATTGAAAAATTATTGGTTCTGTCTGTTCTTCATGTTTTTTCTTTTTTTAAAAAAACAAAATTGTTCCTTGTTTTCTTGCTAGTATTTCCCAAACATTTTTCAGATTAATATTTCAGTTGCAAATCTGATTTGAAAGTATTTTGGGCAGCTTTTCAAAGAAAGGTCTTCTTTGAGACTAAACAGATACTGGATTATAATCAACATTCCAAGATACTTATGCTATAAAAAACCAAGTAAAAGTATAAAACTGATATGAATGTCATTGTATTCATATACCAAAATTGGAGCTTTTTAAGAAGCAAAATGACTCTAAATTATTTTATATCTTACTTTTCTGCTAATATTGGATAAATATATAGTATTCTGCAATAAAATTTTGCTGTAAAAAACATGACTCTGTGAGTACTCTTTGTCCTTTGTGAGTCTGTATCTTCCATCTAGTTGGTAAGCCCTAATTGCTCCGTACTATGCATTCAGAAAATGTAAGTTGGTGCTAAGCATGGCAATGACTATTTTGGAAATTTGAAGTGTTCACCAGTGATTTAAATCTAAGATAGTTATCAAGAGACGTTTAAAATTTCTTGGCCTAGCACCTTTAAAGCTGGCAATTTTAAACTATGTTTCATGGATTGTCAGTTGGAATGGACTTTAGAAGGTCCATAAATCCACAGAAATTACAATTTTTTAGTGTGTGCATTTTTTCCCTGAGGATATATAACCTTTATCGGACTCTCAAAGGAATCTGTGACTCAGAAACATAGTTAAGAATAACTGACTTAGAATATTGATAAAGGGTATGCTAGACCCATATATAGTTTGATGTGTGTGTATGTGTTTGTGTGTGTGTGTCCTTATTTTTGACTGGTTTTGTAGCTGTAAGTTGACTTACTACAGTTTACTTGTAAATCCAAAATCAATACTCAAGATACTTTTGCTATTATTTACAAATCTATTCTGACATCAAAAATTGTGTTTACATGCAGTTCCAATCAGAAGTCAAAAGAATGCAGTGGTCTGCCTCCCTCTGTGAATAAATGTCCTTTTTTGTTGTGTAATTTAATGGCATAGTTTTTGCATTTTTGTGTTCTTCTTTGGTAATTTTTCTGTTTAAAATGTTCCCCAAGTCCCCCTAAGCACAAGAAGGCTGTGAAGTACCTCACAGAGTAAAATATGTATGACAAATTTCAGTGCTGTTGACTGTGAGGTCAGTGTTAGTGAATCAAATGTAAAGTCATCTGTCCTATAGTACATTATTGATATGGATAGGTCTAAATAAAACAATTAGATGTCTCTGAACAGAAACATACATGGAAAGGTAATACGTTGATGACAATATTATGAACAAATAGGTTGCATGAACTCTTTCACCCCGTCTTTCCTGTGGGAGCAGAATGTAAATATTGTGACTAAAGAAAATCTGTGATTGTATTGTGCCAAGGAGGCACTCCTAGCAATCCTTGGTTGTTTTTTTTTTTTAAATCCTAATATTTCTGAATTTCTTTCAGTGTGAGAAAGAAAATTTATTGACATTAAATGAGACTATTGATCATTCTTCTCTTAATGGTATCATACATCAGCTACTTCAAACATAAGATAAATGTTATTGGTTTAGTGAGCTTTGTATTTATACCTTCTAAGTCTGGCTGAATTTACTCAGCTACTGCTGTGTCTGAAATGTTACTGCTGCTCATTGTACAGTATTGGACGATAGTACCATGTTATGTTATGGAGTATTGATAACTGTTTAAGTGAAAGCAAGCCATTTTACCCAAGAATCTGCTAAGTCATTAATAAAGTTAGCAGAGTTCTTTAACTGCTATTTAATTATGTATCTGCATACTTGACTGCATTTACTAAGTCCTTTTACACATCAAAACTGATACAATTTGAGGCTCCCCCTTATTGATAAAATGAAATAAGGACTTTGTTTACCCTTTATCTCCAACAACAACAAAAAGTCCTATGTTCATCTCTACAGAAGCAGAAAAAGCATTTGACAAAATCTAACATCCATTTCTTATAAAATTGCTGTATATATTGGATGCTGAGGGACTCTTACCCCAGTTTGTGTGTGTGTGTAGAACCAACAGTGACATACTTACTTCTGAAAAGTTAAATGCTTGTTCTATACTTGGGAGACTCAGGCAGGAGCATCAAGAGTTGGAGACCAACAGTGCTACATAGTTAAATTCAAGGCCAAAATGGAGTACAAGGTGAGACTGTCTCAACTCCCTACCTAAAAAAAGTAAAGAATATATAAGGCTGAATGCTTTCCAATTAAAACCAAGCATGAGACAAGAGGTCTGCTTTAAGCTGTTCTGTTGAACATTGTATTAGATCTTCTAGCCAATCTTACCAATAAAGAAAAGGGTCCAGATTAGAAAAGCAGAAGCCAATCTGTTATTGTTCTTGAAGGATGTGATGGTCTATGCACATTATACCACAGATTCTAGAAAGAAGTACTGTAACTAATGAATGTATTTAGTGTACTTACAGAATACAGGAACTGTTTTTTTATTTTATTTTGTGTCTTGGAGTAGTGGGAATGGAAACCAGGGCCTTGGCACTGAGCTACATCCCCCACCCTTTTCAAATTTTAAGACAAGGTCTTACTAAGTCACTGAGTTGCTCTCCTTCTGACTTAGTTTCCCAGAATTCTGAGATTATAGGTATGTGCCACCATACCTTTTTAAAGGTTAATATTTTAAAATCAAGTGTAGGTTTCTATACTAACAACAAAGTATTAATAATTAACTTTTCATACCTTGTGGTGGTAGAGATCAAACCACAGAGTCTTAGACATGCCAGTCAGGTTCTCTGCCACTGAGCTGTACTCCCAGCCCTCATGTTAAAATTAATTAAAAGTAATGTATGCCATAATATCAAAAGTACAAACACTTGGGACTAAATCTGACAGAAAGTATACAAAATAATTAATCTGGAAACTATAAAACATTACTGAATGAAATTAAGCAAGTGTATTTCTTAGATGTAATACAGAATAATCTAGTAAAATTGTTAATTATACATCAGTGGTATACATAGGTTTAAAAAGCTAAAGGAATTTATTTATGTTCATATAAATCTAAATGAGTTCTCTGAACCCAACTTGATCTTCATTCACTAGATAAATCAGTTTCTAAAACTGTATTGCTAAACAAAAGTTAATGACTGTGGTACAGGTAATTTTTTCCTTTAAGACCTTAGATGACAATTGTTGTGATTCCTTAGGAAAGCCAAATTACTCTCAGTAGTCACAACCTTGACCATACTGTTTCTTTTTTAAATACAGTTGGCTGACTTAAGGTTTTTTTTTTTCTTTTTGGTACTGGAGATTGAACTTGACTTAAGGTTTTGAGTTAGCACTCCAAAATTTAAGAATTTTGAATACTTTTGCTTGATTTCTTTAATTTCTTCTGATATAAAATTGGCTTAGTAGACTGTGGTTAAAAGTGAGTCTAGAGTATGTATGACTAGGCTACAGATTGTTTGAAAATTATTGGTTGTTAGGAATCTTTGACCTAACTCTTAAAAGATCATATTGAGTAATTTTGAGGTGACTTAAAGATAGTTTCACAATGGGGGCTGGAGGTTTAGCTCAGCGGCATAAGCACCTGCCTTGCAAGCAGGCAGTCATGAGTTCGATCCCCGGTACCGATAAAAATGAAAAAGACCAAAAAAAAAAAAAAAGATGGTCTCACAAAAACTATTATAGAGATAAGTTAAACTTAGTTTTAGCCTGGTCTTACCAATGGCTAATTCAAAAAAAAATTTTTTAAGACAGGATCTCACTATGTAGTATGGGCTGCCCTTGAATTCACGATGTAGTCCAGGCTAACTTCAAACTCACAGGGAGTTTGAAGTCAAACTCACTGCCTCAGCCTCCCAAATGATGACTGCTTTTTGATCATGATGTTTCCTTTTCAAATAATATTATGAGGTCAGGGATATATCTCAGCAACATAGCACCTGCCTTACAAGAATAAGGTCCTGAGTGTGATTCCCATTATATATATATATATATATATATATATATATATATATATATATGAAAAATTCACAATGAAATCACTTATACATATTGTCTTAGTTCGTTTTCTCATTGCTGAGACAAGATAACCAATACCCAAAGCGGAAGGAGGAAAGGTTTGTTTAGTTCACAGTTTGTAGAGGTTTCAATCCAGTATCAGCTGGCTCCAAGACAGAGTGGTTTGGCAGACAAGCATTTCAGAAGAGAATAGTTCATGGCAGGCAGAAGGTCACAAATCTAGCAGGGAAGGAACAAGAAAAGCCTCTTTCTGTCCCTTATATTGTGTCCACTGGGATTACCCTAATGCCATACCAATCAGCAGACTGATTTAGTAATCACCCACCCTTAGTCTCTGAACTGTGAATCAGTCACACACTATAGGCAGCCTCTTCTGAAAGAGCCCCACCTATGACTGCATGAGGCTCCGGGGGGACATCTAAACACAAGCCATAAAATGTATGAAGTAACACATTATGAAGGAAAACAAATTCAGAATGAAATCATTTACAAGTATGTACTAACTCTTACAACTTTGGAGTTTGGAGAGGAAGAATTATCCACCAAATTTATACATTGCAAAAATTGGCCTAGGGCTGGAAGAGATAGCAAGACAATGAGTAACTGCTAATGGATACAAGCTTTCTTTTTAGTGTGCAAAAAATGTTCTGAAATTCACTGTGGTGATGGTTGAACAAGTATGCAGGTATCTGAAATTGTTTAATTGTACCCCTTAAATGGATGAATAAAAGGCCATCAATACTGGAAAGAAAGAAGGAAAAATATCACACTGGGCCTGGTGGCATAGCTTACTTGGGAGGCTGAGGCAGGAAGATGAAAAGTTCCAGTCTAGCCTGGACAATTTAGGAAGACACTGCCTCAGAAGTCAGTGGAGGTGGGCAGAGGGGACCTGAGGATCCAGCTCAGTGGTAGACTTGCTCAGCATACACAGTACCCTGAATTCAAACCCCAGTATAACTTCCCCTTCTAAAAAAAAAAAAAAAAAAAAAAGAAGAAGAAGAAGAAGGTGATTGGAGAGCTAGGCAGGGCGGTACATCTGTACTAGGGAAGCCAAGGCAGGAGTATCACTACCTTGAGTCTAGTCTGGGCTATATATCAAGATCCTTTATCAAAAATAAAGAGCTGGTGATGTAGATCATTACAAAGCAACCTTTAATACTTGAAGGGAAGATAATTATTATCTCTCTTTGTAGGTAAAATCATCTTGTGTATGAAAAAAGCCGAAGAGTCTGCTAAAAAAACTATTAAAAGGAATATAATCAAGCTCATCACATTGCAAATTGATGCAGATACTATATTAAGATGGAAAGTTTAGTTTCTATACTTTTGCCAGTGAACAAATAAAAAATGAAATTATGAAACAACCCAATTTAAACCATCTCAAGAAAAATAAATTGATAAAATAATAAAAAGGTATAAAACTTATATCTTCTAAAAACTATACAATATGGTTGAAAGAAATTAAACCTAAAGAGAAAGACAACACTCATTCATTTTTTGGCAGATTTAATTTTTTATGACTTCTTTCTTAAATGAATCTGCAACCTTATATCAAAATCCCAACTTTATTACAGTATTTTCAGGTTATTCCTGTGACCCAGTAGGTAGCCAGAGCAACTTTGAAAAAGAACAAATCTGTAAGTCTCTGATGTTGCAGTTTAAAAACTTACCAAACACCTACATTGATCAGTACATTGTAGTACTGGCATAATGATGGACATACTTACCAAGGGCATGACATTGTGGAATCCAGAGGTAAGTCTTCATATTTATTGTAAACACCCTATTGATAAGAGCTCCCCACAGAGAAAAGACAGTCTTCTCAATAAGGGAAGCGGGGTACCTGCCTGTCCACATGCAAAAGAAGAAAGCTAAATCCTTACCTCACAAGCACAAACTTGGCTCAAAATGGATCAAACACTGCAATGCGGGAGCAAAAACAGCTCTTAGAGGAACAGTTAGGAATACACTCATACAACCTTGAATTTGGCAAAAGATATATTGCTACCAAAAGCATGAGCAATAAGAGAAAAAAAAATAGTTTCATCAAAATTAAAACCGTTTGTGCTTCAGATAACACTACCTTGGGCTGGCTCAGTAGCAGTGTGCCTACCAGCATGCAAGAGGCACTGAGTTCAATTCATATCACTAAAATAAAGGGAGGGTTTTTGCAGTCATAACTATTTTATCTCGAATATATAAAGAATTGTTACAACTCAATACTGAAATATAGTTTTTTCAGCCCTGGGGTGTGAACCTCGGCCCTTCACACTGAGCTCTAGTATATTCCCAATCCTTCTTATTTTCTGAAGTATCTAAGCTGCCTGTGTTGGGTTCGAACTTGTGACCCTTCTACTTCAGCCTTCCAGAGTGCTGGGATTACAGGTGTGCACCACCATGCCCAGCTTCATTACCCAATTTGTAAGTGGCAAAGAATTAACATAGCTATTTCTTTCTCTAGAAAAAAGTTTACAGATGACCAGTGAGCTAATGAGAAGACGTTTGGCACCATTAGCTGCCAAAATGATAGAATTAACAACCATGGTGAGGTAATTGGTTGTAATCAGAATGACAGCATTTTGGGGCAAGTATATGAAGAAACTGGAGCCCTTGTGTATTACTGGTGGGATCTAAATGGTGCAGCTTCTTTTGGAAAATACTCTGAGGGCTGGGGATTTAGCTCAGTGGTATAAGCGCCGGCTTGGCAAGCATGAGGTTGAGAGTTTGATGCCTAGTACCACCTAAACAATAGACAAAAAAAAAGAAAAAGATAAAAGAAAATACTGTAGGGGCTGGGGATTTAGCTCAGTGGCATAAGCGCCTACCTTGCAAGCAGGCAGTCATGAGTTCGATCCCTGGTACCGATAAAAATGAAAACCACAAAAAAAAAAAAAAAAGAAAAGAAAATACTGTGAGTGTATCTCCTATTTGAATATGGAGTTGTTATGTTACCTACCTGCAAAGTCTACTGTTGAGCAGATACATGAGGGAAATGAAAATAAATGATCACACAAAAATGTGTACACAAATGTTTATAGCAGCATTATTCATAAAGAGCCTAAAATTCAGAAAAATCCACATCTACCAGCAAATGAATAAATAAAATTTGTAATGTCTACATACTAGAATATTATTTGCTCTTAAAGGAATGATGCATACAACATGCAAGAACTGTGAAAAACTATGCTAAGCAAAAGAAGCCAGTCACAAAAATACACAAAGTTCATGATTGTGTGTCTATGAAATATCTTGAATATGAATATTTAGAAATGGAAAATCGGTTAGTGTTTGCCTGGAGTTTGTAGGAATGGGAGTGTTTGGGTAGGATGACTAAAACTAAAGGTTTTCTTTTAGAGTATTGAAAAATACTTTAATTTTTGCATGACTCTTTGAACATACTGAACACCACTGAATTGTACAATGTAAGTCCATGGTTGTGTGGTAGTTAACAAAGCTATTAAATAAAATACATACCCATTAGTCTGTTCAGTGTTTTGAATGGGCATTGTGCCCATATGTGATATTTTTACCGTGATAAATCAGTCACTTGCAAAGTTTTCATTCATTAAATAATGCAGATCCTGCAAATGCTGTAAAATATCTCATTTGTCAACATCACTACCAATCTCAAGAAAAATAGTCTTTAAGTATTGAGAATCTCACTGTGGAGAATGTGAGGTTTACACAATTACAATTTTCATTTGAAAGCTCAAATTTTATTATTAGCAATAAATCCTGACATTTTTTCCAAGTGACAGGCTTACTTTTTTCATTTTCAAGAAAATGTCTGCCAAATGTCTCAGTCTGAATAACTATCATTTGTCTGTCAGTCATTATTTCAAATAAAAATAGTTTTCCATGAAAAAAGCAGCTAGTTCATGCAGAAACTACTGCACAAGTTCTTTTCCTCAGGAAACCATTGCACTTCATTCATATCTCCCATTTTTTCACACAGCACATGTATTTCACACTCAATATTTAATTAAAAAACTCCATGAATTTTTGCTGCTTCAAATAAGTTAACATCCTTTTAATGTAAGTATGAAGAATTGAGTCTGTGCCAGGTGTAGCTTGATTCTGTTTCCTTTATTCTTTCTTAACTATGAGCTTTACCCACTATTGAAGTTATAGTGTGAAAGCACACGTCAACACAGTGAAACATGCCAACAGTATCCTAATACTATTGCAAAACCTTAATTGGGCCAGGCGTGGTGGCGCACACTTGTAATCTCAGCACTCAGGAGGCTGAAGCAGGAGGATTGCTGTGAGTTCGAGCCAGGCGGGGCTATGTAGTGAGTTCAAGTTCAGCCTGAACTGCATAGTAAGTCCCTGTCTCAAAAACCCAAACCAGAAAAAAACTTGCTTGGCCACAGAGTTCCCCTGATAAATTCTTAAAGTTGTTTCAGGGCCTACACACCTATTTTGAAAATCCGTTTCCCAATGCTTTCCTCTCTTTGTGACTTTTATCTGTAAACCACAAACCAGTGTTCCAGTAGATTTCCCTACATGGACAGCCTTAGCATTTGATGTGTTTGAATTCATCTCTCCTTTCTCTGGATGTTCACAATATGTTTCCCCTCTGTCTCACATTACCTTTCCCCACTGATGGCATAGACATCCACCTGTCATCCAATTAGAGACCCAGGTACACTCAGCCTTCACGTCCCCTCTCACACCTCCTCAGGCCCAGGGCTTGTCAATGCCACCTCCCAAAGTCTTTCTTGAATCCTTTGCTTTGATTTCTTACTGTTGAGACCTCTTCTCTTTCCTATAATGTTGGACAGACTGGTAATAGATTGTTCGGTCTTGTTCTCTTCTTTTTGTAAATAACTGTGAAATATCTTGCAAGCTAACAAATTAGCGTGCCAGTTTTGTAGGTGCTGACGGAGGACAAGTGTCTCCTGGTCAGAGACAGAGGAGTTTATTACTCAAGGCATTGCAGACAGCATGAGCTTTATTATTCCATTGGTTCTGCTTCCTCCACGGTCAGCTGAGCAGTGCTAGGTGAACCCAGGTGGAGCTTTGTTCACAGTTTGTATCACAGCTGAGAAACCCTAAAATTAAGAAGCCCCTGTTCCCTCACTGAAGTTCTTGGGAAGCTGCCTAACCTTCACTCTGAAGAACACAGTATCTTCATCCCTCAGGTTTTTTGCTATAGAAACATCTTAAAGTAACTATGCACAGTAAAATCTCATAGAAGTCCTATGGAGATGAGAGACATCAATGGAGAATTGTTTAGTAACCCTTTGGTGATAGTTTTCCCTACACTGTTGCATTATGTTCCTGAAATGGTTTTATCACATGGCTGCTTGACCCCAACCCACTTTACAAAATGTAGTATCATGGCCAGAAATATAGCTCAGTGGCATAAGCACATGCCTAGTAAGGGAAAGGTCGAGAGTTTGATTCCTGGTGCCAAAGAAAAAGTAAATTTAAAAATTATGTGGTGTCACCAACCCAGTGTTTTAACAGTCTCCTGAGTAGGCCATGACAACACTGTTAGCCCTCTCTGGTTGGCTGGTGTCTCTGTGTCTCCCTGTCTGTCTCTGTGTCTGTCTGTCTCCCTCTTTCTCTCTTTTTCTCTCTCTCTGCCTGTGGTGGATTAAAAACTAGTGGTCAACTGAAACACCTACTGAACTGAATCAGCATGGCGCTGAGTATAGATGGCCCCCTGAGGAAAGTTGCCCCCATGAAAGGGAGACCTGGAGAGGAAGGGTAGCATTTTGGGTTCTCTTAAGTGGGTGTTATTTGGAGCTGTTGGTTCTTTTGGGGCTGTTGGTTCTCCTAGAGAAGCGTGTCATGGCCCAATTTTTTTTTAAATTTTTGAGACAGAGTCTTAAGTTGTCCAGGTTAGAATAGAGCTTGTAATCCTCCTGCCTCAGCCTAAGTGCGGGAATTACAAAAATAATACCCCTCCTGTTTTGTTGTTATTTTAATGTACCTGCCTTCCCTGCCTCAGAAACAATGCCGCCTGCCTTGCAAGCAGGCAGTCGTGAGTTCAATCCCCGGTACCGATAAAAAGGAAAAAGACCAAAAAAAAGAAACATTACGCTGGCTCTTCTTTTGGTTTGGAAAGTCCTCCAAATTCTAGACTCACTTCTTGTCTAGTTTTTGGGGTTTGGTTTGTTTTGTTGTTTTCATTTGTGAGATGGGCTTTCGCTATGTAATGCAGGCTGGCCTTGAACTCACTTGTGTAGCCCAGGCTGGCCTTGAAATCATGACAGTCTCTTCCTCAGCCTCCAGAGTGCAGAGGTTACAAGCATGCGCCAGCATGCCCACCTAGTTTTTAATTTCCATATATTATGTCAACTTTTATGATCTTGGGCCTCTTGGAAGCAGTTTCCTTCCTTTTCTCCTCTAACCTGTTGACCTCAGCCCTTTGGTTTTTCCTCCATTCCTTTTTTTTTAGTTTTTTTTAAAGGAAGTAAAAACAGTAAAATGAAACAAAACAAAACTAATAGGACAGTAGGAAGTCCACAATCATTACTACATTGCATATTGTTATCCTCTAAATAGTTCTCAGGCCACTGGCCCCAGGCCTGCAAAGTCAGTCAAACAACAGCAAGGTCAGGTTGCTTCTCTGTTATCATTATCTCAGCCTGTGTCACATTCAGGTGTTTACGAGTTGGGGTAGAGGGAGGTACAGGTGGACTCTCCTCACTGCTTCTCCCCATCCTTCATTTTATTATTATTTAATTTCTCCATTTAATGGATTTATTTTATTTGCTTTACATCTTATTTGGTGTTTTATTTGTAATCTCTATGGCACAAGGGTCATGCCTGACTTGTCAGTATAGTTCAGCGATATTTATTGAGAATGGATCACATACTTTGCTGTCACGGGGATGCAAACTGGAAAAAAAACTGACAACTAGACTAACAAAGTGTTTCTATGCTAGAGTTGCTATGGGACATTATACCTAACTTAGGTTTCAGTTCATCTTTGTTATTTTGCTATTTGCATTCCTTAATCAGCCATTTTTTATGGCTTATTGCCAGGTTATCATAAATGATTCTCTTTTGTTTTTGTTTTTGTTTGGTGCTGGGGATTGAACTCATAACTTTGTGCTTACCAGGCAGGTGCTTATGGCACTGAGCTAAATCCCTGCCCCCCCCTTTTTGCATAAATGATTCTTTATCATAAGAATATTTCATTATTCAAATCCACTTAACTGTTAATGTCTAGACAAATCCTTAAATTTTAGATTACTGTATTCGTACAGTCATAGTGTCAGGAAGATACATCAAAGAGACTATAAAACAGTAGCTTTAAAAATATTCACTACCCCACCCATTTTCCCTTAAAGCTATTATCCCAAAAGAAGAAAAAGGAGAAATCTATGGTGTGAGTTCAGGTTTACTACTGTAAGAAAGGGTTCTGTTACCATGACAACAAATGCATGAATTTCAAGTGGAAACTTTTCAGCATATGGAACTGATAAAATTGTAGCATCTCTGTTTTCTCTAATATAAACTTGTTCTTCATCAAATTTTTTAAAATTCTGAATACTCTTGATCTTTAAAATATGTCTATGACCTTATTTTTAAATTCTTTATTATAACTTAAAATCACAGCCGGTAGGATATACTTTTCTAACTCAGCCATACAGATGGTTAAGCCTTTGATCGCACATTAAAAATTATTTTCTGATATATACTAGATCTCTGTTAAGCCATAAATAAAATGGTAAATAGTTTAATGTATTGGGCATTCTTGACAATGGGAAATGACCTGCCACTTTATAGATTCCTTTGCCTTAAATGCTTTCTAACTCCAGGAGAGGAAAGCTGTTAAGCTTTAAGTACTCTGTCATATTTGCAGGCTTTTATAGTAGAAGAGAACAGCAGTCAGCAGTGATGATGGAAAACGATGGCAGGTAGACTTAAAACACCATAAAGCACAGACGATTGTGTGTAATGCCTTGAATTGAATCCTTTTTGAATGAAATGATCAGCCATATGTGCCACTCTTATGGACCCTGTAAGAAGACGAGGAGAAATGTGCCCTAATGCTAACTGTGCATGAAATTGCAGTGTTAGGAGAGAGTGACCAGATGTTTCAATCTCAACAAATAGCTTGTTATGTGACTGAGTGAAAATATCTTTGCTGCATTGATCAAATACACCTTGAAGGAAGGGGTAATTTAATAGAGGCTGTCATAGTTCATCACTGTCAATAAACTTTGACTTGACCTTTGCCTTATGTTTTTGATGTTGCTGCTGATAGGTGTTCATGGGCAGATGTTTACTGCCTTGAAAGATTTTTGCTTTTTTACAAAGTGTATACTAGAAATAGTAAAGAAGGACAATTTTCAGTTATTTTTGTTTTGTTTTCGCTTTGGTTATGAGTCACCACACTCTGTGGATTTTCTAGAATATCTGGGCAGGTGTGCCTGAATGATATCTATCCTTACTTCAAAAGACCACCAATTTTTCTCCAAAAACGTCTTCCTTTCCTTACCTTTCAGTTCAGAATTTAGTTTGCCACAGTAAACTTCTATAATTCTTTTTGTTTGTTTGTTTGTTTCATGTACAAAATATTTTTCTAGGGTGGATCTCTTAGAACATCACTGTAATTTCCTGACACAAACTATTAAGGATGGTGATAGCTAGAGAGATTCCTGGACAAGGTTCCACATCAGATCTGTACCCGAGGGCTGTCCATACGCCTTCCAGTATGCTTTTCTTTGCTTGCCTTTCATTTTTCTATCTTAAATAATGATTAAGAAGTATTTCCTAAAAGCAGACAGATTCAACCTGCTACCAGCCCACCCTCTTTGATTTTCACCTGTAAATTCTAATAATTAAAGTATAGCACCTACTTCATCTTGGTGGTTCCGGTTAAATAAGATAGCAAAGCAAATGAAACACTAACCCAATAAGTGATTTATAGTAAGTACCGTACAGTGCCAGAAATTTAATTCAGCTCTTACTGTTGCTTGTAACTCATATTTTGCTAATCATACTATGTTTTGGCCATATCTGTGGTTTACATTTTGTAAATTTTCTTAGTGTTAGCGTTGTGAAATGCCAGGGAAAATGATGATGATTTTTAAGTTATGAAGATGTAGATGAATGAAATTTGTGCAAATCAAATTTGTCCTTGAGAGATGCCATCTATTCCAATTTAAAAGAAAAGCTTAACTTCTTTATGTACTAATAAAAAAAATTAAAAGCAAGTAATGAGTCTTTTTTCTGTCTTGGGAGAACATAGCAATAGAATCTGTGTTGGCTATTTGATAGAAATCTTGATGTTTCAAGGCTTTCTGTGGAAAGTCAGATTTAATAAAAATGTAAAGCCTATTATAACATAACACCAGGTGCTATATAGTTTCTTATCATCTAGTTTTGGAGATTTTTAGAGATAAATCCAGGCTACCTATTTTTGTTAATCTTAAGAAATTAATTCAGTGAAAGTTTCAGATAAGGTTTTGGCAAACTATAACTTGCATGCTATTTTAAAATGTAGTTAAATATTTTTTAGATAAATTACTTTCTTGGTTAATTTATTGCAGTCCTATAACTTTATTGCTCTTTTGCTTGAAAGGAAAAAGGCGTCCCCATGGCTGCGTCTGTGTTCTTCTGTCCCTCTGCACCCCTTGAAATGGATGGCTGACACCCTTTTAGCAACCTGATGAAATCTGTGAATCCTCATCTCAAAAATAAATCAGGAGTCTCCTTACAGTTTCAAAGTTTCATCAGTTTCTCCTTTCTTCTTCTACATAACTTGCCGTGTTAGGGACCTATGGACTGTAGAAGGGCTTCAAATCTCAGAAAACAAAATTGATGTTCTTTTCTAATATTCTAGGTGTTTACCAGTTTGCCCTAGAAATAACAGTTACAACAGTGTTGATACTGACAACGATAATTACAATACCATAGTAGCAATCGCAATAATTACAATTTAGTCTCTGCCATCCTCATGCCAGATTTTACACTGAACCTGTAACCTTTATAATGGTTATGTTATTAATGATACCTACAAATAAAATATATCTAAGGATCCTTTTTGGGTGGGCTTTAGAAAATACCATCCTTTTATAATACAGATTCAAAGAAGAGATAGTATGCTTTGATTCTGAGACTTCTTCTTACTCATCTTTGTATTTAAAAGTATCAAATCCTCTTTGGAACTCTGACTATATTTTTAGATTTGGTTTCCCTATTTCATCTGTCTCTCTTTTTCCCTCCTTTCTGTTCTCATGTTCTTCCTCTCTCCTCTCTTCTCATCTTCTCTCCTCACCTCTCTTTTCCTCCTCTCTTGTTTTTGAAAATTACCTGTCCCACTCAAAACCTGTATGTCCCCTAACACTCTTTATACTTGTTATAGGAAGGAAAAGCATCATTCTCTCTCTCTCTCTCTCTCTCTCTTTTATGGAGATTGAAAATAGGGCCTTCACGGTGATCTACATCACCTGACCTTTTTTATTTTTAGGCAGGCTCTCACTAAGTTGCCCAGCCTGAGCCCAAACTTGTAACCCTTTTGCCTTGACCTTTCAGGGTGCTAGAATTACAGGCATGGACTACCATGCCTAGCTTCCTTTCTTCCTTCTAAATTCTCACCTAGAGCCCCTCTTATAAATGACAAAAAATTTTTTTTTCTTTTTTTTTTTTTTTTTGAGACAGAATCTTGCCATGTAGTTTTAGACTGGCCTCAGACTCACTATGTAGCACAGGCTGGCCTTGAACTCACAGGGATACTACTGCCTCCGCCTACCAAATGTTGGGATTACAAACAAAAAACAGATTAACAAAAGAAAAAATGTAAATTTATTCAATCTATGTTTTAAATGATATGAGGTTCTTAAGGAAATGAAGACTGAAGAAGCAGTTAAACCTATGAGTTTTTATACTAACTAGTGTTGATGAAACCTGCGGAGGCATAGTTTAAGAATGGTAAACTGGGGAAAATTTACCCAAGGCCTCTGTTCTGATGCATCTCAGTGTCCCCTCATCTTGAAACGCCAGGGTATTTCTTTGTTCCAGGAGTTAGGAAGCACCTCTCACGTGAGGGAGGAATGAGACAGTCTTTCTTGCCTTACTGTTTCTCAAATTATTTCAGCTTGAAACATTCAGTAAGTGCCATGGTGGCATTGTGTCCGTACCCTGTGACAGTGAAATGTCAGCCCTGATCCTTTTTCATGTTTCTCTTAGAAAGTATGCTTTGGCCACTGCCAGGCATCTGAACAGTTGCTGCCACAGCTGCTACTGTGTATGTGTATCTCACATGACACACAGTAATGTGCTTTGGTCTGTAGATGTTATATATCCGTAAACCCTAAGCTTTCTGAAGAGATTACCATGACTTTCCGGTTCGCTCACTAGCAGAATATATGTTAAAGTGCATAGAATGTAGCAGCCATTGTGATTTTGCTTTTTGTTTCTTTCTTTTTTTGCTTTTTGAGACAGGGTCTTGTTATGTAGTTCAGGCTGGACTGGAACTCACAGCATTATTCATGCCTCAGGCTCCTAAGTGCTGGGATTACAGGTGTGCACCATACCTTAGTGTCTTTTAAATTTGAAATACACCCAGCATCTCTTTTCAAAGATTTCAGATCGTCTGTTTGAACATGAAATTGTAATTAAATAGAGTAAAATTTATATTAAGAATGACACCATTTGCTGTGGCAGCTTATTGACATCTAGTCTAACACTCAAGAAAAGCTTGCCTAAGAAATTTAGATGAGCGGCTGGCAAGCACAAGGTCGTGAGTTTGAGCCCCAGTTACCACCTGTCAAAAGAAATTTAGATGTAAAACCTAAGAAAGAAGCTAGAAAAAATAGGAAACAGAAATGAAATACTGCATTCAAGAAGGTTCCTACAAGCCTGGCAGAGTATGCACACCTATAATCCCAGCCTGTGGGAGGATGAGGCAAGAAGACGCCACTGGTTAGAGATCAGGTTGGGCTGCATCGTGAGTCCACGGCCAGCCTGAACTACACAGGGAGACCCAGTCTCAGAAAAACAGATAGTTCTTACCATAGAATGAATTCAGAGAAACAGTTGATGGTCCCAACATAAAGTTGTCTTTGAACTTTGCATAGGAGATTTGGGTATCCCTCAGAGGACAGTATAGGAAGATCACTCCAAATGGAGTGAGTTGGGGAAAACCAGTCTGAAGGCAGAAAGGTAAGCTATGAAGCTTTTATAAACAGGCAAGTGGATATTGGGAGAATGGGGAAGAATGTTAATGTGTTCAGATTTCTTGAAATAATGGGAATATCCTGGTGTAAAATAGTGGTGGTGGTGATGGCACAACTGTGGCCACACAACTGTGTCCATTGACAAGAACCAACTCAACAGTTAAAGGTAGTGAATTTCATATTATATGAATATATTTCAATTTAAAAGGAGCTTTTGTAGTAGTATTAACTGAGAGGAAATGCTAGCCTTATGCAAATAACATAATGGAAATTGAGGCAGAAATGTGTCACTCAGGAAAAATAAGGTATTTGGGTCAGTCTTTTGATGACAAATCTAAATTAAAATTAAAGGTGAAAGGTCTGATCATACAAATGGTCACGGAAATCACTGAAGTAAATTAGATTACATTAGATTTGACTAGGGCAGACCAGACTAGACTAGACTAGACTAGACCAACTAGTCTAGACCAGACTAGAGAAGCACTGTATATAGAGAGCAGGTAATTCTTAGATTCAGGCCTGAGGAACACTAAAGGAAGAACAAGAAAGAAGCCTAAAGAGAACATTTAGAGACAAGCTGCTTTATCTCCACTACTAATTACATTAATGTCAAATAGCAGATGATCAGAAATGTTAGTAGAGTGAATTGGATGAAGATACTCTAAAATATTTTTTCCTCTTATCTCAGTTGTTTCTTGTAGTACCCTCTTATCATCAGTAGCAACAATTGCTGTAGGCATTTTTCTTGTATTATCTTATTTGATCTTTGCAATATTTCTGCAAGAAGCAATTTGTGACAGAGTAGGCTGTTTGCCCACACAAGGCTAGAGAAATTTGCATACATCTGAGTCTAAAATTTATGTTTTTTCTACTATGCATGTTTCCCAAAGTCAGTTCTAAGAAAAAGATTCAAATCACACACACACACACACACACACACACACACACACACACACACCATTGTTGGAGATACTATAAGGATTGTTAAGAAGCTTTTATTAATAGGAATCTTGCCAGCAGAGGAAATTGAATTGTTTTGTGAGGAAGGAGACAGAGTATAGTAGTTACTGAGGAAAAACTCAGACTATCAGGCATATCCATCCTGTGCCCCCCACGTTTTATTTGAGTGATGAGGAATTGTTTGGGGCTACATTTAACGTGGAGTTAATGTGTTACGTAACAAAACTAACCTTTAAAAACACTTTATTGTAAGATTTTTGAAAGGTAGACCACAGGTTTGACATGTGACGTGCTGTGTGCTGTGTTTCTAAACAGCCTGCTTCAGTTTTGATTTCCTCGTCACCCTGTGCAGTGTGCTTGCTGCTGTTTCCCAGTTTTGACATTTCATTTCTTTTAGTTGTGCTTCACAGTTTTCCTAAATGCCTCATTGGTTTTCTGGTGTCAAGTTCCCTGTCTTTGGCTTGTCTTGCAAACATTTTACTATTTAGGTGCCATTCTTCATCGCTCAGCCATGAATCGAATTAAAGCGCGTGGTATTATGTTAGAAGTTACTGGGTCCTCAGTATCACTGCCACTTACACTGTCTTTAATGATGCATTTAGGTGATGAAGAAGACATTCATGTGGAAGATGAAGTACATATTAGCCGAAATCTTTCCATATGTGAAAAAATTCTCAGTGTGAAACTTAATATCTCATTTGTTCAGTACTTACTTAAATTCAGTTGTAATTTTTTTCCTGGTTACTTCTCTTAATAAATATCATTTCTTAGAATTCCACCCTTGCTCAAAAAACTTCTATGCTTCCTTTTCCCTACAGAATGCTGCCCAAATTTCTTACGATGAAATTTAATTATCTATCCTAGGCTTACCCTTCCCATTAGGTTGCTCTGTCATTATACCCCTGTTTTCTTCTAGTGCTCTTTTTCATTGTTTTTACTAACTCTACACTGTCATTTCCCCATCTTTGTATTCCTGAGGGCCAGTGGGATGCTGTGGCAAACCTCAGGGAGTCCACAATATATGTAAACTTTCAGATGCGACAGTGACATCTACCACCGCAGCATGAACTTCTAGTTCTAGTTATCTTAGTTTTAATAGTATACTGTTATATATAATAAATATCTATTGCTATATAATATTAAGTATTAATATTACATATGATGCCATGGAACATTTCAATATTATATTATGTAACAATATTATATTATATTATATATACCTACCTAACTATACTACCTATATATGGGTATAATATATTTTATATATATATATATATATATATATATAAATAAAACATTGAAACATTCCATGACATCATATATAATTTGCAGAAGTGGGGTTTTGGCAGTTTCTTTATGAAAACTAAAGTTGGAGCCAGAAATGAAAGTGGTAATCACTCTGATTCCAAGATTTTGGATTTTTTTTTGTGCTCAATAAACACTAAATTGCTAGTTGGTAAGTACTGTACTTCAGATTGGAACTCACTACTTAACAAATGGAATTTCTTCTGCCTTAGGGCACCACAATAAAATTCTTAAAACAGAGAAGAAATGTGTGCTATGGTGTGTACTTCTGCCTTTTTTTCTTATTTTAACCATTTTTTTTGATAAATCATAGTTATCCTTCAGAGACCAGCTCATAATTTGATTTATCTCTAGAAGCCTTTTCTTATCCCCTCACGGATAATTAATCTCTCCTCTCAGTGTTGTCTACTAACAGTCTGTGTGCACAGTTTCTATTAAGTTGAATTAAACTAATTCATTTATTTGAGGTTACCAATTATGTCTCTGGTTTTCCTTTATCCAGTTAAGTACGGTTAACTGGATAAAGGTAGAGTTCTTCCATTCTCTGTAGAACAGTGATCCAAATGTAATAACTGTTCCTTGTATCAAGCAGAATGATGTTAAGTCTTGTCAGTCTAATTCTCATACTCTATCCTTGCAAGCTCCATAATTTTTATCTGAAGAAACTGAGGCTTAATTTCTGTTACAATCCTGCACCTCCTAACTTTGGACTATTTTTCCTCCTTTTCTTTGTAGTATTGATTGTACAGTTAGCTTTTTAATGTCCTCGAAGAGCCATTGAAATTTTGATTCAAATTACATTGAATTTATGTATCAATTTGAAAAGAATTAACATCTAAAAAATATTAAGCCCATAAATATTAACAGTATTGTCAATTAAAAATAAATTTTAAAAAACAAAAATTTTAAAAATAGTGGGTTTTCTAATCCATGTATATAGAATAGTTTTCCACGCACAGATTTTTTCCTTCAACTGTATTTTGTACTGTTCTGTGTATAGTTATTGCATGTATTTGCTTAAGTTTTTTCTTAACATAGTTTTTGATGCTATTTTAAATACTATTTTTAAAAATTTTCATTTTCAATGATTATTGATCATTTACTTTGGATTTTTGTGTATTGATGTGGAATCCGGAGACTTTGACTCACTTTTTAATTCTAGAGCAGTTGTATAGATTCATTTATATTTCATGTGTTCCTTAAGCAGGTTGCATCCTGCTAAACGTCTAGGATAAATTAAACGATTTCAGCTCATTCCTGTCTGAAATTCTTTTTCATAGTTTCTGGTTCCCTGACTGTCCTAATAATACTTAGCTCTGTCTCTTCATTTGGGTGAGAAGGCCGGCTGCCTCTGGGCTGCTTCTTCCTGCACCACTGCCTGGAAACTGCCTCCTGGCAGGGCCTGCATAGTGTCAGGCTCACCTCCTGTCCCTCCTGTCAGAGATCACAGTCCTGCCCTGCCTGTTATCCAGTGCCTGAAAATTCTCTAGTTATTTCGCTTTGGTTTTATTTTCTAGTACAAAGGCATTCTGGACCCTGATTCACCTCATAGCCAGAGCAGAAGTTAGAGAGGCTTTAAAGGATATACCATGTGTATGTAAACAGGACGAAGTTGGATAGTTTATTTTAGCTAAAAGGCACATAATCCAGGTTATAAAGAGGTTGAGTCGCTTTCCCGGGGACTCTGAAAATATAGTGATGTGACATTGTATTAAGATAATTGTCGTTTTCATCTTTTTATCGCTTACTAGACATGTATTAAATGTTTAGTGATTGAATGTCAAAATGATAAGAACCCCATTGATTAAATATTGTGACACATTGCATTCTGGAAGCAAGTTTGGGTGGCGGTATTGGGGATCAAACCCAGGACCTTTCACATGGAGCCACATCCGTAGCTGTAGCTCTTTTTTTCCCTTCCGCTTTCTCTCTCTGTCTCCCTCCCTCCCTCTCTCTCCCTCTCTCCCGCTCTCCCTTCCTCCCTCCCTCCCTCTTTTTTCTTTTTCTTTTCTTTTCTTTTCTTTCTCTTAGGGTCTCCATACATTGCTAAATTGCCCAGTCTGGGCTGGGGCTGGAACTTGAATCCTTTTGCCTCGACCTCCCAAAGTGATGGGATTGCAGACATGTGCCCCGTGCACAACTGACTCATTTTTGTAAACAGAGGAATAATAACTTAAAAATCTTAGTGTCTGAAGGAATGAACATGACTTCTATTTGTCTCTAAAAGAAACTCTTGATTTTTAAATTGACTGATTTTTGAGTGAATAGCACTTATCAAAAGTAAAGTTCTCAGAAGCTGGAGATTTAACTCAGTGGTCATGAGTTCAATCCCCGGTACCACCAAAAAAAAGGTAAAATTCTCACATCAGTCTGTGCCCTGATATAAAAAATAGGCAGAATGTCAGCCAGTTTCCTCTGCTGAAATGTTTAATGAAAGTATAACAAAACCTGCAGAATATTTCTATTAATCCATTTTTGAGATCATTATTTGATTGATTTTGTGTGGGTAGTCATTGATTTGTAATGGAGGAATTTCAACATTTATTTCCTGATGGCAGCTAATATATCTTTTATTATGTATTGGGTACTGATCTCAACAATGAATATATATTACTTCAATTAATTTTCAACAATCTTACGAAGTATTTTATAATTATAGCCCCATTTTACAGAAGTAGGATAGTCTTACTCATACAACTCGTAAGTGCCAGAGGCAAGCTTGAAACCAGATAGTCTTCCAAGTAGATCCTGGGGACTTGATGACAATACTGACTGCTTATATTGGCACTTGGTCTTATTTTCCTCTGTCAAGCCAGTATTTGACTGAAGGGCTGTGTGCCTTTCACGTCTGAGTCCTTAATCATTGTTCTCTTTCTCCCACAGTGTAGTGAAATAAGATTTTGCATGGTTGGTGCTGTCCAGTCTGTTATCATAAGGGGTAGTGCAGAATTGAAATTCCATTTCTCACAACACATCTCTTTCACGGCCACATCTCTATCCATGTCAGAATGCTGAGCTAGCTATCTGTACCATTTTTCTGACCATTTGTTCCTCTTTGCAGTGGATGATTCAGCAGCCACACAAAGCGGCAACATTTTTTGGTTGCATTGGGATAGATAAATTTGGGGAGATCCTGAAAAAAAAAGCTGCCGAAGCCCACGTGGACGCTCATTACTACGAGCAGAGTGAGCAGCCAACGGGAACTTGTGCTGCATGCATCACTGGCGACAACAGGTAGGTTGGTGTCGTCCATGGGAAAGCGCTGAGCGAATCGGCTCTGTAGACACTCATGGCATCTGAATTCCAGTCTGAATTTGGAATTTCAGACTTCATGTTTATAATCACTGTTAATGTTCAGTAAACTCTTCTTTGTGTCTAGTCTTCACTTTTATTTTCCTTGGTGTTTTTCAGTTACTTTTGTTAAACTTGCTATTGAATTCTTGAGGGATAAAGGAATGAAAGTTTTAAATTATAGTGTATAATCTCTGTCTACCATTTATAATTAAGTTCAGGAAAAGAAAGTGCTTTACTCAGTGTCTTACTATATAGCTAATTGTTGTCTAAAATCACATTACAGAGATTGGTCTTTTCACCATAACCTGAGATTGGAATGTTAAAACCCATGCATATATGTGTTCATGCTTGTGTGTGTGTTTTACATATATGAAACATGAAATTAAATTTCGTGAATTAAGTAAAGTAATTCTTACAAATTCGGTCAGCTAATGTAGTTCTGACAAACAGTCATCCTTCCATATTAAACAACTTGGTTCATGGATAATGCACCACTCAAGAAACAGCTAAGTATGTTTTTAAACAGCTTTACTTAATAAAGACATTCTTCATCATGTGAAGGTTCTGTGTCTCAGAACCTTCCATGCATGGTGATATTTATCCTTTTGCAGCTACATGCAGGTATTCCCTTAGTATGTACATGCACTGCTAATATTAATACCATAGAAGCATAAGTTCGTAGAATTTTATTTTATTTATTTTTTTATTTTTTATTGGTACCGGGGATCGAACTCACAATCACACATTTGCAAGGCAGGCATTTATGCCGCTGAGCTAAATCCCCAGCCTCATAGAAGCATAAGTTTTTTGTCCTTTGCAAGGGAAAATCAAAATAACTTTCCTAGCTAGGATGTCTATTAGAATCATCAGAGATCTCTTTAGAGTTAGGAAATTTTTTATTCCTTGTAGTCTGAAATGCTTTGTCTTCTCTATTCCATTTCCTTTTTGTTCCTTTCTTTCCTCCTTTTTTTCATCCAGAACCTTAACCCTTTTTCTCACTCCCTTTATTTTGACCTCCAGCAGATAGATAGATAGATAGATAGATAGATAGATAGATAGATAGATAGTCTGACATAAGGTACTAATATGGGTATGTCATTATATCACTATAACTTTCAAAAATAATTAGGATTGCAAAGCCATTTTCACACCTTTAACTCTTTTTATGTGTAAAAGAATATATACGATTTTAAGACTTCAATAAATTAAGCCATCCGTTTTTCAAATATTGAAATATGCTTGTTTAGACTTTTGCCCTTCTCAGTTTTCCTAAAAGAAACCTTAACCCACAGGTGCAATTTTCCCATTAATAAAAAATGGGTCAAGTTTTGCCTCTGAAAACCACTCAGAGTAGGGTAAAGGCACAAAATTATTTTGATGTGCTAAATTGCTATTTAAAGAAGAGTTGTGATAAGATTAGGTGTCCCAGATATCAGAAGAGTAGATTGTATCTTTATATTATGGTTATGGTGATCAGTATTGTTCAGATAATATGGGAAGTCAAAACCAGGGGGAAAACTCACACTCTCTAACTAATCCAAGTCCTGGAACATAACACAATTCATAACTTGTTTTAGATATCCTGATAACTTTATTCCATTATCCAAACCTCAGAATTCAAACAGTAGTTTTATTATCAAAACAAAGTATACAACTGATACCAGACACATTTGTTTTATTTAATAACCATTTTTATCAAAGTTTTCCACAAGTCATGATTACAAAAATGTTTTTGTAAATTAGGAGTAAATTCAATATCCAATGTGAAAAAATATTAATATTTCATTTTCTGTAATTTAATTGAACATAAAAAGATTGTTGATAGTAAATTGGCACATGGATGAATGGAAATACATTTTGGAAGAGAATTGATTTTTCTCTTAAGTAGAAGAACTATAAACATTACCTACATCAACAATGATGAAGTGACATTTTTTTATAAGCCATAATTATTACTACTTAATTACAAAAGGAGAAAAATAGGCAAGTAATTTTGTAAATTCCAGGTCAAAATAAAGAAGAAAACATTGTATATTTATTTATGTGAAATGTACATAGTCTTCTAACTTAAATTTAATTATTGGGGGCTGGGGATTTAGCTCAGCGGCATAAGCATCTGCCTTGCAAGCAGGCAATCGTGGGTTCAATCCCCGGTACCAATAAAAAAGGAAAAAGACAAAAAAAAAAATTTAATTGTTGGGCTATAATTGAACTATCTAGGTGGCACTTGTAGCAGGATTTTGAATGCATACTCAGAGCAGCCAGTTTTCAGCCTTAAAAAGTAATTCTAATTGATTCCAGCCCTTACGTGTAGTGCTTTTCAAATTAATTCCTCATAGTTAGTATGGTGTACATTTATATCTTTTATAAAATTAATACCATACTTGACTTTTAAAGTATTAGATTAAATAGTCAATTATAGTATGATAATCATATTTTTAGAAAGGAATTTTTCCACTATAAATAAAAGTGAAGTGTTTGGGTTATATAGATTTCCCTTTGCAGAAGGCTCAGTAGTTTTATTTCTTAACTGGTCTTTGAATGATTAAAATATTAAAAGTAGATCTCATTTTAGTATCAAAAACAACTTCACAGTGCTTCACAGGTGATATTTAGAAGCATTACTGATTGTGGCTCTTTTTATCTCAGAGACAGCATGGAAGTGTCTCAGAAAGTTCTTAAATCAAAATCAGTATTTTTTTGTATTTAAAACATCTGACAAAATTTCAAAACTAAATCTCTGACAATTTTGAGGAATTTAAAATGTTGGAAACCCAAAAAATTACAGAAGAATATCAATAAAACTCTTTTAGAATAAATCTGTAAAAATGCTAACAACTTGGGCTATAATATAAATAAAATCTAATTAGTTTTTCTTTGGGTGTTTTAGGTCCCTTGTTGCTAATCTTGCTGCTGCTAATTGTTATAAAAAGGAAAAGCACCTTGATCTGGAGAAAAACTGGATGTTGGTAGAAAAAGCAAGAGTTTGTTATATAGCTGTAAGTATTTACCTAATTTACAATTTAGGGGCATATTAACATTACAGAATATAGTTTGGGCTGATTCCTGTTTTAAACTAATTGTCTTTTATTAACCAATAGGTTATTTCAACATGTTATTAGATTCCCTGTTACAAATACAGAACATGAATATGATGTTTATCTATGGATGAGATAGTTTATATTATCTGCCTTTATCTCTTTTTAGGTACATTATACCTGAATATTTCTCAAGCAAGCACAAAATTCTGTGTTTTAATTATATCAGTTTCCTGGAATCTTTTGAAGTAACTCTACAAACTTGCATTTTACAATTTTAGACAACTTGTTATGAATGATGCATGCATTATATGAAAAATATTGGTAACATAAATATTCACTGCAAACAGTTTGAGCTCATTTGCCTAAAAATCTTAATTGCTATTTATTCCATAGTAATTACCATGACACCTTTTAATTTAATATTTCAGAAACATTGATCGTGACAAATCTCTTAAATCCTGGAATAAGGGCAGCATGTAATTTGAATTATTAAATCTTCTGACATAAAAATAATTGGTTAAGAATTCATTTCTAAAATAGAATTGTACTAAAAATTCTAGTGAATTAATCACCCATGATTACCTTGTTTTTATTTAACAGTTAAACATAGTTGCTCGCAAATAAGTAGATACCTATGAAAAATTAAAAGCATCTCATAGGCGTATAATAATATGGTTTTGGTATAACAGCTGTTGCTCATTCTGCTACATGAGCTATGTGTAACAGCTGGTAAGACATGTAGAAAATTGATTATCCAACAGAAACATGTTTATTGAAAATATTTCTTTCAGTCAAGTATTAATGTCTCCAATAGCAAGTTTATGTGCACTGCTGTAGGCTGTGCAATATTGCTATTGATTCCTCTGTATAGCAAATCCTACCCCTTTGTAACTGCCAGGTAAATGATTACATTGAAAGATTAGAAAATGGAAAGTCTTGCTATCTCCTGCCAGTATGCAAGAAAAACATGTCAAGAAGTAGAAGCTTTTTTCCTTTTATTATTTGCATTTTATGTCATTTCTTAAAATGATCTAATTTTCCTTTAAAGTCTTCATAGTATGTTTTCTAGGATGGTTGTTTGGGAGAAACTTATATAGAATTTCAGGCCATCTTAAGTTTGAGAATCTGATTTTCAGAAAGCACATGGTGTAAAGTTTGATGCAGTATCTGTATATTATTTATTTAAGTTGAGTGAAAATAGCAATATATTCTGATGAAAAAATTTAGTAGTTGCAGTGTGTTTGAATCCTGAATTTTGAGCCAACTTGCACAAAACCTCATAATTTTAATGATCATACAGTACAATGCATCTAGCCAACTTTGGGGGGCAGAATTTTTATGGGAAGAATAGATACTTGTAGACAAATTACAGTTTTAACAGTTATGTACTATGACACATCTACCTTAGTGCAGGTGAACAGAACTTTTATGGTAGTATCATTTATACAAAAGTATAATTTTGTCTAAAGCATACAGTGCTCAATTTTGGTCAGATTAATAAGAAAAATTGGAGTGTTTTTAGATTTGCTTAATACATTCAGCCAAAAGAAATAACAAAGTGGATTCCAATTTAGATCTATGATAGCATCTATTAGCTCTTTATTTCTAATCAGCACTTTTGTAAAAGGAGTATTCTTTTACATTGTCAGGTAAGTCTATACTCTGGTCAGAGCTTGAAATATACTGTGTCTGCTATTTTTATTGCCAACCTGGGAGGGGTTGTTTTGTTTTGTTTTGTTGAGTCTTAATATCATGTTATATCTTTTTCTTTCCTTTCACTTCTAACCTATTTATGTCTTTATTTTTAAAGTACATTTCTTATGGTCATTGTACAGTTGGGTCTTGTTTTTATGTCCAACATGACAGTGTTTACCATTTAATAGGAATATTTATATCATTACCATTAGATATGACTATTGTTATGGCTAGGTTCCAGTTCATCATGTTGATATTTGTATTCTATTTATTCTGCCTATTCTTTATCCCCTTTTTTTCTGTTTTTTCCTTCACCACCCCACCTCATGTTGCCAGATGTTTAGTGTATATCTTTCTCTCCTCACTGTTTGTTTTTAAATGCTATTGTGTGCTTTCATGTATACAATAAGGACTATACAGTCCTATACTTATTTCCCTCTTCGTGATCTTTATGATATCACTGTTAAATTTTAGTTCTTAAAAGATTTTAGTTTTTTTTTTTTTTAATCAGCTTTGTTTGAGCTGGGGATGTAGCTCAGTGGTAGAACACTTAGCTAAGATGCGCAAGACTGTGTGTTGATGCCCAGCATCATAGCACAACAAACACAAGCTTCGTTAATACATAGTTCAAATAGCATACATTTTATTTGTATACTATTTATAAGTACCAAGCATGTTATCATTTTGTTTGAATTGCCACATTTCTTTTAAAGAGATTTCAGTATTAAGAAAAAATGTACATATTTACTTACATAATTACTGTTTCTACTCTTTAGTCTTCAGTCCTTCTGGTTAGAATCAGATTTCTATCAAGTATTATCTTCCTTCAGTCTCTAGGGCATACTTTTAACATTTTTTGTGTGTGTGTGTGTGTTTGGATCTATATGTAATAAATTCTTTCAGCTTTCTAGTATTTGAAAACATCTTTATTCCACCTTTATTTGTGGGGGGACATTTGAGCCAGAAATATTCTTCCTGTTGTTTAACAGGTTTTGTTTTGTTTTTTTTTTGTTTTGTTTTGTAAAGATGGGGGAAGAAATAAAAGGTGCTGTGCCACTGCCTTCTCGTTTGCATTGTTCTTTGAAATCTGTCTCTACTTTTTTCCCCTTTTTGTTTAACCCCTCCCTAACCCTTGCTGCTTTTTAAATCTCTTATTACTGGTATTGATCAATTTTATTATGATGTTCCTTAGTGTTCTCGTCTTCACGTTTTTGGTGCTTGTAGTTCATTTAACTTCTTAGAGATATGAGTTTATGGTTTTTATTATATTTGAAACATTTTTAGCCACATTTCCTCAAACTTGTTTCTTGACCCCTTTAAGCCACTTGAAATTGTGTCATGGCTCAGTGATGTCTTTTTCCTTTTTCCTTCAAATTCTTTTTTCGTCTATTTTGCTGTGCCTTCTAGTTCACTAATATTTTCTCTTTAATATCTGAACTATTTTAATTCTGTCCACTGTATTTTTTTTGGGTGCTAGATTTTTTTGTTACTATAAAATACCTTGAGGATTATTGTGAGAGGCAGTTATGTGTAACAGCTATGTTGCTTTCGGATCTTGCTCTTAACATTTGTCAAGAGGTACAGAGTAGTTCTTAGTCTATATTGCAGTGGTTCTTAACTCACAACAGTTTTGCCCCTTAGGAACATTTGGTAATGTCTGATGACATTTTTTCTTTTTTTTTTTCCATTGTGATTCCCGTACTGTTGCTGTGGTAGATATGGGACAGAGGATGTTGCTAAGCATCTCATAACAAAAAGTTTCCATTTCAAAATGCTATTAGGAAAAAAAATACATAAAACCGGGCATGGTGACCCATGCTTGTAATCCCAGGATTGCCAGGAGTCCAAGGCCAGCCTGAACTGCATTGCAAGATCCTGTCTCAATTTTTAAAAAAGAGAAAGAAACATTAAGAAATATTTGTTTATAGCTACATTCTCCGTAGCATTGAGTCAGTATTTTCCAAATGTTCAATGCAGTTCTCACAAAAACAGTTGTTAGGCTTAGCAGAACCAAGCAGTACCCCCAAATGGACAAAGGGTAACCCAAAAGTACAGTGAATGTTTAAATTTAAAAAGTTGTAACTGGGGCTGGAGATTTAGTAAGCTAAATAGTAAGCAGCATAACCGCCTGCTTTGTAAGCGCGCAGTTGTGAGTTCGATCCCCAGTACCAAATAAATAAATAAATAAATAAATAAAAGACACAATGCCATTAATCTCCCAAAATTCTCCCCTTTGCTACAAACACACTGACCCCGTTCGCCGTGCCATTTTCTAAGCCAGTTCAAGAAGTCTTCTTTCGTGAGTGTCTTTATGAGGTACGATCAGAATTAGTGAATGCCCTCATAAAAATACTCCTAAGTAGCAAAAAACGGCACAGCTAAACAAGATCAATGAGATATCAGTGTTTGATGAGAGAGGGAGTGTTTCAAGAGGGATTAATCACAATGTGTCTTTTGCTGTAGCAATTTTTAAAATTTTTTTAAAACTTTTTTTTAATCACACATGTTATATATATCCTCATATATAATCATACATATATGATCTTCATACCTTGTGGGTGCTTCTTTCCTGAACGTGGAATCCTGGAGGACCTTCTCCATCATTCCAGATGTCTCTGTCAAACTTTTCTCCACTACCGTTATTTGGGACTGTGAAGTCAAACCTGTCCTCAGCACTGTTTTCTGAACTCTCTGGACTTTGTTGCAGTTCTGTCTCCTTGTGCCAGGATCTGGAACTCTGGAGGCAATGAACTGCTGTCCTCCTGGTACTCACCTCTGAGAGAATATGTCTCTTCTCCAGAGATGGGCGTTTTTTATTCTTGACATCTTGCATCTTTAAAACCATTGTTTCGTGCCTTTGTTTGTTTTCGTTGTTATTGTTTTGGGGTGGTAAGGTAAATTTAGCCTATTTCTCCACAGTCTTCTGCTTTTCCTTGTTAAAAGGGCAGTCTGTTAATTCTTACTGTCCATCTTCCTTATCAGTTCCCTCCCCAGTCCTCTCCACCCTGTATCACTGGTTCTAGGAAGTTTTATTGTGAAATGGCCTGATGTAGTTTCGTGTTTCTTCTAGTTGTGGTTTGTTAAGATTCTCTCATCTATTCTTTAATCTATTGTTGGGGATTATAATTAATACTAAGCCATTTGAAGTTGACCAATTGCTATTCTTTTTTTCTCTTTTTGTTTTCCTAATTTCTGTTGTTACAGAGCTTAGTAACTATTTCCTTTACAAGGTCTAACCTTCCATTAATCCCATTCAGTATTATGTCCCCTTCTCATGACATAATTTTCATCTCTGCAAATTTGATTTGGACATTCTTAATCCTGCCTTGTCTCCACTTTACGTGATTAATGTGGTGCTTTGCCACTTCTAAATTACAGAGTTTAGTGTTTTTTTTTCTTTTTTTCTTTTGGTGTTTTTGAGACAGGGTTTCACTGTGCAGCTCAGGCTGGCCTTGAACTCATTTTGTAGCCCAGGCTCCTTTCAGATTTGCAGTGATCCTACTACCTCAGCTTCTTGAGTGCTGGGATTACAGGTGTGCACCACCACACCCAGCCTCCAGAACATGCTTATATCAGTTGTTCAGTGTCCTTCTCTACTAGTTATGCCATCTCCCACTTATTCTGTCCAGAGTTGTTTCCTCATACACATGTCCTGAAGACTTGAAGGAAACCCTTGGAGGTCTCCAACACCTCTTTCGTCTCCTGGCAACTCCTCACCCCTTAGGACTGTGCCTCTGGATGTGCTCCCCACTTTGGCTTCTGCTGTCTCGTTCTCCTTTCCTGCACTGCAGCCTGGAAACTCCCATCAGGGACTAAAAGTAATTGGAAGACTTATATTATTTTTTCCCTTCATTGATTATTGTCCAGTGTCTGAAATTTTTGTTTCCTATGATTGGTTCATTGTTGTCATTACATAAGATTTGCATATGAATTCTAATACTCCATATTGGTTAAGAGTATAAACTCCTGGGTTGATTTGGGTTTTATTTTTTCTTCCTTTTTGAGATGATTCATTTTTCCTACAAGATTGCCCAACCAATTTTTTCTTTGAATGTGAACCTGTTAATATCATATGATTTGTCTCTATATACATTTGTATACTGCCTTTACCTAGAATGCAGCATACATTTTAAACTGCAGATTTAATTTTTAGTTCATGCATTTTTTACTGATCTCAAATTTTATTTCTCCTCTCTTTGGTCAGTTGATTCAGTCTTTAAAACTCTGCAAAATACTTTTCTAGAGTCTGTATAATTCTTTAGCTACCACATTGTCATTTAAAATTAGTTCTGAAAAGTCTCAGTTAAGATACAGTTATTCATTTATATGTAATTAATAAAGTAATTTTTATAGTATTTTGACTGCATTATGAGTACAGTAGGATTTTGGATTCTTTCTAATAACATTTTATAGGACAAAGTTTCCAAGTTTGAAATGTACTATAAAGAACTAATTAGCTTACAAGCTTAGGCTTATTATAGGGATAGTTTTAAACTTTAGACATTTAAAAGATATTTAAGATACAGGCTTAAAAGATTTCAGTATCTTGTGGCATAACACTACATAAACAAAGTGAGCCAGATGTGTTCTGTTTTCGGCAATTAAAAATTAAGTGCTGTACGGTAAATGAAAGAGTAAATTGTCTTGTAAGTAATTGTATAAGAATATGAGAATTGCAGTTTCAATTTTTCTTTGGCTTTCATGCCTATTTCCTTCTTTCTGTAACTTTTCCAGTTCCTGTGGCACACAACAAGTCTTATTTCCCTGTCTGCATTTATTTTTTAAGTCTGTCTTGACCACTTTTATCCATTTTCAGACTAGAATTTTCCCATTTGTGGGGATATGGTTTTTGTGAGGGTAGAATTTTCAAGTGTAACTAATGTTTGCCTGTAGATTAAAGAGAGTATGATTATAGGCCGGTAGAGGAAACTTGGTTTGGAGAAGTGTACAACTGTAGAGTTAGGGAATAAAACTCATGTTTGAAAAGAAATAGCATTTATTTGTATGTAAGGGACAAGTAGTAATCATTAACAAATGTTTAGGTTTTATATCTTTTACCTTGCTTGGACTAGTTAGATTTTTTTTTTTTTGAAACCCAATGAGAATTCTGCAATGAGAATTACTTATCTTAGAAGAGCATTTATTTAGACTCGGTCTCAGTTGTAATCAACCCTCTCTGCTTTTGTTTAGGCAGTGCTAGAGAGTAAACCCAGGCAGGGCCCAGCACATACTAAGCAAGTGCTGTACCATCAAATATAATTAAATGTTTTTGTCAATAATCTGGAAGCAGTAACTAGGATCTACAAAATGAGGTAGAGTTATAAATTGTAAGAAATCATATATTTGAAGTGAATATAAATAGAACATCAATATTGAACAACAAATCAGAATGAACATATAATAAAACATAATTGCCATTTTGTTAGGATTTGGCTATCTTTTGGCACTATTTACTAAAGAATGTGTTTGTTCTCAAACCTGATTATGAATTTTAAAATATCAGTTTGCTAATGCTCAAGATTTACAATATGTCCTGTACTTCTTTTTATTAGTATGAGTGTGTGTTTTGAAACAGGGTCTTACTGTGTAGTTTAGGCTGGCCTTGAGCTCACTTTGTAACCCAGGCTGGTCTTGAACTCACAGCAATCCTCTTGCCTTAGCTTCCCAAGTCCTGGGATTACAAGTGTGCACCACCATGCCTAGCTGTCCTGTACTTCTGTAATTTAAAAATTTGAGAAAAGTTCTAGTGACAGTGAATGGATTTATATCATAACGGTAACCTAAGAGACAATGAAGTAATATTAAAAAGAAAGATAAATATTATTTTAACTTGCTTTTAAATTTGCTACAAAATTTAAAGATATAAAAGTTTTACTAATTCATACAGTTAAACTCATTGCTTTAAGCCTTATTAGAACTTGTAAAAAACCTTTGTAATATCATCTTTCCAAAGCTATACTATTTTAATAAATACACTTTAACAGAGAAAGTGAACTAATGGATTTTTTAAAATTGAAGCTGTTCTGTGAATGACGATTGATTAAATAATAAGACACAGTATTTTATAAAACATTTAAATAGTGTTCAAGGCACTTTTTGGAATTTAGTAATTAATCTTTATAATATTCTTTTGAGATTATTAAAGAGATGGGACGGTTGAACTATGCCTGGTCTCTTATTTTATCGTTGTTCCAGTTGTAGTTTTTGAGCTTTTATATATTGAAACTCTGATTATATTGGCCAAATCAGTGATCACCACATGGTTTATTCTGCATTTTTAGCTCCACTTTTTTAACTGTCCTATTCTGAACTGCTTCATTGACTTCATTAGGGATTAACTATGTTTTCTTAAGCCTTGAAAATGTCCTTGTGGGTAACCTTCAGGCACAAATCATTTAAAATTTCAAAGAATAAAATTAAGTATGTAGGTTGTTTGTTCCATCAGGAATTTTTCATGTTGATGTATAATTCCTGACAATTAATTAATACATGTGAATCTTCGTCATGCAGAATTTAGAATTTTATGTGCCAGTTTGACATCCCTTCAAGGAAAGCCCTAAACTATATTCTTTAACATGAAAGTGACATATATAGAATACAAGAAAGATTGTTAACTGCTTCACCTATTCAGCATTAGCATTAGAATTCAATTCTGAATTTTTGCATTTTCCAAATGTTCAGTGAGTTATACAAATGATTTACTGTTGGTTCTTCTTTCTTCGTAGGAGAAGTCTTTCATTTTTACTAGAAAAAACTGTAAATAATATTATGCAAGTTAGGGTTGGGAATTACATTTCTATTTATTTTCAGTTTCCCTAAAATTTATCCAGCAAGTTAAATTCTAAAAACATAAAACTTGAGGTAATATTTCATGATTTTTATAATGCTGGAGATTAAACCAAGGTCTCTCACATATTAGGCAAGTGTTCTGTCACTAAGCTACAACAGCAGGGCACACTGTGACTTTTTTTTTTTTAATAAAGAGGTTTTTTTTCAAGTTGAGTAAATTTTCTCATATTCCTGTTCTTTAAAAATACATTTTTGGAATCTACCAATGGTGAGAGAGTCCTTAGGATATTAAGCAGAATAGTAAATTTTACTTAGAGCATAATCATAGAATAGAAAGCTTTGTGTTGTGTCCTTGTGGCATTATAATAGACTCTTGGTATTTTATATGAGATTGGTTAAATTAGAAGTCCTTATACAGAGTCCCAAATGAATCAATAAATTGTCTATTGAAATATTTCCACTTGTTTACTTTATGTATTTCAGACCAGAGAAAATGAATTACTCACTAAATCTCTTTGATAAATATGATTACGAGCAGTCAAACATAAACTTTGTAATAGCAATGCACATTTTCTGTGCTAAGTTGTTCTATCTTTGAAATCAAGTATAAACTGAATATAAACAGTCAAGTATCTGCAGAAGTGTATCTGTATTACAACATTTCTGTTGAACATATTATAACATCTTTATAGTCTAACATGATTTAACTCATATGTTGCCTGTCTTTGCTGATAAAGTTGAGTTTAGTATTTTAACAGTTTTATTGAGATACCTGTATACTATGAGTTAATCCATTTATTCATTCATTCATTTTTTGAGAGTGGGAAAAATTTATTGAGAGAAAGAAAGCTGCTGATAGAGAGGTACAGAAGTGGGTCCAGAAAGTGGGTTACCCGCCAACCTCACTTGTCAAGGGTGTTTTATTGAGCAAAGCCATGAGGTAAGGCAGGTTTAAGATGGGACAGAACTATAATCAATAAGATTACAAGTATAGTTGCTTAGATAATATTGATCCAATAGCAAATCATAGGATGGGTGTGAGGTAGGACAAAACTATGATCAACCAATTAATATACAAGTATAATTACTAGAGTAATATTGATTAAATGAGGATCAAATGGGAAAACAAGTCATGTAGCAAGCACACCTGAGCAGACAAAGACTTTCCTGGAAGGGGTGGTTTAAGGAGATTTGGTCCTCTACCCTAAGATGATGTGTGCCTTCTTAGAACATGAAGCACTGCTCTTCATCCCTAACGAAAGTATACAGATTAGTAGTTCTGCCTTTTCTTGAAGCCTGGCCATCAGTGAATGCACCTCCAGCTTCTGCTTTAACCTCTCCAGGGCCCAACCCTGTCTGACTTTCTGTAATATTTCTACCTAACTTAGCTCCTCTGAAGAAGTACCTCCAGCTGCTATGCTTGGGCAAGGGTCCAAGACCAATCTGGCTACTTCCAATTGAATGGGTCACAGTTGTGATCAGCAGTCAGAGATATTCCACAGAGGGTCTAACTAAAGGCCTTTGATAGGTGCCAGGCATTGTTGTCTTGGGTAGACGTCAGCTTTAATTCTGGAGGAGACAAGGCCACAGAAACAATTAAGTATGCATGAGTCAAATAATAAAATCCGCAGGATAATTATGAATATAGGCAACAAAGTTTTTCAGCAGGAGGAACCTGTAATAGCTTCCTATGAAGAGGATAAGGAAACAGTCCAGGGAATTTAGACTCTGACATGTCATTAACCTACCATCAATATCTTGAACAGCTATTGAGATATTAGCAGAAGGATCAGGAATGTACATTCAACATTCAGCTTTTATAACTGCACAAGTACTTCCTTGTGCTGCTATTAGAATATCTAATGCCATATGATTTTGGAGGACAACTTGCCTAATTTTACTTCTTTACTCAGGACAGAGAGGACAACCATGGTGTCATTTAAGGCCTGCTGAGTATAGTAAGGCCTCTGTGTGTTGCATGACATCCTATAACCCTAGAGAAAGGATAAAGATAGAAGCTAAATGATCATACCAGTGAAACATATTTCTAGACCATCGATGCTGTAGGCAGGGAAGTTTGCAGGTTCATCAGTACTTTTGACACTTATGCCTTGTAACCATGCAAATCCCAGCATGTATCTTTGTATCTAGCCAGGGCCATAAATTGGTTCCACAGGACCAATGAGTGCCATCGGGGGCTTCCCATCTAATTCTGGGGCAATTAAACTGGTTGGTCGCAAACCAGTGTTCAGCCTGTAAAGTTATGATGTGTCTACAATGTTCAGGAGGTGTCCATCCCAATGACTTAGTAGAGTTAGGCCAATGAGGAGTGACTTTTCTATTCCAAACATAAGGGGGCCTTTCTACTAAGGTGTCCTATAGTGGAGGTTAACTATGGATAATCACCTCATATCTCAAAATAGCCGTCTTTGTGTCTATGATTGTTGATCTCAGGACAAGACCTTTACTTTTATTTAATAGGGGTCCTACCAGAACTTTAAAAATGCTTCAGTGGCATTATTAGGAAAAATTCTATTATGTTCAGGATCATTGAGAGTATAATTTGTAGGCCCCTCAGCTACCTCATAATGGTGGGCTAAACTGAACCACTGAATTCTTTTGTTACTCATCAATATAGTCTTATTGTTTATTTCAGTCATCTCCTTAGAGGAAAGATACCCACCAAGGAAGTCCAGATGCACTGGAGAAGGAGAACAGGCCACTTATCCAGCAAGATGTTTATTATAACAACTCTGCATATTCTTGTGCCCACCTTAGAAAGGAATTGCATTCTCTCTTAAGTGTTAAAGTGATTAGTAAAAGGGCTAAGAGTAGCATCTTAGATTACTTACCTGAAGACTTTGTTTTTTCTTAAAAATCATGAGTCTAATATGCGTTTGCAGAAGTATTCCAATGATGATTGGTCACAATCAGCGACAATCTCTGGTTTTCAGAATTTGAGTCTGGTTGGCATATAGGAGTCTGAGTCTGCTATCTTGACAGCTGATAACAGTTGACAGGATCATCCTGTGTGGTCCTTTCCAAGTTGGTCCTAGGTGGGGCTGGGGATTTAGCTCAGCGGCATAAGCACCTGCCTTACAAGCAGCGGTAGGGAGGTTGATCCCCGGTACTGATAAAAAGTTAAAAAAAAAAAAAAAAACAAGTTGGTCCTAGGGAAGGAGATGATGAGGGAAGAGACTTTACCGGTATTAAGTCTCTGGGACAGAATATGAAATTTTCCTTCTTTTTAGGTTAAGCTTCCATTAGTCTGTTGGAATTTACCAGTGAGTTAACATCCTTCATTAAAGTCTTTGTATCAAAGCCAAAATTATTTGTGACAAAAGGGCATCCATAAATCATTTCAAATGGACTGAGGCCTAGAATTTGAGGTATATTTCTTATTTTGATGAGAGCTAAAGGTAGTACGTTAAGCCACTGTGGGCAGATCTCCTGAGCCATTCTGCAAAGATGTCTCTTTAGTGTCTCATTCATTTTCTACCTTTCCTGATGGTTGAGGCTTTTATGCACAGTGGAGGTAAGAGAGAATGCCCATGCCTCAGAGATACCCTGTGTAACTGTTGCTTTAAGAGGAGGCCCTCTGTCACTCTCTAAGCTCTTAGGAATTTCAAATTTGGAGATTTCTGAGACTAAAACTCTTACAAGCTCTTGTGGCTTTTCTGTTCTACAAGGAAGGCTTCAACCCAGTTTGTGAAGGTAACTATCCAGACCAATGAGTATGGAACTCCTTTATTCTTTAACATATAAATGAAATCAATCTGTCAGTAAGTCTAGAAACCATTCTTAAGGGAATGAAATGGCAGTTGTAATCCACTGGCTCTTCAACCCCCTCTATTGATTAAATCTGATGTCTTGTTTTAGTTCCTCCATTTTAGCTATAATTATCTCCAAAATTTTGATAACTTATGAGAAACATAATTAAAACATTATTTTTGACCACTGAAAAACTCTCAAGTTCTTGTACATATATCTTGTACATATACCATATACAACACAAATTGTATTATATATTGTATTTGTATTGTATATTGTATATATATATATATTGTATTTGTAAAACCAGTCTAAGCCTCATTTTGACTAGTTGGCAACCTTGGTGTGTATATATATATAGATAGATATAGATATATATATATTATAGTATTTAGACAGGATAAGATATCTCTCCCCCAGGATGGGAGCTGGGCTTTTAGGCATAGCTAATCAGAATAGGTGAGGGGCTGGGGAGTTAGCTCAGCGGCATAAGCACCTGCCTTGCAAGCCTGTGGTCGTGAGTTCAATCCCTGGTACTGGTAAAATATAAAAAGAAAAAGAAAAGAAATAGGTGAAGAGAAAGTTATCCCCATTATAGCTAGAGTGAATTACCTTTTGTCATGGTTTGTGTTGGTAGCCCCCAGGCCTCATGCATTTGCATTGTGCATTTGTGATTGGTTCATTGTCTAGCGCTTGGATGAGAGGGTGTGAGTGCTACACTGGCCTAGGGGTGGAGCCAGGATGTAATGTAATGGCGAGAAGAAAGTGTGTCTCCTCTCTTGCCTGTTTCCTCCTTGCTGTTTGCAGCTACCAGGAACTGCAGCCCAGCCATGCCACCCTGCCTTGGAGCCAATTGAGTATGGACTGAAACCTCCAAAAACTATAAGAAATAAACCTTTCCTTTCCCAACTTTGGGCATCAGGTATTTTGTCTCAGCGGTGAGGAAAAAGTAACTAAGACACCTTTTATCTGTTATCTCCCTTTTTTATTAAGGTATGATGACTGAAGGAAGGCCAGGAGTAAACCGAAGGACAAGAGACCTGTACCAATGTCCAGCAATAGGCTGATTTTCTTTCCCTCTGTAATAAGGATTACACAGGTGTCCTTGAAGATGACAGATGGAGATGACACTCTGACCAGAAGGAGAGGGCAGAGTGCCTGGGGCCCTTTAGTCCTGCTAGACCAGCTGGAAAGATGAGTGTGCGCTCTTGGGCCTCTGCCTCAGTGCAGCATCATTTCCAGTGTCCACCTTTTCAGGCAGGATGCTGCGTGGGCCTCTTAAGGAAAACTCTCTTAAGATGGCCTGGCTTTTGGCAGCAGTAGCCAGTGAGGTAATAGTCTTCAAACTCTTCTTGGAGCCCCAATAGTCAGACTTAGGGTCTGTATTTTTTAAGGCTGAAACAAAGGCAGCCACTTTTCAGTCTCTTTGTTTTTTCTCCTTGGCTTCCTCCCAGTCTCAATTATAGAATACTGAGGAGATGGTTTTTACTAAGGTGTCAAGTGAGCTCTCTGGAGCAAAAGCTATCTTTTGTAACTTTTTCTGAATATCTGGAGCTGACTGAGTAATAAATGTGTCTTTAAGTATAATCTGTTCTTCTGTCTTATAAATTCCTCTTGTAAATGATCTAAGAAGGCGGGAGGTTTTTAATCTTTCTCGATAAATAGTTGACAATTTAAAATAATTAGAAGGCTTGGTCTTTGTCCTTCTTAGACCTTTAAGAATTCATACCTGAAAATGTGTTCTGCTCCAGTCTCCCTTCTGGCTGGTAGATCAGCAGAGGTCTTGGGTGTGGAGTGGTTGAGCTCCAGTGGGAACTGGTTGTTCTCCTGGCTGTTGGATCTTCTGGGTATCGAAAGTTAACTATGATACTCATCTCCAAATGTAATAGCAGCTGATAGTGCTGCTTGTCTCTTATTAGAAGTCAGTGGTTGATTTAAGATTAACATTGTGTCTTTCCAGTCTAGCTTTAGGTCTGAGTAATCCTATAAAGACATCAATGTATTTATCAGGATCATCTGAAAGTTTTCCTAGATCTAGCTGGATCTGTTTTAGGTCATTGAAAGAAAGAGACGCATGAACATGAGTAGCCTTGTATGGTTTATAATTATACTCTGAGAATAAATAAGAATTACTTCTTAATGTAAAGTAACACAATTTTGACCATTTTTCCTCTTTTTTCCAGTATGATTCTAGTTGTAAAATAGCATCATAATTAACTCTTATCTCTTCATTCCATTTTGGCTTTAGGGGGTAGGCTGGCCATGTGTGTGCACAGAAAAACATCAAGTAGCTCTTTTTCAATATGAAAGAGTCAAACATCTTCCAGTGCTTAAGATTGCATTCCAAAGGATAAGAGAGTTCTACATTGAGCCCCTCATGTCTGAAACGCAAAAAGAAATTGGGCATCCCTTTTAATTTCTATTTGATTTCTGTTTATATCCTCATGGCATCCCTTAGAGTAGATACCACTCCAGGGCAAATGGATGCCATCTGGAGAGAGAGCAAAAGACAAAATTTGACCAGCCTATCCACCTTCAAACTGGTGCACAATTTCATCTTCCGAGGGAGCTGGTGAACTTACTCATGTAGGATGTTTATAAACACAAGTTACAATTGGTCCCAACTGTGACAGTAATGTTTTAAAGAAGGAAGCATAACTTTGTAATAAACTATTGCTTTTTGTTCTTTCAAAGAGAGTATATGCCAAAAAGTGAATTCAAAGTAGAACACTTCTCAGACTGTGAAGATTACCTTTAGAGAGAGAAAGAAGCAACAGTTGACTACAGGAATTCTGCCCTAAGCCCTAAGGCAAAGAAGTCGCCAAGACACCTGTGTTATCCATCTAATCACCTAGGCAACCTTTCCTAGCAACGGGACAAGGATATGCTTTATTTTAATTTTTATATCTGAAGTTCACAGGTTACACTTAGATTTATCATCTAGCAATTACATTTCACGTGTTAGTAAAGGCACATTTATTAGTCTTCTCTGCACACATGACAGAAAAGACTGACTAAAATCTGTTTCTTAATTCTTAGCATATGTAAGACACAAATGTAAATAGTTCCCCTGATAATTGTTTTCCTCCATGAAAGGCAAACAGTTGTTGCAAGTTGCCTCAGCCTGATTCCTGGAGGGAGAGGTGGTTCCAAGGACTAGGTGGCTTTAAAGTTAATTCCCAACAAGTTAGGAAAAAATTGAGGTTTCTGACATAATAGTAAAAAGAGACAAATACAGTAGATAAGTGGAGATTTTTCTGTGGTGGGCAGCCACTTTCCACTGAGGCACCTTTGGGTATGTGCCAGAGAGCAACCCTGACTCTGACTCCTTAGGTGCCTGTATCTGTTAGTTCATGAAACCAGAGAGGGGTCTCTGGAAGGGAATCCAGCTGTTTGGTCACCATTCCAGTGGCTGCTGGCTTTAGTAGGGATTCATCAACAAGATGCTGGGGAAACTTACCATCCATTTTAAGAGTGGCAGCTGCTCTAAGAGAATATAGAGTGGCTGAGTAATCACTGTTTGTCAAAGTTCTATAAGGAATAGATAAAACCTTGAGCATTACTGGCACACTATAAGTTTACAGGAAAGGTTTTCAAGTCCACAACTTATTACCAAATTATTTTCTCCTATGCACATAAATAATAACTAGACCTAAGAGGGGAAGAGAAAAGGTTGGAGATCCCCTCTTAGGCTAGATGTGTTTGGTCCCGTAAGTATGATGCTTTGGAAATAACATGTCCTGGTTTCACCCAGAAGTCAGTTCTTTCCACCATGTCCCAGGTTCAGTCACCTAAGGGGGACCTTCCCAGAACACCAAGTCGGGACATAGCCTGACTCCTACTCAAGTAAAATTCCCATGTCTCATCTGACCCAGAGACAGGGTATGTGTCCCCCATCTAAAATGAGCAGCATTAGCAAAAACTCATTTCCTACAGGGTTAACTTAGTTGTTGAGCAGGAGGAAAAGGTTGGAACAGTTTAGAGTTCTCTGACCTATTATAAGCAATGGACAAAGACAGCATCATAAAATTTTTGATTACCTAAGCAAATCAAAATCTGGCATCTATAGACAAAAGCAAACTTTAATCTCCTTCCAATTATCTTAGTGGAGACTTCCAATGATATAGGGGACTGAAAACCCCAACCTGCCAGATGTCCAAAACACCAAGTTCATAGTCTCTGAAATCGATGAATGAATTCTAGGAACAATACAGGTTAAGAGTGGGAAGCATTTATTAAGAGAAAGAAAGCTTTTGTCTGAGGACAGAAAAAGGCCCAGAAAGTGGGTTCCCCAAAGCTCATCCATTAAAATATACATTTCAGTGGTTTTGTGTACAGTTAGTGAATTTTGCAACCATTATGAAAATCTAGTTTTAGAACATTTTGTCATTACAAAATGAAATATTGTACCCATTAGCCGTATTTCTCTATCCCATCTGAGTTTAACCTTATATTCACATCTCTCAGAATAGTTTCAGTAATAGCCAGGTATTGTGGCTACAGGTGTTCATTTATTACTAATTAGATAGTCATGTATGACTTTGTTGACTTATGTAATAGAGGTTATAAGTCTGTTTTGATTCTTGCTTTTGCCTGTTTCTCCATTGTTGGTAGTTTGGTTTGGTTAGGTTTAGTTTGTTTGGTTTGATTTGGTTATACTGGAGATTTAACCCAGGGAATGCTTAGCTATATCCCACCCCATTTTATTTTGAGGCAGGATCTCAGTACTATGCCCAGGGTAACCACAACCTTCTGATCCTCCTGCCTCAGCCTTCTCCTGAGGCTCTGGAATTATGGGTACGTACCGCCATGCTCAGTTACATGTTCGTTTGGTTTTTTAAGAAAATCTTTTAAGTTTTTATTCTCCCTTTATTTAACACTACCATGTATGAGGGTCAATTTTTCTGAAATATCACTTAGTTTTTTGTGATTCGGATGGAAATCTGGTAGAGTAATTTTTTAAAAAATAATGTTTGATCTGGACATGGTGGCACATGACTGTAATTCCATCACTCTCAGTGCCTAGGCAGGAGGACCACAAATTGATGCCTAGACTGGACAACTTAAATGAGTTCTAAGATCCTATCTCAAAATTAAAAAAAATTTAAAGGCTGGGTATAGAACTCAGGGAAAAGGCTCTGGATTAATCTCTCTCTCTCTCTCTCTCTCTCTCTCTCTCTCTCTCTCTCTCTCTCTCTCTCCTGCCCTCTCTCTTCTTTCCTCCCTCCTTCTGCCCCTCCCTCACATAGATGGATGGATGGATGGATAGATAGATAGATAGATAGATAGATAGATAGATAGATAGATAGATAGACAACACACAGACAGATATTCATGTGAAATGGAAAAATGAAAAAAGAAAAGCAGCCTCTGTCTTTTAATGCTTATCCAAGCAGGCAAGTCTTTTTATAAGAATATATATCCTGTTACACATTGCCAAAATGGATTTCGCATTTATATAAATAGGATCTTTTGATCCTAACATATCAATCTATCATATATTTTCTTTCTATTCCTTGCTAATAACCTGTTGAAGTTCCAGGCTTCTTCTTCTTTTTTTTTTTTTTTCTTTTTTCTTTTTGGTGGGTACTGAAAGTCAAACCTAGGTCCTTGTGCATGCCAGGCAGGTAGTGTGCCATTAAGCTATATCCCTAGTCCAGCTTCAGACTTCTAGAACGTATTTATATTATCTTTTTCACTAATATTATACTGAGTCAATTAGGGATATTAGCAAATGCCAGGTATTTCAAGATGTCCTGAATGATAGACTGGTGCTTTCCCAAATTGTGTTCCTGTTGCCCTATATAGATTCATAGATTCTGGTACAAGTGTTTAATTGTGCGGAGCCCGGGGATGCTCTCCTCTGGAACTGCCTCTTGTCTTCCCCTCTGGTACTTGTACCCCAGACATTTTATACTTGCCCAGGCTCCCATTCTGGTGCAGGTCTGCTGCCCTCTCTACTCATTTTATGTATTTACTTTGCAAAGGATTTTAGTTTTCTCTCTATAAAAATGTCAGACTATCTTATTTTATTATTGTTACATTTAAGGGACATGACAGAAACTAACAAAATATCAAATGTAGACAGCTCATCAAATTTTTAAAATCTTTTCCAGAATGGAACATATACAAAAACAAGAAATATTTATTCCATTATTTATCACTCAAAAATAATTTTTCATAATCATGTACCTTCTAAATTTAACACTTAGTTTAAAAATTATAATAAATGAAATTGAATTTCTAAGGTATTTTATCTACGAATATAAACTAACATTTCTCAGATAAAGTGATAAGGTTGGTGTTGTGATTATATTGTTTCCTGTGCCTTGAGCTCTATTTCTGAAGCATGATTGTAAATATAATCTCACATGCTTACATCAGCCAATAATTGTTATTTTATAAAAACATATTAAACTGAGGACTCAGTCTTAATGGTGAAATTATGTGACTTTATACCAACAATAAGCAAAATTCATTGAAGTTTTCAAATATCTTTCATTTGTTTACTCTTTTAAAAATATGTGCATATTTTAACTAACTAAATATACCCAAAGACTTTTTTTAGTATTTACTGTTCTTCTATAGATGGTCATTCTGTCATTGTGGTTGTTGTGATATTTTATAGCAGACTGTAGTATTTTCCCATCCTCAGATGAGCTGAACTGAGACTCTACTTTGTAAAAAGTTAGTTACACAGTATGTAGACATTGGTAGGAATCAGACTGTCCACTGGCTTATTAGTTTCACAGATGCTTCCATAATACTTAGTGTACTCTTGGGTATATTAAATTATCATATCCTGACAGCAATCCTGAAACATGCCAGTCTTATAAAGCCATATTTTGGTAACTAAAGCAAAGCATCAGCGAACTATCTCTTGACATGCCATGTTAATTTCCGTAACTATCATTACTGGGGGTGGCAGGCAGTGTTTCTGAGGCATGGAAAATTTCAATAAATCTGTTCAATAAAAAAATAACACAGTGTCTTACCTTATCACTGGATTTGCATTCATGAAGCCTGATTTCCTTCATTCTCACTTGAATCATTTCAAAAATAACAGTAAGCATTTTTCCCTTATTATGGATTATTAAATACTTAAACGTGCAATATATTAAAACATGATATTTTGAATGACTTAGTATCTGGAGTTCATATTGAGGAGGACAACCTCCCTCTTCATCTCATAGCATATTTATATATACAAATGATCGCTGCCTTAAGTAGTAAAGACACAGCTGACAGATACATAGGTTAATTTGTTTTCTTAAATTGCAGCAAACAGTTCTGTGATTCTTTTGTGCGTTGGGGGTTATTTGTAGAGAAAGAATTTGTTAAGCAACATTTTAGGGACATTGGCCTTTATTACTCTTTGCTAAATAAGCAGAAACTTGTACAGCCAAAAATAAAATATTTCTTTGTAAATTCTCACCTTCAAATTATTAGTAATTGAAGGAACACCTTATTTAATCCTATGCCCCCCTCCCCCAGCCTGGCTTTTAGAATGTAGATAAACTTCCCAGCTCAGTAATTAACTGAGCTCAGTCATTGCACCCTGTATCATGTGATTTTTTTTTCCAGTGGAATACATTATTAGAGCACTTACACAGCCAGTCTAGCTGCAGCAGCGCAGGCGGCAACAGCAGTGCCATTTTTCACAAAGAAAACGTTGAACAGGAGCCAAATGTTTGGTGGCAGTCTGTTGCTAGGAAATCAAGGTCCTGAGGCGATTAATGACAAAGCAAGCAATAACAAGAAGGCAGAATTACAGATTTAAAAGAGAAAAAAGTGGTTGGTGTTATAATTACCCAAAGAAATCCGCACTCATTAAATTGGCTGTTTTTATGATTGACTTTAATTGGAGGTTAGCTCAGATATTTAGCTCCTTTCCCACCCCTTTAAACACACACAGGCACATAATCTGTAGAACTGCAGACTTGTTTTTCTAAGCATTGAGAGGAGCTTGCCCTGTAATTTGATCCCCACTGACAGATGCATTTTCTATGCTGCCATTTTGAATTAACCTATTGTAGAACAATTTTCTTCAGCCCTGTTGAATAAAACATCCAGTCTGATTACCTCCGATGGATTTGATAGAGTAAAAGAATGTACTTCTCATTGAAGTCGATTGTTTGCATGGATTTTGAACTCTGCCAATAAGTGCAATCATTTATAATAAATTTTCAAAGAAATTTGTGGAGAGAAGGTAATGAGAGTCACCGTTTTATAGGTTAGTGTTTGGTGCCCTGCATCAAAATAGTATTATTTTTATATGACAGTGTTCCGTTTCTAGTAAAGATTTTAATGACTTTGGGGGAAAAAGTCTGAATCTTCATTTAGATATATTTTTAGGAATGGAATTTTGTATTTATACACACTATTATGATCATTCTTTCTCCTCCATCAGCAGTATTTTAATTACAGGACTCAGTATAACTCAAAGCACTGAATTGCAAAAATATTTTTAATGTATAAAGTATTCACCATCAACATATTTAATGTGATTTTATAAGATTGGCACGTTTCAATTTATGTGGTGTTATATTTAAAAATCCTTCAAATTTTCTTGAGTTTGATAAAGCATATTAGTATAACAGTATCAGTCAGTTTTTCAGATGCAATACTAGAGCGTATTTACCTTTCAGAAGCTTTAAGAAGAAAGTTACATGATGCCTCTGCTCTCCAGATTTCTAATCAAACCCAGGAACAAAAGAGCCAAGCACATTCTGTCTGACAATACACACACTGCTAATCAGATGCCAATGCCAAGCTGTCTGCTTTGTTAAATACTTAGCTTCCTAGAGGCAGGAAGACAGCTGTTGTAAGTATGATGAAATTTGGTAGTTCAATCTATTTTCTGCTACTCTTGGGCTACCAAGATACTGTTAATTTAGACCACCTCAATTGCTACACTTTAGGGAGTTTTTAAAAGAGTTTATAATTAAAATGGTAAAACATCATTATTATATTGAGGAGCTTCTGTAAGTTTTACATTTGGCAGATACCTACTGAGATAACCCCAGCATGTAATTTACAATGATGTAATGGTTGTAATTGCATTTGGGGAGGGGGGTTATAGGAGGCAAGTGCTTCCATTAGATGAGTTTTGAAATCTGCTTCTAATTCATTTAAATCTACTCTATCCCAAAGTTGCCTACCTATAATTGACTGTAGTGCCATAAACCTTAAGATGCTATCTGAGTGTTTTATAAAGTTATCAACCCAGACACTACCACCAGGGGGAGGAAGCCAAAAATTTAGAAACCTTAACTTATAGTGCCAGCAAGTAGATTGTACTTACTGCTTTAGACCTACATAATCACCACCCCCAAATTAACACTGCCTTCAAGACATGATTCTGTATACTTGATATGTTACTTATTTAAATAGAATGGAAACTTCCATACTGTCATGATTTTCAGTGAGAAAATGATTTTCAGGGGAAATACAAATAAGCAACCTGAAGATTTTTATTATTTTTGTCTTATCTGCCAGTCTACTTGAAAAAATATCCTTGTGTTTTAGGTCTGTGAAATTGGGTAGCTATCACAGAAAATCTCTTGTAATTAATGATTCGGCTGGCAAGTACCCCAGCATGCATGATTTGTAGCACTGATGCCCCAAAAGTAAAATAAACAAACAAGAAACACCTTTACAGTCACATAATTGAGTAAAGTTAGTTAGTTTCTACTTTTTTGGTTTTGTTTTGTTGTTTAGTTTGTTGTGTATCACTATACTAAACTAGTTTTGCCTTTAATAGTTCTTGTTTGTTTGTTTTTTGAAACAAGGTCTTGCTGTGTAGCCCAGGCTGGCTTTGAACTTGCAGGGAACCCCCTGCCTCAGTCTCCTGAGTGCTAGGATAACAAGCATGCTCCACCATACCCAGCTCAAAATTTGTCTAGTATAAACAATTCAAAATTCAATCTCAGTCATCTTTGTAAGCAAAGTTTGCAAATTTCTATCTTGAAAAATATTTTAGAAATGCAAAAAGTAGGTACTTGCAATAGAACCCAACTCTTGAGCACAAACTCTATCAAAGTTGTTTTCAATTTTTCTTCTTCGTTTTTTTTTGGTCTTTGAGACCATGCAAGAGTGGCCTTGAGCTCACTTTGTAGACAGGCTAGTCTTGACTTTGAAAGGAGCCTCCTGCCTCAGCCTCCAGAGAGGCTAGGATTATAGGTATGTGCCACAATGCCTACTTTAAAATGGATTTTTTTGTTTGTTTGTTTGTTTTTGGATACTGGGAACCGAACTCAGGACCTTGTGCTTGCCAGGCAGGCACTTGTGCTGCTGAGCTATATCATCAGCGCTCTATTTAGTTTTAAGGGCCATTATTTGACTTCTTTTTATCAAATTGGTTTCTCCATCACTTTGATAATCTCTCACTTCTTCCTCCTATTACAGTCATCCTTTATTTCTTTAAATATATAAAACATACTTTTTATCTGTGCCTAGCCTAATAGTTAAAACTTTGCAGTTCTGGTTTTATTGTCAGTTGTTTCTGCTGGCGCTAACTCAGACTGTCTTATTTCTCTGTGTGTTAGCTCATATTCATTATTTGTGATAATTTCTGAGGCTGAGATGAAGTTATGTTTCCAATGCGAGTATTTGTGTTTGAATCTGCCAAAAGCCTGGGGATACTGTCAACCTGGGAACGTATTCAAATAAATTTTGGGCTTAAAGTTTCGTGGGCTGCATAGGTAACATGAGTTCCAGATTCATAAACTTTCATGAGGGTGGGCTTGTGGTTAAATTTGCAGGAAAGATATTTTTACCTCCACCAGCATCGAGTTTGAAACGGGTTAATTGCCTTGCTCATTCATTCTGTGGGGGAGACATAATTCTATTTTACTCTCACATTAAGCATGTAGCTCTTTAGTGTTCCAATTTTATGTAGGATTATCTAATTAGACTTCCCATCTTCAGTATACCCTAGGGCTTCATATCCTAAACCTTAGGTTAAGTGGTGTGCTGGTAAATATTTTAAAACTGGCTCTCTGGGGGAGAAAAAGTCTTGGTTTGTCATATTTTCCAGTTTCACGTTACAACTGATTTCGATCTGCCGATGTGGAGTCACTGAGTGGGAGAAGGTAAGTATGGTCCACTTTCTCGAGCCATCTCGGCTCACTGCTGCTAGCCCCACCAGGGCTGTGAAGCCCGAAGCTCAATTCACAGCCCTCAGGAGCGCCCCTGGAATGCACCACATTTGTATGTTTGCTTGCCGCTCCGGAATTCCATTTTTATTTTGTTTTACCCTTCTAAATACTGTGTCTACCCAACACTATAGTTCAAAATGGGATTTGTTTTTCTTTTTCTTTTAACGTGCTTTTGCTGTTTTTAGCAACAGCACTATGTCAGTTTCACTACCAGAAGTAGAAGCCCCTCTTGTTTGAAAATGGAATTGATTTTTATTATTTGAAAAATAAAATTACTGAGATATGAAAATCACTCATAATCTCCATCACACACATTTATTGCATATGTGTGCGAGTTCTTTGAGTTATTATATAGTTTATATCATATCTACTATTTTCTAATATGATTGTTTCTTACTTTTATTGTAATGTTTGCTTATATTAAATATTCGTTTACAATTCCCCTGCCCATTAGCTATGAGAGTAAACATAAAACTATGCAGAAATACAAAAGAGTATAATCCAAAATTGCATCCTCAAGTCACTTGAAAATGATTTTGCAAGCTGTGGATTTAGCTCAGTGGCATAAACGTCTGCCTGGCAAGTGCAAGGTTACGAGTTCAGTCCCCAGTACCACAAAAAAATTTTTTTGCCACTATTATTCATTGATTATTAGTGGTTATTAGTAGTAATTATAAATATCAAGAACTATATAAATGACCTATCATAAAATAATAAACAGAAACATGCACAATGCAATACAGTGTTTACAGTATTAATAGTGATTTGTTGGAAACACTACTTTTTTTTAAAGCTGGAAGGAGAATGCACACACACACACACACACACACACACACACACACACACACAACCTGTTATGTAAGAAGAGGAGACTAAAGCATATATATACAAGAAGGAGAAAGCAGAAATTAATTAAGCGCAAGACATAGATCAGGTATGGGTATTAGTGACACTTGTTGGAGTACAGTGTTTTGGGTTAATTTCCAATTTCATAAAACATGTTTATGTCCGTATGTAGTCAGAAGGTTAAAAAAATAATAATATTGGCAGAATAAGGGGCCTAAAAAAAGACAGGCTAAAGCAGATGAATGCCATGTATGTAGGTGAATTAGATTAGAAGTATCTGTTTAAATGTACTGCTGTAATTTGGGTGTTGAGCATCACCTGAAAGTCCATCTATTAACAGCTCATCCCCACAATGGTATTGGGAAATGCTGGGGACCTTTAGGTAGGACCTCGTGGAGGTCCTTAGCTCATTAAGGGTGTGCCCTTGAAGGAGACTGTGGAAGTCAAGTTTCTTCATCTTCCTTTTTTGCTTCCTGCCTCAGGATGTGAGCAGTTTGCTCTGCTGTGTGTGCTTACTATCATTAAGCAATGGGTCCACCTGCTGCAGCACTAGGACATCCAGAACCATGAGCTAAATAAACTTTCTCTCTTACAAGTTGATTATATCAAGTGTTTCGTTACAGTGACAGCTAACTAATATGTAAATGCAATTATATGTGTATGCTGATGTGCATGTATGTGTATTTGTGTATATGTGTATGCATGTGTAAATATGAATGCATGTATTTCTTAGCTCTATTCCTGAAAGTACAAAGGAACAAAGTCACACAAGTAGTACTAATGACACACTGAGTGCTGTTTCCCACTGTGTTAGTTTCCTATGGCAGCCACAACAATTTACTGCAAATTTGAAACAACAGAAATTTATTCTTTCATAGTTCAGGAGGCCAGAAACTCAAACTGAGTGTGTTGGCTATGTTGGTTCCTTCTGGCGATTAGGAAAAGGGACAGAGAGATTCTGTTTCTCCTAGCTTCTGGTGATTGCTTAAAATCCTTGAAGTTCTTGGCTGCATGACCTTCTAACTCTGGTGTCTGTCTCCACTGCCACGTGGAGTTCTCTGTAAATGTGTCACATTTTTCTCTTCTTATCAAGATATATCATTGGATTAGAGGCTACTCTAATTCATTGTGTCTCCCTGTTAATTTGAGTATGTCTACAAAGGGTTTATTTCCAAAAAAGCTCACATTCACAGATATGAAGGATTATAGAACTTGGACCTATGTTCCATGTGAACACAATTCAACACCTTAATGCCTGTTAAAACCCAGGATCTGGGTCTGGAGATTTAGCTTAGCGGCATAAGCGCCTGCCCTGCAAGCACGCAGTCATGAGTTCGATCCCTGGTACGGATTTAAAAAAAAAAAACAAGATCTTGGGCCAGGGGTTTAGCTTTGCACTGTAAGTGCCTGCTTGGCAAACATGAGGTCCTGAGTTCAAACCCTAGCATCAAAAAAAAAAAACAAAACCAGGGTCATCTTTGAAATGACTGGCTTAAAAGGGAGCAAAGCAGATACAACATGAGCCTGGAAAGCTGGGTGAGTTGCACAAGCCTATAAACTTGGCACTCTCGGGGCTGAGGCAGGCAGATTGCAAGTTTAAACCCTGCCTGGGCTAGTGACTTAGCCAGACCCTGTCTCAAAAAGATCTAGGAATATAACTCAGTGCAAAGGCGTTGAGTTTAATCCCAGTACATACATACATACATATAAAGTAAATTACAGTAAATTATAGATTGTTAGAAATGAAGGAATTTATGAGACCATGCTAATCATTCATAGATGAATGGATGGCAAAAAGATATTTTGCTTATAGTAGAATGCTCAAGGTTGACAGGCAAAAGAGGAAGGTGTGCTATAATTGCAGAGAATAAAAAAGGAACTCATTATAGATAAAATAAGGGATATAACTCAATGGCATAAGCGCCTGCCTGGCAAGCACAGGGTTATGAGTTCAGTTCCTGGTACCAAATAAATAAATGTAGTAAAATCATCAGTGGACACAACATCTAAGAATGTATGTTGATGAAGAACAGGGTATTCGCATAGCCTTGGCAACTGAATACATGATGGCCCTTTGATACAGTGAGAGTACAACTTAAAGGAAACTATCCTGCTTGTCTCAGTTAATTCTGAACAATTTGTGATATGCCTGAGAAACATGGTTAGAATTATTTACAGATATCTGCAAATCCCTCAGTCAGGTAGTCTTATTACTACTGTATTCATATTTATAGTAAAAGGGAAGAGAGATTAAAATATATCTACTAGTTTTTTCTGACAAGTTGGGATAGTTGATTTTGAACCAACAAAGTTTCATGAGAAGTGAAGTAGGATAAGCAAGAACTGACTAATACAGAGGAAAATTTTTGTGGCATGTTGTATTGACCAGCTTTGTTTTGCTTCAGAGTTTCAGAGGTTTGGCCCATGGTTAGCACTCCAAGGCAGAAACATGAAGAACTAGAGAGCAAAGGACCAAAGCCAGACATAATCCTTGTGCAGTTTTCTCCAAAGGTGATCTCCTATAGCAGAGTATCACAGTCATCATATACTGACACTTAACCCTGGCAAGCACCTATCTGTTCTGCTTTTATATAATGTTATCACTTCAAAAATGGCACAGAAAAGCAATCATATAGTATGTCACCTTTGGAGAGTGCTTTTTTTTTTTTTCCGCTCAGCAGAATCCTCTGGAGATTCATCTAGATTGTTTGACTGTTGCAGTAGTCTGTAATTTTTATTGATAAGTAGTATTCCCTGGTATAACTGGGCCACATTCAGTTATTCAGCCATTGAATTAAATGTTGATTGTTTCCAGTTTGTTACAGGGTTAGCTGCTGTGAACATTTGTATTTCCTTTTTTTTAAAGGTTGCCTCTCAGCTGTTTCCCATTTCTTTCTTCCATTTTTCAATAAATAGAGTAGGGAGTGACTTGCTGGTTAGATGACATTCAGAAGAAGCCTGAAGGAAGTGATGGAAAAAACCATAGCATCATTTGGGGAAAGCACAAATGTGCCCGGAGCGTTTGAGACACAGCAAGGGGGACAGTGAGACGCACAGGAAGGAGATGAGCTTGGAACGGCAGCTGTGAGCCAGATCTACAAGACATGTGGGACACAGTAAAGTTTTAGATTTTCCCCCTGTGAGGTGCAGCTATTAAAAAGTTTGAGTAAAGGAGTGGTACACTGTGAATTCTACGTGAAAGTCACTGTGGCTTCTGTAATGAAAAATACATGAGAGTTGAGCAAGGTTTGAAGCAGAGAGGATTTGGACACTGTTTCAGTGTAATCCACAAAGAGTTCAGGTGGCCCTGACTATTGGTAGAGGTGTTAAAGATGGATAGTTCTGGGTTTAGCTCAGCGGCATAAGTGCTTGCCTTGCAAACGCTCAGACGTGAGTTCAATTCTCAGTACCAATAAAAAATAATAAAAAAAAAGATGGGCGGTTTCTGAGCATATTTTGAAGGAGATCATGAATTTTTTTCATAGATTTGCATATGAGAGGAGGGGATGTAAAATGGCTCACTCGTTAAGCTCAGAAAAATATATGGAAACCTGTTTGTTTATAATAAGGAATTTGTCTCATGGACCCAATTGGTGTGTTTGGGCTTCCTGACCCCTTTAGTAGGTAGTGTCAACATTTGCTTTTGTCCCTCTTTCATTCACTCCGACACCATCCTTAATTCTAACATGATTTTTATCTAGTTTTGTTAATATATTCAAATGGCCCAAATTATCTGTCTTTTCCAATTCTGTTGCTTTTATGATTCACTAAAATACGTCATTAACATCCATCATTTCCATGTTGTGAGGAATGTACACACTGCATATTCATTCTAGTAATGCATGATAAATCACTATTTTTTTAGTTTAATTTCGCACTTCTATAGTATTGTTGAAATTTAGCTTCATGATAAATTATTTATCCAGAATTATTTACAGCAGTAGGAAAACAATTTACATTTTACTCTTCAGGTATAGATGCAGCTAGAGATGTTTTGAATGCATAGTCTTTACCTCTTGCATGAATGCAGTGTATAATTCTGTTTTCTTTATAACTCATGACCATCACCTACGATATTTCGTTTTGGGGCTCTCCTGTGGGTCTCTTCTTATTAGGTTTTATTTTAGGTGATTTCAAACTTTTTTTAAGTTACTTCCAACTTATAAAATTGTAAGTGACTTCAGACACACACACATGTATACTCACATTTATGTCCCCACACCAGGGCTCAGATGCAGGGCCTTTTTGCACATGTTCGGCAAGCTCCTGAGCACTAAACTGCACCTCCAGGCCCTGTGTACTTTTTAATCATTTGGCCACTTCTGAAGCTAGTAATGGTATTATCTGTCCTCAGACAATCTCTTTTTTGTTATTTGTAATTTCTTAGAATATGAAAAATTTTTAGAAAATAATAAACTGAGGGCTAACTGCTTAGGTCTTTGACTACGCTGGGCCCTTTATACTCTGATTCTCTTGTACTCTGCATTCCTGAGGCTTTTTCCTTCTTCCACCACTTGCTCCTCCTCCTCCTTTTTTTTTTTCTCTTTTTTCTTTTTCTCCTTCTCTTTCTTCTAGTATAAGGCTGTATTTACTTCACAAGGTGACTCAGCAGTAGCTCTGTGTATCTTGTTCTTTGGAAATTCCTTTGGCTCTGGGCAAGCAAACACTGTCCATTAATTAGCAACCCAACATAGAATCATCTGTTGATGATAAAATTACCAAAGTAGATCATCCATAAGTGTTTATACTACAAACAGTGCATCAGAAATGTCATAAATCTCATTTCATTAAGAAATTTGCATACACACCAGATTTTGGAGTGCTCATTCATGATGAACATCTACTTCCTCACTGTTTGTGTTTGAAAACATTCAATAGCCAGTCTTGAATTTAAAAATTTAATTGAATGCTTAAGGAATTACAAGTGTTCCGTCCTTAGCTCTAATGCTAACAAGTGCTTTTCTAAACTGCTAAGAATGGACTGAAGATTCTGCTAAGGGCTGTAGATACTTATCTGCCTAATTGAGCCATCATTTGTTGACATGAGGAAAACCACGTGACCTGCGTTAATGCATTTCTCAGTAACCGCAGGAGCCTAGAATGTAGTTCATCCAAGAGTAAAACCAGCAACAGTATTATCAGACATGTGAAAATAACCGTGGTTGTAGAATAGTTTTAGTAAAGAAAGGAATAGTAATCTAAAATATGTAGTTAGGATATAGACTTTTTAAAAAATTACTTAAATCAAATGTTTTATTCATTTAGGTCATTCATTCAGTAACCACTGATACTTACATTTGCCTGGAATGTTAAGAGAATTGTTGATTTGTTAAAATTGATTGGTTTGAAAGTAGCAGATGGTAAATTTGAAATCAGTATGGATCATTAAAGGAATGATGTACTACTGAAAGTTTTTGAGTAGGCAGAGAAGTAATATGGCCAAATGTATGCTGGTTACCTGCATGTCTCTGAAGGAGGGAGAGGTTAGTTACAAGGACATCATTTAATAAGGCATTGCTGTAGTCTGGGTTGAGGCACGAGACTATAAGAACTTTAACTGAGATACAAGTTAAGAAAGTTTGAGACATTGCAGTGTTTGTGAGTGTCCCAATAAAACAAATTAGAATTTATCCCATTGGATGAATTCAGAGAATCACAGCTCCTTTAGACAAATCCAGAGGTGGAAAACACTGAATATATTTATATGAGTTTGATAACAGGAAAAAGAATGGTAAACTCAACATCTTCATTTCCTAAGTGGTAAATGAAGAAATTGAAACCGACAGGAGAAATAGAGGAGCCTGCTTCTGAAAGATAGGAGTTAATCACTGAGTGAAGTGACTAATGCACTTGATTACATGGCGGGAGACAGTTCACTTTTTTTTTAACTAGAGAAAAACATGGTGTGAAAACTAATCAGTTCCAGCCTGTAGTGTCTTAAGTACAGGTATTCTTGTACTTACACTGGGGTTATGTCTTAATAAAACTATCAAACTGAAAATAGTATAAGTAAAAAATGCATTTAACATACCAGACCTACTGAACATCGTAGGTTGGCAACACTCTCTGATTAAAGCTCTGGCTTACTACCACTGCTCAGCATTATATGGAGCATATTGTGTGTCACTAGCATGGAAAAGATAAAAATTTAAAATTTAAAATGTAATTCCTGTAGTTCCTTTCACACAAAGTTGAAAATTTATGAATCAAACCACTATGAGAGTCATACATATACAACTTGAGAATATTTAGAAATATTTTAGCAAGTTTAAATTGCCCTAATGTCCTAGCAGTTGGCCATCAAATTCCTTATTGAATAAGAGGTAGACATTGTCAGATGTTGGGAGATGCTTCTGGTGAATTGCTTGGGATATAATCAGTGAACCTGTCATGAACAGTAGCACCATACATGGACAGCTGCATCTTGGACCGGAGGTGGAAAGGGTGCCCAACCTGTCCTTTACCAGCAGAGAGCTGAGGTTCATTACACCAGAGAGACAGTAGTAGTAAGCAGGTTACATAAAGTGTTGGGTAAAAAGGGAAAATTTGCTTAAAGACATGAAGTTTTCATTTCTCTATCTAAGAATGATGTAATAGGACAGAGGCCACTGATGATGGGGTATGGAAGAGTGGTAACTAATGAATAAAATAGGGTCAGAGGCTTTATAAAGATAAAGGCTTTATCCCTGGAAAAAACATTTACATTTACATTTATTCATGTGTTGGTTTTTTAAAAACTGGCTATGAAGTAATTTGGGCTTTGGTGAAATCTAATAAGTTAGTTGGAGTATAGTTAGTGTAATTACATGTAAAGAAATTGAGATGTAAATATGTTAAGTCTTATTTACTGGCACATGGTTAAAGAATGGAGCTATTGGTATGCTTAATTGTATGCTACAGCCACTACCATATTTTGTGCCAAAAATAAGGGCGCAAAAGCCATAGAGGAAATAATGGCCCAAGTGTATCAAGAAGTATTCATCTACACATTCAGGAAGCTTACTGACACCAGGTAGTATAAATGCAAAAAGCCACACAGCTAGACATGTAATCATGTAATAGTCAAAAGGTTGATAAACCAGGAGGAAGAGAAACTCTTGAAAGCAATATGGAAAAAAACAAAACAAAACAAAAAAGAACAACCTCACATACCAAGGGGAACAAATTAGCAGCTGATTTCTCACCAAATCAATGGAGCCAGAAGACAGAAAGTTAAAAGTTATAAAAGGAAATGATCAATGAATATTCTTTTGTCCAGCAAAAAATTAAAAAATGAAGATGGAGTAGAGATTTTACCAGATAAATAAGTCTGAGAGAATTTGTCATTAGCACATGACCTTACAAGAAACACTAAAGGTGATGCATACCTTTAATCCCAGCACTTGGGATACTTGGGTAGGACCTGAGGAATTCAAAGCTAGTCCAGACTATATGGCAAGTCCTGTCCCAGATAGACAGACAGACAGACAGACAGACAGACAGACAGATGTAAAAAAAATAGTAAATACAAAAACAGTGAAATAAAAATGAAACACTATAATTAAATATAATGCCTGAGCTTTCAAATAAAGTTAATAAACAGTGCTTATCCAGTTAATTGAGAGCAAAGAAAGATAAAAATAATATTAGAAGTGAAAAAAAGTATTCAATAAGTTTAGGTAAAAATTCAGATCAAAACTTGACAAAATCTGAAATGTTTAACTTTTGTCGTGTGTTTTTTTTGTATTTATGTATTTGTTGATACTGTCCTAGCTGTCTCACCTGGATTCATGGCAGTAGGTGTCATTCCCATGGTGCTGTGTCTCTTATCTCATCCGCAGACCTGATTTTGTGCAAACATACGGTCAGCAGTCCTGTTCCATCATCACGTTGCATACATCTCTATATAGGGTCCACAGCAGAGTTTTTATCAGGTGCTCTAGCCACCTTCTAGGAGTCTTCTTTGAGTGTTCCTTTTGTTTTAAAGTGCATCTGGAATCTGTTTACTCATCCTTTGTCAACAGTTATCATTCTCTTACGGCCCATCATTTCTTTTCTTTCGCCCTACTGTAATAACCTCCCTTTGGGTCCTTCACGCTTCTGTCTTCATAAAAGCTTTTGACCAGGTTTTCTAAGGGACGACTCACAGATACCCTGCAGCTTTCAACTCAGAATGCATCTTCCTAGAGAGTTGTATTTTTCTGGGCAGCTTTCTAAAATAACTTCTTCATGAACTACTGTATCTCCCTACCCACAAACCGTGCTTGTCTCCTTTATTGCACTTAGCTCAGCCAGTAATTAACATGCTTAATACCTTTTAGAATGTCAGCTAATAAGAAGGTACCATCCTTGCCTGTCTTAATAACTATATTACCTTTGGCAACTAGCACAGTACCTAGTATTTAAGGTATGTTCAGTACGTATTTTATTAAAGCTGTCATTTCTACTCCATAGTAATGCACACACTATAAGCAACTCAATGGGTACAAGTTGTTAAATGTTGTGTTTCTCCTGATTTTCTTCCTCTTTTTCATGGTGCCCTATTTCTTCTGTTGCCTCTTCATTATTGGTTTTATACTCATTCATTTTATCGTATCCATTTTCAATTTAATATAGGCATGTTCTAATGCATATATATGGTATTCTTGTCTCTCTAATCTGCTTGTATATTATCTGTAGTATCATCGTCATCATTTTAAAAATGTTTATATATTCTAATTTTTTTTTTTTTTTTGTCTTTTTCATTTTCATCAGTACCAGGGATCGAACTCACAACCACACACTTGCAGGGCAGGTGCTTATGCCACTGAGCTAAATCCCCAGCCCTATATATTCTATATAGTGGCTTTTATTTCTTAATGTTACATGACTGCCTAAGAAGGTATCATCTGGATTTGTTGCCTTTACTCCACATTTTGAACCAAAATTTAATTCTAGAGCTAATAGTCAGCATTTTTTCAAATGTCTTAAACTGTTATCCTTTATAAATGTCATATGTAGAAGAGCCAGAAATTTTATATGTTACCAAAAGCTGAGAAAGTTTATTACCATAGACTTCTCCAAGAAGCCTTAGAGAAAGTTTATCAAAAAGGATTTTAGAAAGAACAGATTTATACCGACTGTCTGACATATGGCCAGAATCCCCATGTTCAACTAAAACAGACTTGCCCTAGGCTTTCTAGATCATAATGCCCTCAGCAAGTAGCTTTCAACAGCTTTTTCAGGAAGCAATATTTTCCTTCAGCCAAAGGGTCACTGTACTGTTTTTCTTTTTCCTTCTCCTGTCTTATCTTTTGAGTTCAGGAAGTACTTTAAATTTACAGGCAGCTTTGAAGGCATGAAGCAAGTTCAGCCCCAGAAGTATTTCCTGTTATGGCATTAATCTAATTCCATGAAAGTAGAACTGATTTTTCATCTGTAAAGTAGATAAAGTGCCTAGAGCAGCCGACCATTATTCTGGGTTATCATGATAAAGAGGCTTAGTTTTGACACGAAAGAGTTTATCAGCCTAACCAGTGGAAGATTTCATCCTTTTTGTTGAAAGATATATTAATGGATTATAATCTGTCTTGGCTTCCAAAAGAAAGTTCACTTTCATATTGAAAATGTTTACTTAAATCAGCAAGTATGTTTGCATGTTTATAAAATTTGTAATGTACAAGTCAAACAAACATACCGACATACCACATAAAGCTAAATCTAGTGCTAAATTATTTTATATTCATTTAATGTTCAAATTATCATCCTACTTTTAAATAGTCACAAAATGGCTTTACAAACAGTGGATTTAATTTCAATATGTACATAATTTTCTATAAGCACATATTTTAATATTAGTAGCTTATGTTTTTAGTCATTTTCTGCTAACAGCTTTTATAAATAATTTTCCTGTAACAGGATATTCCTTTTCATATTCAATGATTAAAGTTATTTGGTTATTTGTGTTTTGTTGCTCTATTTTAAATCTATCATATGTGCAAAGAATGTATAATTCAAAAGGTACAAATATGTATTCATCTTTTTCCCAGTCTCCTAGTTCTTTTTTTATTTTCTGTCCCCTAGTTTTCTGCCAAACTAAACCATTTAGATCAATTCTACTGGCTTGTTATTGGTTAAAGAGTTCTTTATTTAAAAATTGATTCCACACTGGAAATACTTAGGATAGTTCTTCAATAAAAATAACTTACTTTCATATGTATAAGCATAACTTACTATATGCTAGTCCATTACATGTGTAGTCCTCGTAATAACTCTCTGAGTTAAATTGTTATTCATTTCAAAAATGCAGACACTAAAACTCAGAAAGGTTAAGTGACTCAAGTTTACCTAACTCATAAATGATATATTCGGATGGGACCTCAGGCTTCTAATACCAGAGTCTTATATTTATTGTATGTACTGTAGATTCATGGAAATGTTAAAACTCAATTCTGCCTCTTAGTCTTGAAAACAAAAGATTTCACTGAATATTTATTTCATAATGGTAAATTATGTAGGCTTCACCATATCCTAATTAGATGATATCCAGGTACTTCTCTTGTTTAAAATACATGAACTACCATCCATATTCACAAGCCAAAGTAGTATTTTAGAACTTAGAGCCGGGCATGCCTCTAATACCAACACTAACCAGCCTGTGCTACATAGTTCAAGGACAGTCTGCTCTGCAAAGTGAGACCCTGACTCAACAACAAAAAACTTAGATCATCTCAATGTGAAAAATCTCTAGCCTAACCTCTAAGAAGCAAATTCGAGGTTAGGGAATTTGAAGTTTTGTAATGACCCTGTTAATTCAAGATATAATGTATATGATTATTTTTCAAAAGAGGATTGAATGTTGTCTGTCTGTTCTAGCTTAGAGAGGTGTTATGAAGATATGTGGTCAGATATTATGTTTATTGATTTACCTGTCATTTAGTCAGTCTGCCTGCTATGTGTGTCTTGTGATGCAGTGTGACAGGTAGAAAGATAAGAAAACATGGATGTTGTCTTTATTGAACTACCAAACTTGTAGAAAGAGTAAGATTTATTGCAATATAAATTAGATAGATAAGTGCTTACTTATTATACGTGAAAGTCTCCTCAGCTAAGCTCCCAGCAGTAACAAATGTTCATCATTCTAGTATTAATCTAAACTCCATATACTCAGTACCTCACCTTTACTTCATAAGAAAACATATTCAAAAGGCCCTGCTTAGGCAGTGAGACTGTAGATCAGTGGTGGAGAACTTGCTGAAGCACGTGCAAAGCTCCAGGTTCCATCCACAGCATCCCAAGGGGTTGGGGAGACGCGAAACATGTGAGATGTTAAGCATCTTTAGTATAAGAGTGCTACAAATCACATTAACAAGTTTCATCTTCATACCACTAGGATGGCTATAATCAAAAGGATGTATAGTAGCAAGACTTGGTGAGAATGTGGGGAAATTAGAATCCTTGTGCAATGCCAGTGGGAATGTTGGCAGTTCCTCAAAACTCTAAACATACATTTACCATAAAACTCAGCAATTAGGGCTGGGGATTTAGCTCAGTGGCATAAATGCCTGCCTTGTAGGCACATGGTCATGAGTTCGATCCCCAGTATCAAAAAAAAAAAAAAAAGTTAAAAAAAAAAAAGACTCAGCAATTATACTTCTAGGTATATACCAAGGAGAAATGACAACTTATGTTTACGCAAAAATTTGTGACCATATGCTTGGTCACCATCAGAATGGTGAAAAAGTGGAAATAATTCAAATGTCCAAAAGAAAACATGGTATATGTAATATATATATATTTTATAAATATATTTTATATATATATACACACACATAATGGAATATTATTCAGTGTTTAAAAATAAGGAATTTCTGAAATTTGCAACAATATTGATTAACCTAGAGGACATTATGTTAAGGAAAATAAGACACAGAAAGATAAACACCATTTGATCTCATGAAAACAATATAGAAGTGCAGTTATCAGGGGAAGGGCGAGGAAGATGGAAAATACCAGACAGAGGATACAAATTTTGGTATATGGTATATAAATTCTGGATACTTAAAGCTCAGTGACCATATTTAATAATTAAGTATTGTATTCTTGAGATTTACTAAGAAAGTAGCTGCTGAGGCAGGAGGATCACAGTGTGTTTGAGACCAGTGTTTTCTACATAGTGAGTTCAAGATGAGCCTGAACCACATAGCAAGACCCTGGCTTAAAAAACAACAAAAAGAAAGTAGCTTTTCCATATTCATACCACCCACACACACAAAAAAAAAAGATTGTGAGACAATGGATATGTTAATTCTTTATTGTGTAATCATTTCACAAGTATATATATAAAAACATTACATATTGCGGGGATGTAGCATAAGCACCTGCCTGGCAGGCGCTAGGTCATGTTTGATCCCAGTACCAAAAAAACATTACATGTTGTATAACAAATGTATATAACTTTGTCAGAACTCCTATTTGATCCCAATGAAATATTATTTAATAATAAAAAAGATAAAGTATTCATGCCTGCTGCAATGTATATAAACCTTGAAAACATGCTGAGTGATGAATGCCATCTTTAAAAGACAGTGTATTTTATGATCCCTTTCATAAAAAAGTCAGGAATTGTTAAATCCGGAAAGACAGAAGATACACTGGTGATGGTTTTCGGTTGGAAGTTTTGTAGGGATTGGGAAAATGACTACTAATGCATACAGGGATTCTTTTAGGGGTAGAAACTCTTTGATAGGATGATGGTTGCACATCTCTTCAAGTATACTAAACATCAATGAGTTGTGTACTTTAAAAAGATGTATTCTTTGGTGTATGAATGAGGTCTCAATAAAGCTAGTTTTTTAAATGATGGTGTTAACAGATCTTTCAGGTTATTTTAGCTAGACAACATAATACACCTAAAAACAAAACCTAATACCTAGCTGGACAGTAATTTGTAGTATCAGAGGCATAAATTTATAAAGTGGTAGGGTATGTAACACCTCAAGGAAATTTATAATGTATAAGGAGTACTAGCCGGGGATTTAGCTTAGCAGGTACAAGATCTCTTGAGTTCCATCCCTGGTTACTCCCCTCTCCCTGCAAAAAAAAAGTAGTACTATTGTTAGTTACATCTTCCTTTCATCAGACTTGTGGCAATATTAACTAATTCATTCCACAGTAGTCCTTATTGGATAAACACATTATGTACTATTTGCAGTAAAAGGTACATGTTTGTCAAATAGGTGAGGAAGAATCAATACCAGAACCTCAGGTCACCAGGTCTGTCACCTGCCTCTCCATTTCTCCTGTATGCAGCTGCCCTGCCTGTTAAGAGATTAACTCTGTGGCCCTTCCTCAGTCCTGCCTGACCCTTCAGTGAGCCTAAGTCAAATTAGCAGTATGCCTGAGTCTATTTCTAATTTAGCTTACAATGCATTTTGCCATAGATTAACCCTCCACAAATGCTATTTGATTTCCCTTATTATTCTATAACAGCCTGCCACTTAATGAAACTGAATGGAAGTGTTAATTAGGTAGGAAACCCGGCACCTGTAGTGAACGAAGAGGGGAAAAGTCTTTTCCACAAGATAGATCTTGGCCTCAGGTTTTGAATTTTAAATGGGACAAAATCACCTGTTTTGTGGGGAACACATACTTGGTGGTCAGTAGACTTTGTGCACTTTGTGTTTGACTCCAATCACGTAATGAGTCTTTATAAAAAAAAAAACATATCTTTAAATTAGTCTCTAGTCTTTCTGTTGAAAAAGAAATGATTCCTTAAGTATTTATTAAAATAAGTAAATGCAGATGATCACTTGGAAGTTTACTTGAAGGCAGCTTCTTCCTGTGCTAACATTTGACTGTAGTATAATATGTAATTTATAATGTGGGAAGAGGGTTTGATCTTTTAAAGAAGCCATTCCTTTTTATTTCAGAATTACAGGGTTTAAATTTTTTTCTTCAGCATCTAGCACTGAGTTCAGGGGTGATGGTCATTAATATCTTGATCCATTACTCTTCAGAAAAGATAAGACTTTTTTTCCCGTAATGGTTCATTTGTCTGACTGCTTTATTTCCCACCAGAAATCACAAAATCCATTTCCTGTGACAGTACAATAATTTTCACAACATCTGATTATAGTGGCACATACATACAGAAGATTAAAGATACAGTTTAGAAAAAGAGCAGTAAGAAGACACAAAAAATAAGCATCATGGAAAAACTTGGTGTTTTTTTAAATGTCATAATGACTAATTTAGAAAAACAAATATGAAAATGTATTGTCAATAGATTATTCAGTATTTTCATAAAGAATGAAATTCAAAGAATGTGTGAAAACACTTTGTCCACATGTTTTATAAAAAGAAAAATTTATCTCTGTTTGAAATAAAATGTAAAGGTGTTATGTTAAGCCATTGTTGAGGGAGGAAAAAAAATCTTTTAAAATCAGCTGTTTATAGCCTTTAGTATACCTTGATTTTTTTAGTGGTAAGTTAGTAACAATGGTGAATATCATTAATGTATCTATTATTAACTTCAATAGACAACTTGTATTTCTTACTATTCATTAATTTTTAATTTAGTGAAATAAATTTGCTAACACCCTTACCACTAATTCCAGCATTAGTTCATAACATGCTTTTTTTTTGTCTCATTCTTCATATATTTCTTTGAGGTTATATACTTTTAAAAATCCTTTGAGAGAAGTGAGTGGTTGAAATGTAAAAAAATCTACTTGGAATGTCTTAGTGTGTTTACACCTGCTTGAAGGAAAGAGTAAATTATTTCCTGAGAACCCCACAGTTAGCTAGCTATTTCCACCTCTGATCTGCTCAAAGGCATTTAACCTCTCTTAACCTTGGTCTCCTTATTTAGAGGAAGTGGCTGTTGTGCCTTACCTAAATCATAAAGTGAGTGCAAGTAATTGTTTACTGAAAATTCTAAAAAAGGCTAATGGAAAACGTCAAGTATAAATGAAAGAGTTATAACTGTTCTCTCCCAGAGGGATTGCAATTCACACATTGAACTACTGTCATGAATCTACCTTAAAACAATTGAACTATAAATGCACAGATATATAACATAGATGATTCCAACTTGAGTTACTTCAGTAGTGATTTAGAATTAATTGAAGCATACAGCTTTAATGTATTCTTATTACATTTAAATAGGAAAAAATCATTGGAATTGATTCAGCCAGGTGAATGCTAAAATAAATGGTGCAAAGGGCTTTAACTATTTTTTAATACTGATTTAGGACCAATCATTTATCTGCTTATTCATTCTAATCACGTGGCCTTTTTTCCTCACAGTATTGCAGGCAGTCTGTCGCTAATTGTGGGGACCTCATTGAATTTGCTCACTTTTTAGGACTCCTTCCAACCTGCCCCCTCACCTTAATATGCTGATGTTTTTTTAAATTTCTAAGAAGGAGATAACGATATGCAGCTTTTAAAAATCTATTTGCCAGTCAAACCATTTTTCAAAGAATTTTATTAACCTCTGCTGTGGATCAAATTGTGAAATACTAAGCTAGGTTGCGTGGGGGAAAATGGTGGGAGATGAAGGCAGGGAAGTAGCTGAGGTCAGAGGGATCTTACACTCCGTGCTTAGGAGTGTAAACTCTGCACTCTGCGCAGTTGGGAACCAAGAAGTGGCCTGGTACAAGGCTGTCATTTGGAAGAATACTACTGAGAGGGTGGATAATTGTACATTTGCATTTATTCCTTTATTCCAGTGATTTCCAGGTACATACAGTGAAAGGAATATACTAGACAGTTTTTATGCTCAGTTGTTCTTCAGTTTCTTGTTACTTTTAGAGCTTGGCAAAATGTTAAAAGACATGTAAACTAGCTTTTAATTATATCACTCTAACTTAAGGAGTACAATGATTTTGAACTTCTACATAGATTTCTAAGGGAGAATATATATGACAAGTGTTTAAAGCATCTTATGTACCTCACTGATTTTCATTTGGGAAACTGATTTTAATGCTCTACCCAAAGCAATTCAAATCTTTTGTCACGTCAGTAATAATTGCTACTAAGGGCTGGGGTGTAGCTCAGTGATAGAGCGTATGTGTAACCAAGATGAGGCTCTGAGTTCAGGCACCAGTACCAATAATAATAATAATAATCATGATGATGATAAATTCTGTCAAACATCTTTTACTCTGAGTGTAGCACAGTGGTTTAGCATGTATAAAACCCTGAGTTTAATCTGTAGCACTCCTGAAAAAAATGCTTTCAATATCTACGTGCTGATTGTTAAATTAGTAACTATAATGTTTGATGCATTTACTCAAACATCCCTCCATTACCCCAACCTCCATAAAAGGAGTAAAGCTGCTACTAAAAAAAGGAAAATACTTTTCCCTCTACTCTACTAGTTGGGGCCTGATAATTACTGCTACAAGAAAAGTTAACTGTATAACAGAGTTAATTTGCATACACACAGAAGGCCCTACATAGGCCCTATGACCAGATTGCCAAAAAAGGAAGATTCTAATACCCTAGCACTGTATTTCTCTCCTGAGTCTCCTTATTATTACAGTGGACATCAAGATAGCACTTATCTTAAAAGGTTATTTATTTAAAAGTAAGTAAAAATATTGTACACAAAATAATAAAGTGGCCTAACATAGTAAATCATACAATGAATAATTAATGCACTGTTAGGCAATTCTTTCTAAGAGTCTGTAGTACAGATGACAAAGTTGGCTCTTTACAGTTAGATAGGCTTGTATTCAAATTCTGATTATGCTCTCTGTGTGACTGTTGCTGGACCCAGGTGCAGTTGCTAACTGCGCAAAAGCCAATATGCAGGAGACCAGAGCTGGTGGGAGAAAAAAAGTATTTTTCAAAGACCAGCATCCTGAGAAGATGGGGTTGGGGCTGTTGCTTCAGAGGTCCCACCTTTAAGCCAGAGTTACAAAAGGCTTCTTTTATAAGGAGAGAAAGGAAGAGCTGGGGACAATAGCAGGAAGGTTGCCTACTGAGCAGGATCTTTGTCATCCAGGGTGTGTGTCACCCAAACCTTAATGAACCACGACCTCCTGGAGCTAGTTCCTGTGTTAGCCTTTCTCCAAATCAGCCTCACAGCAGTTTACATAAACTGGGTTGATCCATGCACAGAACATAGGAGGACACTTACTCTTCTAATCTGAGGGCCCCCGGATTTTCTGGGTTCTGTAAATCAGAAGAAAGATATTTCACAGTTAACACTGTAATTGTAAGTGTGGCTTCTCTTTAGAATCAGGATGTTGACAAAGGGAGGGGCTATAACTTTTGCAAAGGATAACTGGAAAAGGAGTCACTAGTATTACATAACCCCGGATAACTGTACCTTTAGCTTTCTCATCTCTGAAAGCAAAATAATACCTTTTACTTCATTTGATTAGTGTGAGGATTGAATGAGGCAGCATATGTAAGTGTTACATGAAAAATCTTCATTAGAAGGTTTGTATAGACTTTCTAAACTCTCACTTTGCCTCAGGCGATTAAATGACTTACATAAAATGTGCTCCTCTTTTCATTTGTGACATTTCGGAATGCCGTGTAAACTGCTCTTTGCACAGAGAAGACAAAAAATGTACTGTCCACTGTTATTCTCTGTACCCAAGGCCCTTTCATTGTAAGCTGAAGTTTACACCAAGAATTGTTAAGAATGTAGTCAGACTGATGCTAGTTTTCACAGTTACTTGTGTCCTGATTTACTTTATATATAGTTACCCAATGACATATACTGGCTTTCTGAATATGTCCATTTCTCCAGTTAAATAGCAGAGTCACATATTCTTCAAAAATGTATGATAACTATATAATTTGGAAAAATGAGATTGTATCCATTAGGGTTCAACTTCAGAGGAACAACCAGTAAGAGATCAATATATAAGGACAGATAGATGGATTGATGTAAGAGAACTGACCTAGATCCTCGTGGAGACTGACTAGACAGACCAAAAACAAAAGGACAGGCCTCCAGAGAGGCTCTAACTGTAGACCTGGGCAGAAGCTGTGGTCCACGCAGGAAATGTGTTCTCTCAGTCAAGGAAAGCTCAGCTCTGCTTTTTAAAGCTTTTCACCTTTCAAACCTCCCAGGTTACCCAAGACACTCCCTTACTCAAAAGTCAGTCAGTAGAGGTTGTGTGTGTGTGTGTGTGTGTGTGTGTGTGAGAGAGAGAGAGAGAGAGAGACAGAGAGAGAGAGACAGAGAGGGAAGGAGGGAGGGAGGGAGGAAGGGACAGGTGTGAGTCAGGGTCTCACTATGTGTTGTAGGCTGGCCTTGAACTCACAGCAGTCCTCCGGTCTCAGCCTCCCAAATGCTGGGATAACAGGCATGCACCACCGTGCCTGGCAAGGGTTTTAATTACATCAGAAAAATAGTTTTCTAACAACACTGAGAATAATTTTAATAACTAGAGTGTATAGCCTAGTCAAGTTGCGGTTCTCTCAGGACCTCTATTGTTGAAGAAAGTATCATGTATACATGTTGTATGTGTATTTACAGAAAGCAAGGGAGAGGGAAGTATGAATGTCTTTTAAGTACTTAATATTTTGCTAAAGTTATAAAGAAAGCAAATATCTCTCCCCGCATTTTAGAGTTCATTCAGAACTTTGTCCCAAATCACTGTTAGTAAGGAATTTGTATGACAAATCTGACTTAGACTGACGGAAATATAGCGGTCTGCTCCAGTGTATGCGCAAGCCACGTAGATGGGGCAGGAGTATATGTGCTCAGAGGCCAAAACATGATGCTGCTGGTGTTGGTGATGATGATGGTGGTGATGATGATGATGATACCAAGAATAGAACAAGACTGTGCATTTTCTAAAAGCTGGTACTATGTATTGATTTATCCTTGGTTCCCCATTGCCTGGCACACTGCTTGGAAAGTATTCAGCATTTGTTATTTAAGTAATGAAGAAAAGTATAATTTAAAACGGGTCTGTAAACCTAGGATGTAGCTCGGTGGTAGAACATTTGCCTACATGTGCAATATCCTGGTTCCATCCCTAGGAGAATTTTTACGAAGTGGGGGTAGCACATTTTTGTGCTTTTTAAAAGGGTCTCTGTTGAAGTATAATCCATTACATACATTTGATCTTTTTGTACATGGAGTCCAAAGCACCATATCTAATTTAGTAATAAGAATCAGTACGGTCTCAGTTCCTAAACTGGAGAAAGTTAGTTTCTACCACATCCTTCTTACTCTACAAAACTGCAGACCCTTTGAGGGTAACAGTTACGCAGTTTGGCTGCTCTTCGGTGCTTTACAGATCTTAACAGAAATTTAATAATTACTCCTGGATGAATTAATTAAAAACAGCATACAGAAGAAATGCAAACTTAGTCTTGTAGTAAATCTCCTTTGAGAATAAGGGAAACTAAAATATTTTAAATATATCATTTAATTGAATAAAGAATAGTGAACTACTTTTCCAGTGTTTCTGCTTTTATGTATTTGAATTTAATGTTTTGTTATTTTATCTTAAAACTTTGTTAGATTTCCCTGCTTGGATATGTTTCTGTGAGTAATACATCTTAATAGCTTTTCTATGGAACAAGGCAAAATAATTGAATATAAGATAACAGCTTGTAATTTTATTCTACTGAGTATAAATATTTGGGAATTAAAAGTTTATTGGATAAATGATTTAAAGATTAATTTACTATCTTTTTACTTTTCTATCTTATCTTTAGGTCAGTGGTTTATTAATATGTAAAGTTGCTTTGTTTCCCAGCGTTTCTAGTTCTAATTAAATAATTTTAGAAAGTCAGGGGAATAACAATTGGACTTCTCTTTTTCATGCTTTTAAAATTGATAAGAATTATGGTTCTACTGCTTCCTTTTTTGTGTGATTAAATGAATTTTCCCTGTGATTTTGTAAAAAAGGTAAAAGAATGGTTCTACAGATTTAATGATTTTTTGGTGTGTATTCTGATTTTATAACAGCTAGCTAATCAGTGATATGAAGATTTCTTTGTATAAAAGAGGGAGGGACTATTCTAACCTGTTGCCTTCTTAGTGACTTTATTACTAGAAAGATAAACACTGTTATATTATTTATTTTAGCTAATAAAGTTGTCCACAAACTAGGTAACAAAATGCAAAGCAGATTATTTGCTTTTCCACCTTTCCCCATAGAGACAATAAAAGCAGAGGTCCAATGAAATAATTTGCTAGCTATCTTTTTTCCTAGGGAGCATTGGTAGCTTTTATCAGACGATTATAGACCTAATGAAAAATGTGAACAATGAAAGATGTGTGTAATTTTTCTTCTTTGAAATATGACTAAAAATTTAGAAATGAAGTCCATTTTTCTGAGATGATATCCAGATTTACAGTTCATTTTCATCATATGACCAGATCCACTCTTGCCAGCAACTCAGAAAGGAAGGTAGGGGCAGAAAGACCAATATATAGCAAACTTACAAAAGGGAATATCTGCATATTTCATCCTATCTGTCAAAAATTGATTAGTATTAAGAATTTGGTACAGATTGATATAATTCATTCTCTTTTTTGCAAAGAAGTGAATGATAGAATAGTAACACAACTCCTAATGTAAAAATAATGATTGCATTTTCCTGTATTTGGTATTTTAGGAAAGAGGGCTTAAAAGAACTAGACCCAAAATCCTGATTTAAACAGTTCATTGTCTGTTGTGAGTACTCACTGTGGACCAGAGTGTAGATACATATTATACAAAAATTGTAACAGTGCATAACTGAAAGAAAGATACGTTATTTTAATAAACTTGAAACAAAGGAAATAGACTTCATTTACAAGAAAACATGAAAGATGAATTTGAAATTTTCAGAGTAACATCAGATTTTATCTGATTTTGGATTATATCATTATTAGAACATAGAATTAGGCATTCATTTTACTTGTCAAGAGCTTCTGTCCTGCATTGTTTCTCTGAGAAGTTTTGAAGTCAGCCTCTAATTGAAACATTAATATAAAAATTTTTTATTTAGACACTTATAAAGCAATGAATTGTATAAATAAATATAGTGGCACAATCCTTTGGATATATGTTAGGAAATTTATGAATGACAAATGTATTTTACAACAGAGGAATTTGCAAGTACAATCTTTGTTTGTAAGGTGTTTGCAAGTACAGTCTTTCATGGCAGATTATTTTGGGTGAACATTTCCATATTGGACTACTCTATGTGGTAGAAAATGTTGAAATGAGAAAGGGAACATGCGATGGGGGATGGTGAAGGAAAAGGAAAAAACGGAAACAAAGGATAAAAAAAGTGTTGAAAGGAGTAGAATAGAAGAATCAAGATATATTATGTTCGGGTACAAATTCCCTATGATGAGTGTGATCATTGTATCAAAAATGTACCAATAAAATTACTTTTGATGCTTTTTTAAAAAGGTACAATAGGTCTGAAAGGATTCATTGTGAGCTAGTAATAGACAAATTTCTGACTTGCTCTCTGCCATAGATTATTAAGACTTTCCCCCCACTTTATAACTAATCTCTAAAGTTTTCAATGACAAACAGTAATACTCTTTAAGGAAAAAAAAATGCACTGACTTTACTGTAATAAAAATTAGAATAACTGCTGTAAGTTTCATACTTTATAGACATGTATATTTAATATGTCCTCATTTTTAAATTGTCCTCATTTTGCAACAGTTTTATTTTCTACTTATTTAAGCATTCCATGACTTAATATATTACAAGCTTATGATTAGTCTCCAGGTGATAGAGATATGTTTATGTAAACTTTAAGCAAATCCTTGTAAATCTTTCTGAAAATCTCAACAAATGAGATGATTTCTTAAAGGGTCAAGAAGTTATTAGATCTTAAAAATATAAACACCTGGTACCACGCACATGTTGTATGGAAAATATTTTTAACAAAAGTCCAACTAGCAAGTGGCTAATTTACTCACATTTAAGACAAAGATACATTTCCTTAGCACTTAGAACATTCATCCCATCTCCTTGACAACGACTGTAATTACCTCAGCTTGGACTGATCAATATTTGATCTTTTTCCCACCATGCAAACATGTTACTTTGACTTTGTCTCTTTCTCTTCCTTTTGGATAATTTGCAGCCATGTGAGAATGGTTCATTTTGTTTGTTCTCTTTGGCTTGAGGCCAGGGGTCTCTTATTAGTATAATGCAGTTCATTGATGTGAATTTGTTGATCTCCTGGGTAGTTTTTCACAAATTTAAGGCAATTAAAAGCTTTTATATGGCATTTCACTTGAAGTTATTAGTGGTCTTTCAGTGATTTTGCTTTTAAAAATTACTTCATCATTTTATTATTATTTCCTTTCCCTCTGTTTTTTCTCCCCTTCCAACTCTATAAAATCCTACAAAAAAGAATTAAAACAACTATTGCATTGATCAATTTCATAAAATATAACAATTTATAAACTTGTAATTCAGTAACTCTTAATAATATTTTAATTAACACACTTTAAAAGGCTAATTAAATGGTCGGTTTGTCTTTTATTAGTTAACTTATGGATATTCATGACAAAAGCCATACTCAATTTGGAGATGAATAATAGTTTGGAGAATTGATTCTAAAAATTACTTAGTAATTGCTTTAAAAAGCTCAAAAGATACTACTTTAAACTTTTAAAAATTATTTAAGTGTAATAGACTCTAAATTGGAGCTTCATTAATCTCAAGGTTTGCTCATGGTTAGCAAATATCTGTGATACAGTATTTTTACCTCTTTAACTTCTTTAAATGAATTTTTCTCTGGGACATGAGAAGAACGAATATCTCATAAAGGCCACCAAAGTTTTTAGAAATGCTGAAAGACTGATAAGATAGAGAATTTGACATATATAAATACTGGAAATTATTAATATATTTTCCCTCACTTTAAAAAGTATTTCATTTGTTTCCTAATGTTTATCAGTGGCATAGCTTCAATTATTGCATCTTAATTTGTTTTTTTAGAAGTGTTTATTTGGGGGCTGGGGATTTAGCTCAGCGGCATAAGCACCTGCCTTGCAAGCAGGCAGTCGTGAGTTCGATCCCCAGTACCAATAAAAAGGAAAAAGACAAAAAAAAAAGGAAGAAGTAGAAACTGTCAGTAAGCTGGATTTAGCATGGCTACCAAGTTTTAGATACTGCAGTGAATTTCATATTTATTTATGCAAAAGTTGTGTTTTTTATTTTAAAATATGTATTATAATAATAAAATGTTTGTCAGAAATTTAGTTTTAAGCTCCATTAAGGCAAGAGTAGTCTGTTTACTAAGCTATACCCTGAGTTAAACTATCAGACTATACTACTATATTTTTGTGTGATCCTTGGCAAGTTCAATTCTGAGCCTCGTTTCATCTGTGAAATGGTGTAGGGAATGAAAAATTTTCTTCCCTTTTGTCTTTCTGTGCTCAAAGGCTGAGTTGCAATAGCAAAAGCCCGCTTAACAAGAGAAGTATGTGACTTACATGACATAGGAGTCTCTGTAGGGAAATGGAGATGGGAGAAACAGATGACCTCAGTGCTGTTGTCGCAGGTTGCATCAGGTGGTGGCCGTGGAGAGGTTTGACAGGCTAAACAGTATGCGAGCTGGGGCAGCACACTTTCCCCGGCCCCTTCTCTCCCTCTTAGAAGTTTTCCTTCTCTCAATAAATTTTTCCCACTCTTAAATATATATACAAAAGAGTATACAAGTTTAACATAGCAAAGTGGGGAAACTTGCCAAGGCATGTTTTGATTCCTGTGTCCCTTTATCTTCAGAGATTAGGCTGCTCCTTTATAGAGAGGGCTACTCTCAGATGAGAGTCTTGTGACCTGATTCAAGAGAAAGTCACACAACCAGGTGTAACATATAAGCCCGGAATCCCAGCACTCTGGGAAGCTGAAGCAGAAGGATTACAAATTCAAGCCCAACCTGGGCCATTTAGTGATTTTGCAAGACCCGTCTCAAAATAAAAAATGAGAAAAGGACAAGAGAAATAAAAGAGAATAGAAAAAAATGGAAATAAGGCTTTTATAAATAAGCAGTGGACGAGGAGTTGAAGGATGGGAAGGGAAATGGGGAAAAAAGAGATGCAAGATCTGTCGTGCACAGGTACAAATTCCCTCGGATGCATATATATATTATCCAGTAAAAATAAACAAGTAACATAATAATTTTTAAAAAGAAAAGGAGATGTAGTTTAGTGCAGAGACGCTGAGTTGAGCCTCTAGTAGTACAGACAGGAGGGAGGGAGGGAGGAAGAAGAGACAGAGACAGAACAGCTCCCTTCCTGCTTCATCTGTTTTCTCAAATTCTTTCAGCTTAAAATATTCATAATGTCATATGTGAGGGCAATGTGTCTTTTTCTTTGAGACAGGGTCTCACTGTGATTCAGGCTGTCCTTGAAATCACTCTGTAGGCCAGGCTGGTCTCAAACTCACAAAAATCCTTCTGCCTCAGCCTCTTGAGTGCTGGGATTACAGGCATGTGTCACCACACGCAGTTGAGGGCAGTGTTTCTTGAAACCCATTAATAAGAATAAATATAACAATACATGTATTATTAATATAGGATCTATGTGTGGCCCATAAGAAACAATAAATGTTTGCTATAAAAATGTTTTTATTATGTGCTAGGCTCTATATTGAGCTATATATTTGTATGTAATATGCTTATTTAGTCTCATATTGATTTATCCCCTTGATAAGTTTACTCTACATTAAGAGAATTCTAAGACCAAAATCATACTCTGTTTACCCTGTAACACGAAAGTCTATAATAAGTCTTTGACAAATGCTTACTTGTAAGAATGAGAACCAAGTCTTTGTAATTCATTGCAACAGAACTACAGGCAAAGCAGCATCACATTCTAGAAAAGATAGTTATCCCTTGATTTATGGTGAAATTAAATTGAGTGAATTGCATCCTCCTGTTTGGCTATTCAGGAACACCTTAGAGAGCTTATATGCTCATTTATATTAAAAGAAAGTGATTTGTTAATTCAACAATGTGATCAGAAGCTCCAGGTTTGAATTCTTGACTTATAAGTTACTTTCATTCATATAACAGAGAAAATATTTAACTCTATAGAAAGTATTGCTAAGCTTTTATTATCATGAGATACCGAAGAACATTTTTCATCTCCACTAAGCATACCTTTACAGAAGACTTACTTAGTAGAAGTATCTTTTGCCTATTTATATCTTAAGGCAGGGTTTTCCCAGGCTTACTCCAAAGAAAATCTGTATTTAGTTTGACCGTGCAAGTTTTATTACTGCCTTCTATTTCTAGAAAAGTAGTGCAGACCCAGTTTATAGGCTGTTGTATACACCACGCTGGCATTTACTGCCAGCCTTCACTGACTCAGCCTCGAAGCAAACAAGTAAATGTAAACTGCTTTCTTTCCCGCACTGCTGCTTTCTGAAATGCCTGCCTTTCCTGTCAGTGTAGCTCACAAACCCATTTAGTGCTTCTTCCCTGACCATGATGTTCTTTTAATCATTCAAGGTTTAATAAGGGAAAAATTTTTTAAAATAACTAAAACGTATTTAAACTTTTATATAAACAAATGTTATACACACCCTACCTTAACTTATGGTGAAAAGTGGTTTTTCCCCTAAATTATATTCCATGAAGAAAATAGTTTCATTGCCTAAGAGAAATGTGAGGATAGGCAAGAATTGAACAATTCTTTTCTGTGGGACACAGCCCTTTTTTCAGAACATCTTTACATTTCAAGGGACACAACTTCAGCTGGACACAGTTGAAATTCTAGGACAAGAAAAATCAGCTCTGTGTAGTCCAGAGTCAAACATTTTGCTACTAAAATAAGGCATTTTTTTCTCTTCACATAAGTACCATACCAAACTTCATTGTTATTTTATTGTCTCATAGCGACTTAAAATAAGAGAGAAAAGTATCCAAATGTTCCCACTTCCCACCTCAACCCATGATCACTTTGTTTTTTAGATTTCCCCGACATTAACTCTTTTTCGATAATTATACTCAAACCTTAAGAAACAGAAACCGTCTTTTATTTTCAGATTAGAAAGATTTTTGGGTTTGACAGCTTATTCTGTCTCTGGTCATCTAAAGAACACCTAGGATTGAGCACTCTTTGGTAGAAAAGGGTTTTTTTTTTTTTTTTTTTTTTTTTGTCTTTTTCCTTTTTATCGGTACCGAGGATCGAACCCACCACTGCCTTCTTGAAACACAGGCGCTTCTGCCACTGAGCTAAATCCCCAGCCCCCGGTAGAAAAGTTTTAAAAAGACTCATTGTTGTGATATTTCTGTGTACCAAAATGTCCTCTTAATATGAATGTTGTGATTCTCTCTCTCTCTCTCTCTCTCTCTCTCTCTCTCACTGTCACACACACACACACACACACACACACACACACACACACACACTAAGCATGGGGAGGGTTGGTTGTGGGTCTCTCATTCTACAACTGAAAAATTTCAGACATAGTACATTCATTCCAGCTGTAGGTTTAGCTTTTGTTTCTTACATACCTCTGTGTGTGTGTGCGTGCGTGTGTGTGTGTGTGTGTGTGTGGTATTCATTTTTAAAATCTTGCATGAAGCCAGCATGGTGGCATGTGCATGTCATCCCAGCACTGTAGGAGACTTAAAATTTTGAGACCAGCTTTGGAAGATTGGCAACTTAAGGAGACTTTGTTTCAAAATAAAAATTTTTTTAAGAAAAGGCCATTGCTAGTGTGAAGACCCTGGGCTCAATACCCAGTATTATCAAAAAATATACATTAATATATATAGTTTTCTAGATATTAATAACTTCATTAATATTTTTATACTATAAATGATGGAGAAACTTCTATTGAACAAAATTTTGTCTGCAATTTCAGTTTTGATTTTATATTCAGCGTAAATGATTTCATGTCTGAGTGCAGCTTATCCTATTTAGTTTGTCTCTCACCATGTACACTTTAGGCACTGTGCTGTAGACAACTGGAGAAGAAGCAAAATTGTCTTAACACAGAATCTGCAAAGTTTTTGTTTATGTCTTTTTGTCTGGGAAGTTGTCCCTTTCGGATGACAGGACATGATGTGTATATGCTAGTAAAATGTTCCTTTTGTGCCATGAATTACAAACAGCTTAAGAAAATATTTAAAGTGAAACTATAAGATTAGTCCTGGTAGTCTCCCTTTTTACTGAGAATGTCTTTGTCAGAAATTATGTCATCACAATGGACTGTTAGCCAGGAAGTTCTGTCTAGCAGATGAATGAGTAAGTACTGAATTCCTAATAAAAGACGCCATTGTAATATTGAAATTCTGCTGGTGGGGGTTGCCAATTTTCTGTTTCTGAATTTACAGGACATCTTCTGTGATTGAAGTAAGGAACACTTAGAGAAAATCCTTAGAGTAAAACAGCTATAAACTTAAGAAACCTGAAATAAAAATGATATTTCCTGTAGCGGTGTCATTTAATTTCCCAATTTCTCTTGGTTCTCAGCTGCTCAAGACGTGTTCCTTTGTCTCAGTAACTATTAGCCAAACAAACAAAAAAGCTCAAAAAAACTAATAAATATTCTTCTTGATTAAAGATAAAAATCAACTAACATTTGATTTTTATCTTTACATAAATTCTGTTTTTAAACTTTCTCACCTTTGTCCGAATGGCTTATGTTTCCCAATGATTTTGTAATTATCAGAACAAAAGCTTTGATTCTTTTAGGAAGGAAAAAAAAATCCTGGCAATATTATTTACATTTAAATTAATTGTTTCATTCTGACTCAAGATAGAGAATATTTAGATTTCCCTTAGATATTTGCCCCTTTCCTATTTTAATACTATTTTTATTTCCAAGTATAATAACACAATATCTTACAAACATGTTCACTTTACAACTGACATAGAGCTTTACATGTAGTAGGTATTTAATATAATTACTTAGAACCCATACATTGTATAGATTAAATATAATTCTCCTGCTATTTTATCCGTTGCCTTAGGTAGGACCATTTTAGTCAGTACTAGTTTTATATAATTAATAGTAAATTCGATGTACATATCACGTGTGTGAAAATATGGAAAACATTTTTGCATTATTTTTCCCCAGATCTTTGTTTCCTAACTAATAATAAAATATCTGTACTAGAGTTTTCATGTGCTATATTATAGCCTGTTAACTAAAAATAAATGGGTATTTAAAATGGAAAATGAAATTATCCTGTTGCCTGAAATATCTTAACTCGGGTTTTATTACAGGTTGCATATGGTATCTGTTAGAACTTTGAATCTGTGTTAGTTGTTGAATTATTATGTGGATTAACTGTTGCATTTGAACGTTCTTGACTTTAAAAGCATATGTCTGTTTTAAATCTTACACAAATTCCTTACAGGTTTTTCAAGCAGTTTAATCCCTTTTTTCTATGCTCTTTTTGTTTGTTATTTTGTTTTTTATACCAGAGCACTAAATCCTATGGAGCAACAAATTTACAACATTTCTTTGCATACTTTTGTGATATCACTAATAGATTTCTTTTTAATTAGAAAGTCTAAATTATCTATTATCGTCAACATGTAAAATTTAATCTGAAAAATTTAGGATAAGATGTATACCATGTTATGAAAAAATTATTTTATCTAGGGAAACTGAAACCTGTTCTTTTTTTTCTTTCTCTGAAATCTGTTCTTAATTGTACATTCTAAAGACTTGTACATTCTAAAAACTCTACAGATCAATCCATAGAGAATAAATAGTTTAGAAAATCTAGGGAAATTATTAAGAAATATATAAACTTTTTTTCTAGAACTCACTCTGAAGTTTCTGAAAGTTTCAGAACTTCCATACTGAGACAAAGGAACAAGTGTTGAACAGCTAATTTTTAAAATTCTAGATAGTTTTATGTGAAATTGAGTCTTACAGTTTAGTCACATGGAATTATCCAGCTTCAAATGAAAAGAAAAAGATTGTTGGCATTCACAATCATCGTATTCATAGTTCAACTTATATTTGTTGTGAACACAGGTAGTAAATGAGTCTAGTTAACTGTCTGGCATTAGTGTGACACACTTTTGTCACTAGCTGTAATTTATCAAGTATATAATTTCCCTTCCGAGTGAAGAATTTGAGTTCCTTTGAAGAATAATATTTAAATGAAGAGAGTAAACTGTATTAAGGTTAGAATATACATAAAGTAAGTTTGAAGATACACATAAAAGAAAGATAACTCTCACATAAACTTTAAGATACAAACAGAAGATTTAGTATCTCCATAATTCATACTTAAAGATTTGCGACAGTATCAAGCTGTATTCTAGAAATCCACAACAGCAGCAAGTCAATTTTAATCAGCAAACATGCAAAAACTAAATATAAATGTTTTGAGAAATTTCTAATAAGTAATTGTTTTTTCTTTTGTGTATAACTTTTCAGAGAAATATATTTACCTAATTCATTAATCTTTTCTAAACTTTCACTTGTACTATTTTTGTCTGCTACTTGTTAGACTAAAAACAAATCCTGTTGTACAGACTTATTCACTACCTATAATCACAGCAAACATAAGCTGAATTTTATGTTTATTGTTGTTCATTAGATGCTTTTATGATATCCTGTGTTTTGTTTTGTTTTGTTTTGTTTTGTTTTGTTTTCATCCTTAAAAAACTACCTCAGTTCCTATCAGGAACTAGACAGAGCGTAAGTAAAATTATTAATAGGACAGAACATGTTCTTTTTTTTTTACACTTTTTTTTTTCTTTTCTTTTTCCTTTTTATCAGTACCGGGGATCGAACTCACGACCACCTGCTTGCAAGGCAGGTGCTTATGGCGCTGAGCTAAATCCCCAGCTCCCCACCAAGAAAAATTTTAACAATACATGTATTTCATACATGAAACTCAACTTTCCCTATACTCTTTGTGTTTTGGTATCTGGAAACTTTCATCTCAGTAAGGAATAGTGTAGGGGTGTGCTCTGATTTATGAAAATAAGAATTATGAAAATTCAAGGAATAATATTTAAGACATTTCCATGTGTTTGTTCCTATCATAACTGGAAACAATATTTCACTAACTTTTAATTATTTTTACTCTAGAGATACAGAGGCAGAAGTTCTAAAAATATCTCACCTTTAGAAATATACTTAAATGTTTTACCTGGTTAATTAATTTTTATTAAAAAGTTATATGCCTGCCACTTTGGATGCTGAAAATATAGCAGTGGCCAAAACAAAATCACTGCCTTCAAGGTGCTTGCTTTCTAGTGGGTAATTATTTAAACAAAACATATTAGATGGTGATAAGAATTATGGAGAAAGATAGAAGGTGGAGGGGCATGCTCAGCCTAGAAAAAGAGTCTGTGCTTCCAAATAGGATCACTAGGGAACGTCTCACCCAAGAAGATGACATCTAAGTACAGCTTTCAAGGAGCAAGTCATACACATATTAGGAAACATAAAAACCAAGTACAATGTTTGTGCCAGGAACATAGTATGTTTAAAAAACACCACAAAGGCTTTTACAGCCAAGAGTTCAGTGAGCAATGAGAAAAGTAGTAGGAGATACAGGGAGAGAAGGAAAGAGGTCACGTTCTTATTAAATAACACTATGGAAAGAGACTGAACAAGATAAAAAGCCTTGTTTATCACAGAGGAGAAACAGAACCTGATTTATATTTCAGTAGATTTATTCTGGCTACCATGTAGACATGGAACTGAATGGGACACATTAATAAAAAGAGATCAATTTTTAGATCATCATAGTAATCCAGGTCAGTCTTGAAACAGAGGATTGGCAGTGTAGTTTACGAGGTAGATACAATAGCGTTTGCTGTTGAATTTGAAGAAGCTTATGAGAGAGAAAAAAAAATGAGTCAAGATGGAACTTCCATTAACTCAGATGGGACGAATGGGGATAATTTGGTCTAGTTTTATATAAATTATGGAAAGTTTTAGTCTCAGAGTTCAATATCCCGTGGCTAATATCATACCTTGTCCATAATGGATAAGTAATGCCCTTTATTAACTAATTTAGAACTTTTTGTCTCAGACTTGATGTAGACTTGCAATTTGGTAAACTGCTGAGTATAATATATGAATTGGTTTCTTTGATTTCACTATTTTTATTTTGTAATTAATAATAGAGGACATTAGTAGTAACACAACGTTCTTGGCTTACTAACATTAGAAAAAGAAAACATATATAATGTTTTTGTGTCACTAACATGTTCCGATCCCCTCCCCCCTTCTTGGCAAACTTGTTTGAAAGTATAATGTTACACGTTATGTCATGGGTATACTTGAGCACATGTGTTCAATACAGTTCATAAATGGAAGCAGCTGGCTTCCTGTGCAGTTAAGAGGAGGCACGCACACAGCTGAGAACCCCAAACTCAGGACTCGTTGGATTCAGTTTTATCCTGTGTAAGTGGGCTGTGATTTCAGTTAGTGCAGATGTGTAACAAGCTACCTTAATGGCTTAAAAAATTATTTTGTTTCAATAAACTGCTAAATGTAGTGAATTTTCTTCACTGCTTTCAGTCCCTACCTCTTGAAAAAGAACATTACACCTATAGTCTGAGTTTTATGCTCAAATCTGAAAAGGCTTTGGCAAAGAGGGGGAAAGTTATCATCTCAAAGGGAAAAGCTGAATTCATACACAGGAACTGCAGGATTACTTTGGCATTTTACTAGTCCCTTGTAACACTGGCGAGTCCCATAAATACCTAGTGGAAAAACAGCAGAAAATGAGATCTGCAGCAGCCTTTCGAGATGGAATTTATGTGGCTGAATATTTTTTTGAGGTTGAGTGTAAAGGTCAAGAGAAAGTGGATAGATTAAAGTTGCTGATTTTTGCAAACCTAAGACCACTTTGAAAGGTTTCTCTTTCTGTAGCAAGAAAATTTCAAGATAAATGGCTTTGCTTCATTAGCTGAAATGTCATGTCCTCATTTAATATCTGTTACCTAAGACATTTGAAGATTTAGTGCTATTTACATGCAATAAATAAAATCGTCAATTCACTTTAAGTAATCTAGATAAATTTATGAAATTGCAAATCTTCCCAAGATCAGGAAGATGACAAATCAGTAAATACGTGTACATGTTTGTATTGTTGTATATATGTACTTTTTAAATGATTCATTTTAGATATTTAAAAGGAAATAATAAAAGGTTTGTTCCTATATAAGCATAGATTAAGATTTAGCCAATGTGGTCAACAGCCCTTTTTTGGGGGTACCGGGGATTGAACTCATGACCTTGTGCTTGCCAGGCAGGTGCTTATACCACTGAGCTAAATCCCCAGCCCCTGATCACACCCTTTTTAAAAATTATTTTAGCTATTACACTTTTGTGGTGAACGTAAATGACCTAAAAAAGGACATCTTTTAGCATTAAAATAAAATTCATAGATGCTTTTACTGGCCTCCTTACATTTTGAAGAACCTTCTAACACTGGGTCACTGTATAAAGCTGTATCAAAGAAGCTCAGTTACTAAAGTGCTTGGTGCAATGACTATGAACTGCCATGCTGGACGCCTCCACCTGGATAGTACAAAAGCCACACTATGTGTTAACCTAAACTTACATATTATGATTACTTGCAGAGCTTTTCTTCTGTCATTGATTTCAAAGTCCAGATTGTCCAATCATTAGTACTTGGAACCTAAAGTAAATGAGATGAAACTTTGGGACTTATCACATTTATTGCTGCATGACAATGAAAGGTTTCCTAGAAATTATTCAGATAATTTCAAAGAAGGACAAAAATCTTTTTTATAGTAGTTGATAACTAATATTAAAAATATTTTATCGCTTTAAAGTAGAGTTATGGGGAACTCATTTTTATACTCTAAGTTTTTCATGAAAAGTTTTTTATAAGGAAAATGTTAATTTTCCTTTATAGCTGCTATATATAAAACATTAAATGATCCTTTGGTGTCCAGGAATCACAGCGAATACAAAATGTTTTTATGTTGTAGTTGCTTTTACACCTTCAGCTAACTTCTATTAGCTTTGGTAACTATCGTCTTTATAATGACCAAAATTCTCAGTTTCTGACAACCTGGTATCAAGCCTAGGGATGTTCTCTTCTTCCCTTTGTATCCCATTTCTTCGTTAGTACCCACTACACGGAATAGGCCATTTCCTCCTCTTAACTTTTTGTATTTTATTATACCATTAAAGTAGAATATAGTTCTCTTTTTAAGTGCCCTTTTCCATTCAGTACTGTTTTACTGAAAGGTCTCGGATGGGCAATGATTCTCATTGGGAAAGGGGAGAAGATGGTACTGTAGATAGTGTTATTAAAAGGCCTATAGAAAATTAAGTAGACGTGCTGTATCCCTTAAAGAGAGCCATAGCTCCTACCTTTCCCTTCAAGACAAGATTGTGCCTTTATTAGCTTTATGACCACTCTTACGGTGCAGTTTGCCTGTTAGAGATATCTTTGGAATATTTTTGATATGCTTTAGGTAAGAAATTAAAATAAAAGCTACCTAGAAGTTCCTTTACTTTTATAGTTATAACAAATCTGTGTTCTCCAAACTTCAAAAGTAAAGTCTGATCATGTTAGATACAATTTGCTGTCATGTTAAGTTTTAATTCCAATGGAGTTATTTTTAATATTTTAGTTACAATTAGTGAAATTTACAACTGCTGTATGCTCACTAATAGCGCTTGTATGGAGTTAACACTGTGTGTTAGATGAAGCATTAGATGACACATTGGGCTTCGCATATTATTTTGCCTAATTTTGCCACTCCTTTATATAATATGCAAGTTTAGTAACCTTTCTGGACCTATAATTTTCCTCTTGTAAAATTTAAATGTCAATTAGGAGTGTTTTTAAAAATCTTATTTCTGCTGCAAAATTCTTTGCCTATAATGTTTTGAACATTTTATTATGGAAAAAAAATCATACACAAAAATAGAATACAAACAAATAGCATAGTGAACACCAGTATCTACTACCCATCTTCAAGGTACCAACATTAGCAGTAACCACTCGGTATCTCATAAGAGCTAGCCCATGTGAAAATGTCCCATTATCTCAGTAGCAGTAATTTACAGTTGTTTTGTTATTTTGTTCAACTCATAATGTACACAAGGTGTAGTTGTCTCTGTGTCTGATCTAGTTTTTTAAAAATTTTAACAAAAGTACATGCCATCTTGACCATTCTTTTCTTTTTTTTCTTTTTGGTCTTTTTTGTTTTTATCGGTACCAGGGATCGAACTCACGACTGCCTGCTTGCAAGGCAGGCACTTATGCCGCTGAGCTAAATCCCCAGCCCCTCATCTTGACCATTCTTAATGTAAAGTACAGTGTGTTAACTCTGTGCTCACTGTTGGACAACAGATCTTTCGTAGCTCCAACATCTTCTAAAACTGAGGCTTTACATTCACTGTAACAACTCTTCCTTCTTCACACAGCCCCTGGCAACACCATTCCACTCTTTGATTTTAAGAATTTGACTATTTTAGACACCTTGTGTAAGTGGAGTTGTGCTGTGTTTATCTTTCTGCGGCTGGCTTATGTCACTTACTTAGCATAATGTCCCCAGTTTTATCCATGTTGTACCATATGACAGGATTCCCTTATTTCTTAAATCAGAGTAATATTCTATTGTGTCTCTCTACCACATTTTATTTGTTCATCTGTTGCTATTGCACCTCTTTGCCATTGTGAATAATCCTGCAGCGAATATGAGTGTACAAATCTCTCTTCAACGTCTTATTTTAAGTTTCTTTGAGTGTATTTTCATATGTGAGATTGCTGGACCATATGGTAGTTCTACATTTCTTGAGGGGCTTTCATACTGTTTTTCCAAACCAACTGTACCATTTTCCCTTCTCAACAACAGTGCACAAGGGTTCCAGTTACTCCAAATCCTTGCCAGCGCTTGTTATTCTCCTTGTTTTTGCTTTTGTCTGACAGTGACCATCCTAACACATGTGAGGTTCGATATCTCCTGGATTTGATCTGTCTTCTCCAGTGATTAGTGATGTTGAGGAACTGTTGCATATCCTTATTGGCCAGTTGTATATTTTCTTTGGAAAAAATGGCTGTTCAAATCATTAGTGTTATCATTTTTTTCTTTACTCAAAAAAAGTTGGATTGTTTGCAGATTTTTCTTGTTTAGTTTTGGGAGTTCTTTTTATGGTTTTCTCTTTTCTTTTAATTAATTTTATTGATACATTTCAGATATAGATAATGATAACATTCCTTGTAAGGTATTTGTGCTTGTAGATAATACATCTTGATTTTTCTTTTGTTCCTAACCTCCTCCTCTCCCTTCAACCCATCTTCCCTTCCCTATTTACAAAAGCGTTCTTTCATATTTTTCCTTCTATTTTGTTTTTTCTTTTCCTTTTCCTTTTCCCTTGCCCGTCCCATTTGAATATTTTCTTTTTTATTTAAAGGAAAAAACAAAACAAAACAGTATAAGGGTACAAGTAATACAGAATTTCAAAAAAAATAAGCAGTAAGAAATCACTAGTTAATAGATTACATATTGTCATCTTAGAAATAGTTGTTCAAGTTATAGGATTAAAGCATACAAAGTGGACTTTCAAACAGTCAGACTGTAAACAGTTGTGTTCAATGATCCAACAAAAACTCAGTAATATGATCATCTATCTTAACACACCTAAATACACTTGCAGTTGTATCCTTTAGAGCACTTTTTTTCCCTCTCTTTTTTACAACAAAATTTACACATTTTTGGGTTTTATTACTCCTATAGTTCTTATTACTTTCTTTTTTTGGAAGAGAATAAACCCAAATATGACAAAACAAAGCAGCCAGTCAAAACAAAGGATAGACATAGCGCATGATGTAAAAACAGAGTACAAGGTTATCAACAATGGTTACCATAATGCCTCTTGCTTCCTTAAAAAGAATTGCCCATGTTATTAGGTATAATAAAATTGAACAAAACAGTACAGAACAAGACCAATAAAACCTAAACATTGGAAACATTACAGGACTTCAAAAGAAGATAATAGTCAAACCAGAATCTGCATCATAGTGAATCTTACTGCCTTCAAAGTACCCTCAAACTTGGTACTAGCAAACGGAACAGAACAGAGTCTAATCAGTCAAAACAAGATAGTGGGAGTAATACAGGGCTTCAAATCAAGTTAATAGGAAATCAAAAAAGTTACTATAATATATCTGAATTTTTTTTATTTTTCCCTTAATTAAAAAAATTAATAAATAATTTTTTTATGACTAAGGGGCAGATTGAGATAAAAGAGGACATAACAACATAACAATACAGGTCAAAGCTTGACAGTTTCAGCAACCTAGTGCTTCACCACAAGATAACCTGATTTAATAGTAGTTACCATAGTGTCTCTTGCCTTGAAATATTTGAATATAACTTCGTATATTATAGTACCATTCAAGTGGATGAAAGTATTACAGGGTATTTAGAACCAGCTAATGGAAAACAAACAATGGTTTCTATATAATCTCTTTGTTTATAAAAATTTTTGTTTATACTATCACATATAATAAAATTCAGTAAGATACAACATGATAAAACCAATGGAGACAGAAGAGCAACAGTTTGGTGGGACTTCAAAACAAGATGATATTAAATCAGCACTAGCTATTATGATGTCTTGTTTTCTTCAAGATAGCTGTTCACTTCATCACAGGCAATAATATCAAACAGCCCAGAATAAAGCCATTCCAATTAATGAGTGAAAACTTTATAAGGCTTCAAAGCCACATAATGGGGAATCATGATTACCACATACTTTTATATATCATTTCTTACAATAGGGAAACTATTCAGTATTCATACATGTGAGTTTGATTTATTTCACTTATGAGTATGGTCTCAAGCTGCGTCCATTTATTTGTAAATATCTCAATATGATCCTTCTCCATTTGAATATTTTCTTGCTATTCTTTTTCTTCTTCGAATATCACTCGTCTGATTTCAAATATTTTGTCAGGTATTTGCACATACATGATTTGCAGATATTTTCATTCCCTAAGTTGCTTTTTCACTTTGTTTCTTTTGCCAGCAATCACGTGAGCCTTCAGTGAGTTACAGTCTTTGCCGGTGGACCTTCTTTTCTTAAGACAACACTGAAGTTTACTATAATGATCATTTCTTGTAAAAAGATGCCTTTGTAGCATATGAAGCTATGTGGTAGCGCTGTACCCACAGTAGAACTTCTTTCAGACTTGAAGCCAGTCCTTTGACACACTGCTGCTGCTTTGTTAGTATAATCCATACAATACTCTAGATCTCATTGTCATCTTAGCATCCTCACAGCATCTTCAGCAGGACCATATTTCCACTTTCTTTGTTCATGCATTAAGAGGCAGCAGCCTCTGCTACAGTTTTCTCATGAGAGGGCAGCACTTCAGTCACATCTCCAAGCTCCTCTCTAATTGTAGTTCTCTTACTATTTCTGGCAGATCTGCAGATAATTCCTTCACTGTCTTGATCCCTTTCAAGTCATCAGCTCCCTCCAAGCACCTGTAAACATTGAAATTTTTACCCCCTCTCATGAAAAACCAAATGTTCTAGCATCTAGAAAAGGGAATTCTTTCCAAGAGGTATTGGGTGTGCTTTGTCCAGATACCCTGGCGGAGGCAAGATATATACTCGCTCTAGTCTGATAAAATCTTTCATAAATAATATGACTTGAATGTCCACCTTAACCCTTGGTCCATGAATGTGTTAACTGACATGAGTTTGATGTTTCCATCTTGGCTCTTGAGTGGCCAGGGGCATTGTCAGTGAGCAACAATATTTTAAAAGGAATCTTTTTATCCGAGCAGTAAGATTTTATAAACAGTAGGGCTCAAATACTCAGTAAACCATTTGTAAACAGATGTGCTGTCATTCAGGCTTTGTTCCATTTATAGAGCACGTTTAAACTAGATTTAGTTTGGTTTCCTTAAGACGCTAAGATTTTCAGAATGGTACATAATGTATTGGTTTCAACTTAAAGTACGCACTGTGTCAGCCCCTAACAAGAGAATCAATCCACCCTTTGAAGCTTTGACATCTAGCACTGAAAATCCTAGACGGCTGCTTATTCTAATAGAAGCCTTTTCCTTTCATCTGTTTTGTTTAGTGCAGTCACCTTCATCAGTTACCGTACCTATCTGGATCGTTTGTTGTAGTTTCTATATCAGCTTTCATGGCTTCATCTTTCATTTTTATGTTATAAAAGTGGCCTCTTTCCTTACACCTCATGAGCCATCCTCTATAGCTTCAGAGTTTTCTCCTGCAGCTTGCTCACCTTTCTCAGCCTTCACAGAATTGAAGAAAGTTAGGCCCCCACTTTAGATTAAGCACTGATTTGAAGAAATGGTGGAGCTGCTTTGAGCTTCTATCAAGGTGGCTGTGGTGCCATACACGCCTGTAATCCCAGCACTTGAGAGGCTGAGACAAAGAGGATCACCACAAGTTCGAGGCCAACCTGGGCCACACAGTGAGCTCAAGACCAGCCTGAACTACAGCAAGACCCTGTCTCAAAGACAAAACAATTTCTCCCTACCAACAGTCAGGGTGTTTTGCCTTCTTATTTGTATGCTCACTGGAGTAACGCTTTTAATTTCCTTCGAGGTCTTTTTAGTCTGCATTTGAAACTAGACTACTGTAAAAGGGGTAGCATTTATTCCCTGTCAGCTTTCACCATGCTCTCCTCAGCTGAATCATTTCCAGCTCTTGATTTAACCTGAGAGACATATGGCTCTTCATTCACACTTAGAGGTCATTATAGGATTATTAATTGGCCTGATTCCAATGTTAGGGAAGCCCGGGGTGAGAAACCAAGCAGTTGGTCAGCCAGGTGGTCAGAATACACATTTAGTAAGTTTACCACCTCAGGTGGGCATGACTTTTGGCACCCAAAAACAATTGCAATAATAACATCAAAGATCACTGATTACATATTGCATAGCAAATATATAATGAAAATGTTTGGAATATTAAGAGAACTGCAAAAATGTAACACAGAGACACAATGTGAATGTGTAAGCTCAGCCCGGCATCCCACACCTTTAATCCTAGCAGTGAAGGAGGCTGAGGCAGATGGGTTACAGTTTGGAGTCCTACCTGACAATTTAGCAAGCCTCTATCTCAAAGTTAAATAAATTAAATATTAAAAGGCTTAGGTGTATAGCAGTGTAGTAGAGTATCCCTGAGTTCAGTTCTAGACCCACAACAGAAAAGGGGAAAACGAAACTAGGGAACACGTGATGTTGGAAACATGGCTCTGACAGAGTCTCAATGCAGAATAGCCACAAATCACTATTGTTTTTTTAAAAAGTGCAGTATATTCAAAGTGTAATAAATGAGTTCTGACTACAACCCAACACCACACACTTTACACTAGCCTTCCTTTTTCCTTATTGCTAATTTTGTTCTCTGATATTGAGGCTTTCATCATTTGACACATAGTTACTTACTTGCTCAGCCTCAGTATAAATGTAAAGTGGTTGGAAAAGTACTGAGTCATACCTCTGTACTAAACGTTACGCATGAGAATGCCATGTTCATGTTCCATTTTAGTGTTTAGCCTTATCATATCTAAACAAAATTCCATTTGCTCTGTTATTTCTATGCCCTTCTTTCCCAGAACTTTCAGGGAGGTTACGAACACTGGTAGATCAGTATATCATTGTTCCCATTTTATGCCAAGTTCTCCCAACATCCCAATTGATACTCTAAATTTTGTACTTATTAAAAGTACTCACTGCAGTGTACAGTTCTGTAGTTTTTGACAAAAACAATCAGGAATGCTCCTCTACAGAAACATCCATAACAATGTTATCATCCTAAAAATTTAAAGTTGTGGCTCATTTAGAGTGAACCCCTCCCTACTGCTCCAAGCCTTGTCATACAGTGTGTAGTCTGTTGGTTCTTGCTTCTTTCACTTAGCAAAATGCACTTAAGATTGAATCTTGTAGGGCCAGGAGTTAGCTCAGTGGTTTACGCACCTGCCTGGGCAAGTGTGAGGTCATGAGTTAGAGCCCTGGTACCAAAAAAAAAAAAGATTGAATCTTGTGTCAATCAGTAACTTGTGTTTACTGTGTAAGAAGTGTAGTATAAAACAGGCAATTTGAAGGTGGGCCTGGTGGCGCCTGCCAGTGACATCAGCATTTTGGGTGGCTAAGGCCAGAGGACTGCAAGTTCAAGCCTAGCTTGGGCAACTTAGCACAATCTTGTCTCCGAATGAAACAGTTTTTTAGAAGGGCCATGGAGGAGCTTAGTGGAAAGGCACTGGGTTCAATCCCCAGTATCAACACCCCCCACCCTGAATAAACCAGGTATCCTGGGGGTCATTTTCATCATAGGACGTACTTCCTATTTTTTGAGTCTCAACTTTCAGTTTTTATCTTTCACTCCCCCGTTCCTTTGGTTTATTTCAATAAATTGTGATGCTTTTGTTTTTAGTCTAGTGATTAATTTTGGAGCTAAAACTTCACATGAAGTAATTAAATTTTTGAAGATACTAAATAGTCTTACTCAGAATTTCTTCTTCCCTTGTCTTGGAAAATGTGTCTTAAGTGTACTTAGACCTCAGCTACATGATTTCTCATCTTTTCAGGACCTCCTTGGCCCTGATTATAAACATGTGGAAATTTTACTTAATTTTATCATCTCTCTCCTTCCTCTCCCTATGGTGTCTATTGTATGTATGTATGTATGTATGTATGGCCAGGAATTACAACATTATATTGTGTTCCATAACTATACTGATTCTCTCTTCTCCCAGTTTTTGGAAAGGTGATGGTGGTGGTGGTGGAGATGGAACTCAGGCCGTGCAGTGCTGGGCAAGTGCTGTACCACTGAGCTCCATCCCGAGCCCTTTAATGCTGCCCTTAGCAGCCCAGGGCAGTGGCCAAGGCCAGTGTGCATAACCACGCCTTTCATAAGTTTGAATTTCTTGGTTTGCTGAAGTTTTCCTCTATTGGTTTCTTGAGAAGGTCACACAGAAGCAGTATTTCCTTACAATCACTGTAACCAATAATGTTTTTAAAATTAAATAAAAGAAATACTAATTTCCAAGATCTTTCATATTCAATTTTTGCCTCTTCATTTATAATTTCTATACTTTCTGCCTCCACAGCATAGAATACAGACACCCACAGTAAACAGAATTGGTCTGATTTATTACCTGCTGAATTCCAAGAGCCTTTAAGTTAGTGCTTACTGTTTGGTATATACCTAATAAGCATATGTTGAAAATTAGTGAGGTCAAACTGATTCTGCCACGTCCTCCTTCCTTACAAGTCCTCTGGTCTTTTTGCTCATACATCGAAGGATTCTTTTTGAAATTTGAATTCCTCTATCTTTACTACAATATGTTACGGTCTTAACTACTGTGTATCAATGTTATGCTCTCTCCCAGCAACAGATTTAGATGTTATTTCTAGAGAGTTTTCTCACATATGTCTTCATAGCAAGTTTGCAAGTTCTGTTTTCTTACCATCTCTGCTGGCCTGGTTTATCTTTCTCTATCTCTTTTAACCATTTTTAATTTCTCTGTTTTAGTGTGTCCCTGCTGTACAACAGAAAATTTAGTCTTGTTTCCCAAGACTATTGAGACATATTTTTATTTCAATAAGCTGCTGATATATTTAGCCTAAATTCTGTCATGTTATTCTGTGATATAATTACTGAATGTATTATATTGTATAATATGTATATTGTTTTTCTGTCTATTGGTATATTTTCTTTGTTATCTTTACTTTGAAAGGTTTGTGTGTCTTTTCAAGTAGTTAACTTTTAACATTTTAATAATGGGTTTAATGCTTTCTCATAATATTTTACTGTCTTTTAATTAAAAATATTATCTTTCAATCCTCCATATAACCTTTACAACTGTGGATTTATTCTATATTTTTCTTTTAACCTTCTCTGTTTTGGAATTGCATTAGAAGCCAAAAATGTTTGTATGCACCTATAATCCCGGTGCTCTGCAAGGCTGAGGCAGGAGGATCACAAATGTGAGCCTGGTCAGTTTACCAATTTGGCAATGCCCTGTCTCAAAATTTAATAAATTGGAAGCAAGGGAGAATAACTGGGTGGTAGGTATCTCAGTGTGAAGGCCTGGGTACCAATTCTCAGTTCCTAACACTGCGGTTTCCTGTGTCAGAATTTGTGTTAACAAGCTATTCTTTTCATCCTTTATATAATTATAATTCTGTCACTAAACATAGTTGTATCTCCAACAGTTTTTTGAGTTTTCTTCCCCATTACCTCATGCTTGGATGAAGCTTATCTTCTAAAACATTTTTCAGCAACAGCTTATGTGTACAGTTTTCATGTTCTGTCTGTCATTCTCTGTCTCTGTGTCTGAGTCTCTGTGACTCTGTCTCTCTGTTTCTGTCTCTGTCTCTCTCTTTCCCTGTAACTTGAGTACTTGAAACATAGCTTGGCTGGAAAGAAGATCTTTGACTTATTTTTTGCAAACGTTTCTCCATATTGCCTAGCTTTGTATATTGCTTTTAAAAAGTCTGACATCAGTCTACTTTTCTTGCCCTTGCTAGTTTTATCTTTTTGTCCTGAGAGTCCTGAGAATGCTTTATATCAGAGTTTATCTTAGATTTCATTGTCTGGGTCAATTTTCCTAGGTCTGCAGTAAGTCCTTCAAATATGTAGGATGTAAACTTTGTTCTATGCCTGAAAAGTTTTTTTATTTTTAAGATTTTTTTCATTTTGGCTTTCTCCAGGGTTTGCAATATATATTGGATCTTTTTTCCTTCTCTTTCATCTGTTGCCTACCTTTTTCCTTCTTATTTTTATCTGTATCCCATAGGTTTTTATTTTACTGTGTTCCTCTTTTAGCCCTATTTAATTTATTTTGGGGGTAGCTTTATATTTTTATTGTACTTTTCCCCTGATTTTTGCATCTTAGTAATGCTGAAGACATGATTATGTTTTACTTTATTTGTACTTTTGTTTTGCTTGAGGGGTTTTTTTCCCCCCTCATTGGGAAGATGAAATTTGTTGTAGGTGATTGCTATTAGTAGATTTGCTTTTTCAGTTATTACCAACATTTTCTCACCAATGTATTTTGTTTTGCCGTATTAGTTCAAATTTCATTTTGTCTCCTTTATCAAATCCTGCCCTTAATCTTTTTTTTTTTTTTTTTAAGTAGAACTGGTCATTGAATCCAAGGGCCTCTACACTGAGCTAAAGCCAGTGTTCTTTAAATTTTTTATTTTGAGACAAGGTCTCTCTCAGTCACTAAGTTTCCCAACTGTACTCAAATTTATGAGCCTCTTGTCTCAGCCTCCAGAGTGCTGGGATGGCAGGTTCATATCACCACACTGGGCTCCACTTTATTAACCATATGCATCTTGAACTCAGCCAGTTTATAACCCACTTTGTGTCAACATCGTTAGTCATAGTATCTTCATACTTTGGTGTCTTTTCTGCATAGGGATCTTTGCTTCACGGATTTGTTTTACGCATTTAGTTATAACTTACGTATTATTGCTTTATATTTGTGTTAAATTTCTTTTTCATGTTACCCGTTTTGCTTGGTGGTGGTGTTGGCCGTGGTGGTTTTCCTCCCCCTCCTTTTTTTCTTCCTCCCCATTCCTTCTTTTGTCTCTTCTCTTCTTTTCTCCTCCTCCCTCTTTTCCACCCCTCTCCTCCATTCCCTTTCTTGCTTTTCTTCCTCCTCCCCTACCATTCGTCTTGTGTGGATCCTAGGCTGATTCATCTTGATTTCTCATCTTTAAGGTATTTTTTCTCTACCAGCTTTATTATAGAATATTCAAATAAGAGATTACAGATATATTTCATACTGGCACGAAACTTCCTTATGATACATATGTAATGGTTCATTTAATGATCTGAACTTAGTTGGATACAAATAGGAAGGAACTTGAGCTTTTTAAACCACTATCCTCAGGGAACTGGTATCAGATTTCCTTTTCCTTAATCCTTGGTTACATCTGGGGAGGATTTACCATAGTTTTTAGTAACATTCACCTAATAAGTAAATAAATTTATTTTTGGTTATTAAAATTTTGAGCCTAGGGCCAAGGATGTAGCTCAGCAGCACAAGCGCCTGCCTGGCAATCGCGTGGTCCTGAGTTCAGTTCTCGATACAAAAAAAAAAAAAAAAAAATTGAGCCAAATATTAAAAATTAGGCTCATATTCATGAATTACATTTTTAATGTATTAAAAGTGACAGTTCTTTTTATCATGAGCCATAGAATCAGTGTCATTCTAGTCAAAATGCAAATAAGGTTTTCATGAAATACTATCATAAGTATCCAGAGAAGAGCAAAAAAATCAAGTGTAGTAAAGATATCCCTGAAGTAAGAGAATAGTAGCAGGTGGAGTGTACCCTCGTATAGCCCTGTGCTCTGCAGTTCTGTAATTAAAACTGTGTTGCCAGCATGGTGGTAACCTATAGGGTACGCCAGAGAGGGCAGAGATACGGTCCTCGTATATGGGAATCTGATTTCTGAAAGAGCTGGCATTGCTGCTCAGGGAGGAGATGGTTAATCACTCCATGTGTGGTGTAGAGTAATGAAACCCAGTTCCTATTTTACATTGTATTTGTCTGTGGTTTCATGCCTGTGGCAAGACCCTTCAGGCAGGTTAACTTTATATAAAGGTCGCTTTGGCCCCCAGTGGTGGAGGTTCTGAGCATTACCCAGGCTCTCATGGCAGATGGCTTCCCATGGCGGGGAGTGCCAGAGTGAGCATTTGCAGTGCCAGACAGGAAGCCAGAGAGAGCTTCAGGAGCCTGGCTTGCTCTTGGAACAACTCACTTTCAGGGAGTTAATTCAGGCTGCCAGGGAACTGCCTTCATTTCTTCTAAGGACGGTTATCTAACAACCTCTCTGTAGGTCCCACCCACCCCCTCTTTTTTACTTTGTAGTGTATGGATTAAAGCTGGGGTTTGCACACTAAGCTACATCCCCATCCCCTTCTTTGTATTTTTTTTTGAGACAAGGTCTTGCTAAATCACTAAATCATCCAGGCAGGGTTTGCCTCGCAGACTGCTGGGATTAGAGGTGCACCCAAACACACACGTCAGAGGCCCCAATATATACATGACCACATCACCTCCCAACACTGCCACACTAAAGATCATGACTGCAAAACATGAGGCCTGGAGAGACCTTCCATATCCAACCAGAGCACACACTGCATGCAAAATCAATTTCAGGGGCATGAAAATGTGCAAGTTAGAACAACAGAGCTTCCGCAAGATTAATTAGAGAACCTCTCTATGACACTGGAGTGACAAAATAGTTCTTGAGCAGGATACAAACAGTATCTAGGCAAACACAAATCTTACCACATTAAAATTAAGACCCTTTGTTTATCAAAATCTATCTTTAAAAAGTAAAAAGCTAAGCCAATGAACAGGGGACAATATGTTCGCTCCAACAACAGAAAAGTTGACTAATATAGTTAGCTGTAAATATTTATAATAAGCCCTCGTCCAAGGGTTAAACCCCGTGATTTTAGCATATATCTAATCTTGTATATGCTGATAGTAGTATTTGCTGTTAACAATTTTGCTCTTGTGTTGATCAGTGTTTTGGTTCTGAAATAAATGGTTGATAAACAATACAAGCAAACACACCCTGAGTGATAAAAAAATATGGAGAATGTTTACTGTTTTTAAAAACTTACTACAGTAAGAGATACATTGCAACAATGGTATCGATGAAGTTGGCCTTCCATGTTCATGGTTTGTACCTCCATAGATTAAACCAGCTAACAGTGGGGCAATAATGATCAAGTACACACCTTTTCTTACTATGATTCTTTAACAATACTTGTCTTGTATCAGATATTATAAGTAACTTGGGAATGACTTAAAGTATATAAGGGGAGCTGGGCATGGTGATGCACACCTGTATTTCCAGCACTTGGGAGGCTGAGGCAGGAGGATTTGAGACCAGCCAGGGGTACAAAGTGAGCTCAAGGCCAGCCTGAACGCATAGTTGAGACCCTGTATCAAAAAGAACAACAAAAAGTGTACAGGAGGATATACATAGGTAATATACAAATACTACACCATTTTATGTAGGGGATTGAGCATCTGTAGATTTAGATCTGGGGAGGATCCTGTAATCAATTCTCTGCATGTACTAAGAAAGCTGACTACCACTTACACATTTTATTGTAATACAGAAATTTTATATCATTAAGGTGAACTACAGTCTTGACATTTTTAGTTCTGAATTTATGAAATACTTCCATTTTTCTGGAATATAAAAAGTACAGTAATTTAGTGACTTTCTCCTCAACATATTGAAATTGTGTAACCTATAGAAAATTCCACTGTCTTTTTAAATATTACTTATACCTACATTTTAAAATATAAAACAAATAAGTCACATCTTCCTTATCAAAATATAATATTTATATTTAGCCAGGCATGTTGGTGTACATGTGTAATCTCAGCACTTAGGGAAGCTGAGGAAGGAGGATCACCATGAGTTTGAGGCCAGCCTGAGCTACATGGTGAATTCAAGGACAGCCTGAAGCTATATACCAAGACCCTGTCTCAAAAAATACACAAATAACAACAGAAAGAGAAAAAAAACTTAGGTTCAAATGTTCATCATAGCTTCAGGGAAGGTCTAACAGTAGTACACAATGCCCCAATGTATCAGACCTTAAAAAGTGAGACTAAGGGAAGTGCAATAGGAAATTATAAGAAATATTTGAGTAGCTACAAAGAGCATATTGCTGGGTGTGGTGATGCATGCCTGTAACGCCAGCACCTGGGAGGCTGAGGCAAGAAGACACAGTGTGTACATAGAGAGTTCAAGGAGACCCTAAACTACGTAACAGAAGCCTGTCTCAAAAAAATAAAATAAAGAACGTATTCAAGCCCATATGGATGATAGTCAGTGAATTATTTGGCTTTATCTAAAAGTCATATATTTTCAGTTGAACAATAATTATCAGTCATTAAATATATTTCAGAAGGAGACATGACCCACATCCACTAAGTGATTCACTGTCACATCCTGACTAGTGCCTTCACGTGGGTCCAAGTGGCATGCAGTGAGAAGCACCCTTTCTTCCCTGAAATCCTTCCCCTGAATCTACGCATAAGGAAATGCCAGATAAATCTTTGCTGTATGACATTCTACAAGATAATGGCTTCGAATCTAAAATGGCACTGTCATGAAACACACAGTGGGGTAGGGTGAAACTATCTCAGATTAAAGGAAACTAAAGAGACTTGACAAGCAAGTATGACATTAGATCCTTGATTGGAACTGTGTCCAAAATCTTTTATACTGAAGAAAGAGACTAGCAACAAAGAACATATTTATTTGAATAATATTAAACATGGACTATGTTTTATGCAATACTGTTTTACTGTCATGGTTTGTGGTTGTACAGGAAGATGTCCTTGGTCTTAGGAGATATAGAGTAAACATATCATGATACAGTAATGATGTCCCCAGTTGATTTTCCAGTGGTTTGATGGAGAAAGGTGTGTGTATATGAACAACATAAGCAATTGATATGTGTAGATAAATGCCCTAAGAGTGTTCCTTGCAGTGTTCTCTTGATTTGTTCAGTAGGTTTTCAAAATGCAAAACTGAAGGAAAACCTACAGAAAACAACACATTTTAAATAATAATTATAAATTAATAGGCAAGATAAAATTTTTATAATTTCAATAAGTTTTAAAGATAAGTTTATATATTTAGGTAATAGAAATCCACTCCATTAAAAATAGTGTTCTGAATTTTAAAAGTTGATAATAAAGGTGTCTAAATCTTTTATTTCATTTCATTTCTAAATGTAAATGAAAACTGAACTTTGAAGCCAGGTATGGTGGTGCACATTTGTAATTACAGAACTCTGGGAGTGTGAACCCAGCCTGTGCAACTTAGTGAGACCATGTCTTTAAATAAAGATGAAAAGGGTGAGGATGTTACTCAGTGCAGAGGCCCTGGATTCAACCTCCAGTTTTACAAAAAAAAAACAAACTATAAAACATTAAGGACATATAATTGGTCTGACTGGATGGAATTCCACGTTTCTTTGTTCAACATTTGTATATTGAAAATCTGGTTCTGAGGTACAGCAGCTAATCTTAGATGTTCTCTATTGACATTGTTCGGATTCAAACCCTGATTCCATCACTTACCAGTTCTGTAATCTTAGACAAGTCATTAATATATCTGTGCCACAGTGTTCTCAGATACCAAACAGAGTAGTTACAATACCTAATATATTTGAAATGCTTAGACAAGACCCTGGGACATGATAATGCTATAAAAACTGTAGCTGTAAGCTGTGCATGGTAGATGGTCGTGCATGCCTGTTATCCCAGCGTTCAGGACACTGACACAGGAGGAGTTCAAGACCAACCTAGGCTGCACATTGAGTTCAAACCTAGCTTAAATTACACAGAGAGACCCTGTCTCAAAAAAGAGAAAGGGAGAGAGAAAGAGAGAGAAAGATAGAAAGAGAGAGAGAGAACAAACACTATAGCTGCTACTGTTGTTAATCTGAGTTTTATGATTTTTTAAAAATGAGTAGCCCTGATCAGTTTTGCCTTTAATGATATTTGTGCTCATGTTTTTTGTATTTGAATAATTAACTCAGTATTTCTCAAAATGAATCATAGTAGGTAATCCATGAACTTTAAACTTCTTCCTCTTCTTTTCAAATCCATAACATCTTAATTTCAATAAGAAAGAAAATAAGCATGTTTTTAAAAATATTTAGAAAAGATTTTCCAAACTAGATTTAAAAAATGCTCTGAGAACTAAGAACTTCTTTGTGTATTCATTGCAATATTGATTTTATTAATATCTTTCTATTAAAGGACCTGTGTATTAACCTAGAATAGGTTCACTATATGGTATGTGTTATATAATTTGTAATAGCAAAGAACTATACTAACCTGCAAAATGTCGCCAAAGATTTTCCAACAACCACAAATACAACTTTACAGAAGAAAATTATAGCTTAAAATACAATCTTTCATCTTTTATGTTTTCTCTTTACATCTAAGTGGTAACAGATATACTGTATTCCTTCTGTAGTACATGTTCTTACAGAGTACATCACTGCCATTAATATTTGTATTTTGGAGCCTAATATGAAGCTTTGGTAGTTACAGTTATTTCCATACTGCCAGTTAGAGAGAAAAAACTTTTTTCATTCTTGTTTCAGCCTAGATCTCCAAATTGAAATGGGCTCAAGGACCAACGAATTCAATACCATTCAGTTTTTTCTTTTCTTTTTCTTTTTCCTTTTTATTTTAAAGACAGCATCTCGGTATGTAATCCAGGGTGACCTGGAACTCAAGGTTATCCTCCTGCCTCAGTCTCCTGAGTATTGGGATTGTAAGCATGCACTACTGGACCCAACAATGCCATTCATTTCTTTTTTTCTTCCAATCAGATTTTATTGATACATTTTAGGTATATATAACAATCAGATTCATCTTAGAGAATCTGAACCTGTGCATGATATAACTTGTTTCTTTTTTTCCCAATCCCCCTACACTGCTTTCAGTCCTCCCCCTCTCTTTTTATAAAAGCCTTGTTTCCATTTTTTCCTTCTTTTCTCATTGTTTACTCCCCCTTTTTTCCTTCCCCCTCCCCCCACTCTGTTCCCCTCACCATTTGAACATTTTCTTCCTATTTCACAATACCTAATATAAATTTTAGTTGTTATTTATATTTTCCATTTCTTCCCAGAGATACAATGTGGTATTTACGCATGGGTATCTGATTTATTTCACTTGAGAGTATGGTCTCCAAGTGCATCCATTTAGCTAGAAATATCTCAAGATTAGCCTTCTTGATGGCATATTAGTATCCCATTGTAAAAACAGAAGAGAAGCCCATCTTTGTCCATTCACAAGTTGATGGACACTTGGGCTGTTTCTGCAATTTGGTTTTACACACTGCTGTAAAAGCATGGAGATATATATATCACTATGGTATGATGCTTTTAATTCTTTTAGGAAGATACCTAGAAGGGGAATAACAGGGTCTAATGGAGTCTCTGGTCCTAGTTTTTTTAAGGAATCTCCACACTGATTTACACAGTAACCACCAGTCTACACTCTTACCAACAATGGAGAAGTGTTCCTTTTTCCCCACACCCCTACCAGCGTATGTTATTGGTTGAATTCTTAATAATAGCCATTCTTTCTGGAATAAGATTGTTTTAATTAGCATTGTTTTAATTTGTACCTCTCAAATGACTAGTGGTGTTGAACATTTTTTCTTATATTTGCCATTTCTATTTCTGCATCTGAGAAGTGTCCATTCATTTCAGATACCCATTTTTGGCTGGGGTCTTTAACTTTGGAGGAGTCTTTTTTAAAAATTCTTCATATATTCAGAATTGTAGTCCTTTGTCTGAGGAACAACTGGCAAAAATTCTTTCCCACACTGAGGGTTGTCTTTTCACTTTGTTGGTAGTTTCTCTTGCCGTGCAAAAGTTTTTTAATAAGATGAGATTCCAGTTGATTTTTTGTGACAGCTCCTGTGAGACTGGGGTTTTGTTCATAAAGTTTTTACCTCCACCAGTGTTTTTAAGAGTTTTATGTATTCTCTCTCCTGGCAGATTTAATGTTTCTGCTTTAGTATTTAGATCTTTGATGCATTTCAGTTTTAGTTTAGTGCATGGCTAAAGATTTGTGTCTAATTTTAATCTTAAGCATGGGGAAAATCCATTTTTCCAACACTGTTTATTGAACACACTCTTTCTTCCAGTGTATCTTTGTCAAAGATACATTGGCTAAGTATGTCTAGAGCTGTTTCTCCATCTTCTAATCTGTTTCATTGATCCTCAAGTCTGGTTTTGTTTCTTGGGTATTTTTTTTCTCTTTTTGTTTCAGTTTTTTTTTTTTTTTTTTCAGTACTGTGCTGTTTTATCACAGTAGCTTTGCGATATAATTTTAAATCTGGGGTGGTGATGCTCCCCTGCCTTGCCTTTGTTGCCCAGAGCTGTTTTTACTATTAAAGCTCTCTTCTGGTTCCAAATGAATTTTGTAATTGTCTTCTCTAATTCTATGAGATATGCTGTTGGAATTTGGATCAGAATTGCATTAAATATATAACTGTATAACCATGTTGAAAGTATGGCCATTTTCTTTTTTTTTTTTTTTTTTTTTTTTTTTTTGTCTTTTTCATTTTTTTTTTATTGGTACCAGGGATCGAATTCACGACTGCCTGCTTGCAAGGAAGGTGCTTATGCCGCTGAGCTAAATCCCCAGCCCCGCCATTTTCACTATATAGGTTCTTCCTACCCTTAGGCAAGGTATAGTTTCTATTTTGTGATACTATATTCAGTCTCCTTTTTCAAAGTATTATAGTTTTCAATGTAGAGGTCTTTACTCCCATTAGATTGATTTCTAGATATTACTTTCTTTCTTTCTTTCTTCCTTTCTTTCTTCTTTCTTTCTTTTTTCTGGATGTATTAGGAAAGGTATTTTCCTCATTTCTGTCTCAGTGAGTTTGTTATTTGTGTATAGGAATGCTAATGATTTTTGAGTGTTGACTTTGTATCCAGCTATACTACTGAATTTGGTTCTTAAATCTAGAGGTGTTTTGGTGGAGTTTTGGGGGACTTCTATGTAGAGCATCACGTCATCTGCAAATAGCGGTAATTTAACTTCTTACTTTCCTATCCTTATTCTTTAATTTTTTCTTATGTCTGATTACTCTGGCTAAAGTTTCCAGAACTATATTGATTAAGAGTGGTAACCATTGCTGTCCTTGTCTTGTTCCTGATTTTAGAGTGAAAACTTTCAATATAGTTCTGGAAACTTTAATACCATTACTCTGATTTTGGTATCAGGGTATTGCATGCTTCCGGAAGTGAATTAGGGAGTATTGCATCTCTTTCCATTAAATTAAAGAGTTTGAGATGTAATGGTATCAAGCCTTCTCTAAATTTCTTGTAGAATTCAGTAGTGAAGCAGGGCCTGAGCTTTTCTTTGTTGGTAGGATTTTTATTATCTTTCATTTCACTGATTGATAATTGGTTTATTTAGAATTTTTATATCATCTTGGTTCAGCTTTGGTAATTCGTATGTATCTAGGAATCTGTCCATTTCTTGTGCATTTTCTATCTTATTTGAATACAAGTTCTTAAAGTAAATATAGATGGTCTTCTGGATTTCTGTGGCATCTATGTGTTTTCACCCTTTCATTCCTAATTATTTGAGTCTTTTCTTTCCTTTTTTGCTAAGGTTAGCTAAGGGTGTCTCAATTTTATTTCATCTTTTAAGGAACCAACTCCTTGATTCATTGATTCTTGTTTTCTTATTCTCCGTTGCATTAATTTCTGCTTTCATCCTTACAATTTCTTCCCTCAGTCAATCCTTGGCGTAGGTCTACTTCTGTTTTTCTAGAAGCTTGAGTCTCAACATTAAGTTGTTTATGTGAGCTTATCATGTTTTCCTGAAGTGAGTACTCACTTCTTTAAATTTCCCTCATAGGACTGTTTCATTGTGTTCCGATATGTTATATTGGCATTATTACTTAATTACAGAAACTGCAGTTTCTTCTTTAATTTCACTTGTGACCCACTGGTTATTCAGAATTCAGGAGGGTAGTATTTAATTTGCATGTCTCTAGGAAGTTCTTGTGGTTTCTTTTGCCATTGATTCCTAATTTCATTGCACCATGATCTGATAATATGCAAGAGATAATTTCAGTTCCTTTGCATTTTCTTAAGCATGTTCTATGAGCTAGTATGTGACCTGTTTTGGAGAATGTCACATATGCTGTTGAAAAAATGTGTATTCTAAAAAAAAAAAAAAACCCAAAATATGTATTCTGATGTTGTTAGAATACTCAGTAGAAATCTACAGTTCATTTGTTCTAAAGTTTGTTTCATTTCTAATATTTCATGATTAATTTTTTATCTAGTTGATATATTTGTGACAGGTATTGTGGTCTCCCATTACAATTGCATTAGTGCTTATTTGATTTTTCATGCCTGTTAATACTTGTTTTATATATTTGAGTGTGTTGGAAATTGGTGCATGTATATTTATGATTGTTATCTCTTTCTCTTAGATTGTTCACTTTGTAAGAATGTAGTGACTGTGTTTGTCTCCTGTAATCAGTCTTAGCCTGAAATCCACTTTGTCTGCCAATAGAATAGCTACCCTTCTTTTTTTTCAGGTTAATGATGCATGTAATATTGTTTTCCATTCTTTAGCTTCCAGTTTATGAATTTCTTTTTGAATAAAATGTGTTTCTTGTATGTAGCATACTCTTAGGTCTTGCTTCTTGATCCATTCTGCCAGTCTGTTTCTTTTGATTAGTGAATTGAGACCATTAACATTGATACTTATAACTGGTACGTGTTGACTTATCCTTGTCATGTTATTTTCCTGTTATTGGCTTCCTTTTTGTTCGGCCCTCTTTTCATTGTTTTGGGATTCATGGAGTTGTCCTTGTTACCTCTTTCTAGAATGTCCTTCAGAAAATGTGAAGTATTGGTTTGTTGTTTATGATTTCCTCAGGTGTTCTTTGTCAAGGAAGTATCTTATTTCTCCATCAGTCTTGAAAGATTGTTTTGTGGGGTACATCCATCTGGGTAGGAGTTTGTTTTCTTTTAGTGCTTGAAATATACTTCACTCCAAGCTTTCCTTGACTTGAAAGTTTGTGTTGAGAAATCAGCTCTTATTCTGAACAGCTTTCCTCTATAGATGGTTTGTTTCTTTTCTCTAAAAGTTTTTAATATTCTGCTCTTGTGTTACATTTCCAGAATCTTGACTGTTATATGCCTTGCTGTAGATTTTTGTTTGATCATGGCTAACTGGATTTTGTACACCTCACTTATTTGTATAGCAAATTCTTTTTCCCTGCCAGGAAAGTTTTTGTACCATGACGTCTGTGAACAGGCTTTTTATGTCATCTGTGCTCTCTCCCGCTTTTTCATTGACTCTGATAAAACTTACATTTTTCTTCTTTGCATCATCTATCAGCTGCTGGGTTAACATCCCATGGTCCCTTGCTACTTTTAAGAAATCGTTCTTTTTATGATCGCTAATCGCAAGCCTGTCTTCTGTATCTGAGATTATGTCCTCACATTGGTTTGTTCTACAGTGAATACTTTCTTTTTTTTTTTTTTTTTTTTTTTTGGTCTTTTTTCATTTTTATCGGTACCGGGGATCGAACTCACGACCGCCTGCTTGCAAGGCAGGTGCTTATGCCGCTGAGCTAAACCCCCAGCCCCCACAGTGAATACTTTCAATGGAATTTTTAGTCTCCTGGATATCGGCTTGAATCTGTTTTATGGATTTCATTTCTTTCCTGTGCTGGCATTCATGATTTCCAACATTTTCCTAAAATGTCCTTTTTTTAAAATCTGTATGTGTCTTTGCACCTATATTTCCCCTGGCATTCAGAGTAGTTCCTGGCTGTGAGGCTGGAACCAGACCTGTTTAGTCCACAGTTGTCAGCACACCTTCTGCAGGGCTGAACTCAGCTGGCAGCCACTCGATGGAGCCATCAATTGTTCTGAGTTCTGCACTCAGTCTGCCCTTTCCAAGATGGCGCCCAGACAGTCGCTGTCTCCTGTGGGGTGGCTGACAACACAGCAGTCACCAGCCAGTGCAGCCCACGGTGGTCACTTCTTCATTGCCCTACTGCATCTCTCTGTGGAGGCCTCTGGGGTTGCCAGCAGTCACTGTGTGTCCCCAGTTTTGAACTCCCACACAGTTGAGTCCTTACTCGGGGAGAAGTCTTCCCATGGCACCTCCTTCTTCACTGAAGTTTCTCTCTTTGCCCACCACGTGGGCCTCTTGCTTCTGATTCTTGCTGGGACCTGGGGACCTATTTCCCTGCTTATTTTCTTTTTCACATTGCTGTATTACAGTGGCTGGATTCCAAGTCTCAGAGAATCCCTTTCTCTGTTGCTTACTACTCCGCCATCTTCCAGAAGTCCCTCACCATTCATTTCTGACTGATTAAAAAACTAACTTTATTTTGTTTCATTTTGGGTTTTTTTATTTTTTATTATTTTTTTTTAATTTTAAAGAGTAAAATACAACAAAGCAAGACAGAACAAAGCCAATCAAGACAATGCAGCAATACTGGTACAGAATTTCAGAGCAGGATACCTGGAAAACAACAACAGCTACCATAGTGTATCTTGTTATCTTCACAATAGTTGTCCATTCCATCAGGTATAGTAAAATCAAAAACAAACAAACAAAAAAAAAACAATAAAACCTCTCAAAACAGAATACTGAATAAAGCAAAACAATTAATTAGAACAAAGCAAAACAGTGAAAATAGTTTTGGACTTCTAAGAGAAGACAGAAGGAAACCCCCATATTTGCTGTATTGCTTATGGCCATCCTCTGGAGAGATGCTCAGACTGCTGGCCCTGGGTCAGCATAATCAACCAAACTGTACAAGCATTTAGTCACTTTATGTCCCTTAGTTGCTATCAACTCAGGTTGTCCTCAGAACCATCCAGTTGCTAGCGTGGGGGTGGGAGGTTGATTCTCAGCCTGCGCACTGGTAGGCTTGCACTGGATGGCTACTTTCTTGGTTGGTCCCCAACATGGTGGATACTTCAGAGACGCTGGCTTTTCTCTTCCTGGTGCATGCACAGCTTGTGCTGCTTCCCAGGAAGGCTGACTGGTTGTTTCATTTTGTTTTGTTTTTATTCTTGGATAAGTCAGTTAGTTGCTCTTCATTTGAGTTTTCTCGTGATGCACAGATGTTCCTCTGTTGTCATGTCTCATTAGTATCCTTTAATCTGACTTACTTTGCTTTCATGACTTTCGTGTTTTAGGAAAACACCACTTACTTTGTAGAATGTGTCTTAATTTACACTGCCGTGCATTTTTAGTTGAATATCAGGTGTATGATGTATTCCTTCATGTATCTTGTCAGATTATACATGATAGTTGTTTTGTTCTACTCCTGGTGATGTTACACTGTGTTGTAAGATATTTTCCACTGTGTGTACTACGATGTACCATTTTCTCTTTGTGATGAGTATCTTGTGGGAAAGTACTTTGAGGCTATAAAAATACCCTATTTCTCATCTTATGTTCACATACTAGTTTTGACAGCAGTTAATTCTTGCTAGAAATTTATTACTGTGGTTGTTGCCAAATAGTGGCTTTTTTTTTATCCCCTCGTTTTTGTCTGCATGTGTTATTTGGCATTCAGCATCAGTTTTTACATCTGTAAAGTGAACATAACTTATGTAAATGAGGGTAATATGCAAGTAATTTTATGTGTAAGGTAATATACTGACAGCATAATTTTTAGTATATACTAAGCTCTCAAATATATTATGTAACTTTTATTATAAAAGTTCTTATATAACAGGTAAAGAAACTGATTATTTTTCAAGACCTTTAAAAGGACATAGAAAAGTTAAAATATTAAATACTTTATGTCTACCCACCATGAATGTTTTACTTCATGTTCAGTGCTGCCAGTTGTGAGAAATCTTAATGGCTACCAGATGTGTGTCTTTTTTATTTACCTAAGACAGCCTTTGGTTAGTCTTTGGCTAATTAATGCATAATATGTTTGCAGTATACTTCAGATGACATTCAGCACTTAAAATTCTTGTTATAAAATACTAGAGAACATAGAAACATAGAAAACTATAGCAAGGTGGTGCATGCTTGTAATCCCAGCACTCAGGAGGCTGAGGCAGGCAGATTGTTGCAAATTCAACAGCAACCTGGGTTATAAAGTGAGCTCAAGGCCAGCCTGAACTGTGTCGTGAGACCCTGTCTCAAAAAGACAGACAAACAGACAGACAGACAGACAGACAGAAAGAAAGAAAGAAAGAAAGAAAAACTAAACCATGATTCAATGCATTGAGTAATATGAAATTACTTATGGTTATTAAGTTCTTTAAACATTATTAAATTAGTATTATAAAGCAATGTTTCTATATATTGATTTTGTGCTTAAGCATTTACCGTGATAAAAAGCAACATCCTGTCCCATTTTCCAATAAATTTCTTTGTTGTTTCTTCAGTTTTTTGCCTCCATACTTTACCTCTTTTTTGTTTGTTTGTTTTTTGTCTTTTTCCTTTTTATCGGTACCAGTGATTGAACTCACGACTGCCTGCTTGCAAGGCAGACGCTTATGCCGCTGAGCTAAATCCCCAGCCCCCATACTTTACCTCTTAATTCACCCATTCTGTGTATCGCTTACTGATACCTTAATATGAGATGGACATTTATCTTTTCTGACACCTTTTTTTTTCTGGAAGTCTCTAACCTTTTTCTGTTTCATTAAGTTGTATTCATGACTATGTCTATACATGTATGCCTCCCAATAACTTCCTACATTTCCTGTCTGCATAGCCAAACCTGTCAGTCAACACTGAAACATACCACCAGCATTTTCTGTCTGTCTTGAAGACCTTCCTTCTGGGGATCTTCCTTTCTTTGTGGTATCTGTAACCTGGCCCGTCAGTGCCATCCCACAATTCCCTTCACTTCAGGTCTGTGTTAAACCTTCAGTTTCTTGACCCACACTCAGTTTTCCTCACTTAACTGCTTTTGATGGCATATATTCTTTGTTAACTTTCTGAAAAAGAATAAGGAAGATAAATACTCTGAGAACTAACATGTCTCAAAGTATCTCTATTTACTTTCCTTTTAGACTAATAGTTTGGCTGCATATGGAATTCTAGAAAGAAATTTTTTCTTTTCTTTAGAATCTTGAAAACATCATTCCATTATATATTAAACTCAGATGTTTTTTAGAAATCTGTTCTCTCTCCCATCCTGCATTTCTCCATGAGCTTTTGCTTTTGTAGGTGATCTGGTTTTTCCCTAGAATCATTCTAATTTTCTGAAACTTAATGATAAATATTAGTCGTATGGATCTCATTTACTGTGTATAAACTGTCCCTATAAATGCTATAAATAATGTCACTTCTGGCTTAAAACAGTTTTAAGTAAAAGTCGATTCCAGGTTTTTGTTGTTTTTTCCTCCATTTTCCCATTTTGATCTTTCTTTGTTCTATTTTTCCTTTATTTCATTGCAATATGTTTCTTTGTGCCATCTTTTTTCCTTGGATACTCTTCTCAAATGTCTGGTAGTGCTTGTTGTCGTACACATGAGAGAGATATCCTAAATAAACTGCAAGGCCTTTTTATGGTTGTGTGTATGTCTTGTCTGGACTCCTAGGTTTTTGCAAGGAAGACTGGCTCCTTCCATAGTCTTTTGGGTGTCTCTTGGGTAAGCCTGACTACTAATCAGGAAAGCCATCTGAGGGGCTGACTGTATACCTGTTCACATAAGCACTGCAGCCTGTTTTGGGGCCCGTATTTCACCGTAAAGTCTTAGCTTCATTGCGCTTTGATTTCCAAGTCTGAAGCCTTTTAAGGTTCTTTCGTAGCCTGCCTTCTCTCCATTACTCTGTAAAGGCCATGAAAGATGTTACTGTGGCTGCCTGGTGTGGGAATGGAAACCTAAACGTTCACCTCTTAAGCATCTCCCTTGTATCAGTCCTCCTGGAAACTTGGTACCACAACTTTCTGAATTTTCCAGAGTTTGGGGGATAGCTTGTTTCTTGTTGGAATCTCCTTCTAGGCTTCTTTGCTCTGCTAATTACCACTTCTCTGTATACTTTCTGTCTTCAAATATGTAATTCAGATTGTAGTATCTTAACAGTTATACTAACAAAGAAGTTTGATTTTAACTTTTGCATTAATTGTTTTGAGGTGAAATGCAGGTATCGCTGTACTTAAGTATTTAGGAATCTAATCATTTGTGAACTGAGTTAGAAATAGTCTCCGTGTGTGTATGTGTATTACTGGAAAGTGAACAAGACCTGTGTCATCCTCCCAGAAGGTGACTTTAGGCATATACCATCATCATACTTGCTGTGACAATATTTTCTTTAATCAGAACAAAAATAGGGCATTACTTAAGGAGCATCTGTAGAATAAAATAAATAGCCAACTACTAATAAGAAAAAAAATACTCATTTCATTTTCATAAACATTTATTGATCTCATATTATTTGCCAGAAAGTAATGTTCACTGTCTGCTAAGCTTGATTAAAGGTAACAGAAAAACTTTGCTTTGGTGTGGTTTATTACAGTGCTAGGGACTGCACCCAGGCCTTGTACATGCTCTTATCACTGAGCTACACCCTCAACCCCAGACAAAAAGAAATCTCTTTTTAATGTCATCACTAGTTTATTCATCAAAATTAGCCATGAAATTTGATCTTTAATCAGGAATGTGCTGCAATACCTGTGATCCCAGTACTATGGGAAGCTGAGACAGGAAGATTACAAGTTGAAGCTTGGTATCTAAGCAATTTACAAGACCTTGTCTCAAAAAAAAAAAAATTTTTTTTTTTTGTCTCAAAATTTTTTAAAAAAATTTTTGAGCTGGGGATGGACCTCCATGTAAAGGTTCCAGGTTCAACCCAGTACTATGCCAAACACAATTTTTATCTTCATACTTAGAACATGTTGTAATGTTTCTTTCTAACTCCCCTATTATTTTATTTAATCTTTTATTATCTGGTTTTTCTCTTTTGGTTGATATATTTTACCGCTTGTCTGTTGCCTTCCTGCCTAACCTCCTTTTTGTAGTTATAGTATTTCTACTGTGTCCCAACACGCACATTTAATCATTAGTCTCCCCAAGGCCTTATGAGGGAAAGAGGGTACTGCAGAAAAGATCTTACTGTGGAAGTGATTTTTTTCCCTTTTATTTTTTAATTTTTTAAACTGTGAACTTTTTGTATGTCTTTAAGTCATACTGAGGGTATAGAGTTTTTTGTTTATTTACTTTGCTGTCCTTGTTCTCTAGTGTATTAAAGGGAGAAACTTGTGTAGCAACCATTGCCTCTGCTATCTGGGAATTCCTCAGTTTAATTTGTTTTAACTTCGCACACCACCTTTGCTTCACCTCTTCACTCTGGACATTCATTCATTCAAAAACTCTGTAACAAGTGCTGGCTATGTGGTAGACATTGTTCTAAGAATATAGTAATAAAACAGATGCCTTTGCTCACAAGGAGCCTATATACCAGTGGAAGAGAAATAATACAATAAATAAGTGAATATATGATGTTAGAGAGTGATAAATAAGACAGTAAGACTCCGGGGAGGTTACAGGGTTACCCACAGTAGTTGGGGGAGACCTCTCTGAGGAGGTGTTACTGAGCACAGTGTGGCTTAGTTACTTTTCTTATTGCTGAGGCAAAATACCCAGCGCCCACAAATTAAGGGAGAAAGGCTTATTTAGTGCATACTTGGTAGAATTTTCTGTCCATAATCAGCTGGTTCCAAAGCAGGATGGCAGGGCAGACGGGCATCACAGAGGAGAAATAGTTCATGGTGAGCAGGAGGTAGCAAAGCAACAAGCGATGTTCACAGTGTCTTCTGCCCTTTATCTTATCCGGCTTCTCAGGTCGGGTAGCACTTGCATCCTTGAGCACTAATCAGTTCCAGCATCACATGCTTTAGATCCAGCCACCTCTGAAAAAGCTCCCCTTACAACATAGGACTATGGGGGACACCTAAACACAAACTATAACATTATGTTGTTGAGTAATAGTGTATGCCTCTTTATATTATCTTTTTCCTAATGTAAAACATAAAGTTTTACCACTAATCAGATATCCATGAAAAATACATTGATTAATTCAAAAGCCTCTACTGTAGAGTAGGCTGTTTGGTGTTAGGCACATCAGATAAGAAGTTTCTGAGAAACTACAGCCTCAAATTGTCTACTGTTAAATATTCCTTCACCATGCTTTAAAAAGCAGATGATGACATGGACTATTTGAGTCTTTCCTTTTCCATATAAACTCCACATTTGATACTTGGACCACCAGAAAGTTATTTACTTGTTTTTTGGTGTTTGCTTGTTTGTGTCTTTTTGAGATGAGTTTTGCAGCTCAGGCTGGCCTTGAACTCATTTTGTAGCACAGGCTGGCCTCAAACTCCCAGCTAACCTCCTGCCTCAGCCTTCCATGGCTTTACAGGCTTGTATCACCATGCCTGGCTGTTCACTTAATCTTAACCCCACCTGCCTTGATTTTGCTGAGTTGTTTTGATAGTGAGGGTTTCATCTTTCATTGATAAATACTGTCGTACAGTAAGTCCTCAATTTAGGAACGTTCAGGTTGCAAACTTTCAGATAGGAAGGGACCTCCCACTGTGACACTGGTACATGTGAAGAAATCGCAGAAGTATTGCATCTGTCTATCAGGCATTGTCACAGTTGTGCTGCTGTGTGCTTGCTGCACAGTGCGATGGTGTACAGTCATACAGTGTTCAGTCAGAGGCCAGGATATTCCAAAGAGGAAAAGCAGTGGCAATGTGGCAGGAACTGTATTTATGTCAGAGGGGTATAAGATTTGCTTTGTTGGATTTAGGAACAAATCCAGCTTAGGGACTATTGTCCCAGAACAGAACTCAATTGTAAGTGGGGGACTTACTTTAAGTAAACTAACCTTGCAGTTGAGAAGTTGTTGAGGACAACATAACCTTCTGTATTAATTACTGTTTAATATATTAAGTACCACATGACAAGTTTGAGAACCAGATGTTTCTCATAAGAAAGTAGCAAGGCATTGATAATCTCTTCCATAAGGAAAGGTAGGTAACTAGACATACTTTTTTCTTTCGCTTTCAAGAAACAGAACTAAATTTTTAGTTAATTGAGGACCACTCTAACATTTGATTTCTTTTGCTCCCCAGTCTCCTCCTACTCTAAGCTATACGTTCCCTGATCATTTTTTTCAAGTTGTCTCATTAGCTGGGGAAGCATGGCAGGTCGTATGTAAATGTGTAATGGGGCAGATGAGTTCAGTGGCCTGGAATTCTATCTAGTACCTCCTCAAAATATTACTTGTATGGCCTTGGGGAAGCTGGACAGTCTTTCTGGGCTTTAGTTTCATCTGCACAATGCAAGATTAATACATAGATCAAACATTTTTTGCGCAGAACACTGGTTTCATGAGAAATGACCTCCAGTTCCCATGGATAGCAGGAAATAACGGCCGAACTGCTATGGTTGGGCAGATGCCGTGGTTGCAAGGAAGCTAAGTCTCATTTTGATCCAGATGATGTAGAGCTTCCACGTGGAACAAAGAGACACAAACTCTTCTATAGCCGCCTCTACATGTTTCCCTGTATGACAGTCAGTTTTTCTCTTTTGTAATGACACCCTACATCCCTGCTCTTCTTTTCTCTTTTCTTATCGGTTTGTTTTACAATCTTCATGAAGATTTTAAGTTTTCCTGTAATAGAGAAAAGTCTGAAGGATAATGAGTGGATTTTCGGCTTATTTTTGAGGGATTTATAAAATCACCTGCAGGGCTTATGAAAACCTAGATTGTGTGTGCTGCCCATCAGGTTTCTGATTTCAGTAAGTCTGGAGTGGGACCAGGGATTAGAATTTCTAGTTTTCAGGTGAATCCAGAATTGTACTTTAAAGACTACTGTCATTGTTAACAATGCATTTAGACCCTTTTCTCATTTTAAAAAAATTATATCAAATCATATAGTTTAGTAACACTCAGAACACAGTATCTTAGTAATGTGCGGTCTCTGAAAAATACATTTTAATTGACATACAAAACTTTCGGGGTCATGAATTAAGATGAGAAACTAGTTTACAAAATTTCCTGTCTAATGTCAAGGGCTACCTACGCCTTTTTTTGAGTGTCACGCTACTGTTGTGTGTATACTAATACAGCAGCAATCACTGTTTGCTTCAGTAATAAAAATTATACCTATCTAAATGCAGTCCTATCCTTTGACATGTTGTCAGTATCTAAGAAGAAAATGTCAGGGCCAATGTGGTGCGTTACTGATGGTTCAGCTCTTTCCTATGTTACAGAAAATGGTTTGAAACTTGACTTTTATCAAAAACAAACATTGGCCACTTAGAATGATATAACAATAGCTTTCAGCTTAGTCATTTTCCATTTACAAAGCGATACTTTCATAAAAATAAACAATATAAACTTCAGAGAGGCAAAACAATTACCCAGAAAAATACTTGCAGTTTTGCCATTTTTGAAGTTAGATTTGAAACAACTGTGACTAGTGATAACTGGAGGAAAATCACTGTTTTGTGTTCCGTGAAGTAAAACTACTTAAGATCACTTCACAATGAAATATGGCCAAAAGAACAGTCATTTCAGGGTATGTACTTCAAAGATCACTCTGTTCTCTGTTTCTTCTCGTTCAGATCCTTACCGAAGTATTAAAATTTTTTGGCTCAGATAGAAAATATTTTTTTAGTTTTTTATTAAAACCTCAATTAATTAGTTTTATGAGTCAGACAAAATTAATTTCTTTTCTGGCCCACTAGGACTTTTTAACTTTGAGGTGAAAAGGACTCCCTTCTCAGAATCCCTTCAAGTCTTTTCAAATGTACACTGATAATATGTACATTTAAAAGTGGTATAGAAAAAAAATCAGGGAATCAACCCAAATGTCTACAAGCAGAAGCTATGTAAACACATCATGATATATCCACATAATAGAGGAGTATCGGTAAAAGAAGAATAAAGTACTTGTGCCTGCTAGGGTAGGAATGATCCTCAGAGTCATTACACAAGCGAAAAACAGCCAGCATAAAAGATCACATATTGTGTGTTTCTATTTATTGAAATAGCCAACAGTAGGTAAATTCATTCAAATAGAAAGCATGTTGCCAAGTGCTGAGGGAGAGTTTTTGTTTATTTTTGCCGTGCTAGGGATTGAACCCAGGGACTTGCATGTGCTAGGCAAGCCTTGTAACACTGAGCTATTTATACCCTTACCATTTTGAGTGACCCTTTAATGGAGAGATGGTATTTCTTTTGGGGGGCCTTAAAAAAATTTGATATAGGACTGATGATTGCAAAACACTGTGGATACAGTTCCATGTACTATGCACTCCATATTTAAATCAGTTGATTTAAAATTCAGCTGAATTTCAAGAAATTTTTGAAATGACAGTGCTTCTCAAAATGATCCAACTTTCCAGGCATGCTAGTGCATGCCTATAATCCCAGCACTCAGGAGGCTGAGGCAAGAGGATCACTGTGAAATTGAGGCCAGCCTGGTCTACAAAGTGAGCTCAAGGTCAGCCTGAATGGCATAGCGATACCCAGTCTCAAAAACACCAAAAATAAATAAACCAAAAAATCCAATTCAGTTTCCTATCTTTTTACAAATAAAGAAATTAAATCTTACCAGGCATTTAGCTCAGCAGCATAAGCGCCTGCCTGGCAAGCTCAAGATTGTGAGTTTAATCCCCAGTACCAAAAAAAAAAAAAAAAAAAAAAAAAAAAAATTTAAATCTCACAAAAATTAAATGTATCCCTCTTATTACATAGTTGCTAGTCCAAAACCTAGATCAGAATTTGAGTATATGGATTTTCTTTCTAGCTAAGTGCCTTTTGTTTTAAAAAAAAAAAAAAAGTAGTTTGATAAATGGACTACATCATGTGCTGATTTATTATCTGCTGGAATTTTTTTGTATTTGGAGGAGTAGACCACTATGAGTGTTAGCTTAAAAAATAAACATACAGAAACATAGCTTTATTTGTCCTACTTATTTAAAATAAAATAATTGGCATTAAGGACGTTTATTGCAGTAGTTTTCCAAAAAAGCAAGCTGGAGTTTGAGTTCGTATTCCCTGAGAAATACCTTGGCAATTAAAGAAATGTACACACACATTTCTGAGGGAAGTGGACACTGCACTAGAATTGAACCAAGGACCTCATGGGTACGAGTAAAAACATTCCTGTACTAAGCCTCACTCTGGACTCCAGCACTCACTTTAAATTCTAGTCCCCATTCACCTGGCTTCATAAATCCCAGACTTCTGCAATGAAGATGATGCATGACGCATTTTTTAAATTAAGGAACTATTTTATTCCATCCTTAGTACCACAACAAAAAACATTTTCAAAGAAATGTATTAGAATATTTCACCACCTCCTTTTTTTTTTTTTTTTTTTTTTGCTTTTTCCAATAGGAAAGAACCCTTAGAATATATATAAAAGTCCCTGCATTTTATAATCTGAGCTACTACTCTGAAGATAACACTGCATAATATATTGTCCATTGTAATTTCATGTTATCTCATTTTGAATTTGTGTATCATTGTTTTTTTGTGTTTTTCTCTTTAAAATTAAAAAAAGTAATAGGTAAATGTTATATAAATGAGCAAGGCAAGGTGGCACACACCTGTAATCCCAGCACTCCCAGAGACTGAGGCAGGAGGATTACAAGTTCAGCCCCAGTCTGGGCAATTTCAAATAATTCCTGTCTCAAAATTGAACAGGGCAGAGGAGCTAGCAGAAATGTGCCTCGGTGTAAAACTCTTGAATTCCATCTCCAGTATTGTTCCTGCCTCCCCCACAAGGTAACAGCAAAATAAGATAATGTGGGCAGGATATGTAGCTTGTAGATCTCAGGCTTGATCTCCAGCACCACAAAAGAGTAAAAAAGGAAAGGTAATATCCTGCCCTCTGGAAATAGGTAGGGTGTTATTCTCAAATACAAGGCTCATGTTGATTTACTGCCAGACTCAGAAAATAGTTCTCATTTCAAAAGAGCGCATTAGGTAATGTAATTATGTCATCTTTTTCTGTGTCTAAATCCACTTTAATTTTCAGGTTTTTTATTACTGAGAAGGTCCATTTTCATTATTACCATACATGGATTTTTAAAAAAAATTTTTTAATCTTAGTTGGTGTCTTGTTTGCTTTTCTTTGGTTGCTGAGACAAAATACTCAATGCACAAAATTAAGGAAGGAAAGATTTATCGCTCACATTTTGTGGAGGTTTCAGTCCATAATCACCTGGCTCCAAAGCAAGGTGGCATGGCACAGGGCCAGCACTTCAGGGCCATGGAACACAGCAAAAGCATAAGAACAGAAGGGAGGAAGAGCAGACCTCTTTTCCTCCCTTATATTGTAAACATGCTGCCTGCCCCAGGGCTGGTATAAAACTCACACCATCTCTGTGCCCTCCTCTTACCCAGGCTCAGGATGTTCACAAAGTGAGGACCCTGGCCCCCTGCTGAGTCACTTAGTTAAACTTAAAAATTTCTCAAGTTGATACAAGGAACAACATCCTAGAGTGGTAAGGGCGTGTGCCTTACACACTAGGATGGAGAAATACTGAGATACTTAGTTAAGCTTCTAAACTTCTCAAGTTGACACAGTCTATCAGCCATTACAGTGATCTTCGTTTCTGCCAGGCAAACATTTCCTTCTTTCCCTCTAGTTCAGAGGTCTGCAAAGGAGAGCCCACTGTGTGTTTTTGTGAATAAAGTTTTATTGGAACTCAAAAATTCCATAGCCGCTGTCATGCAATAAGAGCAGATTTTTGTAGTTAAACAGGAATCGTGTGGCCTGCAAACCTAAAATATTTATCAGGCCTTTTACACAAAGTATTAGCCAATCTTTGCTTTTTTGAAAAAGTGGAAGATGAGAAATAGATTCAATAGACTATAGACGTGTCTAGGAAAAAACATAAGAGCATATAGGATTTGTGCTTAGGCTGGCCAGAAGCCCTGTGTGATCAGAGTTACTGTCAGACTTACAGGAGGAATTTCTCAGGAAACTTGAGTTCTGTTGCTTGGGAAATGAGCCACATAAGGATGTTTGTTGTTGTTTTGTTTCATTTTTGTCTTTTTCCCATTTAAGGTTTTTAAGCAAAGGAGGTTGCCAAATCAGGAATGTGATACAGTGCAGTAGTGTTTACAAATTGATGAGTCTTTGACTAAAGTTGTATCAGTGGGGAAAATGGCACAGTTGCAAGATTTACTATGCAGTTAAAACTGATAAGGCTTTTGACCCTGAATTCGAGGACAAACAATAATTCTTAGATTGAAACTTCAAGCTGAAAAATGAAACATTTTACATATAGCAGAGAAATGAAGAGCCATTTTTTATGGAAGGTTTAAGTTAATGGAAAAGGATTATAACCCTACAACACAGGATAAGAAACCAATTAAAACTAGTTACTGTGAATCAGCATTGTGAATGTTATTAGGCCACCTCAGCCCTGGGCATTTTCTCTTTGGCTGTCTTGACCTGGGCATCTGGCTGCCATCATCTTGCCAAGGTCCATCTCCTTACAGAATTCTCTCATGTTCCTCTCCAGAATGCAACCCTAATATACACATTTACTTATACTATTTCATTTAAAGTAAATTACTTCCTTTCCTAAATATTCTGAATCATAACCAGGAAGGACTTTAGCTTTCACAAATTAAAAGATTTACCTCAAAGTATTTTATTCAAAGAGAATCATAGTTCCCAAACGGTACCCAGAGACACCCAGACAGTGCAACAGGCTCCCAAGAGTGCTACAGGCTGTTTAATCAGTTTGAGCATTACTTTGCCCTCTGTTCAGCTGGATGCCATCATACTTTGGGAGTGGTTGTGTGATTTAAAGTAAAGCATTACCTGTTAAAACAACACAACAGGAGGGAGTGTGGTATATTCAGTTGGAATGCAAGACTTGAGTTGTACTGTTGTGTAGATGGAGTTTACAGTATGATAACTTTTGAGTGAAATAAAATTTGTTCAATGTATATATTTTTTCCAACAGTATCAAGTGGTAAAAGTGATACCTCACTAAATTATATAGGCATCCTTATTTAAGAGCAACTTCTAAATATTTATTGGGAGAGCATGCAAAATAATAAAACAACAGTTTCTATGAACTGAGAAAGTTTCAAAGCCCAAGAGCTAGAGAAAATTCACCAAGTAGGAAGTGAATTTAGCCTTCCATAAGCTCATGAGCATGCAGCAATCTTTTTTCATTTTTCAAAACAGCATTTCAGTAACATTGTGTAGAGTTTCAATAAAAATATAATTGATCAAATATTAAGTCAGCTTTCTGCTGTAACAAGAAGTGCTCTTGTGTTTAAGGTTATAGTCACGTGAGGGTAAGACAGACTAGTTGCTTTATATTATGTAAAATAAAATAAATACTTCAGTTGTATTTATTTCATAGTATCACCGCGATCCAGGCAGGAATGAGTCTATCTGTTGGTGGGAAAGAAGAAAGTCTTTGTAGAGTAGAAGTTAATCTTTAAATGGGCCTTGAGGTGGTGGTAAAATTCTGACAGGTAAAGGTAGTGGGCATTTCAGATAAAAGAAACAATGTTAAGGCTCAAAAGATTTATTGTGGTAGAGGCAAATCATTCTGGATGATTGAAGCAAGGACATATGTTGTGGAGAAATAGAGGTTACAGCTGGTTTGCTATGTAAGTTGGAGTGATATTGTAGAAAGCTTTGAATGCTGGGGTGTGAGGCATTTGGATTTAATTTACTAGGGAAAAGAAGAATGATTAGGGTGATTAATCTGTCAGCAGGATATAGAATGATTAAATCAAGAAGAGAGAGGAGGCAGGGAGAACTTTTGGAAAGGGAATGATAGATTTTGTTTTATGTATTAGTATTTCAAAGGAAATACCAGGCTGTAGTTTGACGTTAAAGAGCATATTTTTGTTCAAAATTGTAACTAACAGCTGTAACTCAGGCTGTTCCTGGGGCAGGAGGATTTTCTGATGTTCTTGGTATTTCTAGTGAAATAGTATTAATGTGGTATAAATATGTTTGGAATGTATACTAGATGGTTGATACGCTCATTAAGCGCTCATTTAATTCCCATAACGATATGGGAGTTTTATTCCCATTTTCCAGACGTGAACAGTATGACCTAGGGAGTGAAGGTGCTCAAAGTCACGTAGTTACTAATTAGCCTGATTGGCAAGACTGTTGTAAATGAATTGACCAGCAGGGCATGGTCTAGCAAGCCTGTAGTCCCAGCTATTTGAGAGGCTATGGCAGGAGGATCACATAAGCCTAGGAGTTCAAGGCCAGCCTGGAAAATTTAGGGAAAACTAGAAAAGAAAAGAGATAGAGGTGAATATCAGTGTTTACGTTGCAAAGAATTAAATTAATGCTTATCCTTGGGTCCAAATCATTTGACTTGGGCACTATTGTGTCTCTGTCTCTCTCTGTCTCTCTGTCTCTCTCTCTCTCTCTCCGTTTTATCTTAAAAGCATGAAGTATACCTTATATTAACTATCCCTCTTGTCCCATTCGATGTACATATTCCTACTTCGTTGCTCTTAATCCCAACAGAATAGTATGTACTCACCACCTTCTCTATATTGTTTCCCCTAGAATTAGACTTCTAGGCTTGAGGTCTCATACTTCGTTTTACTTTCTGTAAGGCTGTGATAAATATCTCCAGGGTTTCCCTCTGCAGCCCATCTTCTTTCCACTACACTTTCCTGCCTCGTAGGGAGAGAGTCATATGAGACAGAAGAAAACTGACTTCATTCGTGGTGTACTTAAGGTTTCAGGTATTTTAAGCTTTAAAAGTTTGTCAGTGCATGTGGAGTGCATGAGTTGGTTTATACTTCCAAAAGGAAGTACATAGGCAGCAGCATCTCAATGAATTATTCCTTTCTCTGTTCCTTTGATGCATTATAGTTAGTGTTGACATAAACTTTACAGCACTCACTGTTTGTTCTAGCTTTCATTTAGTACTTCTGTTGTCATTCATATGAAATACTGCACATCATAATATTGTAATTGCAAACGATTTAAACATTATCTTAATGGTTGTCAAAGCCAGAATTTCCCTTACCAGCAGATTGGAACTACGCTTTGTCATAATTCATATTTGACCCTCCCACACTCAGAGATTCACAAAACATAGGACCCATTAAGAGGAAGAAAACATGCTGTGTGGTTGTTGCACTTGTTATTTTGACATCCACTTTATTTATTCCTTTGCCTGCTCTCTGACTGCTGTTACTATGGCACCTTAGTCAGGGGCTGAAGAACGGGATAATTATGTCCTTTAAACCAGGCAGCATCGGTCTGTCTTGAGACACAGTGTTTGGTGCTCAACCCTTTCCTGGTCAGGGCCAGTCTAGGCTGGGGAGGGAGAGGGGCTATCTACATATATTTAGCCACACGCATCCTTGGCTTTTTCCTCTTGGTTTTATAAATAGTCGTTTATCTTGCTGATTTCACTAATCTCATTTAGCTTGTTCCTTTTTGAGTTTTCTGTCTACTGAGAGAAGTAATGTAGGCTCACTCCCAGCTGTTTATCTCTCGCACTCTGGCTTATTGAATTCAGCTTCTCATTGTTCATAAACATCTCCTGTGTATGCAGAGATTTACTTCTAGTAACAAAATTCATTTAAATAATTCTTTTTAAATTGTTTTGTAGTAGTGGAGGTTGAATCCAGGTCCTTGACTGAGGCACATCTCCAGCTCTCTCCTTTTTACGTTTTGATCCAGGATCTTAGTCACTGAGTTGTCCAAGTTGGGCTTGAACTTGGGTTCCTTCTGATTCAGCCTCCCAGAGCGCTGGGATTATAGGCGTTTGCCACCACATTACGCTATAATTTTTGTCAGAAGAGTAGTTATTCACATCCAAAGTTTATAAAAAAAATAAAATGTACTGGAGGTACCTGTGATTTTTTTTTTTTTTACCCAGACTTAACCATTTTTACTTTTAATGTATTTTTTTCTCTTTTTAACTAGGGATTTAGTGTACATTGACTCTTACTATGTATACAAGATTTTTATGTCTTATGTTTCATTGGACATTATTAACATTTTCTACTTTGCTAGTTAGTTTTCATCATCATCAGTAGTAATGTCTCTAGAATATCACTGTTCAATAGGGAGACATTATAAATTACATGTATATAGATTTTTCCTAGCACTTAGTAAGGAAACGGGTAAGCAACTTTAACACAGCATATGGAAAACACTTCTTATTTTAATATGCAGGCACAACATTTATAATATTTATGAAATTTTTAACATTTTTTCAGTTAAGTTTTGAGAAGCGGTATCTGTTTACTAAATGGTCATTAGGCTTTCAGTGGTCAAAACAGGCAGTAGTTAAAGCTAAACAATATTTTCTGGTTTTGCTTTTTTTTGTTTTGTTTTGTTTTGTTTTGTTTTTTTTGAGACAAGGTTTCACTATGTAGCCCAGCTGGCCTTGAACTCACAGGGATCCTCGTGCCTTGGGAGTATAGGCATGTGCCACTACACCTGACTAAACAATAAAATTAAAACAGAAAAACATTTTACAGTCCCTCCATTTTGAAATTTAAATTAATAAAATGAGTGTTTTGCATTGTATGTTTGTTTATTTTTTTTTAAATTTTTTTTTGTCTTTTTCTTTTTTATCGGTACCGGGGATCGAACTCATGACCGCCTGCTTGCAAGGCAGGTACTTATGCCGCTGAACTAAATCCCCAGCTCCTATTTTGGTTTTTTGAGACAGGGTCTCACTGTGTAGTTGAAGCTGCCCCTAAACTCATACTTTAGCTCTGGCTAGCCTTGAACTTGGGACAATCCTCCTGCCTCAGCCTCCTGACTGCTAGGTTATAGGCAGTGCCACCATGCCCAGCATGAAATGAGTTAAAAACTCATTTTCACAGTTATTCTAGCCATATTCTATTTGCTCATCATCTACACATAACTTATTACTTTAAATTTAATAAAATTTAAAATTCAAGTTCTCATTTGTGCTAGAAACACCTAAGTGATCAGTAGCCAATTTTAGAATATATCTAGACCATTTCCTACTTGGCTGTATATTCCTGTCATTAAACATTTACATTGTTTCCAAGCTTTAAGGGAAATAAACAGTACACAGATATGTTCGCTCTTGTATTTTCTCCTACATTTTGGGTTATTTCCTCAAAGTAGTCTCAGATGTGGAATTATTGGGTCCAAGAGTATGAATTTGTTTACGTTTACCCACGCGTAATTTCCAATTATTTCCTGAAAGACTTGTCAGTCGTTCCCTTTGGCATTATAGTATTTGTTTTAGGCTGAGGAGCTCCTTCCCAACACGAGTGCAGCGCTGGGTTCAGTCCCCAGCTTGAAAATGCAGAAATTTCTTTCGTTATCATGCAGCATTTGCCAGGTTGTTTCTGTGGTTGCTAGAGAAAAATTACTTGTCTGTATATTAATTTACTGTGAATTTCCCTTTCAGTGGATCTTTTTTTTTATGTCCTCCACTCCATGTAACTGCTGGTGTCCTGATGTTTATTTAATTCATCTTTTAAGCTCTTCATGGACTAAAATATGGACTCTTCCAGGTGCTTTGTTGCTTCCCTCCCTCCCCACACCGCGGATTGGAAGAGAACCAACTGAAGGTTTTAATTTTTCTTTAGGAAATCTTTATATAATCTTTCTCTGTAAACTTGGAAGACATTCCTGCTCCAGAAATTTGATATTTACTTCTTTTTTTTATTATAGATGTGTATGCATTTTTAAAAATTTTAATCAAACTGGAATTCATGTGGCTATTAATTGTGAGAAAAGCAACTACATGACAAGTTGTTAGCATCCAGTCAAATCTCGTGCCTACCCGCTATTGGTAGCTGAGCTGGGGAAGGTTACTCACCCACTCTTCCGCCACTGTATGCAAAGTTTTTTGCATGGGTATATTTGCAAGAGGACTAGACCCTAAAGGATAAAATCTACTGATGTAAATATTTCAAAATAATCTGATCAGAGTATATTTTTAAGCAAAGCAGAACCTTCTGTGCATATCCCTAATTGATAATTAGTCATGATTACAGTACATAGCTTTATGTTCTTTTGAATCAGTGTAGACTTCTATAAACCCCTGATATTGGTGCACATACATTTGTGCACACATATCTATTCTTCAAATAATTGTTAATGTAAATAGTAAAAAATTTATACTCTAAGAATACAAGAGTTTTTTAAAATCCCCAAATCATCACCCTCTATAAAGACAAAAACCGGTAAAGAGCAAACAGAGCGGTTCCTAGTCAAGCACAGAGGTGCACATCTCTGGAAGGCTAAGACAGGGAGATCATAAACTCATTTCTAAATTCATTTCCAGCCTAGGCAATTTAGGGAGGCCGTATGTCAAAATGAAAAAAGGACTGGACGTATAGCTCAGTGTGAAGGTTCTGTATTCAATCTCTAATACAGGAAGGGGAAATAAAGCAATTCACTTTTCTTTTTTTTTTGTTTTCTTTTCTTTTCTTTTCTTTTTGTATGTTGAATAGTTTCATTTCTAACCTTCCCCTGTGTTTAAACTACTCTACCAAATCCTTACAGTGGTTGAGGCTCCTTAGCATTAAGTCTGGCTCTTGTAAGACAATCTTTGACCCTACCTTGCCTAAGACTTTCCCTCTCCCTCCTATTTCTGCCCGTTTTATTTATTTCATTTCCACTATAATGAATAAAAATGCCCCATGCCAGTCTCAGTTCTGATTGTTATCCTCTCAGTGTTAGATTCTGTTTTTAGCTGCTCGTAGGGTAGTGACAAAGTCTAACAGTTTACAGTTAGGCAGGCTGGCATTCTTCATTAGAAAATCACAAGATTTTGTTGATTATATAGAGTGTTTTTCTAAACTATAGACATATGAACTGTCAGCCTGTTTTTACTGTAAACCTGACATGTGAAGGAAAATTTTTTTGTAATAGTACTGTTTTTATTTTGGGTGATACTATAGCCTGGAACATGTGACCTCGTAAAGGTTATAAATCTGGGAAGGAAAATTATGTTTGGCATGGATTTTAACAGTCTTAACAATCTAGCAGAGCACAAATCTCCAATTGTTTAAATTCTAAATATTTACCTAAAGAAAAAATGAGAACACTTAAAATTAGAATTATTTTAAATTTACCTCTTATTTTAAAGCTAATAATTTTTACCTATTTTTTCTTAAAGTTACAGTCTATATCAAAATCCTCTTGTGTTCATTTTAAAGTAAAAGCACACATACAATATACACACATTTGAAAGGAGGCCAGATTTATACTCCAGAGGCGCACTGTTCTGTACCTTAAATTACAATCAGATGTATTTTAGCACAGATCAAATTTTCAGTCTGAAGTTGGTGAGAAGCCTAATTATTTGACCAGGTTACTATTTATGTAGACCATTCTGTGACTGTCTGTGGCTAATCCACAGCTGGCAGAACGCTAGCTCTGGGAGGTTTCTATTTCATGCTGGAACAGTTTGGAAAGAAATAAGGGGGAAGCTTTAAACTCTTCTCATTAAATGAAAGCCTGAAAAACAAGTCCATATATATTACCATGGAAACAAGATGCTATGTAAATGTTTTTTTAATTCTCTAAATGACAGAAATAGTAAAGGAAGAAGCTTGGATGCTCCTAGTTTGCAAGGGACATGATATTTGGTTAAAAAAGAAAGATGAAAACGTTTTTTTAAACTAATGATACCTAAAACATCACTTTCAGATGAGTTGGATATTGGTAAGAAAATTAATAGCTTAGAATTTTAAAATAATGAGAAAACTTTGTCATGATGACAAGAAATCATGCTGTATTACCAGTGCTTTGTGATTTGGTTTGGTGTGGTTTGGGTTTTTTGAGAGAAGATGACCTTAACTCACACAGTTAGCCAGGCTGGCCTCAAACTCATAGCCACCATTTTGCCTCCACTTGCAGAGTACTGGGATTACAGGTGTGCCCCCCACAACCAGCTGTCCGTGCTTTAATGTGATGAGAGACCATTGTAAGGGAGAGAAAATAATAAGGTACCTTATCCTTGCCCATGTCATGCATCATGTTTAGACCCTTACAACAGAAAACAGATTCAGAAAAGCACAACAAATTCAAAAGTTGTATGTGACATGGAGACCCATGAAAAACTACTTTTATATTAAGTTTGATGAAATAAACATTTGAGGAGATACTTGATTAGGCAAAGAGGGGATGATCAATTAAGTCAGGGTGAAAGGGTATAACAGGTGATACATGTTTAGATGCTCCTCTCCTCAGGGAGTAGATAAGCACCACCTGGAACAGGTGCAGTCCACTGTGAGATGTGGTGGGTCAGAGAATTCCTCCATGGCTGCTGCTTACGTAGAAAGCTGGGGGAAGGTCAGATGGATTCGCTGCCTTCCCCTGCTTTTCCCAGGGTGCTCTGTTTGGAGGTATTGTGTTGTAAAATCTAATGTAATCATCGTGTAAGGTTCTCCTGCTATCCTAGGATGTGTAAGGGCAGTAGCTCTCCTCAAAGATGGGCTCTCATGTACATGACCCATGCCACATAACTCATTCTCATTCAATTTTTTTCTTTTTGAACATTTTAAAATCTGGGCAAGCTGAGCAGTTAAGTCTTTCAGTTACAAGTAAATATTTCAGTTGCATTTTTGTAACTTTTTTGGAAGTTTCTTGTGTATATATATTTTTCCAATTTAAAAGGGAATAAAATAAAACAAAACAAGGAGAAGAATAATTGGATTTCAAAAGCAAGACAGTAGGAAATCCCCAGTAGTTACTCTCTTGCATGTTGCTGTCCTCTAAATAGATGCTCAGGCTACCAGCTTCAGGCCTGCAAAGTCAATTAAACAATACAAGCCCTAAGTTGTTTCTTTACTTCAGTTATCTTCTCAGCCTGTGTTCCCCCCAATCAGCCAGTTGTTTGGGGTTAGGGGACAGCTGGTACATCTTCTCTCTCTGCAGACCAGCTGCCACACCGGAAGGCCCCATGTGGCATTTTGGTTCTCTTCTCACATCCTGGCTGCCACTGGTACACAGGAGGGTGCAGCTCGATACATATACATATATGTGGGTGTATATATAGAGTTTGTTTTTGCTTTGTCTGGTTGGGTTTTTTTGTTTTTGTTTTTGTTTTTTGTCTTTTTCTTTTGTATTGGTACCCGGGAATCAAACTCACAACCACACACTTGCAAGGCAGGCGCTTATGCCGCTGAGCTAAATCCCCAGTCCCTGTTTTGTCTGGTTTTGATTCTGGGTTTTTTTTTTGTTTGTTCTCTTTTGGTCTTTCACTATGCAGTTCAGGCTGGCCTTGAACTCACTTGTAGCCCAGGTTGGCCTCAAACTTGCAGCAGTCCTCCTGCCTCAGTCTCCCGAGTGCTGGGATTACCACCTTGTGTATATTTAAAGCTATTTCCATTGTTTTGTAAGCTTCCTCTTTTCCCCTTTTAGTTTTCAGTGCTGCCCTTTTGTCCAGTTCTTCCCTCTTTCTTTCTTAGTTCTTCATTCTTGTTTTCTAGTAGCTCCTTTTTGTTTGAAAAGCAGCAATGTTCAAACTATGGCTGTCCTTAAAAACAGTCCTCCCGTTCCTCCTCCTCCCCGCCCCTCCCCCAAAAGGTCTTTCTGGCCCTTTTTTCTCTATTGCTCTCCAACTAAAGGACAGCCTATCAGGAGTCATTCGATGCAAGCTCATCCATGTAAGTTGTGTGATCTGGGAGGTAGGTCTTAATTTCTCAATTTTGCCTTCTCTAGTTTTAAAGTGACTCTAGTAACCGTATCCGCCTCATATGTTTGCTATAAAGAAAAACAACAACAACTGAGTAAAAAAAATTTTTAGTTCCATGTTTGACAAAACAGAACTGCTCAGTAGATTTCAGATAATGCTGTCATCACTCATTGATAAATCTTTGGAAGTAAATTTCATTCTTGTTTTCTTCCCTTGCCTTCCTTAACCACCTGCACAGTTTACCTGAGTAATAAGTACTTTGTCTTCATCAAGTCCTGTCTTTTGCTCAGTTTTTTTGTTTCTCTGCTCTTGATAGCACTGCACATTTTCAGGCACCTCCCTGAGTATCCCTGCATTGGATTTCTGTCTTGATTTCTCCCCTCGTTTGCGTTTTTCCTGTTCTGCATTTACATTTTTTTCCTTTCCCCTGTCCTCTAGATTTCACTGTTCTTCATTCTGTCCTTCGTCCTCTTCTTATTCTACATTTTCTTCCATAGTAATTACAGCTTCTCTTCTACCACTGCCTTTTCCTGTGACCTTTCTCCTGAGTCCACTTTCTGTTACATGTCTGGAGGCCCTTCAGCACCTCAGCTGAACACTCTCCTTGAACCACATAAGCTGCATCTGATTGTAGCTTTTTCTGTCCCTATCAATGGTAACACCACATTCAACATCTCAATCATCTTTTGACTCTTGATTTCCAAATATTAAAACAGTGGCCAAGACTTATACGTAGTACCATGAGTATAATTTTCTTTTATAAAAGGCAAGTGCAGAATTTTATTAAAATTACTAAGTTGCTGCTGTCCAGATTAACTTTTAATTTTTTCTGTAAGCATCTACTTCTTTCAAGAAAACTTTATTATCCATGATCAGTCTGTGCCCACTTTCACACTGCTCACCAAATACACTCCCATCCGTAGTTATGTATCCATGTCTTGGATAACAGAAGTATATTTTAATAAGATTTTAACTGGTATTAGATATGTAAATAGCTTTTTAAAATACTGCTTTCCTGATAAGATTTTAATTAGCATAATTTTCTATTACATTACTGGGTTATTTTCTGATGATTTCAAAATTCTTCCTAAAAATGCCATTTAGCTGTGTGTTAAGGTAATAAACTTCCATCTTAATAAACACTTTTTAATTCACTTAAAATAATACAAACTTACTCACAAGAAGCTAGAAGGATTATTTCTGCTTCATTTCTATTTCTTTAACTGTAATTATTATCTTGAGTGGAACCTTTTAAATATCTTTATCTTTTGTAGATTCCCAGAATTCTTTCAATATTCAGCATATAAATCTAATATGAAATAAGTAATGTTTTATTCTCTGAAGTATAGCATATACCAAGCATATATTTTTTACAATTAGCTTTTTTTCTAGTTAAATACAGCCATTTTCCACCGTGCTTCTTACAATTGTGTTTTAGGCTTTTATATTATTTTACAGGTCTCTTTTTTTGTCTCTTTCATTAGAGTGGTTCTGTGGAGATATTTCTAATTTTTCCTCCTTTTCTGTGTTTTTTTATCCAGGGTTTTTTTCTTACAGTTTCCCCAGAGTCAATATTAAAAGTGGCTCAGTATGCTTCTGAAAACAACAGGATCTTCACTTTGAATCTATCTGCACCATTTATTAGCCAGTTCTACAAGGAACCGTTGATGAAAGTTATGCCTTATGTTGACATACTTTTTGGAAATGAAACGGTGAGTTACCTTTTTTAAAAAAAGAACTATGTAGTTTTTCTTTTTCTGATCTATGTATGTGTCTACAAATAGTGAATGAATTTCCTGAGTTTTGTGTGAATGTCCTCAAGAATTACATAAAATTGCCACAAATAGCTTGCTCCAATTCAGTATATATAGATTTCCCTTCAGTATGTACTAACCTCTGAGTAAAATATGTATTTTTTAAAAGGTTAGACTACTGAGATTTAATTTACATATAGTAAAATTCAGCCTTTTCCTGTAGTTTGTCTTTGAGTTTTGCAAATACATCCTTCACTTGCCACTGTAATCAAAATCAAGATTTAAAAAAAACCTTCATTTTATCACTTACTGTAATCTCTTCAAAGTCTTGGGTCTATCATTTTAGTTTAATACATCATGAGCAAATATTTATAAAATTTGTTCTTAACTTTTTGACTAATGACATCATTTTTGCCATTGTATTTCACAGTTGAAGATGAAATAGTAGAATTTGTTTTGAAGAATTACAGTTTTTCTCTTTATAAGAATAGATTTTCTTTCATTCTAAATCAGACATACATAGAAATGCATATTTGTTCTTTGTAGATTACTGCAGACTTTATAAATCCATGAAATAGAACGAAAAAAAACCCCAGATCTTCAGTGTCTCCGTATGATCTTGACCATACCGCTGAACTACTGTAAATCTTGGGAATTTTATGTATAAGGCGTGTGTGTAGTATTAATCTTCCAGGAATCCATTCTGATTTTAATTCTGTGATTCTAATTTGTTTATATATATTCATTGATCTTCATACCTCAATAACAGAAGTGTGCAATGCCCCTAGAATAATATAAAAATTGACCTGGAAATAAATGTGAACTTACCTGGATGAAGATTAAAGGACTGATTTATAGAAAGAATATCATGATCTCAGTCTCAGCAAAGGCAGTATCCATTGGAAGTAAATGCTGTATTCTTTATAAACTGACATAATAGCAAGAAATACTGGTAAAAGCCTTGAACTGCTAGCTAGCTGCTTAAGATCTCATTTGACTAAAACCTACCTTTCAGAGTTTTCTTATTATCAAGGATCAACAAAGTGACTCGGAAATGTGCTGTTAGCCATCTGAATAACACACAAGATATATAGCATCACTACAGCAGTCTGAGGGAAAAAGTGTCAGAAATAAAGAATGAGTATCATTGGGAACAAATTGACACTCATCCTTTATAGTCAGGAAAGATTAGGCTGGCGGCACATAAATATGTGATCAAGACTTTAAGAAGACAAATTTAAGAACATTTTAAAAGATAAATATGATTCCAAAGAATGAGACTTTGGACGTAAATACAGATTTAGAGGAATGAATACTATCAGAAATGCAATTGAGACTTTACAGTCTCAAGTGACCTTAAATAGAAAGAGAATGGGGAGAAGCCTTTCCAAAAACAAACAAACAAAAATGTTGCAGAGCACTTAGAAAACTGTTTAGTAAAAGCTCATATTTGTAAAAGAGTCAGAAATCATAAAATGTATATATAGAATTAGGGAATGGTGCTACAAGTTTGGCAGACAGTTAGAAGAATAAAATAGAATAAGCCCCTTGAAGATTTTCATTTCCCTAAAATGCTAGCAATATCATAGTGCTCTACATTTAAAAAGAAAAAAAAAAAAGGAAGACTCAAATGTACAAGGGTAACAGTAAAAAATAAATGAATGAAATGAACTTAATCAAAATCTAAACCTTATGAATTAAAGGATACTATCAAATGTGAAAGAAAACTCACAAAATGGAGATAATATTTAGAAATCCTATATCTGAGAAGCTAGTAGTATCCAGACTATATACCCTATTAACAACAATGGGAAAACCAGTACCCATGTTATAAAATGGTTGCAGGGCTTCCATAATCATTTATCCAAAAATATCCGATAAATGCGTGAGAAGATTTGGGATAACATCAATCATTAGGAAAATACAAATCAAAACGAAACTGGCCACCACTTCCTTCCCAGTGGGATGGTGATGAACTTGGAGCCCTGCGCATTGCTGGTGTGAATGTGAAGTGATGGCCCTGAAGCACAGGCCTGTCGGGTGGCTTGCAGAAAGACTGCACTTGTGTTTGTCACCATGTGATGCTGCAAGCCTGCTTTTAAATATAGGTTGAGAGCAGGTACCTGGGTTCTTGGGTAGCAGTACAGGGGGATCAAGCTCAGGGGTACTGTACCCCTGAACTACTTCTTTAGCCCTTTTTATTTTTTATTTCAAGACAGGGTCTTGTTAAGTTGCCCGGGCTGGCCTCACTTGTGATCCTCTTGTTTCAGCTTCCCAAGTAGCTGGGATTACAGACAAACATCTGTGTTTTAACACTTTAATAACTAATCTTTTATTAGTCAAAGTAGTTACACGATTTTCCATGACCAGTACATATGTGATTTTAAATACAGCTCTATTGTGTATAGTTGACATACAATGAAATGCACACATATATAGTATATGATTAAGTAAAGTGTATCTTATAAATACACACCACAATCAATGTAATGAAGATAACCATCTCTCCCAAATTTTCCTTATTCCTGCTTCTCTCCTGTTTTTGGAATGAGATCTCACTATTTGCCCAGTCTAGCCTTGACTTCCTAAGTTGAAGTGATCAAACTCCAAAATAGCTAGCACCCCAAGTGCATACTCTTTTTCTTTTCTTTTCTTTTCTTTTCTCTTCTCTTCTTTTGGTTTTTTGAGACAGGGCCTCACTATGTAGTTCAGACTGGCCTTGAACTCACTGTGTAGCCCTGGCTGACCTTGAACTTGCAGTGGTCCTTCTGCCTCAGCCGCCAAAGGGCCGGGGTTGCAGGTGTGCACCGCCACACCCAGCCAGCTGCACGTTCTTCATTCCTCCTTACAGCTTCGCCTTCCTGCTTCATCGTTCCCAGATGATCACTTACCTACTTCCTGTTATTATGGTTAATTATGTGTATGTATAGGTGTATTATTTTTCCCTGAAAAATATTTTTAAACTCTCTTTTTTTTCCTGGAGAACTGAGGATGATTATTACAATAGCATTAGAGGAAAAGAACAATGTGTTTAAAGAGAAAAAACTAATTTACTTTTTATACAAAATATGGTATAATTTTTATTATCCTTATTAAATTTCATAGCTTCTACTGATAGTTCCAGCCTATTAACATTTTAAAAATCTGCATCCTATATTCAACTTACTTGATATTTATTAAGATGTTACATTATTTGACTTTCTATTATATGCAAATATAGCTTCATCTCACTCCTGATAGCTTACTTGAGCAAAACTCAGGCGTAAGCACTGGGATTTGCCATCTGAATTTATTTATCTGTAGATTTTTTGAGACTGGTTCAATAAATACCAAATGCTGTAATTGCTTGTAGCCAATCTTTATTATTCTGTAAACCATATCATGACAGATCTTCTAAATGCACCATTTTTACTGGTCATTGGCTCGCTATAATAGGAACCCATAAATATCTGTTGAAATGAATTCAAGTGAACAGTAATCATATCAAAATGAAAACAAGTTCCCTTGACATGACTTGTTACCATTTATTACTTTCTCTCATTTATTAATTTAAGGAAAATAATTTAAGAGTATACTGAAACCCAAGAGAATCTAAAGATTCAGTATTGTTATTAGTTCCCTTTAGAGCAGTCTATAGATTCCAAATAATCCAGTCAGTCTCCCAAGAGGAGCCATACATGGTGATGCATACCTGTAATCTCAGCACTCTGGGAGGCTGAGGTAGGAGAATCACAATTTTAAGCCAAATCTGGATAACTTAGCTACATAACAAAAACCTGTCCCACAGTAAAAAAAAATTTACATCCCAAAAAGGTTTTGGGATGTAGCCCAATGTGAAAACCCTGGATTCAGCCTGCAGTAATGCCAAAAAACAGAAAAAACTATAGTAATCAAGATAATGTGGCATTTGGGTAAATGTACAAAGAAGTCCAGTGAAAAGAAGAGAGAGTCCAAAAATAGACCTGCAATTGGTTTTTCAAGAAAATGTCCAAAGCCGTTTTCATGGAGAATGAATATAGTAGTATTTTAAACAAATTGTGTTGAAATAATTGGCTACCCACTGAAAAGCCAATTTCAGTTCATATAATGTACTACTGCACCAATATTAGAATGTCTGGAATTAAAATTTGTGACCATACCAAATATTGGCAAGAGCTGCCATTTATTTCTGGTATGAAGGTAAAATTGTGCAGCTACTTTGAAGATGATTTTCCTCTGTCTCCCTATGCACCCAGTTTGTGATCTAGATATCCCACTCATAGTATTCACCTAAGAGAAATGAAAGCATATATTCATATAAAGACGTGTTCGAATGTTCATAGCAGCTTTGTTTGTAAGAGCCAAAGTCTTGAAATAATCCACGTGTCCATCACCGGGTGACTGTATAAACCAATTGTGATTTACCCACAGACTGCAATAGTATTTAACTATGAAAGAAGGCATTAATAAGAAATAAATGACACCATGGATGAATCGCAGAATGTTTGTGCTGTATGAAAGATACCAGAAAAAAGCATATCCTGCAGATTTCCATGTATTAAATCGTAGAAATTGCAGTTGATAATGACAGACAGCAGAACCGTAGTTGCTTGTGTGTGAGGCAGCTCACAGGAGCGGTGGATGTGGTTGTAGAACTTGGTACATGGGTTAGAGCTTAGCTCATTATATACTTTTAGCAGGTACATACTACTTACTGTATGTCTGTTATATCTCTGTAAAGCTGAAAAGAATACTTAGGTTCCGTTTTTTTATTTTTATTAGTACATGTTTTTATGTAGTACATATTTACATTCTGCATGAGGTGTTGCTAATGCTTTTTTCATTCCCTTCCCTGCCCGCCATGTCTTGGTCCCTGTACCTTCTGCAAAAGATCTCTCTTCGTATTTCCTATAATCTTCGTTTTGTTCTTTATTTATACTTTGGGTTTCTATATAAGGGAAACCATGTGATGTTTAAGCTTGTGTGTCTGATTTATTTCACTTAACATTATGGTCTCAAGATGCATTCATTTTGTTACAGACGACTCAAGTTTATCCTTCTTTATGGCACACTAGTGCTCCATTGTGAATAAATACATTTTCTTTATCCATTCATCTGTCAATGGCATACAAGTCACTTCTAGGATTTAGCTATTATGCATTGTGCTGCTAAAAACATGGATATGCGTATGTCACTTTAATAAAAGTGTTTAACTCTTTCAGGAAGATACCTAGAAGGAGAATAACTGGTTGCATGAAATTTCTGTTTTGTGAAGAATCTTCATACTGATTTCTAGAACCATTTCAGGGCCAGGGATATAGCTCAGTGTCACAAGCACCTGCCTGGCAAAGGGAAAGTCCTGAGTTTGCTTCCTGGTACCAAAAAAAAAGTAACATAGAATCATTTAAATAAGTACCCTCTCCCTAAAGAATTGTTAGGAGAAAATACCAGCTTCATATTTTTTGACCACTGTATCAACCAGGGAGAAAAACATTAATAATCTTGGATTCTAGTCATGACAGATAAGTAAAAATTATCATACCCTATCATTTACAAATGATATTCACAAAAGCCATCATTTAATTTACACAGCAATTGTGTGGCTGTTTCTCTAATGAATGTAAAATTTCAGCTAAGCTCACAGAAAATGGTTTGTTTTTGTTAGAAAGCACTGATAGTGTTATCAGTAGTGTTGATCTCGCTGCACTGTTACAGTGCTGGAGAACCTTTGAGAGCTTTCAGTGATACAAACAGACCACTGCCGCTCACATGCATAGATTTGCCACCACTGGTATAGGCTCATTTGTCCTTCCCTGCAGGGTGAGCTATTCCCATTTTTCACCCCATTGCTCCTTTATTCTGTTTAACTTGCCCAAGGGGGGGGGGGAAGGTATCTGTCTCCAAGGAATATCTGATCGAAGGACTATCTGGCCTGGGACATCCTGATTAAAAGTAGAAGTCTCCACAGGAGTACCATTGCTATATTATGGTGATATGAACTAAGTATAATTACTAAACAATATTGCTTACTTTTTTATTATGGTTAAAAAAAAGCTTAACTAAATTGACCATTTCAATCAGTGCAACATACACAATTCAGTGGCATTTATGTACATTCACAGTATTATACAACCCTCATCACCCTCCTTCTCTAGAACTTTGCCATCATCCCATCATCCTAAACTCTGTAGCCATTAAAAAATAATCCTCCATTTCCCCTTCCTCATCCTCGCAGCCTTTGGTAATCACTGTTTCTCTGTCTCCGAATTTGCCTGTTCAAGGTACCTCATACAAATAAGTTGGTACAATAGTAACGTGAAGTGCCCAGCTTATTTCACTGACATTACAGCATGTATCAGAAGTTCCTCTTTGCTAAGACTGAATAATTCATTGTACACCTAAAGTGTGATTTCATTCATTTATCTGTTGATAGGCATTTGGTTTGGTTCCATTAATTAGCTATTGTGAATAATGCTGCCAGAAACCATGTTCTTTCTGAATCCCTGCCTTGGGTATTTTGGGGTGTACCCTAAAAGTGAAATTGCTGGACCATGTGGTAATAATTCGATGTTCAACTTTCTGAAGAATGACTAATCCGTTTTCCAGAGCGGCCTGCTTTACCATTTACATCCCCACCAGCAGTACACGAGGGCTCTGATGTCTCCAAGTCTTTGCCAACACTTGTTCTCTTACTTTTTAAAAATAATAATAATCGGGGCTGGGGATTTAGCTCAGTGGCATAAGCGCCTGCCTTGCAAGCAGGCGGTCGTGAGTTCGATCCCTGGTACCGATAAAAACGAAAAAGACAAAAAAAAAATAATAATAATAATAATAATAATAATCCTAATAGGCCTGAAATTGCATGCTAATATGGGTTTTACATACGTGGTTGACTTGGGGGGAGGCACAGAGCTAGGAATCAGGCCCAGGGCCTTGTGCCTCCTAGGCAAGTGCTCTCCTAGTTTACATTTAACTGTGACACAGAAATGCATACAGACAAATTTGTTTCCTCAATTAAAAATCTTTGGTAATCTTCTTACATCACATTTTATACTTAGAAACATGTGACCTGGTTGATTACCTGTGTTACAATAGTGTTTGCAATTTCTCTAGTATATAAGCTCTTTAAATGTTATATTGTATTTTAAATTTGTTCTGACATCTTCAAGCTTTAAAACATTTCCCTTCAACAACAACCATTTGTTAGCTAAACTCACATCAAATCATCTTAATAAAGGACATTCTACATGTAGGCGATTATAAATTATATCTATTGATGCCTGCTAATGCTAGCTCCTTCCCAGTCATTATCTAGCAATACATGACTAAAGAACTTGATTATTCTTCTTGTTTTTCATTCTTATTAAATTAAGAAGTTTTTGAATAGGGCTATTTTGGAAATGGTTCCTAAGAGTAATACCTTTCAAGGCTCCCTAATCACTAGATAATTAACCTGCCAGGATTAAGTACACTCAACTTTGCCTTGGGATGCTTAACTCTCAAATAAGGTCAATTATCTCATAATAATGACTGCTTTGTCGAGAGTTACCACTTAATTCCACAGTGAAATGTCACATCACCCATACAGTGCATTCTAGGATAGTTTAAATAATAAAATACAGTTTGAAATTGGGCAGAAGAATTCAGTTGAATGTTTTCATATAGATTAGGAATGATTCATTTTAAGTAAAGCTTCCCCTAATATAGTGCATCTCACAGATGATTTCAGTTCATAATCAATTGCTGTGCTTCATCAATCTTTTTGCTGGCACTATTCCCACATCGCTCAAGCCCATTTCAAATGTACTGACCTCATCTGCTATTCAGCATAGTATTAAAAATCTCTCGTATAGACCAGGAAAATTCAAATTACTCTTTCCTGAGTCATCACTGAACTTTTTAAAATGTATGAAGTTTATCCAACGAATCACGCCAGTAGACAAAATTCTGCAATTTGTCGTTGTGGTTATTGCTGTTGTTGAGTAACTGTTCAGGCTGGTGAGGCTGCGGTGACCAAAAGTAGGATGCTACTTGACAGATTGGGACATTTTGAATGAAAATTAAAATTGGCTTTAGACATACGCATCCACATCTTCTAAACATGAATGATGCCTGGATTTCTTCATAAGTAAACTCTAATCATTTTACCAAACTAAGTACAATAAATTGACTTTTTCTCCTTTTATATATTTTCCTTTTTTTCTTTTTTTTTTATTTAAAGAGAAAAAAGAAAGGAAATAAAAACAAAGCAGTAACAGGGTACAAATAATACAGAATTTCAAGAAAAAAAATATACAGTAAGAAATTACTAGTTAATAGGTTATACACTGTTACCTTAGAAACAGTTGTCCAAATTATAAAATTAAAGCATATAAAGTAGACATTCATACAGTGAGATTGCAGACAGTTCCGTTCAATGATCCAACAAAAGCTCAGTAATATGGTTTTCCATCCTAGACACTCAAACATACATGCAGTTATATCCCTTAGACCACCTTCCTTTCCTCTCTTTTTTACAATAACAATTACACTTTTTGGGTTTTTCCCACATGTGGTTCTTATTACTTTTTTTGAAGAGAATAAAACCAAACGTGACTAAACAAAACAGAGTCGGTTAGAACAGAAGGATGGGCATAGTACATGATGTAAAAATAGATTACCAGGTGATCAAAAATGGTTACCATTGTGCCTCTTGCTATTTTTAAAAAGAGTTGCCTATATCATCAGGTATAATAGAACTGTTCAAAACAGTACAATACAAGACCAATAAAACCTACACTGAAGACCATACAGGACTTCAAAAGAAGATAATAGTCAAACCATAATGGACATCATAGTATATCTTATTGCCTTGAAAGTGGTTGCCTATACCCTCAAACTTGATATTATCAAACAAAATAGAATCAGACAGAACAAGATGGGAAGAGCAATACTGGGGTTCAAAGCAGGTTAATAGGAAAACAAAAAAGTTACTATAATATATCCCGCTATTTTTAAATTTAGTTTTCCCTTAATTGAAAAAAAAAATAGCCTGCCTTGCAAGTGTGTGGTCGTGAGTTCAATCCCTGGTACCGATAAAAACGAAAAAGACCAAAAAAAAAAAATTTTTTTTTTAAAAATCAGTCTTTAAGAAAAAATAGGTTAATTTTTTTAAAAAGGATGGAGATTGAGATAAAAGAGGACATTATAACAGAACAACACAGGTCAGAACCGAACAATTTAAGCATCATTGTGTTTCACCCCCAGATAATCTAACATAATAGTAGTCACCATAGTGCCTCTTTCCTTGAATTAGTTGAGTATAACTTTGTATACTATAGCATCAAGCGTATCAAGACAGTGTGAAGCCATTCAAGAGAATTAAAGAATTACAGGGTATTTAGAAGCAGCTAATAGAAAACGAACAATGGTTTCTATATTATCTCTTTGCCTATAAAAAATTTTGTTTATACTATTGCATATAGTAAAATATAATAAGATACAACATGTTAGAACCAGTGGAAACCGATGTACAACAGCTTGATGGGACTTTAAAACAAGATGATATTAAATGAGCGCTAGCTAACCCTTTTATGTATTTTCCAGTGGTTGGAATTGGGAAGAGACTTTACTGACATTTTTGTTTACATTGGTAAATCTATTCCATCTTCTAAATAGCCATTGCTTTTTAAAAGACAATACAAAACATAATAACTGGAAAAAGCAATTGTTCTTTAAATTGTAAATAACCTTGATGCAGATACTTAGCTGAGGTAATCTGTACATCTATGAAATGGAGTCTGCCAAAAAATGTATATGTCACGAAAAGAAAAACTTACCAAGTTACCTTTGGCATCTACAATTATAAGAGGTACCCAAGGTGGTAGCATTAGCTTCTAAACATTTATCAGTATAGCAAACTGCTGAAATGTATATACATCTTTTGGTGGACTCTATAGAAGTCACTTACCATTTTAATACGAAAAGCTGCGTAAGTCAACTAATTAGGTCATTTAGGGTACCAGATATGGTATAGAATATATCTTTTTACTTAGGAGACTTCCAGTTTTTTGAAAAGGTATTATTTTTAATTTTAGAAATGGTCAAGGCTGTGCTCATTTTTTTTTTCAGAACCTTCTTTCTTTGTTTTCACATCTTTTTGTCAATGCACACACACACACACACACACACACACACACACACACACACACACACATGCACAGCACTAGGTGTGTAACTGTGGACTTCCCACACTAGCACTGAGGTGCATCCTGGCCCCAAGTCTAATTCTTGAAGGCGCTGGATTATCAAGCATTTACGGGGACTTGAGGCTGTTCTCTAGATCCATAGTCTGACAGTAGAAGAAAAAGCTGGTCTTTATCTTCTTGCTCGAGTATTCCCACATGAATGCAGAGAATGTGTGCACATGTGTGTGGATTCTCTTTCTTTCTCTCCCCCTCCTTCCCTTCCACCCCTGTCTCTCTCTCCCTTACTCTTTTTTAATTTTCCTGTAGGCAATGAGAAAAAATGGGAAAAACTGTTTTCAGAGAATATATGTAACTCCATCCAAAAAATTTAAAAATTACGATGTTTGTCTTTTCTGGTGAACATAATGAAATTTCAGTTAACACAGGACTTTGGCATCCGTAAGATACACCCCCTGGATGTAGCCTTCTCTGTGGGGTCTTTCTGATGTGTTTTACTCACCTGAAGAGGAGGAGGCTCCTGTAGCACAGGAGGCTTCTGACACATCCAGCAGCAGGCAGTAAACTGTGTTTGGAGCAGACTCAGAAGGAGCCAAAGGCGGTTTACCTGCACACTTTGCTTCTTGCTTCCTTTCCATTTTTCTCTCATTTGTCTTTTTCTGTTCCACCTTCACCAACATAACCTTCTATTTTTCTTCCTTCGTATCCCTTTTCTACCCACAGCATTGCCTCGCTGAAGACAAAATGCTTTTAAATCATCCCCAGCTTCTATTCATTATTGGCCCTATGATTTGAGGTGGATTGAATTGCTGTGGAGGTGTGCAATAATAACTTTTCGTGTTATTCAGTATTTCAGTTAATTTTTTATTAATTTGCGTATTTAATTTTCTATACAATAAATTTTAAGTGATAATTTTATTACCATTTGTATCGCCATACTATTAAAAAGGTTAATATTTAAATTTTTAATTAAATGCATTGTAACACTGTTGCTAATTAAACTTACTTAATGAATTCAATTTACCCCTTTAAACAAAAACTATACATTTATGTCTGAATAGAAATAGTGCTCAACCTCTGTCTACAAAGCCATTTTTGGCTTTGTTCTTAAAGTTTTCTGTGCCTTTCAAAGCATAGACAATAGGAGCAAAGAAACTGAAATTCTTAGACATTAGCAACATAATTGGCAAAATTTAAATAGTTACTATAGATTATTAACAGTATTGTATCAACTTCTTAGTTTTTGGTGATTTTACTCTTGTTATTTAAAATGTCCATGTTTGGAAAAATCCTGTTGTTTTTCCGAAGAGGTTCAATTCAGTATCTCATGTTATATCTAAATATAAGTTGTTTTCTTAGTCTCCCTTCTTGAACAATTGTTCTGTCTTTAAAACTGTTACTATGACAGTTTAAGAGTATTGGCTGGTATTTTGTAAAATGCCTTTCAGTGAAGGGACAACTGATGTTTCCTCATGATTACTGCATTTTTATTTTCTCATGGATTGGATCAAGATTATAATGTGTCTTGTCACTGGTGATCCTCACTTTGGTCACCTGCTTAAGGAGATGTTGATCCCGTTTACTTTAAAATTATTCTTTCTGGCTCGGTGCAATAGCTTTCACTTGTAGTCCCAGCTACTCAGAAGGCTGAGGCCGGAGGATCTCTTTATCCAGAGTTTCAGCTCAGTCTGGGCAATATGAGACCCTGCTCAAAAAAAAAAAAAAAAAAAAAAAAAAACATAATATGCATGTATATACATATAATATACATTTATGTCTATTTCTCCATTTATCTGTCTGGATATGCAGAGCCCTGGAGCAATAATGAAACCACACTTTTTGCTCAAAGCTAAGATAAGCATGAAATAGTCTTAGCATTGCAGAACCATCCTTGGGAAAGGACAATATGATTTGCATGTGGGAGGAAATTGAATCATTAGGCGCTGGAGGAGGGACTGAGGTGGGCAGCCTCTAAAATTGCCCCTGCTGGTCCCTGCCTCCGGATATTCCTGCTGCTTTGTAATCCCTCTTACTGAGCATGGGCAGAATCTAGCGACTTTCTTGTGACGAATAAAATAGGACAGAAGTGATGATATGTTATTTCCAGAATTTGCTCCCCTGACACTGTGCCCTCTTTTGCCCTGGAGGAAGCAGCCTAGAGGTTGGATAAAGCTTTTGTGTAGCCCCGTGGAGAGCCCCACACAGCAAAGAACTAACGTTCTAAGGGCTGCCACAACCACAGGAGAGCCTGCGAGGGGACAGTTGAGATGCTGCCGCCCTGGCCTGTACCTTCATTGCCTATCAGAGACTCGCAGTCAGAAGCCAAGCCCTCCCAAAACCATGTGATAACAACCACAAGTGTGCTTTTAAGGAGCCACGTTGTGGAGTCATTGGTCAGGCAATAGTAGATAATATACACACTATGAAAAACAAATTTACTAAGTAGACTTAACTATTTCTGTTCTGTTTGACAATTCTTTAGTCTTTAGCCTTTGAGTGTATTGTCAAAGTATTATGTCTCAAGTTAGTTTTTCCCCCTCACTGCTTTATTTTTAGTATAAAAAGATTCGTACGGTTCTAACAATCACGACTATGCAAAAAGGCTTACTCAGAAGCGTCATATCCCGCTTTATCCCTCATCTGCCTCTTTCCTGGTTCTTTCATCTTTCATACTTTATTTCTTCCCACCTGCAACTTGTACTTTCTGGTTCATACTTGTGTTTTTCTTTTAATACAAATTAGTAATCAAATGTATATTGTATATTCGTTTCATGAAAGGTGGCACCCTATAGGTTCTCTGCACTTTTTCTTCAATTAAGTACATTTTAGAAGTCATTCCATAGCATCTCATAGAGTTCCTTCTCGTTTTTCATGGCTGCAGGGTCCTCTTTTACATGCACATACTGTAGTTTACTATATCACTATTTTATGTGTGGGTACTTGTTGCAGGAAATTTACAATTAAAAAAAAACGTCTTTCAGTGAACAACCTTGTTACTGCATATTTTTGTCTAGAGAATTGGGGTTAAAAGTACATACATATTTTTGGTAGACATTGCCAAATTCCTCTCCAGAAGTTATCAATGTTTTCATTCCCAGCACCAATGTAGGTAGAATACCTGTATCTTTTCTTTTCTTTTCTTTTCTTTCTAAATCCATTTTATTTCAAAGAGAAAAAACCCCCCAAAAATTCAAAACACATCAATCGGGAAATACCTGTTTCTAATGAGATTTATTATAATGTTTGGTTCTCAGGTGCTTGTAAACCATTGCTACCAAATAGAACTCATTATAAAGGTAAAATATTATGTGTCAGAGTTATTTTTCTCATTGCTGAGACAAAATAACTGATGTCCTAAGCTCAAGGAGGGAAAGGTATTTGGTTTACAGTTTCTAGAAGTTTCAATTCCTAGTTGGCTGGCTTAAAGGCAGGGTAGCATGGCAGAGTGGCCTTGCAGAAGAGAAACAGTTCATGGCAGGTGGAAGACAACATGTCAGCAAGCAGAAAAGGATGATAGCAGCTTTTTTCTGCCTCCTTATATTCTTTCTAGACTTCCTGCCATTAGGGTGGGTAGCATTCATACCAAGAACCAATCAGTGAGCTTCTTTAGTAATCATACAACCTTGTTCCCAGCATTACACACTCTGGATGCAGCCTCCTCTGAAAAAGCCTCACCTGTGACTACATGAGGCTGTGGGGGACCATCTAAACACAAGCCATAATGTTAGGCTTCTTTTTAAAACGTAGTTGCTTCAAGTATTAAACTGAAGTAAGGCTGCTTTTCAGCCCCTCCCAGCCAATTCATTTTAGTACAGTAAAAATAATCCCAAGAAATAAAAAGTGATCATTCTTTATGGCAGAGATTTTAAGACTCATTCATCTCTTTTTGCTTGTTTTATTGAAAACATTACATGAATGTGAATGAATCACCATTATCTTCTCTTTAGTTTTATTTTTCAGCCGACATTTTTATCTTTATCTTCTTCTCTGCCAGAATACACAATGTTCTTTAATGTCTTTTCATTTGCTAGTCTCCCTTTCCAATTCTATCTGGCAGAAATTCTACTTCTCATCAAGACTGTACTTTTTTTCTTCCTTCCCTACCTCTTTGACTTAGACTCAGTTGATAGGTTTTAAATGTGATTCTGTGTTACTTTCCTTGGGGTTATAATGTTTCCTTGTTTTGTAATTACTTGGCAGTGTGTATTTCTCTCTCTAGATTGTGCTCCTTCACACCAGTGATCTTCATACCCGGCTGTATTCCGTCCGCCTAGCAAGTGACTATGTGTTTATTAGACATTTAGAAATGAATTTTTCCTTTGCTGCAAGATTTTGAACTTTTGTAAAGTTTAGAAAATAGTTATCTTACTTATTCACTTTTAGTTTTAGAAATAGTTAAGACCTTAAAGTGTAATCTATAATCTGAATCTACCACACTAAACTTCAGACTATAATTGAAACATCAAAAAATATTTTGATAATAAAATCTGATTCTTATTTTGAAACCTTTATATACTTTATAAGGCAAAACTAAGTTTAACCTCTATCTAAACAGATCTAGGATATTCTGATCACAACTTGTTCATACCTTCCTTTTCTTTTAATAAAACAGGAAGCTGTACATCAACTGGGTTATTAGATGGGTTCTTGAACTTGAATGATAACCCTAAAATTCTGTAACCCTGTGATCCTTTCTAGGTAGAACCAAACAAGGCTCATCCCTGTCATTTTTGTAGTTTTAAAAGCTCACACAACACTTTCTTGTCCTCTGGTTGCTAGTGTTACATACCATGTACAATGTATGTTTATTTGCTCTGCCTTTCCTTGATCATTACTCTTTCCCCCTAGTTTCGTTCCTACTGCAGTTCAATTCTAGCAGTCACTAACAAGAATTAGCACCAAGCTGTTCTGGTGGGAGGTTCAGTCATCCACAATACTTGCCTCCCCCACAGCCTTCAGGGCTCCCAGGCCACTTCTTATCAAATTCACAGGTTTCCAAGCTACTCTCCCTTTCAGTATTTTCTAGAACAACTCTTCAAACTCAAGGAAACGTTATATGGTTGCAGTTTTATTACAAAAGATCCAACCCAGGAAAAGCTAAATGAAGTGATGCATAGGAAAACCCTATGAGTGTCCTGGACCTGCAGCTCCCTCTCTGCTGTGGAATCAGAAAATGTCACCCTCCCTTCCTGTCAGCTTGGTCACCGCCAAGAAGGCGCCGCCAAGCTTTAGTGTCCAGAGTTTTTCTTCTGATTCCATTGCATAGACATAATTGCAAGCACACAGGACAGTTGCATATCACTTAGAATCGTCGTTATGTGAGTAACCTGTTGTGCTCCTGCATTTGAGCGCAGTGGCACACATTGCTAGGAAACAGGAATCTTTCCACTCCATTTATAACTCTGAAACCGATGTCACCTACAGACCATCACTGATCAAAGTATCATTAAACAAGGGGCTGGAGGTTTAGCTCAGCGGCATAAGCACCTGCCTTGCAAGCAGGCGGTCGTGAGTTCGTTCCCCGGTACCGATAAAAATGAAAAAAGACAAAAAAAAAAAAAAAGTATCATTAAACAGCTATGTGTATTTAATTCCTGCTACCAATCCTATTTGGATGTTTCTTCAGTTGATTTGATTTTCTGAAGCTCACTTTATAGTGGCTTTCTCAGGAAGAGCTCGTGGGGCCAGTATTGATGTTGGTTACAGTTTGTACCCTTTATACTGGAAACTTGGTTTTGCTAATAAAATCCTTGCCTCATATTTTCTGTCCTGGGCTGTTTTTGAAATGTTGCTTCATTTTCTTCGTTGTCAAAGTCTGATAATAATCTAATTTTCTTTACTTCATAAGTTGTTTATTCTTTTTGCCTAGATACTGAAAAATTCTGTTTTTCCTTAAAGTGACCTTAGTAGAGTAAGTCTTTTTGGTCATTCTGGATCAGTATTCAAACTAACGTGGTACAGTAGGCCTCACAATATATACTTTTAATTCTTTTTTGTATATGAAAGTTTTCTTTCTTCTTTTTTCCTTTTGTTTTGTTTTTTGGTACCAGTGATTGAACTCAGGACCTCATGCTTGCCAGGCAGGCACTGTCTGAGAGTTTTCTTAAAATGCAGTTTTTGTGTTTGTTCCATTATCTTTCTTTTGTTTTCTTTTTTCATTATTATCCATTGGCTTTCCTTTGGCTGTCTTCAATATTTGTTTCTTGCTTTCAAAAAGTCTGTCTTGATACTTTAGCTTTCCTCCTTCATCATCATGTTTCTCTCAAGACCCTTTTTTATGAGTTCCTGTTTATCATGCATCATGTTTGTCACAAGGAATTTGTACCTATACATAATATACTTTATTTTTTCCCATTCCTCTTCTCCTCCTTCAGCTCTTCTTCCCTCACCCATTAACACAAGCTGGTTTCCACTTATTTCACTTCAGATTATGTTCTTGAGGTGCATCCATTTTCCCACAAATTGTGCAAGTTTATTCTGTATGGAAGTGTAATACTCCATTGTGTATAAACACCACCTTTTCTTTATCCATTCTGTTTTCAAGAGTTAGCTATTGGCGGCTGGGAATATAGCTCAGTGGCACAGTGCCTGCTTGATAGGTGCAAGGCCATGAGTTTGATTCCCAATACTAAAAAATAAAAACAAACCCACAAGATTTGGCTGTTATAAATTATGCTGCTATAAACATGGGTGTGCGTATGTCACTGCTTTATCTCTTTAAGACGTACCTACAGGAGTAACAGCTGGGTCAAAGGAAACCTCCAGCTTTAGTTTTTTGAGGACTCTCCCTACTAATTTCCATAGTAGTTTACCAGTTTACACCCCCACCAATATGAGAAGGGGTCCTTTTTCCCTACAATTCCTCCAGCAATTGTTATTAGTGAGATTTGATGATAACCATTCTTTCTGGGGTGAGATGGAATTTCAGTGTTGTTTTAATTTGTATTTCTCAAATTACCAGTGATGTTGAGCATTTTTTTATTGCATCTGTTTGCCATGTGTACGTCTTTGTCTGAGAAATGTCCATTCATTTCAAATGCCCAATTTTTGATTGGGTATTTAAATTTGGAGGGGGTCTGATTTTTTAAAAATTCTTTATATATTATAGATGTTAGTTCTTTGAGGAATAGCTGATAAAAATATTTTCTCATTCTCTGAGTTCTCTTTTCACTGTGTTGGTGGTTTCTTTTGATGTGCAAAAACTTTTTAATTTGATGTGATCCCAATTGTTGATTCTTTGTAATATTTCCTATGCAGTCAGAGTTTTGTTCTATAAAGTCTTTGCCTACTCCTATACCTTCTAGAGTTTCACCTGTTCTATCTTCCAGCAGATTGTTTTCATATTTAGATCTTTGATCCATTTCGATTTTAGTTTAGTGCTTGATGAGAATATGGGTAAAAGTTCAATTTTCAGCACATGGAAAACCAGTTTTCCCAGCACCATTTACTAAAGACACTATCTTTCTTCCTATAAATGTATTTGGCCTCTTTGTCAAAGATAAGGTAACTGGTGTGCTTGGAGCTGTTTTGCATCTTCTAATCTATTCCATTGATCTTTGACAGTACCGTGCTGTTTTTTCATAGCTCCAAGTCAGGGATTATAATGCTTTATGCCTTGCCTTTGTTGCCCAGAATTGCTTTTGCTATTCTAGGTGTCTTCTGGTTCCATGTGAATTTTAGGATTGTTTTCTCTAGTTCTATGAGGTATACTGTTGGTATTTTGATTGAGATTACATTAAATCTGTATAACAATTTGGGGAGTATGGCTATTTTCTCTACATTGATTCTGCCTCTCCAAGAACAAGGGATATGTTTTCACTATCTGATACTCTCTTTGACCTCCTTTTTCAGAGTACTGTAGTTCTCAATGTAACAGTCTTTTGCTTCCTCTGTTAGATTGATTTCTAAGTATTTGATTTTTCTTGATACTGTCATGAAAGGTGTAGTTTCCATAATTTCTCTCTGTGAGTTGTTATTCACGTTCAGTAATGCTAGTGATTTTGTATCCTGCTGTATTACCAAATTTTGTTATTAATTCTCAGAATCTTTTGGTAGAGTTTTGGGAGTCTTCCATGTAGAATATCGTCATCAGCAAATAATGATAATTTAACTTCTTCCTTTCGTATCCATATTCCTTTTATTTCTTTCTCTTGACTAATTGCTCTGGCTAATGTTTCCAGAACTATATCAAGAATGACAATGGGCATCCTTAAGATACTATTTTTTGTATTTAGTTGTGTGTTTCTTCTAGTTTAAAAAATGTTTTAGAATTCTAATTCTTTCCAACATTTTATTACTTTAATTCTAGAAGAAGGAGATACTGGAGCATGCACTCAGGGCCTTCACACTGAACCATGCCTCCAGCCCGCTTTTCATTTTGAGACAGGGCTCGGCTAAATCACTAAGTTATCCAGCCTAGACTACAACTGGAGACTGTCCTGTCTCAGGCTCCTAGAGTGATGGGATTATAGTTGTGTGCTACTGCATCTGATTTCTTCACATTTTTCTAATTCTGACATATTTTTTCTTCACACTTGTGGTTGGTTGTGTCCACGTGGTGACTTGGGGGCCTCACATGGGAGGGTGTGTCTGGGAGGGTCATGGCGGTGTGACCTTGGGTACTGTATCTAGATGTTCCCTTGCTCTTGCATGCCATTCCCAATCTCTGCTTTTTGGCTGCTACAAGCTGAGCTACTTTGTCCCACCCTCCACTTCTGCTGTGATGTTCCTGCCTTGGAGTCTGCCCACCATTTTCTGAATTCCCTGAACCAGAAGCTAAATTAAATCAAACCTCTGCTCCTTTAAGTGTCAGGTGTTGGGTACTGTATCCCAGCAACAGAAAAGATGACCAATAAATGTTTTACATCATGTTATTGGCACATTACGTAGTTTTCAAGTAGTAGATTACAGCTGTATACAGCTGTCTTTCTGGCAGAAGTTTATTGTTTGTCAAATTTTCTTCTGCTGTTTGTTGTGTGTAGAGATTCTGCTCTATTCAATCACTAAGTACCTTCCAGTGGGGAGATGCAATACCACCTGTGCAACTAGTCTGAGGAGAGAAAAATTTTGAAATTAAGCTACAGACTTAACTCAGAGAAATTCTTTAGGACAGAGAAGTCAGTTTTTTAACCAAAAATTTAAAGAGAGAATCTATAGATTTTAAAAAATATCTAAGAGAAGGGCAGAAAGTGGAGCTCACTTTCCTAGCACACACAAGGTGCTGGGTTCTATCCCTAGTGTGACAAATAAAGATATCTGTAGATATATTTACCAAAGGCAGAAAAGGATAGACTTTATTTGGGTTCCAGTGCCAGCTAAAAAAGCTGGAAATAACCAAATTTATAAGACAAAGGAGAAATTCAGACAAGGTAGTGAATTTTTTATTGCAACTAGGAAATGTTAAAAATTTTAGATAGAATATGATATTGTAATTATATTATTTAAAGTAACCGTATCTTTTAGACTTTAAATACATATCAGAAAACAGAAGAAGGCTAGTTGTGTTGGTGCATACCTATAATCTCAGCATTCTAGGAAGCTGAGACAGGATGATCCAAAGTTCGCACTCAGCCTAGACAACATAGTGACTTAGTGACACCTTGTCTCAAAATAAAAAATAAAAAGCAGGAGTCATAGCTCAGTATAAAAGCCCTGGGTTTAATCCCCAATAAGGAGAGGGCTATCTAACAGTTTATTTTATGGAACTGCCTGGAGAGAGAGAGAGAAGTTTTGGGCAGATGAAATATCAGGCAGATGTACTGAGTTCCTTCTTGATGGTGTCATGTCCTGTGCTCTGATGAAATTAGACTCAGCAATAAATTTATACTCTCTTGATTTTACTTCTGAGAAGACAAGATCTTGCCATATATTCAAGGCTGGCCTTGAACTCAGTGTGTAGCCCCAGCTGGCCTCCAACTTGCAGCAATCCTCTTGCCTCAGCCTCTGGAGTACCAGGATTACAGGTCTGCCCTGCCGTACCGCCTATTATTCTTTCATTCAGTAAATTTCTGAGTCTCTGATACTTGCTAGATGCTATTGTAAGCACTTATTGAAGAGGTAGACAAGCTAGAGTATCTGCCCATGTAAAACCATGCTACCACACAAGAGAGAGAGAAGGAGATAAATAATAATGAATCAAATAATAAGACAGTAAAAAAATCAAGGCATAAGAGCATAAAGGAATTGTTTTACATGGAATGGTCAGAGAGCACCTCCCTGAAGAAGTGGTGTTCAGTAAACACCTGGAAGACGGACTTGTGAAGGAGGAGCCCTCCAGGCAGACGGCAGCAAGTGATCAGCAGTGAATGGAGGGCAGCTTGGAGAGAACACTAGGAGCCATACTGGATACTCGGCTAGTCAGTCTTGGGGGCCACTGTAAGAACTTTGGCGCTGACTTCTATTTAGACGGGCAGGAACGAAATGCGCATGGTTTCAAGCAAGGTAGTAAAATGATCTATTTCCCTTTTAAAGAGATTATGGTACCCTAGCTGCTGTGTTTATTCATTAAACACGTGGTAACCAATATGTACTAGGTATTTTAAGAAGTTTTGGGAATACAAAAAAAAAAATACCTGCCTTTGTGAAACTGATGCTCCTAAGAGTCTAGATGCTCCTAGAAGGGCAAAGGCAAAAGTTAAGAGAGACAAAGTTAGGTTATGACACTAATCTAAGCAAAAATGATGGTGACTAAGTCCAAGATGGTAGTGGCAGAAATACTGAGAAATGTTCATTTTAATTCTGGATAGACTTTGAAGGTAGAACTGACAGAGTTTGGTAAAGAATGTGACTAAAAGAAATCAAAGATGAAGATAATCTTCTTGTTGAAATAGTACACAGTATAATACTGTTTGGACTGGGAATTTTACATTGCTGTCACCTTCTCAAAATGAGGGTGTTCTTGACGAGAGTATCTGGGGATCACTCATAGCCATCGTGCACCGATTTCAAACATGGATAGTCCCACTTCCACTCAGCCTGTCCCACCAGGAGCGGAGAAACTGCACAGACCAGTGCTTTGTCCCTGTGCTAGATGCGCTCTCCTTGTGACGCAGCGGTTAGAGTACTAGCCCAGGAGTCCTGGAAGTCCATTTAACTTCTCCATCCTTAAGTTTTCTCATCTGGGAAATGGCAACAGGCACACTCTTTCATGACTCAGAAATATGAAAGACTTTGTAAAAACAAGGCAATGGTGTTATTACTCTACTTTCTATTTTATTTCTCTGTGGTATTGCAGAATACTAAACCGGTAAAGTAGAATTCATATGATCCTAAACACAGATTTAACTGTGAACAAATAGTCACTTCCATTTTGAACAAATAGTTCACTTCCGTTTTGGTAACACCCAAATTGGATGCTTTGGTAAAGTGAACATCATAAAAGAATCAATGGGTCATAAATTTTCAAAAGAATAGAATTGAAAGTATGTTTTATCTTCTTTCTTTTGGTTTAGGGCACATGGAATTTCATGTACTTAAGTTTGACCACTATTTACTGAAAGCATATTCTGTGCCAGGCACTGTTCTTTGTCCTAGATATTTAGAGATCTCTAAGGTTAACATTGCTATTAGGCAATTATTTTTCACATTATCATGTCTCTCAACTTTTTTGCAAATTAGTCTGCAATGTGTTTTCATATATGGGATGCAAGTCAGGCACGGGGGACCCTGGTAATATGAATAGTTTTAAAGACCTTACTTTGAGGCACCCCTATACTACTTGGACAACCCAGAGACTCCAGTTACCACCAAAAACATTTTGTCCACTTTTATATTCTCTGGTCCATAATGTAGAGAAAGAAAAACAAGAGACATTAGGCCTATATTGTTAAATTTTGCTACCTGAGAGACAGAAGACTTCAATCTACCATGTTTTCCCCTTACATTCAAGAGCTAATTAGCTCCCATTTTAAACACATTTCCTTAGAAGGATTTTTAAATTTGCATTCAGAAATGATATTTCTTGTAGGATTTATATAAGGTATTTTCAGGACCAAGTAGATGTGGTATTTTATCATTAAACCACTCTTCCTTTTGATCTGTAGTGAATAATTCATTTTGATAGGCACTGTATGTTCTTAGTAACTGACCTAAATTACAGTTAACATTAAATTTGAGAGTTTTTTTTTAATAGAGTGGGTATTAGTACTAATTTGTTCAAAGCAAGATAGAATTCTTAATTTGATAATTAGAATCAAACTTGAATGGTTATTTTGTAGAGAGATCATTCCCTACACAAGAAAAGACAAGTTTCTTTCCTCTCTCTCCCTGCATGGTGTTAGTGCTAAAATGATTCTTCAATTTCTGTCTTCCAGAAGGGAACTGCTATTCTTTCATAATGAAACTTCATACCTGTTATGCTTTAGTCGGAGTTTATCTTACTTGTCCTGTGCATCCTTGAAGTGCACAGCACAAAAGAAACTAGTGGAACTTTCTGCTTGGTGCAAAGGACATTGATATGGCTACTGAATGGGCGAAAAAGAGATAAACTTACCAAAGAATGTTTTCACAGCTGAATGGTACTCAGTGCTATTTTTCAAATAACAAGTGGATGATTTATAAGACTGGATTGACCTTTAAGTTGTGATTTCAGTGTGGTAATTACTACGTGACAAGGGCGTGGTGTAATAGGCCTTTTCTGGAAGCATTCTCATCTGTTTCTTTAGTTGTGTCCTCTTAAATTTGTATTAACTGAGGTTTTTTTCTTTTATTCCAAGCAATGGGGAAAACATCTCAAGATGTCACTATTTTAGTTATGAAATTTCCTGTATTTCTATGCACGGTTGGTGACATGAGTACAAAACATATTTTTTTGAAAGTTTGCTTATACCTAAATAAATTTATTTCAAGTTACATAATTTAAAATTTACTTGTAATATAAGCCCATAGAATATCCTATACAGTAAAGCGAATGGACAAACAACTTGAATCTATGATACCTCTCATTCTTAGTAAATAACAGGAATTGTATTGGGAAAAGAAACCGTTGAGAATTTATTTTACAAGGATCATTTAGTAAAACATTAAAAATAATTTCTTATTCCAGAGATTTATAAGACACAAAAATAAATAAAATCGACAGCTTTGACTCGTGAATTATACTCTTCATCAAAGTGTCTTTAAATATTCCTTAAATTTTTTCCAAGTACAGTAATCAATGATGCATGCTCACTGTAGGAAATGAGAAGCACAGAAATGTTAAGAAAAAATGAAAACCAGCATTCATCCCGTCACCCAGCATTACCTATTCTAAAATATTTTCTTGCATTTCCTGGTAGGGTTTTCTGCACACATTTAAACTATGTGGGTGGTAGGTGGGTGGCTGAGTTGGGTGGGGGGCTGTGAGTGTGTGATGCTGACAAGCATTCTGCCACTAAGCTACATCCTCAGCCCTAAACTTACTTTTTATAATGATTTCCAACCATAAGAAGAGTACAAAGTTCTCCCTTATGTTTTGAACATTCTCATTCATTCATTCATTTATTCTCTCTCCTCCTTTCCCTCTCCTTTCTAAAAATATATGCCTAACCATAGTACATACTGAAATTTTTAAATTTTTCCCAAGAACGTCCTCCCAAGCAATTTTATCTTCCAGGATCCAGTCCAGCATCATGCACTTCCTTTATTTGTCATGTCTCTGCTTTATTTTAATCTGAAACAGTTCCTTAATCTTTCTCTTTTATGACATTGGAGTTCTTTAAAGAGTGTTGCCAACTGTTTTGTATGTGCAAATTGTTAATAAGTCCAAATTGCATTAGTTTTTTATTTCCTCTTTTTTCCCATTAATTTTAAATTGTTGGCATTTCCCAATGTCTTTGTTTTTTCAATTATTATTTTGCATGATTGTTTAATATCATTTATTTTCATTAGTCTTCTGTTGTTAGAAATTTTTATTGTTTCTGTTTTTGTCAGTTGGGAAGAACATCTTTGTAAATAAATCTTCATTGTAATTTTAATTTCTGAATTCATCTATCAAGTATTTAAAACATGGATTAACAAAACAAAAATCCTACAGAAAAGAATAATTAAATGTTAATCTCTATGATTCTGAATATAATTAGAATGAAAATCTGGGGAAAAGGAAAATTACAGAATAATGAAGTTGGTAGATTTAACAAATAAATACACAAAATGGCCATTTAAATTTATATTTCAGATGAGACACATAATATTTGGGTCATAATTATCCTAAAAATTATTCATTGCTTATCTGATATTCAAATTTAACTGGGTATCCAGTGTTTTATATTGCAACCCTACCAAAGGTTGGAGTATTGAGAAAATCATCATGGTGGAGGTATTGCAAGGGGGTAACAAAGATGTCAGACACGGAAGCAGTGGCCCAAGGTTGCCACTGAAGCAAGTATAAGTCTAGTTTCTGTAAAGTATGCTCTGTAAGGATAAAGACCTTGTGTACCTTTCATTGCTACCCCTCCGATCCCTTAAACTGTGAGTACTCTATTCACTCAACAAATATTTGTAAATGAATAAATGAATTTGCACTATAAATAAAACATAGCTTTTAGGCCATAACTTATTTACCTGTTGTATCTAAAGAGATAAAGAGCAAATTCTTATGAGCCTGGAAAACCTGGAGGAAGAATTTGGAAGTCTTGCCTTCCATTAATTATTCTTCAATTTTTTAATTTATTAAGTAGCTACTAAGTATCAGGTGGTAGGAATAATGTACAGCAGTTGCCAGCCTTTTCAGTACTAAAGACCGGTTTATTATAGGAAGTAATTTTTCCATGGATCCAGAGGGGCAGGGAAGAGAGGGATGGTTTCAAGATGATGCAAGCACATTGCATTCATTGTGTACTTTATTTCTGTTATTAGTACACTGTGGTATATAATTAAATAATTACACAACTCACCATTATGCAGAATGTATGGGAGTCCTGAGCTTGTCTTCCTGCAATGAGATGGTCCCATTTGGTATGATGGGAGACAGTGACATCTGTTGTGTGTTGCTTATGTCTTGTCTCTTCTGTGATCTTGTTTTGATTGCCGTCACTGCAGAAGACCCTGCTTCACAGAGATAGGCTGTTGCAGATGGAAGAGACTTTTTAGTGCTTTTATGGAAATCTCAGAATGCTCCAGCATGACTTTAATCCAGAAAGTTCCAAAAGTTGAAGTTGTCTCACGTATACTTTCCAGGCCACTCTCACTGGTGAGCTCAAGCAGTGATCTTTTTCTAGCACAGATTCATTTCACTTGACTGGTTCATACAAGGGTCATGTATTGTTTCCTTCCAGGAAGGGATCTCTTGTGATTGGGAAGCGATGCTCAAACTCTTTTGAAAGCTGAGAAGGTGATCATGCACAGCTGGGAGAGAGAAGGTCCTGGCTCAGGCTATTTTAAGATCTCTAGTAATGTTTCAAACATGTCAAAAATCCCAATGTTAATTTGTTGGCCCATAATTCCAGTTTGGCTGTGAAAATGCAGCCAGTTTATCTGCCAATTTGAACACAATTGTCATTCTCCCCTGAAATGACAGATAAGAGTTCATGGAGCAGGTTGAATATGTCACACAAGTAAGCAAGTTTTGCAACTCATTCTGTGTCACTGAAATGTGCTGACAGTACTGACTGTTTTTAAAGAAATCTCTGTAACATCTCTCATAAGTCAAAAATTCTGGCCAGTGATCTACATTTAGAAAGCTATCTCATGTATGTGAATGAGAAGATATGTATACTTCCTGCCCATCTCCTCACAAAGCTGCATGAACAGATATGAATCAGTGTACTTTAATGTGCTTGCTAATTTGAATCATATCCTGCAAAATGCTGTTAATTTTAGGTGACATTTTTTGGCTAGGCAGCTTTTCTTTATGAATGATACAGTGTACAGATTCTCATTCAGAAATAACCTGTGACTCAAGAGGTGAAACCAGAAAGCCATCCAGTCATGCAGCTGTTCTGACTACGCACTCAGCAAGCAAAATGACCAGTTCTACTTCCTTGCTATGTAATCATTCGAAAACTTGAATAATTTTGCAACTGTGGTTTCAGGTGGCAACAAAGGTGCAAGTAACACATCCTCCTAAAATATAAGTTGCACAGAAATAAGCATTGTGGCTCTGTGAGCAACATCTGTAGACGCGTCAACCTGGATTGTGTACCATGGCGATTTGTAAATTCTCCCTAATAATTGTGCCTCTGTATTCCCTTCTGTTGCATCAGTTCATCTAGTTATAGTGCTGGCCAAAAGAGGAACATGTGCCACCTTTTGGACTGCAACTTCTTCTAAAGGTTCATGACAAATGTCCTTAGTAGCAGTCAGGATCAGCTCTTTACCAACAGCAGAGGGCTTCTTAGCTTTCACAACACAACCACTAAAAATGATGCTCTCAGTGGCCTTAAATAATGCTTCTGTTCTTCATGTTCACAGTTTTGTTTTTCCCTTTGACAAACTCCAAAGGCTTATATTTTAGTGCAAGGTGCTTGGTCATTATGTGGCAAAGCAGTTTTGAAGGTTGCGTGACTGCATTTGCTAGCCGGTCATCACATCATTATACACAGTAGGCGTGGAGAAGGGGAGTCACCTGTTGCAAGGCACCGGCACGTTAAGTGAAACTCTGCACTTATTTTTAATGCAGCTTTTTTTGGTCCTCTGCTGCCTCATCCTTGTTCATTGCCCCTTTTCCAGTGACATTAGTTTTTTACTCATTTTGGCTAGGGTTAGCTGTGGATATAACAAAACTGTGAATGAGACAAGTGCACAGTGCAGGAAAGAGGTGCAGACAAGTGGAAAATCAAATAATGGGGGGCCACCTGCGTACTAAAGTAAGTGTCGGCTTAAAACTGGCCTCCAGATATTGCTGTACAGTTGAAATACGTCAGTTCACATGCCTCTATGAAGCCTGCCAGCTGATGCAGCTTACCTGTCACTTGCCACTCAATGATAGGGATTTGATATGAGGCTGCAAGCAATTGATTTATTATGTTCCCTTCTCAGTCAAGTCTTTGCATTACCATTAATCCATATTTGCAATGGCACCAGCATCGCTGCCATGGCTCCACCTTAGATCATCAGGCATTAGATTCTCATAAGGAGCCCACAGCCTAGATCCCATGCATGTGCCGTTCATAGTAAAGTTCATGCTTCTATGAGAATCTAAAGCTACCACCAGCCTCACAGGCTACAGGACTCAGGTGCTCAGAGGAGCAGTCAGGAACAACTGCAAATAGAGAGGAAGCTTTGCTTGCTCAGCTACTGTTTACCTGCTCTGCACCCCGCATGGCTCAGGAATTGGGGACTCCTGCTGCCATGAACAAGAACTGAGATGGCCCCTGTTTTCATGGCTTTTGTGATCTGTAGGAGAGCCAGGCATCATTCAGCTAACATGTTGAATTTATAATAACAAATGACTCTCTGAGGGAAAAAGACTTTTCTCCTGAAATCGTATAGGGTGAGGAAGTATTCTTGAAACAGTCCAACCAAGTTGAGGGTGGTATTGGGGCAGAGAGCCAACCGTTCTAATAAATCTTCATTCCTCCAATAACTTTTCTCCTAAATGTACAAAGCATTCTTTGGGCCATCCCACGTTTGTTTTAAATCTTTTCACATGGACGATTTGGTTTACTTACCAGGTTGTAAGTTTTTTGATTGAGGGGTGTTTAGATTTACTTTCATCCCCCATAGTTTCATGTATTTAATAGGTGTTAATTATTTACATGTGGATTCATTGAAATTATAATAGAACTTCTAATAGCTGTAAACATGCCATGTGCATGCAAGACTTTCTTGATTCTTTGAGCATCTTGAAGTTTATGATACCTAGTTGTTATTCTTAGTTTCTAAATTTTGTGTAGCAACTTCAGATCAAAGACAGACATCTATAATTTGAAGTCAAGAAGCGTTGGTGCCATTGTCACATAGCAATGTAAATCAGAACAGTCATCTTTGACTCTACCTTTATTTTGGTCAGCAACTGATCACATCCTACAGTAGTCATCCTATAATATTATAATGGAGCTGAACCATTCCTGCTGCTGGTTATATCGCAGCCATCATACTTTGATAGTGCAAGGTATCACTCACTTGTTTATAGTGACGCTGATATAAACAGACCTGCACTGCCAGTGCATGTAAATGTGTAGCACGTAGATTTATGTATAATTTATGTATAGTACTTGGTAATGGTAATATTATCAAGAGTACAACTCTGCTATTGGCTTATGTACTTCCTGTATTATGTATTTCCTCATTTAGTGTCCTCTTTCTAAAACTTATTTAAAAGTTTACTATAAAACAATATGCCATGTTATACCAGCAGCTTTGTACATTTTGTGTTTAACGTGTCTTTTGATTGCATCGAGAGGCATTGATCTCTACCTCAGTTTGTGTGAGCATATTCTCTGGTGCCAAAATCAGGTGCATTCTGAAGACACATCCCCATCATTCAGCAAGACATGACAGTGTGTTAAAAAAGAAAAATTCTACTTCTGACACCTCCACTTCCCTGTGATTCAAGCTGTCATTAACACTTGCCTGTTTTAATCCAGTGACCTTACAATTGTTAACCCTGCTCTTGGTCTTGCAATAATAGGAAGATATTGAAAGTGTTTAAGTAAGGATGATAATCTTTCTAGGTCTGTTCTTTGATGTAACTACATTCTGTTTCACAGATGGGAATAAAGGGGCAGTAAAGGAGGATGAGTTTCTGAATATGGAGAGTCAGCAATCAGTTCTTAAGGACTTTTTTATTTTCTTGGAGGATAAAAATTATATAAAAATATAGACTTTCTCTCACTAGTATTTTAGCAATTTATATCATTTTAAGAGACAAGCCCAGTGGTGCATGCCTGTATCCCAGCTAAGGCAGGAGGATTGCTTGAGTCTAGGAGTTCAAGCCAGTCAAGCAGGCATCATGTAAATAAGTCCCGTCTGGGATGGGACAGGAGCAGAAAAAGAAAGAAAGAAATTCTAAAGATGGAAAAAACGTCAACCTCAACTTTCTCCCCCTATACTCGCAACACAGAGATCTCTCCCTTTCAGCAAGTAAACAGTTCTACCTCAGACAGTAGCTACATGTCCTGTAATCTGACGTGGTCTTCCTATAGATCTCACAAGTCTAGGGTTTGGGCTCCACAGTGCTTTAGACCTGTGCTTCTGAACATCCAGCTTTATAAGTTGAGGTTTCCAAAATCTGCTCCTTAGGTTTGATTGATTTGCTTAAGTGGATAACAGAACCCAGGGAAACACTTCATTGATTTATGTCCCAAAACCTCTGCACTCTGTCTTCATGGATTTTTATGGAGTCTTCATTGTATAAATCTCCAAGGTGGGCAGCTGTAGAGAAATGTGATGGGGTAAAATGGTACGATCTAAGGCTAGCAGGTAGGATGGAGAGACCCAGCGAGGCCTGTCTGTTGAGGTGCTTCCTGGCTTCTCGGCAGCATTCCTTTCTCTAACGATGGGACAAAATCCTTGTGAGACTAGAGTGTTACAAAAATCTACCAAGCAAAGTAATTTCTTTATATCTAGTGTCAAGACAAAAAAATGGGGCAAGATTCAAAATTCCACGACCTGCCCTGGGGAAGCAGTTATGAGCTAAGAATTGAAAACCAAAGTTATGTAGTATTATATCACATAGACACCCACATGTACAGACACAAAATACACAGCCAAAGTGGCACTGGACTATAGGGGACAATTAACCTTGACCCTTATCTTATATCATATATAAAATTCTGTATGAATTGTACATAAATGTAAAATGTGGAATAATTGGTCTTGTAAAAGTCATAGGAAACCATATCATTATAGTCTTTTTTTTGTTGTTGTTGTTGTTACCAGGGATTGAACTCACAACCTTGCACTTGCCAAGGAGGCACACGGCTGAGCTAAATCCCCAGCCTATCATTATAGTCTTAGATAAGCAAAAATTTCCTAAGTGAAGAATACCAAAAAATGCCAACAAGAGAAATAAGTTTGGCTTGTTAAAATTAAGGTCTTTTTTTCATCAAAAGTCGTTATTATGGAAGCAGAGAGGAAAAATACAAAGTGAAATTAAGGGGTGTTCTAGACAGTGTAAGGAGATACGGTGGGGCACAATTTCTCCCTCCTCATAACCAATACTAAGAATATACGGTCCTGCATTTAACTACAGGCAGAAATATTTTGAGGTCACATTTTAGTCCAATTTTATGGCATTTATTTAGTATATATATATATATATATATACTCTCAGCTTACAAATTCATGAAGATAATGTATATGCATTTAAGGTTCTTTATAGTGGATAAGAAAATTTGATTTTCCCTAGCTCTGTTAACTCACAGCCAACTGTGAAATATGTCATATTTATTCTGACTAAATAGTGAAATGTCTTATCCTGTTCTACTGATTTTTATATTGAAAAAGAGGATTTAAAGTTAGGCAGTAATGGTAAATAAACCTTTTTCATAAGATTTTCATAAGCCACTGTTATCAGCCCTTAGATGAGATTTTAAAACAGTTTGTTCTTCATTTTTACATTTTGACCTTCGTTTTCAAAAAGGGTTCACTAATTCAGAAAGTCTCCTATGTTTAAGGCAGTTCAAATAGTAGACTGGGAGCTCAGAAGAAGTAAGCCAAATGGACCTAAAGGTATTTTGAAGGTGATGAAAATGTTCTAAATAGATGGTAGTGAGGTTTTGCAAAAATTATACCCTGAAAGCAGGTGAATTTTATAATGTGTAAATTAATGCCATAAAGCTTTTTTCTTTTCTTTTCTTTCTTTCCTTTTCTTTTTTTTTTTTTTTTTTTTTTGTTGGTACTGGGGGTCAAACTCACAACTTCATGCTTGCCAGGCAGGCGCTTATGCCACTGAGCTAAATCCCGAGCCCATTTTCTTTTTTTAAGGATACTATCAAGATAATGAATTGGCCAGCCACAGATGAGCAGACATATGATTTATGTATCTGACAAATGATTATATCCTGAATAAATACAAAGAACCCCTAGAAATCAATAAGGCAAACAGCATAACTGTATAAATAGGTAAGAAACTTGGACACTTCACAAAAGGAAATAATTTGATGGCCAATAAGCATACTAAAAGATGCTCTATCATTAATCATTTGGAAATAAAATTAATATCACAATAAAATGCCATTGTCCACTCACTTTTGAAATCAAAAGGACTGCTAATTGTTGGCAAGGATGTGGAACAATCAGAACTACCATTCCTGGTGAAACCATACAGCACATATTTGGAATACCATATGATAATTTTTGTTTTGTCCTTATAAAATTAACCAATCAGCTACCCTGTGACCCATCACATATCCCCAGAAAGACTGTATAAGAAGATTCACAATTAGAGACAGAATGTCCATTAGGATAATTTTTCAGCAAATTCTGATATATCATTCAATTGTGTACTACTAATTAATAAAAATTGAACTCCTAGTATACCCAGCTACATGTATGACCCCCAGAAACATTATGTAGAACAGGAAGAGTAGATATAAAAGAATATTTATGTATATAATATATCATTTAAATATAATATATCATTTAAACAGGCAAAAACAATCTATGATAGAAATCATGAAGTACTTTCCCTTTGGTAGAGAGTAGAGGAATCACCTAATAAATGACAGTAGAGGACTTTCTGGGATGGTGTAAATAATTTATCTCTTTTGAGATTATCTCACTACGCAGTTCAGGCTGGCCTTGAGCTCACTGTGTAGCCCAGGCTGGTCTCAAACTCTCAGCAATCTTCCTGAGTGTTGGGGTTACAGTCACGCACCACCACGCCCAGCTGTAAATATTTTTTAAAGTGAAAATTTTTATAAATAATAGCTAGTTCCAAGCCAGCCCACCAATGAATTCTACTAATAAATCTCCCCACTAAAAAGAAAAAGAAAAATAATAAATTCTACCTTTCTTTATAGAAAAGGTACACAGACATTAGAATTTTATTTAATGCGATTTAACATATTCTTATGACATACAAGTTAAAATAATACGTTTATAAATTGGCTAAAGAACCTCCATTGAAAAAGGTCAGTCTTTTGCGTTATTAAATATGCTTTGATATTGAGTAAAAAGCAAAGATGATTTCCCATGGTAGCTTCTTGTGCTCTGTTCTCTTTCTTGCAGAAGGATGGAAATTGTAAAATTGTAATATTCTGTCCATGAAAGAGTAATTATGCATCAATTTCCTACCTCTCTTCTTTTCTCTTTGTCCTTTTTCTTTTATTATAAAATATTTAAAACATATCAAAGGGTATGTGTAACATATGTATGTTGCAAAGCACATGCCTCTGCCTCCCTCATTTGAAGCTCCTGCCAAGTCCCTGTAGAGTTAATGCCTATTCTGACTTTTGTGTTTTCATTTCTTTGAAACACGTGCAAATAATAGGGCTTTATACATAAGAAAGATGTATACACAAGTACATTCCTTGGCTTTATGTATGTACTCTTAATATATGGGAATATGAATACAAGTATATATGCACCTTTATGTGTGTGCATACTTATATTCTTACACAACATACAAATTATACTTTTTTACCTTTATGAATATAATACGGTACCATAGTTTAGCTCTTTTCATTCACTAATGTGTTTCCAAGATGCTACCTAATTCTCTCTTGTTGACATGTACTACTTTTGTTGCTGTTCTTTCTCCCTTGCCCTTTGTCTTATCCTGTAACAGTAGTTGAATCTGCAAAATGAGTAGTGGCTTCCCATGTATAGAATGCTTCTAACAAAGAGTTGAAATTATGACTTGGAAATACAGATATCATTAGAAATCCCTTCTATTTCTCTAAACAGAGTGAGCTAAATGATTTGCATTTTTATCGTTGGGTATGAATTATATAGTTATAATGACAGCTGCAGGGTAGAAAGTTTTAACACACTAGAATGAAATGTATCTTGGAGACATTCTTGTATCTGAAGATCAACAGGCTCCATATGGTGCCGCTGAACCAAAGAGTTTGAAGAAAATGCTCCTATTGCTGAAGCAGCCCGAAGTATAAATTACCCTTCTGTACACAAATACAAATGTGTAGTCTTTGCATCTTACTTTCTACATGAAGAGTTGTATGTATAAAGTATGATGGTTGTAAATATAACCTGCTTTATTTGATGTGTAATTTTCCTTCAAGTTCCATAAAATGATATTTGGAAGCTATTATACTAAAAGATTTTTACAGGTCAATTAATGCAACTTTCAAGAATGGTAAAGTTTAGAATATTAGCATTCACACTATTAATTATAATTCTAGTAGTTAATTTTTTTCCTAGTTATCCACTGATGCTAATATTTATTGCAGTGAAGTAGCACATTATTTCTCACAAAATATTGACTTTTTAAAAGACCTGCAAAATAATCATTATATAAAAATGTAATTTTGTATACATGCAGATTTAATTATATATATATATATGTATATATCCATAATGTGATAGTCTTTGTGGTAAGTAACTTTGTTAATGCGACCTCAGGTTTAAGAGAACACAAAATCTGGAATAAATTTTAACGTAAAAATAATTGTAACTCATCAGTATCAGATACAGTTAACTGGCCCATAAGCCAGAATCATGGCTGAAAATGAAGAGAGAGAGAGAATTGTCAGAGAAGCTTAAGATTTCTGTTCTAAGTGGCACCATACAGAAAGTTTAAAATAAGTATATAACATAAATATCTCATTAGATGCAGGACAGCCAGAGACTGATCTGAAGTAATCTAGGTTGGTCAAGTCTTGGAAGGATTATTTCTTGTTTACTCTGGCCAAAAAGCGCCTGGATAACTATGAGATAACTATTGTCAAATTAGAGGAATTATTATTATTAGCCAAAAAATATTATTAGCTAAAAATGTGGCTCAGTTGGTCCCAGGGCTGAGATTCCATTCATCCTTATATGACATAAGACATGGCACATATTGAATAATAATAGCAGTAGTAGTAGCTCTCTAAGAAACAATTGAAACCCTAGGGTGAAAGGTACTAATCATTTGTTTTCGTGAATGAGGAAGGCATTATGAGGAGTGAAAGCTTATTAGCCTCAATTTTAAAAAGTAGAAGGATAGATTTTTATTCTAATAAGTCATGCTTCAGTGAAATTTAAGTTATTGCAGCTCCAGGGCAGCAGTCACTTGTATATTGACAACTTGTACATGTTTTACATGCCCATTTGCTCTCCTGTTCACCGCAGAAATATAGTTACCATAGCAATGAGCACATCACATGGTTCCTGTGCTAGTTCTAAAATAGAGAGCAGTAACATGCCATATGAGCTCTGCTTGTTTGCTTCATACGGACTCCATAGACAACTTGAGGCTATTCCATACCCTTCGCAGTGCAGAGAGCTTATTTTTCACTTAAAAAGCTTTCAACGTAAAAAGCAGTTGGCAGGAGTATGTTTCAAGTCTCTAGCCTCTCTCGTACTGTATGGCTGCATTCTTTGCCACTGGGCTAAAAGAACAGCTTCACCATCTTGACCAGCAGGGACCGTGCTGTTGTGTAGTTAACCAAATATTTTCTGTGAAATACAGTGCCACTTTGAAGATTTGGTGGGAGGGGTATATAAACCATGCATGGAAGCGTTTTCTCAGTCCTACTGACCAATACATAGCCAACCCTAACTTTTCTCCTGTTGTCTCCCTTTACGTGTGAAGTTAAAAAAAATACCTACAAGTCTGTTTTAGAATTGAAGAAGAAGGTGCCAACCATAGCTGAAGCATGCTGTGAATTTCCTTTTAGTACCATTATTGCTGTGTAAGCTTTAAGTGTAGGATACACAGACTCTAGAAAGGGACTTGAGATTGCCACGAATCGTGGCTGCCAGCCCCCCCTACTTACACCTGACTCTTGGATTCTTTAGTGTAGGTGATAGGTTGTCAGACCTCAAGAAATAAAATAGGAGTATACTCCACTAGTGGATACCTTACCAGTTGTTTATTTGAATTAGTCCAAGTGTTACGGCATGTGAGAGAATGGTGTTAGGTATATTTCTAACTATAGGTAAAATACACAAAATAAATTTCAATTTGAGCTGCTGAGTATTCTGTCCTTATTGTTCCTAAAGCTACAAATTTAAAATTTTTAGTATTCTTATTGAAATGACTGGGACTAGCTATCCTGTATATAGTGGAGGAATGCAGTATATTGAACCCTCATTACCTTATGCCTTTGACTAAAACTTGTAAGAGATGACGCATCCGTCCTCAAGTTAAATTAATGTATTTATGAAGTTAATAGGCATATAAATTTGGCTACGAGTGATAGGAATATATACTGATTGTATAAGATTCATTTCTCCTCTTCATCCCAGTTATAACTTAGAAAACATGTAATTGCATCACATGAACTATGTAAAAGCAAGCACCAAACCAGAGCAAGTGATTGGAAATGTTACGATAGTCTTGTACTTTAACCATATTTCTTTATCTTTGTCTTATTTCAAATCTGAACAGTACAGAGACAAATAATGCGGGAAGAATGGTGTGAATACACATAATTTTTTTTGTTCTCCTATTAAAGAGTATTGGGTTGTTTTCTGGTTTTGTGATTATAAGCTGTGCTGTACTTAATATATATATTTCATACTTTTTGTGTAAGCATTTGTTTAGGTTCAATCTCTAGAATCAAACTGTGAATTCTTAGGAAGTAAAATTTAACTTCTGATAAATTTTGCAATGTTGCCCTACAAAAAGCTCTTCCAAATTTTGCCAAGTTTAAAATGACATTTTCATCATTTAAATTTACACTTATAGTGTTCCACACCTTTTCATTTTTCTGGCCATTTGTGTTTTCCTCTTCTCTGCATTTGTTACTCTTTGCTCCTCTTTTTTTTTTTTTAGATGACTCAATTTCTTTCCTGCAAAGTTTTTTCTTATAACTCCACCCTTGATTTACTAAGGAAACAAATTCCTAGTTGACTTGTAGGTATTTCTCTTTGTTTGCCTTATTCCTGGCGTTTTCACCTTACAAAAATCTTTTATTTTAATGTAGCCTTTTTTGCTAGTCTTGTGGATTATTTAGTAACATTGTTTTGTGTGCTTCTTGAGTCAAATGTATTCATTCAATTACTTGTACAAGCTAAGCATCTGAGTTCTAGGATACCAAGTATTCTAAATCATGGGTCATTACTACTTGTATATTCTGAAGAACAATATAATCATATTTATGATAATATTTTAACCTAGCAGATCAAATTCTAGAATGATTTGCACCTATTTTTGAATACTATAATTTTTTTTAAATGGCATAGTATTTAAAGCAATACTAAAAACTAACATGTAATAACAAAGCAGTTTGTCCTTTTTTGAAATTTGGCTAACTTAGTCTTTTATGTGTCTTTTTTTTTTTTGGCAAAAATATGTACAACTTTTAAATTACAGAGTTACCATAAAAGGTATAAGACCTGGCATTTTTATGCCGAGGAATAAGTGCCCTTAGATAAAAGCCCTTAGATAAAAGCTCATTCTACATATCGTTTTGCAGATGAACAAATCAAAAAAATGTTTGTTTGCTGCCTGTGTTATTGCTGGACTCATGCAGGAAAAAGAGAAATAGAGGAATTTACTTTTTAAGGCATGACTCACAATCCCATCTTCAAAGAGGTAGTGACCCAGTTTAAAATAGTTGGCCTAAGTACATGAAAAATTAAACAATAAAACGCTGTGTTAAGGCCATGTTAGTGGTGGGGAGTTTGGGCCGTCATCATTTCTAGAATGTAAAAGGAAGACCATTAGGAAACACTGAAAGTACCTACTTTACAACTAGCAAGAATATGCGGTCATCTGAGTTTGCCAACAGAAGTTTCATAGAATATACTTATTTTCTTGCTCATTCTGTGATTTTCCAGTTGCTTCTTCTTTGTGTTAAAGAGTTCATTCTTACTTAGGAAACATATTTCTTTTAAACTGTTAGTATGCTAAATGTTGTCAGACCTTAATAACACAATACGAGTACATGTAAAATCTGTCTTTGTCTCAGTTTTAGACAGACAAGGAAAGAAAAAAGGAGAAGAGTAGGAATCTGAGATAATAGGGCCCCATGAAAACTAAGAATCAAGGGATAAGGCATCAAAGATAAGCTTTGCACACCTACCTCACAGTTTCCTGACTACAGACTTCTTCTAAAGTAGGTGTTCCTAATCCTCAAACCCAGTCATTGCTTTGAAGTTAGTGTTTTCAGTAGAAACAGATAAAATATTTTAGATGTTCGCTGCATTTATCACCACATAAGTCAGTGTTAAATGAGACCAACAGAATCAGTAGAAAATAGAGATCTAGAGATTCATTACAGGAAATTGGCTTACGCAGTTACGGAAACTGGCTAAGCAAGTCCGAAGTTCAGTCAAAAAAGATCTGGAGCAGGCTGGAACCCCATGTCACAAGCTGTTCAGAGTGTCTCAGCTCAGAAAAAGACCTAAACCTTCTTTTAAAGTGCTTACCCTGGGCCAGGATATAGCTCAGCAGCGTAGCACCTGCCCAGCAAATGCAAGGTCCTGAGTTCGATTCTGGTACCAAAAAAGAAAAACATTGTAACTAAAGTGCTTAACCAAGTAGGTCAGGCTCACCTAAAAAAAATCTTTTGATTAAAGTCAACTGATTAGGTTCTCTAATTATATCTGCAGAGTTCTATCACAGCAGCAATTAGATGGTGCCTTAATTGAATAACTAAGCAGTTCAGCCTAAGTTAACACTTTAAAAAAAGAAAAGCTATCATAATCTTTTAGACATTTAAACAGTAATTTCTGTTTGACTCTAATACAACACACACACACAGCCTGCAGGTGTTTACCTCAAAAAGTTAATTTCATCATACCCTAGAATCCACAGCCATACTCGGAATAAACACTATCAATGATCATATCATAGGCTTAAACTAGAAGAATCTCCTGAAAAGGCCATCTGAATGTATCCCTGCAGACCAGAAAGGTTGTGAAATTTGTTTTTGGTTTCTAATACCAAAGGAAACATCTCATTTAGCAATATGTTTTAGTTCACTTAGTCTTTTGCTTAAGACCCTACAATACTACCTGATAAAGTCTCTGGAGAGTTCAAAATATTTGTAAGCTAAGCAAGGTACACACCTGCAATCCTAGTACTGTGGGAAAGTGATGCACAAGGATCACAAGTTTGATCCCAGCTTAGGCAACTTAACAAGACCCTGTCTCAAAATAAACTATGAAAAGGGCTCAAAATATAGCTCAGTGCCAAGTCCCTGAGTTTATTCTCTCTTATTAGCTGCACACACACACACACACACACACACACACACACATACACACTGAAAGAGGTCTTACAAGGATTAAATTTTACTATTTCCCCATTGTCTTGCTTCCCAACTTGGCCTTGAAGAGTTTTATAGTAGAGTCCCGAAGCTTACCTCGGATAGGATATTGTAGTAAAGATAGGTCTGGTTGTGAGGTTGTATTATTAACACTATATCTTGGTGCTTTTGAATACATGTACAACCTACCCTGGGTCCCTAATAAGCATTTTTTACTTAAAATTTTTAAATGTCTGCTATTTACCAAGCTGTATTTTACTTCATATAGTCATAAGCAAAACAGACAAAATAGCACGAAAAGGAGACAAGAAAGAAAATGCCAATGTTAATTGTAAAGAGTATTATTACAGGAGTAGTATTGTATAATGACATTTATCATGTTTTTCTCTGTGGCCCACTGCCAGACATGCAGTGGATCGTGAATGTATGCTTTCAAATAAATAGGTTTATGCCTCATTTTTGAAAGACCTAACGACTTACTTAAAAGTGTACATTAACATGTGTGTCTTATTTCACTTAAGAGTGTGGTCTCAAAGTGCATCCATTTAGCTAGAAATTCTCAAGATTGTGACAGAGTAGTACTCCATTGTATAAAGCAAAAAGTATATCGTCTTTATCCACTCACTGGTTGATGGGCATTTGCACCAAGTTGTTTCTCTGGTATGAGAAACCAACAGTCTAAAAAGGACCAAAATGTGTACTAGGTATTGGGAAATGGGAAGAAAATGTTCAAATGAGAAGGGGAGCGACAGAGGAGGAAGGGAGGAAGGAGAGAAGAGACGAGAAAGAAAAGAAAAAAATGGAAGCAAAGCTTTTGCAAATGAGGAAAGAGGGATTGAAAGGAGGGGAAGGGAATGGGAAAAAAAGAAGCAAAATACATCATGTACAGGTACAAATTACCTATGATCGCATTATCACTATGTATATCAAAAATGTACTTTAAAAAACTGGGGGGAAGACCAGGAGTCAAACTCAGGGCCTCACACTTGCCAGGCAAGCACTGCAAAAATTAAGTGTACATAGAGTACTTGGTGTAGAAGCAGTGTATAAACAGAGCTGGTAAAAAGCAGTCAAAGTTGGATAGATTCAAGGACTTGAGTGCATTACAGTGGTTGCAAACACACGTTCTTCGATTAGCACTTTGTGTCATTTCCTTTCTAGGTGATCTCACTCCTTTTATCCCTGCCTTTTAACCTTTGTTTGAAATTAGTGTATCAGTTTGTACTAATTGGAATTGCCAGTGACCAAGCAAATGACTTGGCTGTGGACAAACAGGGAAAATCAAGTCCTTATTGTGTTGCTGCATCCCAAATCCAGGCTTCCAGCTAAATGGCAGAATATAAATTAGATCCCTTATCAAATCTGGCACATAAAATTTTAAGATCCTTTTTAATATAGTACATGTGCTTTCAATAAATGCATGCTTTGGCAAGAAATTAAATCAAGTTTTTTTTTTTGTCAAGTACACATGCATCATATTTTATACTCTGTAACTGTAAGGTTGTCCTTGTGAACCAGGTCAAGGACAAAATTAAATTTGGTTTCTGCATTTGGCTTTTACATTCAACAAATAATATGTTTTCTTTCTTTGTTTGATTGTGTTTGGGGCGTTCGTTTTATTGGGGATTTTCTGCTTTTTCACTCAGAACCAAATTCAGAATCCACACCACTGTCTCTTTGCTCCCTGTTCTCCTTGCACGCTGGCCTACTTTCAGCTTTTAAAACAATTGAGCTCTTTCCTCCTGTCCCCTCGGGCTCTTCACACAGGCCGTGACTATTTTTACCGCTTGCTCAGTGTCACTCACCTCACTAACTCTTTATCAATTCTTTCGGTCTCAACTTAAACTCCTCGGAGATTCCTCCTTCATCCACACCACCAAGTCTCAGTTTGATCTCCCTTCGATTAACTCTTCTGGGTGAGTGTTTTTAGCACAGACCCTGCCAACCATTTGGTGGGTGCTTGGTAGGTAGAAGGACACATTGACGTTTTGAGCCCTTATTGTGTCCCAGTCGCTGCAAATGATCCTCAAGCAACTTGCTTACATCCTGAGTTCCCGAGAGCCATGATGTTTTGTAAATAATATTCTCAACTTCACTTTAGGAGACAAAATCAGCATTTTGAAGTGAAATGTAATAAAAAGTATAAGACTGCATTACATAAGTGCTCATATATACAGATACATCTGTGTATGGCAAAGTTGTAAAGTAAAGGTTTTATTATGGGATTCTCATAAACCTTAAAAGCAACTACTATAGTGAATTCTGTTGTATAATTTCCCAATAAGTATGTCTAGAAAATATCCTATTTCATTTCGCAGTTTCCCAAACATCTCTTTGCTGACTGCAATTTTGGCTTATAACGGTTCTTTGCGTAGTGTCAAAAGCCAGGATCTCAGGAATCTCCTCGAAAGATCATTTAAATTAAGTGAGCCATCAAGATCTGGAAGAATGCCACTGGAGAAAAGAAAGCATTGTATTACATTCTACTTTTAATTTTGAAAGCCTTCATAAGCCCAGGAAAACTAATGATGTTTCATTTATTCTTTTTGATGGTCCGTGAGCTCCAATCCTGTCATTTTCTTAGCATCCTGTAATACATTTGGCTTTTCTGCTTTCACTCTGTTTTTCTTCCCAACACAGAAAATCTAGTTCTCAACAAACCATCCCTGACTCACCTTATTCCAGTTCTAGAAATTTCATTGAATTTTCTTACCACTCTGTTATATATTTCTCTATGCTTATAACTCTGAATATGGTGATATGTACTTTTTTTGTATCAGGAATAGCCTTGTTTGTTTGTTTGTTTGTTGTGTTCTCAATTTCACGTATACAGAAAAGATGCTTTAGTCTTATCTCCCTGAAAATGATAAAATTTTTAATTCGTTTCCTGGGAAATAAAGACTTGTAAGGGTGCTTTTCTGTCACCTTCCCAAGGATGTTATACAAAGGAAAACATTCAGGGGATTACTGTTCCCACACTCCTCATGTTCTGTCCACGCTGTCCATACTGAGGCTCTCACTGTTCACCACAGTCTTCATAATTAGCAGCTCTGCTGCTTCCCAGGACCAGCATCTTGGCTGTGTCTGATAGCTTCAGCCGCATCTACTGCTGGACATTTTCTGTCGGCCCCTACAGACTGACTCATTACTCCTTTCCTTCCCTGCTGTGTACCTGAGGGCCCTGAGACTAGTAAGTAGTAACATGAAGAAAAAGTGGATAAAGACTGTAGGGTTAAAAAATTATTTAAATGATTGCTGGAAAGCCCGGAAAGCCCAAAGGGTGTCTGAAAGTGGAAATGAGTTCCAAAAGGAGCAGTGATGCCCAGAGCATCAAGTCCCAAGTCTTAGAATTCAGCACAGCTCTGATGCATGTTCCCAAAGCAGCCCTGTGTCCTTAACATGTGCTTGTGAAGTTGATGAAACAATATTTACTTAACTGTTCCCTTAACAACTAAATGAGGAACTTACAGATTTTAACAACTTATGATTGCTACCTATGAGACTGGTGATTTTTAAACAAGTGGTCATACCAGGAAAGGCACATAAACACTGAATTTAGGAAATAGGACAATTAAGAGGGAATAAAAATTTTAAAAGACAGTTAAAATCCAAATTGTGGAATAAAGAGGGAATTGTTATTTGCAGTCATGTGGTGCATATTTCCATATGTTCTAAGATTCCTTAAGAATTTGGCACACACTTCTGCTGAAATAATTTGTGCCTTTTAAATGACAGGTGCCTCGCCTTTTATTGTAGCATTAATTTAAAACCCTATCAAGTAAGAAAATGCATAATAATAAATACAAACCTATAAGCATTTGCTTTCTGTTTTTAGCCACAGAATTATTAGTGTAATAATTCACTTTCAGCCTACTTCTGTGTTTTTCTTCTCCTTTACCTTCTGGTCTCCCATGTCTTTATTTTCTCCTTTTTATTTAAACCACAATCACTCCTCTTTCAGATGGTTCTTGTTTGTACTTCTGACTACATTTAAATGCCATTTATAAAATCAGAAATTCTTATTGAATTTGTGTTTAAGCCTAATGGAATTCAGCATTAAGTTTGAAATTGCAACATAATTGTTAAGTGTAGCTTTTAATACTAGTGATGATTCACATTTTCCAACTTATATATTTTACAATTTGTTTTTCTTGGCAAAAGTTTAAGTATTCATGAATGAAAAGAAAGGTTTGCTAGAATTTTGCTTCTAGAAAGAAGTAGTGAATCTTTTCCTGTTGTCCTTTAAAATGATACTTTAACTTTCATAGAACGATACCAGTAGTAGAAAATAACAGGTATTTAAATCTGCTCACTGATTTAGGTGAGTCATTTCTTAATAGAATCCTTGGACTTTTGCTTGAGGGGCCCTTCCGAATAGTACTCTGTCTGTGAATTGTTAAAGGCCTCCCCAAAAATCATTTTTATGGTCACTGAATTTCAGTGTTATAAAAATAGTGTAAGACTTTCATTCTTAAGATTAGAAATCTTGAGTTTATATTTTGCCCAAAGTCACCCTAAAGTAAAAAAAAAGCAAGAACTAGAATGTAAGTTTGCCAGTCTGAGACTCCAGCCTTTTGTGCTATTATTTTATGAAAGACAGAAGGGAAGCTGGTTGTTTACCTAAGGTTCATTGTATTGTTTGTAGTGTAAAACTTATCATTTCTATGTTTTCACTATTTAAGTGAAAATATTTTGGGTTTACCACGTTTTTTTTTTTTTTTTTTTTTTTTTTTTTTTGTCTTTTTCATTTTTATCTGTACTGGGGATTGAACTCACGACTGCCTGCTTGCAAGGCAGGCGCTTATGCCGCTAAGCTAAATCTCCAGCCCCCTGGGTTTACCACGTATTTTGTGTTTTCTTGTCTTCCATCTAAGAATTTTCACCTCCTGTCTTCCTTTTTCATTAAATCTCTATATGCGTATCTTGTTTCTTAATGTTATGGCTTGTGCCTAGATGCTCCCCAGACCTCATGCAGTCATGGGGGGCTTTCTCAGAGGTGACTGGATGGGATTCATTCGTGGTGCGCTGGAATTGCTTCCTGGTCCATGCTCGGCTCCAGAGCACTAGAGTTGAGGGTATGAGTGCTCCCTGCCCTGTGTGGCCTGGATAAGACATAAGGGGTGGAAAGAGCAGTTGTCATCCCTTGTCCCTTGTTTCTTTAGCTACCTTCTGCCCCCCAGGAACTGTTGCCCCTCTTCCATGTGCCACCGTACGATGGAGCCAGGTGATTATAGACTAAAACCTCTAAAATTGTAAGCTAAAGAAATTTGTCCTCTTTTTTACTTTGGGTGCTGGGTCTTTGGTGTCAGCAATGAGAAGAGTATCCAAGACAATTAAGTCAAACTTTCTACAATGTAATCCTAATTATGTCACTTGCTTGCTCAAAAACCTTGTTTCTCTCACAGCCTCTATCTATTTCACCATTAATGAGTTAAATCTGTTATCTTAAACTATTACAGACTGAGTCTGCCTTGCACTTCTGTTCAGCCTTTATGAACTAGCCCGATGGGGCCACTTGCTGAAGACATACCACTTGTATGCCATATTCTCGTGTCCCTCCTTACATACAGCTTTACCTAACATCTTACCCATATTGGGGCAGAGAGTGTAGCTCAGTGATAGAGTTCTTGCCTAGCATGAGCAGGATGCTGAATTCCATCCACCACTCACTCAAAGAAATAGGCAAATAAAGTCGCATATCATTCCAGTTACAACCTACTCTAATTTTTTGCCTTAATTCTCCTTGCCTCGTTTTTATTTAATCAAATTGACTAGCAAAATGTTATGTAACTATAGAAATAAATGCTACCTAATGCATTCATTGGTTATGAAAATACTTAAAGCAGATGGAAAACATCTTTTCCTCTTTTATTTCTCCAGGAGATAATAAAAAAAAAAAATCTTCCCAAGTCATTACAGATCACCTAATATTGTCACAGTCGCCACATGGAAACCAGGGGTAGTCAACAAATATTAAACACAGGTCCCAAGTCTCACAGTTTAGGTGTACATATTTTGCTTTGCAGATACCAATGAGAGGATATGTTTTTTTTCTACTACTGCGCAGAAAGCTACACCATTTTCTTTGGTGCCTGTATTTTCAGATGCTCTCACAGCAGCACACAGTGCTTCTAAAAGCCCTTGGCAGAACTGACTTTGCAACTGTTGGTATTCTTTCAAAACACAGTTTATGGGTCTGGGGATTTAGCTCAGCGGCATAAGCACCTGCCTTGCAAGCAGGCAGTCGTGAGTTCGATCCCTGGTACCGATAAAAAGGAAAAAGACAAAAAAAAAAAAAAAAAAAAACACAGTTTATGCTTTCCTTCTTAAGAATACATCATTGCTTTTTTGAGACTCCTGACTTTCCTTGCCATTGTTGGAAATAAGACCTATGGGTTGCAAGCACCGGATTGATGAATGGAGGGTCATGTGAAGGCAGTAGAGCAGAAGGCTTTGCTGCTGGAATGTCTGCAGTAACAAAAGCAGTGCTGAGCATTGGTTGTCCAGGTGAAAGTTGACCACATTGAATCCCTGCCCCAAGTGACTTACTGTGTTTGAAGTGGAAGTAAAAAAAGCCAGGCCTGGTGGTACCCACCTGTAATCCCAGCACACGGGAGGCCGAGGCCAGCCTGAGCTACAAAGAGAGACCCTGACTTAAAAAAAGAGCAGCAGAGGTGGGCAACGGGAAGCCTGCTACTGAGGCAGCCTTGTCCTAAGCCCAGGCTCCTTTCCTTCACTGCTCTTCCACTAACCCAGTACTGTCTTAATTCCCAAGGTCCGCTGGCATAGTGCGCACACCTCAGATCTCCTCTGGCTAATCAAGAATTGGCTTTTCTTGTTTGTGAGGTGCAGTTTCTGTTAATTAGAACTGTAACTCAGGTTACAACAAAACTTTTAGTGTTGTTACCCTAACAGCTTCTGGTTTCTGTTTTCCCAAGTGGTTCCCAATCGGAATCAGATCTTGTTCTTAGAACACTTAGCACAAAGGATCTTCCTATGGCGTGTAATTTCTTCTTCTGAAAAAGAAAATTTAGCAGTGTGTCTTGAGCTGTAGTAGTAACATGCACCAGCAGTGAAAAATGACATGGTTATATGACATTGGATATGGTATTTTTTAGCACTTATTTATTAGATGGAAAAACTTGTCATTTTAAAGTGGTGTATTGCTAGTTATAAGATCATTTAAACTTAGATCTATCCCACAAACTATAAATTTTCTAAATATATTGCATGTCAGAAAGTAAAGTAGAAAAAAAAGAATAGAAATGTCATAAAATTGTTCTTTGTTGATAAGTTACCAAGTGCTCAAATTGAATCAGGACTTATTATTTATTCCTCTGATTTCATCTGTCTGTAGGGTGTTGTTTATGGTTTTCATTCAAGTACTTTTTTTGTTGTTATTGGCTACTTATGTGGCAAACCAGTATGATCCTTATTATTCTGCTATAATACACTCATTGATATTCAGTATCTGCCAGGAATGTCTAGACTGTATACATCTTTTAAAATGTAACTATAGTAAAAAAAATTCTGAGTGAAATATTCTTTCAGAAAATATTAACTTCTCTGGTTTTTCATATAATACTTGGAAATTAAACAAATATCATAACTCTTTAGTATAATTCCCCAAAGCAGACAACCATGGTCTATATATATTCACAGTACACACCAAACCAATAATTGCCCAAGTTTTTGTGTATCATCCTTTGTGAGCTGAAAGATCTTTTTCTTTTTTAGTAAAGAATCTATCAAAAATCATCAGTTTAATTGTAATGCCCATTTACCTGCCTCATACTTTATATAAGGTATAACTCTAGGAAGCAATACAAAACTTTGTTCTCAAGAAACTGATAAGCTAAGGAAGAAACACTAATAATAATGTGCAATATAAGAACTTGCATACCAAGTTATGCAGAGCACTAACATCACTGAGATCCAACAAATAAAATATGAACTATAAGAAATCAAGTCAACCTAAGTGTCATGAGAAGTATTCCACCTCCCATGAGTGCTTTGTTCTTATCATTTGAGAAACCAAGCATTTATTATCTATTCTAAGCAGAGTAATGTATCAGATACTGTGAGGTTATAAAATGAAAATTTTTTTCTGCACTGAATTTATAACCCATTCAAGAAGATAGATACACTATCTATACAAATAACTCTGTTTCTAATCTATACATCGTTGCCGTACGAGAAGCCTTTACAACTTGAGCAAAATTGGTGTACAGTGCAGAAAGCTACTTATGGAGGCAGAGAAAGAAGAGACCATGAACAATTCAAGAAGGCTTTCTGTTTAGGGAAAGATGGCTGAACTCACCCTGGAGGGATGGGTAGAATTTTGACAAGAGTAGTTGAAGGTATTCTAATTCATTTAGTGCCTACATGTGCAAGGTAGCATGAAGGCAAAAAAGCCTGGGGCACGTTCAGAGAATAGCAAATACTCTAGTTTGAGTGGCATCTGGTACATGTATAAGAGAATAATAAAAGATCAGGCTAGAAAGGAAAAATAGGAGCACCTTGTGGAGGTCCTTTGAAAGTCAGACTGCAAAACTGGGACTTAACAGGAAGCGGTAGGCAGCTTTAAAGCAAAGGCTAATCAGAGTTGATATTTAAGAAGGTTGATGGTTTTTTGCAAGGGGACATTCAAACTGGATGACTCTGTTGAGAGACTAGTTAAGAGTTTCTCACACTAATATATGCAAGAATTAGGACAGGTTTGACCTAGTTTTAAGTCAGTAGAATCAGAAACAAGTATACATGTACTAAAAGTCTATGCTTATAAAATGGACTTGTCACATATGAAGAGAAAGTGTCAAAAAGACTCAGAAAGAGATATCCCAGTGGTGCCAAATGAAAGAAATAGATGAAATCACCTCTGAAAAAAGTAAAGAGAGACAAGATTAGAAGATTAACAGTGGAATTTCTGGAGAATGACTAACTGTAGGGAATTTGGCAAATGAGGAAAAAAACAATTAACAGAAAGAGAGACAAGAAGGGGAAAGAAAATATACACTAAAAAGGCAGATTTTCTAGGAAAGGATGAAAAAATCAGGTTCTAAAATATCAATAGTCTCTGCCAGATAGGTGGCACATGCCTGTAGTTCCAGCCCCAGGGAGGTTGAGGCAGGAGTATTGCTGCAAATTCAAGGCCAGCCTGGAATACATAGCGAGACCAACTAAAGAAAATCTCATTTTTCACATGTAAGATTATGCAGTGGAATTAGAAGATGTAAATGAAAGGGCTTGAATGTGCAGGAATAAGTGAGACAAAAACCTGAAGGAAGAAAAATATTTACCTAGGAAATGTGTAATTGGAATTACAATAAAATTTGAGGTTGTTTGAATTAAGTCTCCAAAAGAATACAGGGCAATGAGTACTCATTTCTTAGAATAAACATCCTAAATGTTACACTGTGCAGAAATCCTTTCTCTTTGGAAAAATAACATCAGGGTTTTTGGTTTGTTTGTTTTGGTTTTTTTGAGACAAAGTTTCATTATACAGTGTAGGCTGGCCTTGACCTCACAGCGATCCCCTGCCTCAACTTCCTGAGTGCTGGGGTTAACCGTGTGCATCACCATGCCTGGCAGACGCTATTTTAAAAGGCAAGAATGAAGACTGATTTCAATGACCTTGAGAAAACAGTTTCTGGAGATGGATGCAGGTGGAAGCCAATTTGCAGTACTCTGTACAATAAGTCAAATGGCTATTTACAGAAATAATCCTACATCTCATCTGCATCCTCTGGCCCAGTCATTTCTAATGTGTATTGTAATAATAATTACAGTACTTTGTCACTACCTCTGTACCATACAACCTTCAGTTCCCAATGGCTTCTTGTAGCATCTACATATTGCTGTATAATGTTACCTCACATTCTAGCAAGAGGTCCATGAAATGGAAAAGTAGGTGTATTGTGTTCTTCATTGTATCCTGTAGACTAAGCTACATGTAATTGGCTCCCACTTTAATATCAGATACAGTATGAGCTTTGCAGAAAGCAGATAGCTTTTTTCTCTTAACATTTCATATTGCAATGGTAAGAGCCATGCTTTCAGTTTAACATTTGTTAAACACCTAAGTGTTTCCTGTTCTTTTTCTGTGATTTTTTAATAGCCTAACTTGTACATTTGGCTGATTTAGTTTTCAGCATACTAATTTTTTCTCTTTTTTTTCCTATAATTGTGGGAGTTTGATTTTATTTTATTATTTAAAATGCTCTCCTTGCTACTTCCCACTGATCGTTGTGGAAATGTTGCATACAGTTGATTTTTTGGATGGACTGTTGTATATTTACATTAATATGTATATATAAAGGGTTTTTTTTTTTTTTTTTGAGACAGTGTCTTGTTATGTAGTTTAGATTGGCCCTGAACTTATTATATAGATTGGCCTGGAGCTTATAGCAGTCCTGCATCTACCTTCCAAGGGCTGGGCTTACAGGAGTGCTATGTAAAGATTCCTACCTAGGATTAATTACTTTTATTTTTCACTAGGTATAAGAGACTATATGCCTTACATTTGCCTTACACTTTACCCACAATAGATTTAACAAACCACAACAACAAAAAAGTAAAAATCAACTGAATCCTGCGTACTTGTCCATTTCTATGTCTTGCATCGTGGTTTTATTTTGCTTTTAATGTTATTTGTGAACCTTCCAGTCTAACATGAGTTAAAGCCACTACAGTAGCTCTGGAAGATGGCATCTGTAGTGGTAGTGGGTAATCACACCTTGAAGACTCGGGAGGACCATGCAGTGTGGAAACTCTGATAGACACTGGTGAATATGGGAACTCAGGGGAAGAAACGACTAGAACCAGGATGCCAGCGCTTCCCCATCTGAACATTTTCCTTCCTCTCTTCATCTGATCTTAAGCACTGGGCAGTAGAGTCTTTCTCATTCTTGCACATAAACATTTGTTAACGCTTAAAAGAATTGTTTATTTATCCAGTCTTGTAAAGCCTTCTTACCAATATAAGTGATTTGGTTTTTAGATTTGGTTTTTCCAAGAAGTGAAGGAAACATGGCCTCTCAAAACACGCACATTTTGCTGGGAGTGGTGGCTCATGTCTGTCATCCAAGCATTTTAGCAGGCTGAAGCAGGAGGATCACAAGTTTGACCCCACTCTGGAGAACTTAGGAAAATGCTGTCTCAAAACAAAAATAAAAAGAGCAGGGCATGTTGTTCAGAGGTATAGCACTCCTGGCTTCAGTGTCAGTATTGGAAGTTAGGATAGTGTGAGGATGAAAGGCATGGTTTCTCTCAAGCCACTCGTTCAACTCTGCTGTTGTAGCGTAAAAGCAACTATAGACTGTATATAATATAAACAAGCAGGCATTGCCGTGTTCCAGTGAAATTTTATTTAACAACGAGTGGCAACTGGCATAATGTAATGGTAATGCGTCACAGTAGAGCTTTCCATTGATTGGAAGACAGAAGCAAGAAAAAATGTAGACCAAGTTGACTATTTGCAAGTTTCTAATTGTTAAGATAAAATGTAAGAAAATGACAATAATGTAGAATATATAAAGGAGAGTTCAGAATTTAGGTGTGTTCCTCTTCAGAGGCTTTCAACTGTCAATTACTGGTAAAGTAAAATACTTATAGTTTAGTACAACAGCTCTGAGTATAGGAACTGAATCCTTTGTTCAATAAGATACAAGAGCAGGCTTTGAGACACTTAAAAAGTGTGGTCCATCTGTCTTGTTGTTGGCGCGGTAGATAAGCTTTTTGAACCTATCATTGGAGGATTACAGATTCATTGAACATGCTAGGATCCCTTATCACCTATATTTTAATGTAGAACCACCCAGAATCTGTGCTGAAACTATACAGTAAAAGGGGCCAGATTTTTCATCTCTGTTTCAACAATGCAAAAAAGTATATCCAACAACAGTCTTCGACACTCTACAACAGTCGTCACCAGACAGATAGTGATCCCTAAGAGACAGGCAAGAGTGAGGAATCCCTACAAATGCCGGGAGAGTTTCCAGTCCGTGGTGTAGGAAGGGGATCCCAAGCAGAATGGTCTGGCTGAATTAAGATAGTGCTGAAAATTGAAGAAGGGCCAAAGGGGTGGAATTCCAGAAGGGGTGTGTGTGTGTGTGTGTGTGTGTGTGTAGAGAAAGAGAGACAGAGACAGACTGTGCACACTGGATAGCTGCAGAAGATTCCTCTTTTTAGCTGAGTAATGACAGCTCATGTATGTGAGGAAACTGCTCAAAGCCAGAGAGGAGTCCACAGTAAAGAACGGAGAACATTTCCCAGATTCACTAGTAGTGGTGGGACGTACCTCTAAGCCTAGCCACTTGAGAGACTGAAGCACGAGGAGCACAAATTTGAGGCTGGCCTGGGCATATGGCAAAACCCCATCTTAAAATTTAAAAAGTGCTGGGGATGTAACTTAGTGGTGGAATACTTCCTAGAATGTATGAGGTCCTGAGTTTAATCCTGAGTCCCACACAGATACGTAAGAATGAGATACATAGGTGACAGACAGATCAATGAATAGATGGACAGATGGATAGACAAATAGATTGATTCCCTGAACTCATATAAGGCCAATAATAACTAAGGCCTATTAACTAAGGGAGGAGGGAATTCTACTACATGGTCAATCTTTTTTTGGTACTCAAAAAGATATTTTGCTGGAGATTTAGCTCAGCAGCATAGGTGCCTGCCTGGCAGGCTCAAGGTCGTGAGTTCGATCCCCAGTACCAAAAAAAAAATTTACATGGAGCCAGGTATGGTGGCACATGCCTGTAATCCCAGCCCTTGGGAGGCTGAGGCAGGAGGATTGCTTTGAGTTTGAGGTTCACTTGGATTACAAAGTGAGTTCAAGCCAGCCTGATGTACAGAGCGAGACACTGTCTCATCTCAAAAAAAAAAGAAAAATGATATTTATATCAGTAGCAAATCAGAAGGGAATCAAATTGGCTCTTGATTAAAAGCCATAAAAACCTTTAAAATAATCATGGAATCAGATTGTTTCAACCAACCTAATTTCAAGACTAAACCTCAAATATATAATATATAATGAAAACTAAAATATCGAAAACCTCAAAATACAAAGCTCATGTCTGTAATCCAATCACTCATGAGCTAGGTGTGGTGGACACACGTGTCATCTCAACACTCGGGGACACCGAGGCAGGAGGATCATGTGAGTCTGAGGCCAGCCTAGAATACTTATCAGACTCTGTCTCAAAGAACAAAAAGTTTTGACAAATTATTATTCATATGTAGGTGGTTGGCACATACCTGTCATCTCAGCACTCTGGCAGGCAAAGGTAGGAAGTCACAACTTTAAGTCCAGCCTATAGAATTTAACAAAACTGTGTCTCAAAATAAAAATCCAAAGGGGCTAGGGATGTAACTACAAAGGCCGTGGGTTCAGTCCCCATTACCTGGGAAAATAAAACCAAAATAAGGGCAAATATTGCTTCATACAAAAGGATTACAGAATGACACAGATTTTAGGGATTTTCTTCCTGTACATTAAAGCATTTCTTGTAAATATATTCTCTTTTGCAGGTAGGTAAAGGAAAGCATAAGCCTAGTAAGGGAGAGACATGGAAAAATTTTAAAAATCCAATGTCTGGTAATAAAAACTATACGGGATGAGATGAAACCTTATGGAAGAGAAGATTAGTGATTTTGAAGATGTAGGTGAATTGGTTTCAATAAAGCAAGAACATCAAGAAACTCAGTATTCCCCTCTTTTTTTTTTTTTTCTTTTCTTTCTTTTCTGGTATCGAGGATTGAACTCACGACCTCAGGCAGGTGCTTATGCCGCTGAGCTAAATCCCCAGCCCTGATGTAGGCACTATTGAAAAGGAACCCCCGAGAGAAGAGGAGAAAAAAATGGGAAAAAAATAATAAGCAGTGTAGCCATGACTTGTGAGACAACTCCAGAGTGGCCTAATACATACATTTGGGGTTCTGGGCGAAAAAAGGAAAGACATAAAAATGTATTTGATGAAATAGAGCCAAAAATTTTTCAAATCTGCTGAAAATTGGAAACCCACAAATCCAATAAAATCAACAAACCACGAACAGAAGAAAAAAGGAAGTAAAGAGCAACACCAAGGCATTTCCCAGTCAAGTTACAAAACTCCAAGGATGACAACCGCTAAACATCAGTTGTTTCTCTCAAAAAGCCATTCTATACAGAGGAAAAAGTGGCAGCAATCTTCTCAGAAACAATGCAAGCTACGCTTTGAAGCATAGGAAAAAACACATCAACCAGAATTCTATACCCGGCAAAAATACCTTTCAGAACACAATAAAGACTTTTTTGGATTGTTTAGAAGTGAAAGAGCATCTGTAGCCAACCTTGCAGACCATTTAGAAAGCCTCAGGTCCAAATTACCAGCTGTGTGGTGTGGGCACTTTAACCTCTCTAAACCTTCAGATTTCCTTCTGTAAAATGAAAATAATACCCATGGGAGGTGGTTCTGAGACTGAAGTGAGATAAAGGAGAAGAGTTGACATTTGTTGAGTAAACAAACGACTTGTCTTTATACCAAGCACTTTGGTAATCTCATTAAGAATAAAACAATACCCAATAAATACAACCATAGGAATTCTCTTAGTCTCTCTCGCCCTCTTCTCATTCTTTAAAACTTTAAACTGGGCGTGGTGGCAAATGCCTGTAACCCTGGCATGCAGGAAGACCCGCTGTAAGTTTAAGGCCTCCAGTGCTACATAGTCCAGGGCCAGCCTGAACCACACAGCAAGACGCTCATTCAAAAATAAATAAATAAACATAAAATGCGAATTATTCTAAAAGAAATTAGTCAAAGGAGCTAATCAACCTTGAATTGTGCTGAAGCACTTCTTTAACTATTTTTTTTTTTTTTTTTTTGCCACCATGAAATATGCTTAAATGTGAGAATGAGCAACTTTGCTAGAACAGACAGATGAGCTATTAAACCACTTTGTGGAAGGGTTAAATCTTTTGTAACGTAAGCCTTCTTTTTTGGCCTATGTTTTGGCTGCCCAATGTTTTTTTCAGTGTCCTTTATTGAGGTGTAATTTATATACTGTGTATCTAATTTTTATTATAAACCTATTGGATAGAGGCCATGACTCTCTTTATGACTACATTGCCCAACAGAGTTTTTGGCACTCAATAAATGTTAAATAATATTTCTATTCAGCCTTCTTCAGACAGGAAGCATATGGTAATAAATGTCAGAGCACAGGTTGAAAATCTCCAAAAAGTTATATTCCTGGAAAAGCCAGCACAGATATTTTTATGAATGAAATTTATTTTAATACAGAGTTCCAGATATCAAATTTTACTGAGTTTTCCCCAGTCTTGGTTACTTTATTTACAAATTAAAACTTTTCTCATCAGAAATAGTATAAAAATTTTTAAAGTATATGCAACAATGTAGTCTCATAAGAAAGTGTATACATGATTTTGTAGATGGCATAAAGACAGCTCATAGTCTATAGAACAGCATGAGAAAACATTTAAAAGCTTAGGCAGTGTGAGTCTTTATGTTATGATATGTACGTATGAAAAGAAAGAAACAGCAGGAATCAATTTATCATGAAACAGAAATATCACTGTCTCACCTATGGCACAGCTAACATATATCAGTGGTATTAGACTTTCACTCAATAATACCTTTTCTCACCCAAGGATCCCTGCACTGTTTAAGTACCTTACTCTAGTCTCGGTAAGGTAATCATTACTTCAGAACAACTAAAGCTATAGAAAATTTTAAAACTTGATGCCTAACAATAAATTCTATGTAAAGAATAATATTTTCCAGGTAATTTATCTTTGTTGAAGAAATAGTTAACTATAATCAGCTACCTAAAACCCATTAGACAGCACGTGTCTAAATTTTCTTTCCAGAATTTGTTCACCCTATGATTGACGTGCTGACTACACATGGTTTGAGGTTTCCATTAACATAATTTGAATGACAAAGTATCTGAATTGTTCTTATTCCATAGTGTGCTCTTATAGTAAATGTAGACAGAGAACTGGGAATCCAGATGCAACTTAGTTTAGTCCTTCTAATTCAGGGTCTCACATAAGAGCCTAATCACCATATTAACCAGGGCTGTAGTCATCTTGATGCTCATTTGGTAGGGAATCCACTTCCAAGTGCTGCTGGCAAACTCAGATCCTCACTGGGTGTTGGCCATGTACCTCTCCGTAAGGGTATTTATGACATGGTACTTTCCTCTATTGTAAGAACCTGGGAAGAAAACAAGTGTGCTAAAAAGACAAACCAAATATCCATCCATGTCTTTTGTTATATATTTTCTAGAAGCAAGTTGCACATTATTGGGGAAGATGCCAGTCATACAAGGGTTTGAATGCCAGAGTCAGAGACCATGGGAAGTCATTTTGGAGGTTACCTATTGTGCATGTGATCCGCAGATGGAATAAATCATTAAATATACTCTTCGTTTTAAAACTATTCTGAATAATATTGTGTGATAACACACATCTGTAATCCCAGCTTTCTGGGAAGCTGAGACAGCAATACAATGAAATAGGTTTCAGGAATTTTGGCTGGTTGGTTGGTTGGTTTTCAGACAAGATCTCACTATGCAGTTCAGGCTGGCCTACATCAGCCTTCCAAGTGCTGGAATTACAGGTGTGCACCACTGCACCCAGCTTGAAATAGGTATTATTAAACCCAATTTATTGATAAAATTATATAGCAAATAAATTCTAAAACTTGGACCTCAGTGTACGTCTTTTGATTTTAAACTCTATGCTTTTTCCTTTTGGCTGTCAGTGCTACATTGCATTTCAAGGGGTTCAAAGAAAGCATTTTACTCTCGATTTACACACAAATACATGAATTGACATACATGGAGTTTTTGTTTGCTTTTGTTTTTCTGGAATACTGAGAATTGAACCCAGGGTCTTCACGGTGAACTAAATCCCCAGCCATTCATTTATAAACTTTAAATTAGAGTCTCGCTAAGTTGTTAAGTTGCCCAGGCGAGGCACAAACTTGTAATCCTTCTGCTCGGCCTCCAGAGTACTAGGATTACAGGCATGTGCCACTATACTCATCTTAGATTTTGGTACAGAAAGAGAGAAGGAGAGAGAGACAGAGACAGTGAGACAGAGAGAGTGTCTTAGACTGTGCTCTATATCACACCGCTTAGGATTTAAAGCATTGTCTCAAGTATCACTGAGTTGGTTTAATATCATTGTAAGGTCTGCAACAACTGTAACCATGATATGCCTCTGAGCTAACAGGTGCTATTAACCTAAAATTACTTTGAAGAGTAAATAGTCCTTGGATGGAGAGATGAATGGAATAAGAAGACCAATCAGGTCTAGTGGCACTGTTCTTCCAGGGCTTCTTCCAAAGCTGTGGCCTCCCATGACTCGGGACTCACAGTGACAGCCAGGTCACCACATTCATTAGAATCTTCTGCTTCCTCTTGCATTGATGCAGTGGTATCTGTTTGGGGTGGGTGAATAGTCCAAAGTTATCTGTCTCTGGCTTTAAGTTGACCTGTCTTGCTTTTGTTTCAGTATGTTAAGTTTCAGCCTGCATCTAGGACCTCTGAGAGCTGAGATTTTAAAAAAGAGCAAAAGAAAAAAGCAAGGTGTCAGAGATAATCTTTCTAAAACAGGTTCAAAGGACCAGGGATATAACTCAGCAGTATAAGCACCTGCCTGGCAAGCACAGGGTCCTGAATTTGATTCCCAGTACCAAAAAGAAAAAAAAAATGGGTTCAAAACTGAGCAGGAAGTGGTAAGACGGGGGTTGGAGCTGTGATAGTAATGATTGTTAGCACAGTAATCATAGCCTTCCTCCAAGAGACGAATTTCTGTCTTATAGATATTTTGTTAACTTTTCAATGTGGTTTGGTTAGTGGTAGTACAGAAAGCTGTCTTTCTTAACATGCATGATTCACATAATCATCTATATACAAGATCCTAAAGTAACGCGCCCCCCCCCACAATAAATAAGTGGATTTGGCAAAGTCTCAGGATGTATGGTCAATATACAGAAACTGTATTTGTTGAAATGAGTTTAAGAAGTCTGACTTTAGTTTAATATTGGATTACAGGAATTTTTATAAATAAGAACTCGAGTATTAAAATATGAAATATAAGATATTTTGCTCTTCAATGCATTATAAAGGACATAGCTCTTTCATACAAATATGCACTGCAGTTCCTCTTTCCTTTCCTATATAATTTGAGAATTGTGCTTTTTAATAGCAGCTCGCTAATCCCTTTAAATAGCTCTTAATATAAGCATTCCATAGTTTTCATTAACCATGAATTCCAGCCCTTCTTTTTTAAGGCTCAGTTCAACAACCATATCTGAGTCTTCGTCTCATCATCACCCTTTTAGCCTGGCTGGGGAAGCAGCCAGCCTACTGTAAACCCTGAGTGGGGTGCTATGGATGAGAGTCTAAGACTTTAATTATATGTCATTTGATTCACAACACTCAATTCCAGGAAGGCAAAATGACTCTGTTGTTGTAAAAGACATATTATGTGAGTATCATTCATTGTAAACCCAAAATGATACTGTATTATAGCAGAGGCAACAATGAGAACTGATTCTGAAAATGTGACCTGTCTGAAAAACGGCATAATACTGAAAGTTATCAAAATGGAAAGAAGTGTTAATGTGAAATCCAGCCTTCTCAGAAATACTCTTTCCTGGCCTGTTTGGTTTTGCTTTTGTTGCTTGTCATGCATGAATGAAAGTGCTATTCTCTCAGGGGAGCAGGAAAGCCTCTGTGTCGGTTGTTTATTTCCTTAATCCCTCCTCCTTTGTGATTTTTGATGTCAGATCTAAAATGGAAAGCCTGTAAATATAATGATTATCACATGGATAATCACCTGCATTAGGAACCGCCCTGCTTCTCTGTTCTAACCTTAGCTCTTCTCCACATGTCACATCCACTCTGCGGTGGGATTTTAACCTGACTGCTTCATTAGATTTGTGAAACTCGGGTACGAGGCGCCCTGGGGCAGCACAGATGGGGACTTGCTTGTTTTCTTTTCTCACTTTTCCTGCGATGGCACACTAAAAAGTCCTTTTCAATTTAGTATGATCAGTTCGCTGGGAATTAACCCTGGTATTCGGAACCTGCCTCCTCTTCTGCCCACCGTCTCCGCCCATTCTTTCTTCTCCGTTTCCTGACATAATGCCTTTTCTTTCTGTGGCTTCACGCAGTGCATCTGAGAACTAAAATTCTGCTTAGAATTCTTACTGGGTCAAACTGTTCCCCTGTGTTATTTTATTTGTTTTGTTGAAGGAAAAAAATAAATGTTGTTCCATCATTGTAGCTACAAACACTTTCAGATCAGAGGTTAGCTGTGGGAAAGTCTGCAGTCATGTGAGCCAGCTGCCGCCTCTAATGGAGTGACTTGGGGCAGCAGCCCAAGATCAAAGGAAGGTGGGAGGAAGTCAGAAGATAAGATCATTCTAAGCCACAGAACAAGTGCTTAGCTTTTTACTGATAGGGCACAGAGCCGCAAACCTGTGTGAGGGGGCACTAAGACAGAAAATTGACTTGACTTTTCTTTAAGTATACGCTTCCTCAGCCAGAAATATGTCAGTGCTTGGAATTATTTACACATGTGAAAATGCTCTAGGGCCTGGTTTCCTTATAGAACGATTATCTGACATTTAATGTATCTTGCACTTAGTTCTACTATACCCTGCCAGCTTATAGTTAATATTTTAGGGTTATGTGAATACAACGAGATATTAAAAAACAATTTAATCTCAATATATGAGTATTTGGTTTTTATCACTGATTTTCGTCCTAGAGATTCTTCATTTTAACTGTCTGTAGTCCTCAGGGTTTCTTTCATGGCTCTGATGAAGTTCCATATCAATAAATAGTTCTAGCCGACCTTCCCAGACGTCTTTTTATATAGGAATTAGTTTGGTTAATTATGACAGCTTAGGAAACACTGCATTGATATCTTTTGAACCTTTTCCTTGATATCCTAGCCAGAAAATGTTATTGACTTTTGATGTACAAAGTTCTGTTTTAAGGAAATTGTCAAGAGGCTAACCTTGCGTGTTAAGATCGTAATTTGACATTTTTTTCAGTCTCCATCAGCTGAGGCTAACTTGGTCAGCCTGTGTTTCTCTTGTGCATAGCCTAAGGAGTTGTACTTTCAGCTTATCACTGCCGGTTAACTTCAGTGTTGAGCTGTAGTTATGCATTGTGACCTTTCCAAACCCACAAACTGATTCTCTTAAGTCGAGAGGTGATTGGTGTGTTGGACCGTCTAAGTGCACGCGTACAGATTTCTTCCTCCATGTTTTCCACACTGTGTAGGTAGTTCCCAGATTGGTGCTGGAGACACTGACTGTACTTTCTGCCTTACATGGTTTGGTGCAGCAGTCATTTTAGTTGAGTTGGATCTGCTCACTACTCAGGCTCAAATCCCATCCTTCTATTAATATCTCTTGGCAAAGATAATTTGGGAGGAATGTAAGTTAAGATGTAGAGGCTCTTGACAGTTGTCTGCAATTTTTTTTCACTTTCAAGAGGGAAGAAGAGTTGAAAAATAATATTGCTTCCATTTTTTATCAGTCCCTAAAATTAAAATATATGCACAATCTGATAGTAAGAAGAAAGAGATTTGATTATAAGATTTTATTTGTTTGTTTGTTTGCTTGATAACCTGTTAGAAAGGCACTGGGTATATAATAGTGTTCAACACATTATACACTTAAGATATTTAAAATATAGAAGAACTTCTGTATTACAGTGCTTAAACCGTTTCTTAAATGTTCAATTTTTTTTTTCTTTTTACCTTCTTGCCATATAAAAAGGGAAATTGGGGGTTTGGAAACTATTATGAAAGTTTTCAAATAGACAAAATAGTGGAGATACTGAACCCCCATGTACCATATGCATATTTAGATCTCATGATTTATATTTTGCCAATTTTGCCTCACTTCATTTTTTTTTTCCAAAGTTTTCTAAAGTAGCTTATGTAGTTCATGGCATTTTATCCCTAAATTCTTCGGGGCATATCTCCAAAAACTAAGGGCATTTTGTGAGACAAGAGCTAAATAAGTTGCCCAGGCTGAACTTGAACTTGCAGTCCTCTTGTCTTAGCCTCCCAGTTAGCTGGGATGGTAAGCATGTACTACGACACCTGACTGGAACTACGGTTTTGATTAATTCATGTTGAATGTTTCTGTCTGGATACTGTGTAAGTGATGCTGTGAACCTTACTGCATTTTGATGATCCTGCTATTAGCAGTGATAAGTAATGGGACCCATCTCGGGGCTACAGTGATGACAACTTGATCTCTCCATTGTATGTTACGCTTTGCTCCCTGTGACCAGCATATAATCTGTGATTCTTCGATTTTGTGGAAAGACCCAGTGCCCCATCACCCTCTCACCCAATGAATTTAACACCCGTTAATGATCCTCGTCTGTATAAATTTGATCTTCAGAAGTGTAAAATGGTGATTTTTTTCTGAGTCTATACATTCTATGCAGATATACTATTCTACAGTAGAGTTTTCTGAGAGGCACTGTTTTAATTAAAAATATAACCACAAGCAAGTTCCTTAGGTTTCAAATAATTGTCTTTTCTTTGGTGAGGTCAGAACACCTGAACTTACTGTGGCATCTACAGTAAAAATATGCACTACATCTTCTTTATTCCAACTTGTGAAGTGTGTTGACATTATGCTGCCTTTTTTTTAATGCCAAGGGAAAAAAAAGAAATCTTTTTTGGTGTAAGAATAAAACTGAACTCTGTGGGTATATTGAGATAATTGTGTAAAAAGAAGACTGTTTGAATGAGTTTCAAAATGGATTATTTCTTCATTACCTAGCACTTTGTAATTAACTGTTCTTTTTTTTTTTTTTTTTTTTTTCAGGAAGCTGCCACTTTTGCTAGAGAGCAAGGCTTTGAGGTGAGTTAACCCACAATTGCACACTAAACAGATTCTAAAGGTTTTTTCTAGCTGATAATGAAGTTCTTTTGGACAGTGATTGATGTGCTATTATACTCTCAGAGCCTCGCAGCAGTTGCCATGGAAACTTGGCAGTCGTCATGGTTTCTTTGTTCTGCCAGCACAGTGTTATGACGCACTCTGCTAGGTCTGCACCCAACATCGCCTACAGATGTTATTTATTGAATTTTGAAAAGCCTCTTGGGAAGCCAAGAGGTTGGGCACGGTTTCAAGCTGCCTCTGCAGATATGGGGCCTGTCAGTTTGTTCAGTTAAAAAGCTACCTCATTAGCTGCATTACATTTCATAAGGATTCACTGGTAAAGTAGTGGTGGAGCAAGACTAAATAGTGAAATATAATGTCGCTGAAATAATTTCAACCCTATCACATGTAGATTATCATTATGCAAATTAATTTCCAAAAGGTTGTACTTAACAATTGTTAGGAACCGATTAATTTAAATCCTGCTCATATGAACTTCCTGTTTGAGTCTTTTTTTTCCTTTTCTCTCTTGCTCTTTTTTTTAGATATTATTTGTTTTTTTCCTGAAACAAAAAATAGATAATTGGTTTTAATTTCCAGGTCTTGATTCTGTTTTCTTGACAGAGTCATTATCATGTCATGATTTAATACTCCACGTGGTTGTTGGCAAAATTAAGATAGCAGTCAAGACCATGTTTTTATATCCATAATATCTATCTTCCAATTGATTGTTAGGAAACACCAACTTCAATATGAACCCAGGTTAATTGACAGAGAATTAACTGAGTTTGTGAGTCTTTTATGAGTATATTTGTAGAGCCAAAACTGTGCAGAATGCTTTGTCCTATATAGTAACTTGAAATACTATATGACAGTAATTTTTAAAAATTTAATATGACTAGAGCTGGAATAGAGGGACTTTCTTATCTGCATACTCAGCATTGTCTGCACTTAGAAAAGCTGTGATCATTGATTGGGTAATACTAGCAAGCTTACTCTGAACCCCTTAAGGAAAAGATGAATTTGTGATGAAGCTGTTACTTAAATGTAGTAAAGGCATGTTCATTATTGAGCAACAAAGAGGAGTGTTTTGTCCACGTCATAAGACTTGATAAGCCAAAGAATGCAGCAGCTTCTCAGAGGAAGACAATGAGCGTGTGCTTGTAAATGTTCTCTCAAGAGCTTATGAAAGGTCTATTTCAGTGTAGAAAAACACCGCATGAATGCTCAGTTTTTAGAAACTATAGTTTCTTAGGGGTTGCTTTTTTCTTTTTTAAACATTCTAGTGAATATAGAGTTAAATTAGTTACATAGAAAAATAATTTATGGGGGCTGGGGATTTAGCTCAGCGGCATAAGCGCTTGCCTTGCAAGCAGGCAGTCGTGAGTTCGATCCCTGGTACCGGTAAAAAGGGAAAAGACAAAAAAAAATTAAAAAAAAAAAGAAAAATAATTTACTAGAGTTAAGGCTTGTTTGTTTATCTTATTTAAGTTTTACTTTGTAACTTCCCAAACGGACAATTGATATATAGGTTAACATGTAATCAAGGTTGTGTTCAATATAAAAAGGAAAATATTTTAAGCAATTAGACAGGCATCACGGTCGATGCCTATAATCTCTCACAGTTGGGAGGCTGAGGCAGAAGGATCACTATGAGTTTAAGGCCAGCCTAGACTATGTAATGCATTCAAGGTCATTATTTAGTGAATTCCTATATTAACTACATAGGGGAAAAAATGTAAATGCCACAATATATATATGCATGTGTATATGTTTTCAATACATTTAAAGTTATACTTCTGTTGTTTTTCTATTAAAAGTACTCTGTTGAGGGACCCGGGGATATAGTTCAGCAGCACAAGCGCCTGCCTGGCAAGCTTGAGGTCATGAGTTAGATGAAAAAAAAAAAAAAAGATAAAAGTATTCTATTGATACACCAGAATTGTCACAGATAAAAATTTATGGAACATAAATTTGTATATCATCTATTTACTATGTTACCACAACAAATGTATTTTGGATCTACAGAATAACCAGTTTTATAGATATACAGAAATGTAACATGTGTCATAACAAATGCCTTCAGTCATAGAGTACCTACATAATAATTTTTTAAAATAATTTAGTAAGCCTAACTACTTCACACTTGAACAACCCTCTCATTCTGAATATGCCAGGTTTACTTTGAGTCTTAGCAACAAACTATTTTTTACATTTTCTACTAACTATTAGCCTTCCTATTGGTTCTTATTTGCTGGTTTCAGAATTGTTTCTTTTTGCCATAAATCTGCCATAATTGATTACAGCATATAAGCAAAGTGATGATGATTATAATCCCGTACCTTATTACCTCCTGACATAGCAAAACTGCTCTGCCAGTGATGTTGACAGTGATATGTTGAATTGGATAAGGCACAGTGTCTTAATGTGTCCCTTTACAGGTTCCCAAAAACATTACAGGCATCGCAGAATATATAGGAGCCATGAGTAAAATGGCCTCAAGTAAGCATCGTTAACAAAATACAATCCATGTACAAAGCACCATCTAAAGAAATTTGGTGATTTTATAATGTCATCAAAGTTTCCGTAGTTCATTAGACAGACATATGAAGGCATGAGTTTGCAACTTTTCGTAAGGAGTATACTGCACAGGAATAAATCACTTTATCAGTCTTCTGTCTGTGGAAGTATATTAATGCTCTCAAGTCTAAGGTGACAAAATTAGACAAAAATCTGTATTTTATGTCTTCTAACCTTAATGTTGCCTCCAAATTTGAAACAAGACTAAGAAAAGCAAGTGAACAGATTAAAAGAAAGGCGAGGTATTTTCTACCATCCCGCCAGCATTGCTGCCCTGCCTTCGTTTCCTGTTATAAATCCCAATCAGTTCCCAAAGCCATTGAGTGTTGCCACTAGTGATCTGTCTGCTGACAGACCAATCCAGTGCTTCTAAAATTAACCAGTGTTTATTCGTCAGGAAGTGTCCTCAGTGGCATTGTTTATAATATGCTGGTTAGCGCCTCTGCAAATTTTAGATAATCTTTATTTTTTAAAAAAGATATCTTTAATCTTTAAAATGAATTGGATAATTTTCAGTGAGAAGCAGCAGCTTAGGAGGGCACTGGAAAATGAGATAAAACTGGAGCTGGGCAGAGCGCAAAGCAGAGGAGAAAGGATATATATATATATATATATATATATATATATATATATATATGATGGGAAATTGCAGAGTGCCTGATTTAAATGACAGACCTGCTAAGAATTTAAAATGACAATTCTTGAGGTAAAAAGTTTCACAAGACCTTTCATTATTCTCGAAAATCAGTTCAGGCTGCAGTGTGTTTTTAAAGATACCTTATCTTGAGCTGGACCAATTAAAGTTTGTATTTTTAGAACCTAAATAAAAATATTTTAAAAACATGCTTCATTCTGAAGACTTTAAAAGTATCAGAAATTGATTTAAATTAAATAAAGTGAAGGAAATACCTCCAAAACCTAAATATAGACATTCATTGTCTCTCCAACAGAGAATATGCCAGCGGATGAAGGGAATTTATACTCTGAATTGGAGCCTTTATTCAGCATTATTTCAAGCAAGAAATTTAAATATTCCTGTAGTTCTGTAAGGTATAATCCTCCTGTTCGTAGAGGAAACAAAGCAATCATTTTCCCTCTCCCTACTTCTCCCACACCTCTGACTCCTCAGAGGATCAGGCTGTAGTTTCTCTCTGGTGACAAGGACTCTGTGCTGTCCTAGCCATGTGTGGCTATTTAACCCAGACTACTTGAAATTACATGAAATGCCCAGCTCAGATATGGAGGCAGTGGCGTTGGTTTGTAGCCCTGCCTGATCAGGAAGTTGAGTCAGGAGGGTCACTTGAATGTAGGAGTTTGAGACCAGTCTTGGCAACATAGTAAAAGAGTCCAATAAATAAATAAATAAAGTGAAATCCAGTTCCTAGGGTGACCCTGGCAGGTCTCCAGGGCTCTGTAGCCTTAGTGGGTAGTGACTCTTCTATTGGCCAGTACAGGTATAGAACATACGGTCCCAGAAAGTGTCCTTAATCAGCACCGGAAAGGCAGTCTATGGAGAATATTCAGGAAATGCTGATATCCAAAGAATTCTACAGTGATTGTAAGGTACCTTTGTTCTTCACAAATATAAACATTATAATAAATGATCATCCAAAGGTTTTGAAAATAAATCAGTAAGTCAGGTCCTGCTGGCTAAGAGTGTGCTGCTGCCTTCGTTGTGTGACTGGAACCCAAAAGGGACAGATTTTAAATACTGATTAACAGATGAGAGAGTCTTCTAGTTATCTTTATGTAGTTGCATATTACAGATATTTACTGAGCACTTACTATGTGCTGAACACATTCCCGGATACCCTGAAACAGTAACGTTGAGATAACCAGAGAGTGAGTTGTTAAAGAGAAAACAGAAAGCCTTCCTGTTTTATATACAATGGCCGTGGAATGACTCTCTGGGACACAAGGTCTGAAAAATAACTATTACCATCTAGCAGTGACACAAAAGTGCCAGTCAAACAGAGAGAGCAAGAATGCAAAGCCCTCCAAACAAGAAAGCTCAGTGTACTGTGAGCTCCAGGACTGACGGTGTGAGTGGCTTGGATTGAGGGAGGAGGACGGTTGCAGGGCTGGTGGCTGACCCTTCCTGTGAGCACCACAGCTACCATAGGAGCATCTGTTGGGAAAACAGAAGACGGTAGGCACCACACTGGAATTCTGTAGAAGGAGGTAGATTGTGACAGAATTGTTCAACATTTGTATCATCAGCTTGTTAAAAACGAATGAAGAGAATGTATTTTTTTAATCTGGAAGACAATGCTAAATTGAAGGTATGTGTCTCCAGTGAGAATAAAGGCACAATTTTACATGTATAAAATGCTCTTGAGTTTACAAAACCTTTCCCAACATATTATGAATATTTTCTGTACTCATACAAGCCTAGAGAGGTAGCTAGGGCACGCGTTGCCAAACCAGTTCAACAGATAATAAATGGGCCCTCTGACGTGTACGTGCTCATGGCTCACTGATACTGGTGGCAGAACAGAGGTCAGCTCCACAAGTCTCATACTCATTAGTGTAAACCACACTGCTTTCTCTCTGACATGTGGAAGAGGAGATCAGACTTCAAAACAAAGTTGGAAAGTAAAAAAATATCTTGAAACTCAAAATTGGTGGTGAAATACAAGCCAAAATAATTAGGGAAAAATAGCAAACTAGAGTAAAGATCAGGAATGGCCTATGAATGTAGTTAAAGTGATTCAGGATGAACATTCAGAGTCGTGTGGTGATAGCGAGAGGCACATTGCCAGGATTATGAAGCAGTACAGTCTGTGGACGGCTTGAAGAAGACTGGATGAGAGCGCTATGGTCGCCTTAGTCAGCCTGGGATGCCAGTCCTGGCTCCACGACTTAATATTGGTGGCATTAAGCAAATTAGTAACCTTATAACTCAAAAGTTTCTTGACCTATAAAGTGCTCTTTCTAGAAACTTTGGGGCGACACTAGGAATTGGCAGTATAGGGAATATTAGAATAAGTCATTAATAGGGAAGAAGTTTATATTTATTTACTAAGTTCTTAGCATGCTCTACGTGCTACATTACCTTCACTTACTTTAGTCCATTTAATAACTTTAGTCTTAGAAAAATTGCCAAAAGAGGATAGACTTCCTACACACCCCTCATCTACCTTTCCCTAACATGAACATCTCAATTCAGTGCCAAAATCTGAACTGCAGGTTTTGTTCTGATTTCTCCATTTTTCCCTCTAATTTCCTTGTTCCATTCCAGACTCTATCCAAGCTCAGATCGCACACTGCGTTTCTCTGACCTCTCTTCTGTTTTGTGATACACTCGCTCTCTCCTGGTGTTCATGACCTTGATAGTTTTGTAAAATCCTTGCCGGCCATTCTGTAGAACATCCCTCAGATTCAATTTCGCTGATGTTTTCTCATAGTTAACAATTAAGTGGCACATTTGGGCAGAAACTTCCCCCAAATGATGTTCCCTTCTCAGTGCATTATGTCAGGGGGTTGAACAGTGTCACTGTCTTACTGCATGGCAGTGCTTGACTTGGTCAGTGAGTTGAGGAGGTATTTACTGGGCTATCGTCTAGGAAATGCAGACTTTCCCACTGTAGTGAATAAATATTTTGGAGGCGATTCTTTAGGGCTATGCTAAAATCCTATTTTGTCTACTAATGTTGGCATCACTAAAATGATTACTGGTTAAGGTGACTGTCATAGTCACTTTGCCCACTGCTGAAGCCAAATCCCTAATACCCACAGTTAAGGAAGGAAAGGTTTACTTAGCTCGCCGTCTGTAGAGGTTTCAGTCCATATATGGCTGGCTCCAAGGAAGGGTGACTTGGCAGAGGGGCATCCCAGTGGAGACACAGTTCATAGCAGGCAGAAGCAAAAGCAACCAAGTAAGGGATCTTTGTACTCTTTTTTTGCCCCTTTTATACCCTGTCTAGGTACAGGGAATAGGGTGGTACCAAACTAGTCAGTGGACTGATTTAGTAATCACACACCCCTAGTCACAGCATGGCGCCACAAATTGGTCACACACTATAGTTCCAGCCACCTCTGAAAAAACCCCACCTGTGTCTGCATGAGGCTTTGGGTGACATCTAAACAGAGCCATAAGATTGATGTCTGTCAGTTTTCTCCACTCTAGCATTTTGTTTTGTAATGAATAGATATCTTTTGTTGTTGTTCTTGTTGTTGTCAGTTGTTTCTTTCAAACAGGTTCTTGCTCTGTAGTTTAGGCTGGCCTTGAACTCACTGTGTGACTCAGGCTGACCCAGAATTTGCAGTAATCCTCCTGCCACAGCCTCCTGAGTGCTGAGATTATAGGCTCACCCTCATCCATAAATATCTTTTTTTAATTAAGGATATCTTAAAGGGACATTTGGTGCTAGGCATTGAATTTGAGGCCTTGGCTTTCTTGCTAACTAGAATCATAGGCTGTTTTATTAACTTGCTCAAGGTCACATAAATAATAAACCTAGATCTTCCTTATAATTGTACCATTCTGTTAATATCTGTGAGCTTATATGTGAGGAAAAACAATCTCAGGAGGACAGAGAAATGAAAATATTGTCGGATGAAAAATATGTAGTTTTGGAAAGATAAAATTAAGTCTCTGAGAAAAGTTACTGCGCTAGATGAGAATCAGCTCTGTGAGTACACAATGACTCCCGAAGGTGCACTGAGAACCTTAGGTTCGGCGCAACTGACAGTGCCCCCTGCCTCAGGAACAGAGGGATCCTGTCAGCTGTGGGTGGGAATGCAGACAGAGGAAAGTTTACATGAACCTGGAAAGATGTGTTTTCTACTTGGAAAGTTTCAGCCTTCCACCAGATCTAGTGTTCCTTTGTTAATATTTGGATATTTGACCCATTTTGATTTTAGTTTAGTGCATGGATAAGGGTCTAGTTTTATTCCTCAGCATGTGGAAAGCCAGTTTCTCTAAAATAAGTAATCCTCTTTTTAGATAAAATTCTCTTTTATTGGAATTTTGAAAACTAACAAGGTATTTGCCAATATTAAGGAATTACTGTTAATTTTTTAACTATCTCATATGTGATTAAGTCATTACCTTTCAGAAATATGAGGTTATATAGTATCTAAGCATTGTTTTAGAATAATATGAAAGCAAGTAGATAAAGACTCAGATGGCATGACAGTTATCATAAATGTAAAATTTTTGCAGTTGCTGATGGGTTCCGTGCAAGCTACTGTACTGTTTGGGTTACTGTTTATGTGGTTCAATTGCTTTTAAATGTCTTCTGATAGATGCCGAGGTCCCATCCGGAACAAAAGTGAGGTTGTGGTTTTTTCTCCTTTCTATTAATAGACTGAAGACATTAAAGAGATCGCCCGAAAGACTCAAGCTCTGCCAAAGGTGAACCCAGGGCGGCCACGGGTCGTAGTCTTCACCCAAGGGAGAGAAGACACCATAATGGCGACAGGTACGTGTGGGAAATGTGTCGCAAGTCTGGGATTACAGAGATCCATCACTGACAACAGAATTCTAGGCTCTTTTATAATGTATTCATGGCAATGTTCCTTTACAGTTTTATTTTAACAAATATTCTTACCCTCTCATTGGAAAAGATTTCATTTTCAGAAATGATAATTTGTTAAAAATTCAATCAAGTAAAATCATTTTGCAACAGTTTGTCTCCTTTAATATTTTGGATATTTTGTCGGTCCCAAAATGTCTTTCCTTAACAAAAGAACACATTTTACTTATAAAATACTAAGAGGAGAGTTAAATAAACTTAGGAAATTATGAAAAATTAAATCCAGAAATGCTAGTTCCTTAGATTTTCCTTCAAGAAAACATAGCATCATTTCTGTTTTTATTCAGTTGTCCATTTTATAGGACTCATAGAAATGAGAATTTCATCTAGTGAAAAAATATGTTATTGGTTAAAATGATTACTGTCAGTATGATGCTACCCACTATTACAGTCAAAATATAAACCTTTTCATCTGAACCATCCAGACTGAAACCAGTTAATGATAATTATAAACAATAACAATTATTGCCTGGGTAATCAGTACTCAGTTGTACATTGAAATACAATATTTTATTCTTGAATATCTAATAGGAAGCCTGGCACTCCTGTATTTCCAGCACTCAGGAGGCTGCAGCAGGAGGATGGCTGGGAGCTCAAGGCCAGGCTAGGCTACACAGTGAGACCCTATCTCAAAAAGAAAAAAAAAATCTAGAAAATAAAGTTAATACCCTTACAATATGAGTATAAAGTATAATTATACTTCTTTATTGATATGAACTACATGGTTTATCGACTCACAAAAAACAAAGCAATAAAGTTTGAAGAAAAATATTATCGTGAATATGAAGTAAATTCTTAATGAATTAAATATGTAAAACCTGAAAAAGGTCAAAGATTAAGCTGCTGTCCAATGTGAGGGCAAAGGGACCCTAGAAACAGTTGACTGCAATTTTCTTATTGTAGAGTTGTCAAAGGCAAGATTCAGAGGTTTGATACAATGTATTTCAGTGAGTGAGGTGGGTATATCAGTGAAATGAGACTGGTCATGGGTTAACTGTTAAAACTGGCCACTAGAGATACCGTGGGGGAGGTTATGCTGTTAGGTCTACTTGTATTTGTTTCAAAAGAAAAAGGTATTTTTTTCAAGCAAGATTCAAAGATGGCAAGTGGCTTTCCCAAGACAGACAGATATCTTTTCTAAGCCTTGAATTCCAGGAGGGATTTAAAGCAAGGTGGGCAAATCAGTCAAAGAAGATCACATAAGCAAAGGCACCAAGTAGTACATAATCTTTTACTGTGACAGGAAAAGCCCTGTTGTTAATTTGTGTGAGAGAAAAGAAACAAAACCATGAAAAGAAATCACCATGTCAATAAACTCTCTGAGTTGTTGTCTGGTTGTCACATGTGTCCTACTCCTGTATTAGCAATGAACAATTTAGCAAAGGAAAACACATGCAGACTTTCTCCAGGCAGTAATACTACCTTCAGATTCAGAAAATGCTATGAAGCTGCTCTTTATGGAGACATTCATTTTAAGGCTGTCTTTATTCCAGATACACATATACAAATATCTTCCTCACTGGGAATTTGCATGATTTTCCCAAAATTGAAAATTAGCCTTCCCATCTCATGACTGAATTTCTTTCTAAACTTATTTTGTTCTTTAATAAATCCATTAAGCCATTCTTAAGAATGCCTACAATCAGGAATTTATTTGAGCAGAGACATTGGCTAATCTTTGCTGTTCCTACCATATGAAAATGAACTTAAATTAGAGGATGCACTATATCTGCAATGCATGATAAATACAAGATGGATAGAGAATCTGTTCCATGGTGTCAGCTACAAAAGCAAACATGATAAATGTTAATGCAGTTTTGAGCCCTGGGATAAGCTATTCAGTGCACAAGCATAGTTGAATCTCTTTGCTATGTTGTTATTCATGGCAGCCAAATAAATGTCAATAATAAAAGAGAATTAAAGATTTTCATTTCCCAGAGGCAGTCCTCTAATACGGCTTGATCTTTCATTTCATTTGTAATTCGTTCACATGTCAGGATGCAATCATTCGCCAGGCTCTGGGTGTCATGTTAAGTCATTTAATAATGATTAAGAACATAAAAATGCTTGGCCTGTGGGGCAATTCACAGAAGAGATGCCAATTTGTTATTGTTTTCCTTCCTTTCCTCTTGAATATGGATCAGCTTTTTCCCACCTCCTAGCATTAAAATACTAATGGAAGATAGGGAAGGGAAGTGTCCCTTAATTTACCACAAGTGACATTCCAGAGTGGCACAAGGCAGTGCTAGCACACTTATTAAAACACTAATTAGGAATCATTGTGCCATAAACCTCACATTGTAGAATATTTTTAAATGATCGCAGTGTTAAGTTTGCAGCATTTAGTGATAATGCTGACAAACTCCATTTCCTTCATTATTTTATTCTAGAGACCGATCTCCTTTTGTGATATGGTATCTATGAACTACTGTGTCTTACCGGTTCAGTTCTTTACATTCTTCTTTTAACTGCCTGTGGATCTTGTCTTTTCCACTCTTCTGATAATCTGTCTTTAGACTGAATCTCCATTTAGCCCCAAAGTTCTGTCACATATCAATCATGGGTTCCGTAGATATAGGCTAATTGAGTTCCAAAATTTTTTTGAAGAAGAACTGCACACTGGAGAATATTAAGAGAAACAGAGTGGACAGAGCCACTTCTGGTTATGTGTCAAAAGGAATTTTAAGTAGAAACTTGAATAGATGTATATGTGCCCGCTCACAGCAGCATTATTCACATATGTAAAAGGTGAACAGAGAGAATATTATTTTGTTTAAAAAGAAGATAATGCTGATTTATGCTATAGCATGCATGAACTTTAATAAAGACACTAGTAAATGAAGTAAGCCAGACACAAAGGAATAAATATTATATAATTCCACTTATGAGATATTTAAAATCGTCAAATTCATAAAAGCAGAAGCTAGAAAGGCTGTAGCTCAAGCCTGGGCAAGGAAGTTGAATGGGTGCAGTGCTTCACCTTTGCAAGATGAAAGCACCTGCAGAGATGTAGTTGCACTACAGTATGAAGTCACTCAGGGGCCCTGAGCCATACACTTACAAACTGTTAAAATGGTAAGTCTTGTGAGGTATGTTTTGTTACAATTTGAAACATAAGCGAATCAAGCAAATGAAAAATGTGAGAAGCTGTGGATGAAGGCAGAAAGAAAAAAAAAAGATGATTCTCTTCATCTTGATCCTTTTAATAAATGTTGAATGAACCCATTTAGTACCATGGGAACAAGGTCAAGGAAATCACTTCTGTGTTTAAAAGCTTTTAGAAAAACTAAGAGAAATAATGGTCTTCTGTCCTAGTGGACAGAAACTACTAATGAGGTCTTAATACCGCATTATGTTCAGGACTGTAGTAAAATGTATGTAGGCATAGACATACATAGTGCTTTCTAGAAAGTTAAAGTTTCTCCAAGTTTCATACTAAATCTATCAATAACAATTGGGGAAAGCCACAGAACTTTCTAAATTGAAAATAGCACATTTCACACAGTAGCCATTGTGAAACAATGAAACAGGTTGTGTTGGTTACTTTTCTCTCCTTGCTGGGACAAAATCCCAAACGCCCAAAACTAAGGAGGGAAAGGCTTGTTAAACTCAGTTTTTGGAGATTTCAGTCTATAATCAGCTGGCTCCAAGGCAGAGTGGCACATGGCAGAAGGACTACTGTTCATGGCAGGTGGAAGACAGCAAAAGCAACAAGAGCAAAAAGGAGAATGCAAGAGAAGACTCTTTATGCCCTTTATATTGTATGTAGGGAGGGTGTAACACACCCATAACCGCAGCTTTGGACCATGAATCAATCACAGATTCGAGAAGCCCATCCCCATGAGTGCATGAGGCTTTGGAGGGACATCCAGACAAACATAAACTCAGAATGAATTGTACACTTTTCTGAATACTTTTTTGCTGTATCTTTTCTTGGCCTGTTTGATTTATAACTTTGCACAAAAGAAAATATATTAGATCACAGGGATTTTTAACTGGAAGGCTACCACTGTCATATCAAAATTACCTGGCAAATTTTTGCTAAGAGCAATGCTGCTTCCCCACAAAATCTGCTTCCTCCCCATGAGCTGCAGTATTAGAACAGAAATGTATGAGGATGTTGGTGATAGGGAGTGAAGAAGGGAGTATAGAGTTGTGTACTTGTTTAAAAGCTTCTCTTAAATGATATGACAAAGCTGTCTGTCTGCCCTCACTTCTCACTTTGAGAATCATTCAGCTAGGTGATTTGGTAATATTGCCCAGGCTTATGATCCTATGGAATTACAGAAACAGCTAAACATTAGTAAGTCGGGCTTTGGTACATACTTCTCTTCGCTGATGCTTCTCTCTTCTGATCCATAAAAAAGGACCAAGAACTCCGTGACTCTTGTAGACAATCTACAGATTAAACCGTCTCCTGCTTGTGATATACATGAGATTCATGACAATCATATCATGGTGCATGGGTCATTTGACTATAACTCAGCAGTAACACTGAAGTTACTTGTTTCTATGTTTCTGAATCCTTAAAGAAACATTGTTACTTCATCTTCTAGTTAAGTTTTCATGTTCTGTGAAAATACTCAATGCTCTCCAATAGCCTGTGAGAAAAGGTCAATGTGATTTGCAATTCTGGTGAGCATAAAGCACAGAGAGTGTGGCCTAGAAAATGCAAACTCTCCAACAAAACAATCTCGCAATTGGAAGAATAATGTCAGCGCACCATTCCAACTCCTGCTGCTACAAAATATTAATATAAATCATTCTGAAAATGATGTCTCTACTGCAGCCAAACCTATTTTAAATGATGATCTTGTTGGCAGAGGCTGGTGGTCGTAAGGATAAAACAAGTTAAGTAGACATTTTAGATTGTCTGTGCATGGTATGCACAGAACGAGTTCTTGGAAGGTTTTGAAAAAAAACATATTTTTTATGAATATAAACAACCAGGTTGTTCTGTTTTTACATTACTATAACCACAAAAAATAAAGTCCTTTAATTAGCCACTGGTCGAAAATAATTTGGGACAACCTGTGGAACTGTCATGTTCTTGTCCAAAATAAAAATAGCAGTGGGGCATGGTTTATGTTTTAGTGACCTCAGGCCTGAAGGAAGACTTTTTTTTTCAACTGCCACTTTTCAATCAAATAGGGTGCTGCCGCTACAAGGCAAATTAGATACAGCCTAGATTAGGCAGGTTGTGTTGATTTCTGGAAGGACCTTTACGTCATAGATCACATATATTAAAAGTAACATCTGTATTTACCTGTTTATATATTTTTAAACCATGAGATATTTTATTCCAGCCTACACGCAGTTCGAGCTCCGTTGCCCTTTCCTTATTTATAACTTCTTTTGACACTGAAAATTCTACCTCTATTATCTAAAATATATCTACCTTTTTTTTGTCATATAGTAGTTTCTTGTTTGTTTTTGTGATACTGAGCTACATCCCCACCCCTTTTTATTTTGTGAAATAGGGTCTTGCTCGGTGTGAACTTGAATTTTTGAACCTCCTACCTCAGCCTTCCTGAGGGCTGGGATTATAGGACTCACCACCACCTCTGGCCTAAAGCAGTTTTGAATTGCTTGCCTGTGCCCTTGTGGGAAGCAGATGTACTTGCTAAAGTATTTGCCATTTTATCTTTAACTCTACAGTGTTCAGTCAAAATATCATTACGTAAAGTAGCTTCACCTGTGATACAGGTAGGCCCATTTGTTAAGCGTGTGTATTGCATCTTGATTTCCTTTCACATTCTGATCAGATATTTTCTATAAGTAGGATCTCTCCATGTATGTGAAGTTCTGTGTGCCTTAACATACGATTTTGTGACCCTGACTTTTCAGTCCCAGACTCCCGAAGAACCATGCCAGTGCTCCTTTCCAGCAGCACTGAGGAGCACTCCAGTGGCTCCACATGGCATATGCTGTCCTCCGGCCTTTCCATTGTCGCCATTCTGATGAGGTGTTTCGATTAGAATTTTCCTGGCCCAGTAACGTTGCAGGATACCTTTGGTGTCTTCTGTGACGTTCCTAGTGAAGTCTTACTGTCACATTGGGTACTTACTGACTGATAATGCCTTTTTTGGTCTATGAACATGTACTATGGATATCTTTCTGTGGCTTGCCTTTTACTCTCTTTGTGATATCTCTTGATAAGCAAAAACCCATCATTTTAATATCCCCAGTCTTTATAAGTCATAATGGTTTCTCCTTCTGACTAATCCTTCTCGTGTTCCTCGAAGGAAAATCTTAGTGTATTCCCCCCAATTGTAAAGATATTCCCATTTATGTATCCTAAATCTTTTTTCTCAACCAGCACAGCCCTCCTAGAATTAGCTTTTCTGTATAGTGTGGTGTGGGGCCTGGTTGTTTTCATGCCTGCACCAAGAACAGCTGAGCCAAGAGTTGAGGCGTCACTCCCTGACAGGGACATTGTGCCCTTGACTAGGCTGTGTGAGCATCGTCATTAACCTCCTGAGTGTGTGTGTGTCACTAGCCTCTTCAGTCTGTTCCACTGTGCTCGTTCACTTAAATTGCAACACACCTAAAGTTTTGAGAAGCCAGTGAAAAGCCCTTGAGCCCAAGCTGCCTGGCAGGGGCGTCCCACTGCCCCAGAAGCCGTCGGTTTTGTTCCATGTAGAGACCTGAGATGGCCACCACGAGGTTTGTCCGTTTTCCTTTTTGTTTTTTCTTTTTTCAAACAGGCTCTCACTATGTAGTTCAGGCTGGCCGTGAGCTCACTTTGTAGCCCACATTGGCCTCAAACTTCCGGTGGTCCCCCTGTCTCAGCCTCCTGAGTGCTGGGATTACAGGTGTGCGCCACACCTGGCCATGCACATTTTCATTCCTTTGCTCATCCCTTTCTCCTCCTCCTTCCTCCTCCTCTACCCATCTGCTTCTGTGTGTGTGTGTGTTTTGTTTTATGTTTGCTTGCTTTGTTTTGTTTTGGCATGCATTTGCAGTACTCACGTTTATGTTCCTCTTTTATAGTAGGTATTGAGAGAGAGATTAAAGCGTCCTACTATGCTTGTGAATCGTACATTTCTCCTTTTTGTTTTGTCAAATTCTGCTTTATATATTTTGAAGCTAGTTTGTTGTGTGAATATAAATTTAGAGTTCTTATATCTTCCTGATGTGCTAAAACTTTTATTACTATGAGTCTTGTTTATCTTTAGCAATACACCTTACCTAATACCTGTTACATATTTTGTTAGTGTAACTGTGCCAGGTTGCAGCTGGTTACTGTTTTCATGATGCATCTTTTCCCATTACATCCAGCCTTTCAGAAACTCACGGGTTTTTTTGTAATTGACATAGAGTTTTTGTTGTTTCTTAATTCATCCTAACTTGTTTTCTTCTATTTGTCTCACAATTTATCTTGTCTTTTTTCCTTCTTATTTTGTTGATCAAATATTTTCTTTTCATCTCTTTTTCTCTGTTAGCTTGTGAGTTACATATCATTTATTGCTTTCCCTGAAGAGTACAAAACGTGTTCTCGAGATATTAAAGTCAGTGTGATACAGCATGGGGAAAGTGCTGGCGTGTGAACGTAGGGCCCTGTTCGTGCTAAGCACACACTCCCCCTGAGCTACCCCGCCGCCCCCTACATGGTAACTTTTGCTATTTTTCATCTAATGGTGGAATCCCAGAACATTTTAATTGCACTTAGGTCTTCGAGCCTTTTGTTATATTGTCACTAATCTCAACTCTAAACATTTTTTAAAAATCTTGTGGGGAAAGATGGTTTTTGTACAAATCTCCTCCTTCCCTTGCTTTTCTTTTCCCCTTGCATTTCTGTATTTTCATTTTTGATCATTTTTCTGCTGCCTAAATAGCTTCACTTAATATTTCACTTACTGCATGAATTCTCTCAAGTGTATGTGCACTTGGTTCCCCACCCCCTTTCAGGTTTAAGTCCTTTATTTGGTACCAGGAATTGTATTCATGACCTCCCGCTTGCCAGGCAGGTGCTGTGCCACTAAGCTACATTCCTGGCTGTATCCTTTTTTCCTTCAATTAGTAGAGAACTGTAAATTGGAAGTTATATCTTTTGAGCTTTTTACATATGGCCTTCCATTATCTTTTGGATTTTCTTATTTTTGTTGAGAAATCAGCTCTTAGTCTTATTCTGGCTCCTATAAATATAATATTTGGGTTTGGAGGGGTATGTTGTAGAATGTTTGGTTGGTTGTTTCATTTTTTTTTTTAAGACACGAGGTCTCACTATATAGATCAGGACGGCCTCCAACCCATGGGGATCCTCCTGCCTCAGCTTCCCAAGTGTTAGGATCATGGGTGTACACCACTGTGCCTGGCTAGAATTTTTTTTTTTAAATCGGTACTGGGGATTGAACTCACGACCTCACACTTGCAAGGCAGGTGCTTATGCCGCTCAGCGAAATTCCCTGCCCCTGGCTAGAATTTGTATTCAGCTTTAATTTTCTGTTTGATTCTGTTTTACCTTGCCTTTTTGCTGCTGGAGTTCTAGTGCTTGTTGATTGTGTGGTTGATAACACTCATTAGTTTTGAAAAATTCTGAGTCATTATCTCTTAAGATCCTGCATCTTCCTCTTTTAATCAGGATTCCGATAATATATATATTAGGCTTTTTCATTGTTTACCTTATGTCTTTTATGTTCCTGTCTCTATTTTCCTTCTCAAGCTTCAACCTGTTTTATACTGACTTGGCATTTACATAGCTAATTTTCTCTCTTCTGCTTTGTTCAGTCTGCATTTCAAAACATCCGTTTAGTTCTTCATTTCAGTAGTCACATTTTTCATTTTCTAAATTATTTGATTGTTTTTTATTGATTCAATTTTCTATAATGTAATCCTTACCTTGAAATCTATTTTTTAATGTATTAATCACAGTGGTAATAAATTTTGTCTGAAAACTGCAATCAGTTATCTGAGGACTGTTCTTTTGACTTCATTTCTTTGGGGAGTTGTTTTTGTTTTTCCTGACAGTTTTTTTTATCAAATACTGTGCAGTGTCCATAATAGAGTTTCTGTAGTAATATTGTCTTCCTGGTGAAGGAAGCTAGATATACATCAAGGACTAAGCCATCTGTAGTGGATTGGTAACTGGTGGTCAACTTAGACACTAGCTGAACTGAATCAGTGTGGTGCTGAGTGCTGATGGCCCACCTGAGGGCTGTTACCAACATAGAAAGGAGACCTGGAGAGGAAGAGTGGCACTGTGGGTTCTCAGTGTTGTTGTTGTTTGGAGCCAGTGTTTCTCCTGGAGGAGCTTGTCGTGCTGGCTCCCCTGATATGAACACAGCTGTTACCACTGGTGGAGTGCAGGACCTTGTCACTGAGAATGGCTGCGGTTCACTTTGGGGAGCTCTGGTCCTTACACTGAGCATCACTTCCTGGCTCAGGAGGGGAAGATGTGTGCTGCTTAATCTTCAGGAGAAGCTGTCACGCTGGCTTCCTGATATGAACTCAGCATTAGAGGGGCTCAGGACCTCATTGTCACTGAGGAAGGCTGTGGTGCCTTCCAAGAAAGCCCTGGTCCTTATTTTGAGTGTCACCTCTTGGCTCCAGTACAGAACCCACAGCCTCCTAGCACAGATCCTTCACCCCGCTGGCATGGACTTTCTAGCTTCCACCACTGATTCTGGGCCTTCCCAGCACAGATCTGCGGGATGGACTTGCATGGGTCATTGTTGTGGGCTCTGGGTTTTCAGCTGAACTCATGCAGTTATTGCTGTGGGATCCAGGCTCTTAGCTGAATTATCTAGGTCTTTAGTGTTGTGGACAGATTTCCTGCACTTTCTTCGTATTTGACTCCTTGGATGACCATTATGAATTACTCTATAAGTTATGTGTCCTGTATGTCCCTTCTCCTTGCAACTTCTGACTGTAACACCGTCCAAGGCTGAGTGGTAGTTTTTTTGTTTGTTTTTGTAACTGGTTTTGGTTTCAGTTTTGTTTTGTTTTGATGGCAGTTTTTGTAAGTCTTGTCTATCTCTAATCTGCTCCTGTTTCTGTACCATAGCCCTCGTGAAATCTCAGCTACAATTCTAGGGTATTTAACAGGGCCTCTATTCCTTGTTTTGTTCCGAACTCAAATTTTTATCTTTTTAGCATCGTATAACTATCAAAAACAGCACTGTGCCTTTTAGACGTCTTCCACTTGGTGTGTCAGTGTCTTGTCCTGCTGTTGGATAAATCTACAAATACCTCCACCTATTCATTCTTTTCTGCTCCTCCTTAGGGTGAGGGTCTTAGGGTGGGACTCCTACAGCAGTTCCAGGCTCTAGGCTTTACCTGGTCCACTGCCAAAGGGTTGCCAAAAGCTCTGTTGGCTTCTCTGCATTTGAGCAGGACGGAGTAGCCCAGATTCTCTGCTCTGGCCCAGTACAGGAATTTGCACATGCCCTGAGGGGAAAACAGATGTCAGAATGTCAGCTCAGCTCTTAAAGACTTTCTTTCTCAAACCTTCTTTTATTGTTTTCTTTAATTTCTGAATTTTATGGCATAGGAGTTATTTCAAGATATATCACTAGGCTGGGGATATAGCTCAGTGGCACAGCACCTGCCTGGCAAACACAAGGTCCTGAGTTTGATTCCCACTACCAGAAATAAAATATAACATAAAGTCAGGCATGGTAGCCCATGCCTGTACTCCTAGCACTCAGGAGGTTGAGGCAGGAGGAGCACTGCAAGTTCAAGGACAGTTTGAGCTACAAAGTGAGTTCAAGGCCAACCTGAACTGCATTGTGAAACTCTGTCTCAGAAAGAAAAGAAAAAGAAAGATACAAATTCAAAATCACTATCAATACTCCCTTATTATACAACAGAAAAATACATAGCCCAAGTGTGGTTTGTGTCTAGATTTCCCCTCATATGGTCACAGGTAGGGCTTTGCAGAGGTGACTGGATCTAGAGAGCGTGATGCTGGGATCAAGGGTACATGATTACTAAATTAGTCAGTGATTGAGTTGGCATAGTTCTGAGTAGGGTTAGTGGTGCCCATCCTATGTGCAGGTAGCTTGAATAGAATATAAGGGAAAGAAAGAGGGCTAGTGTGGTTGCTTCCTGCCTGCAGCCTGCCACAAACTGTTTCTCCTCTATGATGCCTCTCTGCCATGCCACCCTGCCTTGGACTCAGCCACGGACTAAAACCTCTGCAAACTGTGAACTGAATAAATCTTTCCCACTTTTAACTTTGGGTGTTAGTTATTTTGTTTCAGCAATGAGAAAAGTAACTAAGACACCAAGAAAGTTAAGTAGGTTCATCTATTTGTTATACAAGGTCTATAGGTGATTTAGCAATATTACTTTTCATATTTTTTGGTCATTTCCCTATTATCTCAAAGTTAAAGACAGTTGGATTAGAACCCAACCTATAGCCTGGCAACCACAAGGGCCTGAGTTGATTCCTCGTACAAAAAAAAAAAAAAAAAAACCAACCCCTTGAATCCGTGTCTGTTCTCACATGTTCTATATACTGTGTTGCCTGATTTGCTTGCATCCATGGTTTTCAGTCAGCAGTAATTTTCCCCTCGTTCTTATTGAGATAATCTCCTGGAGCAAAGAAGTAGGATTTTCACTTTCATGTAGTGGTTAGAGACCAGGGATGCTGCTATGAATCCCATATTGCACAGGATAGCCACCCACAACAAAGAATTCTATGGCCCAAAATGTTAATTGCATCAGGGTTAAAAAACCCCATGGCTATATAGAGCTAGTTTCAATAGGGGTTCTTTGGATAAGCCTTATAGACACATATCCAAAGACCCCTTGACCCAAGGAAATGCCTGCATGTCACCTACTCCATGCAGAATTGTTTCCCAGAGTTTAATATCAAATAAGCTCCAGTTCTAAGACTTCTCTTTAGTTAGAATTACAGTTGGAAATCTTTCTGATATGAAGCTGTGTGTGCAGATCTTATGCATGTGTCATTTTGTATGTGTGAATGGATACCTACATGATAGCAACATTTATCTACACATTTATAGATAATAGGTATTTACACCTTAACTTAGGTAGTTTTTAAATATTATACACATCTTTTAAAACCACTCAGGAGGCTGAGGCAGGAGAATCACAAGTCAAATATACATAGTAAGTGCAAGGCCAGCCTGAACTACAGAGTAAGACCCTGTCTCACTTTAAAAAAAAAAAAAAGCACAATTTCTTAAACAGAAAACTCTTGAAATTATGATATAAAGAATATTTAATTAAATAGGTACATTACCAAACGTATTTTCAGAAAAATTACTCTTTGTACCCACTAAGATCAAATTCAATTAGACTCTAAAATTCATTTTTCAGAGTTTGTCAGCTAAATTTCCTTTTCGTAGAAACTACATGTAAGTTTCTGGCCCTGATAAAGAATCTCTGGAAGTCTAGCATAAAAATCTGATTCAGATCATTGAACAGCTCAGATGCAAGGAATAAACTAGTTCACGTGGACTATTGAAATCTGTACTCCAATGAAGATGTAGCCACTACTTTGTTTCTTGTACGCCTTTATCTTACTTAAATCCATGTCCGAAACTCGTATCATTTTTTATTTTTTTTTTAAGTAGCCCAATAGAAACCACCATTTCTGAAGGTTCTCATGGACCCCACTCTTTGCCTAATCTTGACCCAAGTAGGTTTTTTCTTTACTTTTCAATAAACTATTTTAAATTCTCAAATTTAGACCCTTTCTGGGTTTCATAAACAATTCTAAAGGCTCAAGAACATAAATAATAATTTGGCACAGAGGCATCTGTTCAACTTCTTAATCACAATAAATTTAACCCAGACTCGTCATACTGAACCATATCCCCACTCCTTTTTTGAAATTCTGAGTCAGGATCTCAATAAGTTTCCCAGACTGGGTTTGAACTTGTGACTCTCCTGCCTCACCCTCCCAGAATGTCCCTGTACTGTTAATTACTTCCTGTAGCTCTAGAACTTTACGCCTTACTTAACCCATAATGAAAGGGTAATTTTCCAAATGTTTTTCACTAAGTATTTCATGTGGTTCAGAATGCAAAATGTAAAACTTAAAGCTGTGAAGCTTTCAAGTACTTGTGAAGATGTAAGCAGTCTTCATTATTAGGATAATCATGTAACTTACTATCTAAGTACATATATTTTTGATAATGAAAGAGAGGATGCTACTAATTTGTACTAGGACAGTCCTTGGCAAACCAGTCCATATGGTCACGCTAATCACTATAGATTTTTTTTTTTTTTGAGACATACTCTAAATAGCAAGACAGAACTCCTTTTTGTGAAACCTACAAGAAAACCTCTAATACAATGTGAGGCCTTCACAGTGAGCTGAATCCCCAGCCATTTTTTATTTTGAGTCTCACTAAGTTGCTGAATGCCCCAGTATGAGCTTAAACTCAAGATCCTCCTGCCTCATCCACGAACTGACTTCTGTGGTGTTCTGTTCGGTTTTGATTTGTTTTCTGGTTTTTAGGGGTTTTTGGAGATGGGGTTCCACTGTGTTCAGGCTGGCTTTGGGCTTACTGTACAGCCCAGGCTTGCCTCTGACTCTCAGGGATCCTCCCACCTCAGCCTTCTGAATGGCTGGGATTACAGATATTTGTCACCATGCCCACCCATGAACTCACTTTTATAGAACATACAGAACAAGGGGCTGGGGATTTAGCTCAGAGGCATAAGCACCTGCCTTGCAAGCAGGCGGTCATGAGTTCAATCCCCGGTACCGATAAAAAGGAAAAAAAAAAAAAAAAAGAACATACAGAACAAAAAGTTGGGAATGTTTCACAACAGTAGTGATATTTGAACTGGACTTAAGTATGTTTACAATTTTGGCAAGTTAAGATCACAAAGATATTCCAAGCTAATAAAATAATAAGAACCAAAAGACAAAGAGTCCTGTAATATAATGAATACTGTATTCTATATTAGAAGGAATGACAAATAGCAGGTAAGGAGATATGGGTTAACATGAAATAGTAAATTGTGATGGGATTTGGATGTTGTGCTGGATAATACATGAGGAAGTTCTTAAAGTATATACGGGGAAGGAAGAGATTTTCAGGCTAAAAAAAGCTTTTTTTGACCAGACGTGGTGATGCCACATCTACAATCCCAGTTTCTCAGAACCCTAAAGCAAAAAGGTCATATGTTCCAAGCCTGCGCGGGCAGTTTAGAAGGGCTGGAGCATGTAGCTCGGTAGTAGAGTGCTTGCGTGGCATGCTGGAGGCCTTGGTTTCTGTCCCCAGTACCTCACACATGCACCAAAAAAGTCTGGCCAGTTTGACTTGCGTTTCTCTAAAAAGCACTGTTTCAGGGGAAGTCAACAAATACTGAAGACAGAAGTCTTTAATTAAATGCCAAAAAGTGAAAACTGTAATATGTTCTCTAAAAAATGTTAGTGATGAACAGTCCTGTGGAGTTAAGAGACAAGTGTGATAGAGCTAGAAACTGAACGAGAAGATCGTAAAAAACCCTAGGGAAGATGCCTTAAAAGTTAATAAAGACTGACTTGGCTCAAAGATGGAAACTAATATAAAAGACTAATTTAGGCACAGAGAAAAAGTTTATACAAAATTGCTTACAAAAAGAATTGATACTAAGCTGGAGATACAACTCAGTGGCATAAATAAATGCCTAGCAAGTACAAAGTCCTGAGTTCAATTCTTTGTACAAAAAAAAAAAAAAGAAGAATTGATACAAAATGGGATGTTATTAAATATTTTTTATCTTTAATAAAAGTTAAATAACATTTATAAAAATTACACTTGTACCAGTGAATACTATTGCCACTAATAAGATTATATGAATTCCTATAATATTGTTTAAAAGAAAATGAATTATATTCACAATCACTTTAAATCTACCTCGAAGCAGCAGTTAACAGTAGAAAAACTCACTTCTAGAAGATGTTGCTAGCATAAGGGTCAAAAAAGGGAAGGACCAAATCATCAGAAATGCAGAACAATAAAAATGTCTTCTCTAAAGAATCTACCCTTACAAGATGTGTAATGTGATTATATTCTAGGACGCAAAATGACTTCTGTGAAAAATGTTAGATTTTTGTGATTGAATTTTCTGTGGGACATTATTCCTTCTGTGACTACATTTTATTGAGTGAATTATTTTAAAATTGTCCCAAAAAACTGTCTTACTTCCTTTGGATGTTGTTTAAATTTCTGGAGGGTGTCTGAATCTTAGAACAATTAGATGAAGAACAATGGGTAGCAGCCTAGAGATGCCCTAAGAGCTAAGCCCCACCCGCTGGACATGCGTAGACCCTTCACAGGTTCATATTTCTGCCTATTCTGCTGGCAGAGCTGATGAATATCAGGAGTTCTGGGACATAAACCATGGCCTTGACTTGTGGTGTCTTGCAGGAGGATTTACCAGTTTATATCTATCATAAATTAGACATCATTACAAGATTACTATGAAGCATCAACATGGCTATTTGTTATGATCAAATAAGCAGTATTTGCAGTCAGCCTGGGATCTGTTAAAGCATTTGGAATGAACCTTAAGTCTTTATAGCAAATCCATACATATTAAAGCTTTTTAGGACCTTAATTCTAGCAATTTAAGAGAATATGGCACATGGGGAAACCAAAAGGCTACCTTTGAAATGGCTTCAGGTTATTAGTTTCATTGTAATGTTACTCTATCCAAACTTAATAATTTTTTAAGAGCAGGTAAGGGGGGAGAAATTCATAATTGTTTTGACAGAACTGTTGGCTATAGCAAGTTTTTAGAAGCCTGCTTATTGGCATGAGCATATGAAGCACAGCATAATGGGGTCATTAGGTTTCGTTGACAGGTGATGGTAAGGACTAGCCCAGCCTGCCACTTGGAAGCTTATCTGTATAGAGGTGTTTGTCACGTTGACAGTCCTAACAGTTAATCTGGGAACTGTTTGCAACTCAGCTTTCCTTGTCTTACTCTGTATTTGGTAGTTTCTGTTCAGCTGCAAAATGTAACCAGCTTTTTCCTACTAGTTATTCTGTATTTCACCTAACAGAAAAATAAAAATATTTATTTACCGTTAGGGCAAAAATTTTTCTCCAAATGAGTCCTTCGAACATGGTTCTGAGTGTCATTCTCTTGTGCTAGTTCTGAGTTAACAAGCCAAAGCTGTGCAGTTTAATTATAGTAAGTTAGACTTAGTGGACCAGGAAGGGAACCTGATGGTGAGCAGATCCAGCAGGTCTATGGAAAACACTTGGCCCGAGTGAAGCAGATGTCCACGTAAGTTGGTCTGGATGCAGGGTCACACAGCTCTCCTGGACCTCTTCTGACTTAATGTCACACTTGATACCAGCTCTTATATCCAGAACATCTGATCACAATACCTGTCTCGCCTAGGTGAACTTTTACCCAGCTGCTGCCGCCTCACTTTTCCTCGTGATCCTATTTCTCTGCACCGTGATGCTTCTCCTGCATAGGCCTAGAGCAGCCCGGCTGGTTCTAGTATAAACACAAACAAGATACTGTGTAACCTAGGCATGACAGCATGACAGAAGAAAGGTGAAACACGGGAGAAAAAGCTCTTGTTAGGAGGCAATCAGTAGTATTTGGAGAGGTCTGTTTTACATAAAAGGAGCTACGATACATCGCTAAAAAGAGATTGTCAGGGATGTGGTGTGGTAGCACTTGCCTTTATACCAGCATCAATGCTGAGGCAGAAGAATTGCTGTGAGTTCGAGACCAGCTGGGGCTATGTAGTGAGTTCAAGGCCAAGTTAAACTACATAGCATGGCTGTCTACAAAAAACCAAAAAGACTTCCAGGAAGGTGGCAGAGTGCCCATCAGCAGAAAAAGAGCTTCTCCGGCATTTGATGTCCAGACACTGCGATATTGTAACATGAGGAAGAGGAGGAGGGAAGTGGGTCCCCGAGATCCAGGAAGGATCCAAAGTGAGAACTGAAGCTTGTTCACAGGGAGAGCGAAGACAGACACTTCAACAAAGAACAAGGAGGTGGCAGGTGGGCTTTCTTCCCAAGTCCAGATTCACTGCATAGGAAGTCACTTAAACGTACTGTAGATACACAGTGACTACTGGCACCCCCAGAGGCCTCCACAGGGCAGTGCAGTTACCCCAGCGGACTGCGGTAGCTGTTGAGTTATTCACACCCAGACATCCCCCAGGAGAAGGTGATTGGCCAGGAATCATCTTGGAACAGGGCCAGCTGAACTCAGAACTGTGAGCACCATCTAGTGCTCCCAGTGTCAGGGTCCAAGAGGTGAGTTCAAATCAGGTCAGGGAACTAAGTTCAAACAGGCAGGATTGCTGCAGACTGTAAAAAGTCTGGTTCCAGCCTCAATCCAGAATATACAGATAAGTGAGATACATAGAACTGAAGTCTTTTTGAGCAGGGTGTCCCTATACAGGTCAGGTTGGTCTTGAACTCACTTTGTAGCCCAGGCTGGTCTTGAACTAGCAGTGATCCTCCTGCCTTCCTGAGTGCTGGGGTAAGTTTTCTTACCTGAGGATAAAATTAGCATATTGAAGGCTTAAATACTACATAAAATTTTCTGGTTCGTTTTTGGTTTTGTCATATAACCAAAAATCTAGTTCATATGGCTAAACATGGCAAATTAATAGTTACCTCGATTTGTCATTTTCTAGGCTTTTGGGATTTTTGGGGGAGTATGGGGGTTTCGTTGTTGTTGTTTGTTTTGTTTTGCACCAGGAATTGAACCCAGGACCTTGCACTTGCCAAGCAGGCTGCTGAGCTGTATCCCCAGCCCCAAGGCTTTTGATGCTATTGCTATTTCTCATGGTACCACTTTGGCCAGGGTGATATAATTATTCTAATCAGTTTTTCTTTCTGGTATACCAAGACTGAGATTGCCTAGGGGTCATAAAAAATATCAGAGACCCGTCCCAAAGAACCAGGGGTTGGGCAAAGTGGGCAGCAAATTGTAGAGATCGGATCTTGCACCAGATTGAAAACCTAAAACCCAGCTACACCTGGAAGACACCTCTGAGAAGTAGTCATTTCCTTGGTGATAAATACTAACAATAAAGCAACTCATCACAGGCAATTTACAAGCATCAACCTAGGAATTAAATTTTTAAAAAAGAAAGAATGAAAACACTTAAATAAGATGCAATCCCAGATTCTAGCTCACCAAAAGCAAGTGCAGGGGACAATGAGATGGAATACTCTGAAGACCACCACCTGGACTCTGAAGTTGGAATAGCAGAAGTAACAAAGCAGATGAAAGAGGCTTTAGAAAAAAATCAAATCAGAAATAATTTTCAGCTATAGAGATGGTGATCATAATGAAAGATGCTTAGTGACTGTAGAACAGATATTGATAAAAAATAGAGGAGTTAGTTCGTGGAGTGACCTCAGTGATTTAAGCACCTGCATGGCAAGCGCGAGGTCATACATTTGATCCCCAGTAACCAAAAAATAGATTAGGAAAATAATCAAACCAATGAACACTCAACACAGAAAAGAAATGAAATCCATGATACAGATTCAAACTGATCTAGAGGATTAAAAATTCCACTAAAAGTATACAAAGCAAAATGAGCCAATGTGAGGACAGAATCTCAGATATAGAAGACAGGATTGTGGTTAGCAATCATGAAAAAGAAAGATTTCTTTAAAATAGCAAGGGAGGCCAGGGTTTTAGCTTAGTGGTTTAAGTACTTGCCTGGTAAATGCAAGACGGTGAGTTCGATCCCCGGTAATAAAATAAATAAAAATAGCAAGGGATCATGAGAAATCAATCCAGCAGCTGCCAGATGATGCAAAAAAGAATAAAATAAATTTGATTTGAATCAGTGAAAAGCAGAAGATAGCACAAAATGACATAAAACACCTGTTCAGAGAACTTATGACAGAAAACTTCCCAAGCAGGGAAAAAGAATTTAATATACAGATAAGTGGGATATATAGAACTCCAATTAGCCACAATTTTAAAAAAATTACAGTAAGGCATATAATAGGCAAGATTCTGGAAACTCAAAACAAGAACTAAATATTAAAAGCTGTTAGAGAAAAAAAAAGAAAAGCCCATCAGAATCACAGCCGACTTCTCAACACAAACCCTCAAGCGAAGGAGAGCTTGGAGTGAAGTATTTCAGGCTCTAAAAGAAAACAGCCTGCAACCCAGACTGATGCACCCTGCAAAACTATCTTTCAAAATTGATGGAGACAGAGATACTTCCTCAACAAAGAACACTTGAGGAAATTCACAGCCACCGTAATGGATTAAAAAGTGGTGGTCAACTTAACACCAGCTAAATTAAATCAGCATGGTGCTCAGTGTAGACAATACACCTGAGGAAAGTTGCCAGCTTAAAAGACAGGGAGAGGTACCCTAGTATTGTTTGGAGCCGCTGGCTCTCTGATACAAATTCGGCTGTTATCATCGGAGAAGCTTGGGACGTTGCTGCTGAGTGGCTGTGGTTCACTTTGAGGAAGCCCTGGTCCTTACATTGAGCATTGCTTCCTGGCTCCTCAGGGGAAGATGTGTGCTGATTTCCTGATATGGACTCAACTGTTCTCATCATCGGAGGAGCTTGGGACCTCATTGTCACTGAGAATGGCTCTCGTTCTTTTTGGGGGAGCCCTGGTCCTTATTTTGAGCCTCATTCTTGGCTACAGTATAAACCCTCAGCCTTTTAGCACAGATCTTCATCCTGCTGACGTAGACTTTCTAGCTTGCACTGCTGACCTTTGGGCCTTCCCAGGACAGATCCATAAAACAGACTTGCATCAGACATTGGCATGGGCTCTAGGTCTCCAGTTGGACTAGTAGGAAGAATATCATGGACTGTAGATCTTCAGCTGGACTCATGCAGGACATTACTGTGGGATCCAGGCCCTCAGCTGGTTTTTCTAGGTTGTTAGTGCTGTGGAAAGATTTCCTGCACTTTCTTGTATTTAACTCTGAGTGACCATCATAAAATAATACTGTGAATTCTGTGTCCTCTGTATAATTGTTCTCCTGCAACTCTTGACTACAACCACCAAACCAGCACTTCAAAATGTTCTGAAGGATATTCTAGAAAGAGATAACAAAGATTACAACTCCATGAACCCAAAACATTGAATTCAGCAGGAAAGGCAAGTAATTCACCAGGGCTAGGAAAAGAGAGCCAACAATGGGAAAATAGCATGACTAGGATAAGTCAGCCGTATCAGTGGTTTTTTTTTGTTTTGTTTTGTTTTTTGTCTTTGTCTTTTTATAGGTACCAGGGATCGAATGCAGGACTGCCTGCTTGCAAGGCAGGCGCTTATGCCGCTGAGCTAAATCCCCAGCCCCCAGCCATATCAGTTTTAACCATCAGTATTACTGGTCTCAATTCACTAATCAAAAGAAAAAGACTGACAGAATGGATCGAGAAGCAGGAGCCACCAACATGTTGTATGCAAGAAACACATTTAATTAAGAAAGAAATTCATACACTGAAAACGAAAGGATAGAAAAGAATATTTCATGTGATAGGAACCTGGAAAAAATAGGAGAAGGTGTTCTATTTGCAGATAAAGTGGATTTCAAGCCAAGACAGATTAAGAGAGACAAAGAAGGTCACTACATCATTATAAAGGAAACAATCCAAGAAGAGGTAATAATCATAAAAGTATATTAACCACAGACCAACACATCCAACTATATAAAACAAATATTAACAGACATGAAAAATCAAATAAGCCCTAATACAGTTGTAGTAGGAGAACTCAATAGCCCACTGTCACAAACAGATGAACTAGGAAAAAAATCAACAATGAAATATTAGAGCTGGACCAGACTTATGAACAAATGGATTTAGTAGATGTCTATAGTGTTCCACCCCATGAGATCAGATTACACATTCTTTGCAGCTGTACACAGGACATTCTCCAAAATACTAGTTCATAGAACACTCTTAAATAAATGTAAAAGAATTTAAATTATCCCATGCATATTATCAGACCAGTAGTGCAATGGAAATCAATGGCAAAAGAAATCATAAGAACTTAATAAACACCTGAAAATTAAATGACACCCTTCCAAACAACCAGTGACTAAATTGGGCAGTTTCTACAGTTAGATGATAATGCCAGAACTTATGGGACACAGTGAAATCAGTCCAATGAAAGAAATTTATAGCAGTGAATTCTCATATCAGAAAAACAGAGCAAACATAAATGCACAACCTAATCTTGAACCTCAAGCTTCTAGAAAAAGAAGAGCAACTCAAGCCCAAAACTCATGAGGGAAGAAATTATAAAGATCAGAGCAGAAATTAATGCAAGGGAGAATAAGAAAACAATACAAATAATAAATGAATCTTTGGTTCTTTGAAAGATTAAATAATCTTGAAAAACAGCTAAGCCAATCTTAGCAAAAAAAAGACTCAAATTCATGAAATAAAAGATTGAAATCATAACAGATCCTATAGAATCCAGAAGATCATCTATACCTATTTTGATAACCCGCATTTTAGTAAGAGGGAAAATACAGAAGAAATGTAGATTCCCGGATGCATATGAATTATCAAAACTGAATCAAGATTTAAAAAGTCCTAACCAATATTGCTCAATGAAATTGAAGATGTCATTAAAAACCAACACGCTGGGCATGGTGACACACACCTGTGATCCCAGCACTTGGGAGGCTGAGACAGGAGGATCACTGTGAGTTCAAGGCCAAACACGGCCACAAAGTAAGCCCAAGGCCAGCCTGAATTCATTGTGAGACCAAAAACAAACAAACAAACAAAACCCCCAAAAAAAACCTACCAACAAAGAAGAGCCAAGCCCTAATGCATTCACTGCTGAATTCTACAAGAAATTTAGAGAAGATCTAATACCACTACTTGTCAAACTCTTTAATAAAATTGAAAAGGAAGCAGAACTCCCAAATTCATTCTTGGAAGCAAACAGTACTCTGATAAGAAAATTAGAGGAGGACCCAACCAAAAAGAAAACTACAGGCCAATCTCTCTAATGAACATAGGCACAAAAATGCTCAACAAGCTACTGCCAAACAGAATCCAGCACATCATCAAGATTATAAGCCATGACCAAATAGTCATCCCAGGGATGCAGGGATGGTTCCACATATGCAAATCAAATGTAATACATCACTTTAACAGAGCCAAGGATAAAAACCGTATGATCATGTCAGTAGATGTAGGAAAAGTGTTTGACAAACTCTAACACCTATTCATGATTTTTTAAAAAAAGTACAGAAAATAATCCGTATCTCAATCTGATAAAAGCCATCTACGACAAACCAATAGCCACCATCATACAAAATGGACAAAAACTGAAAGTTTTCATTTTAAATCAGGAACAGGAAAAAATGTCTACCATCACCACTGTTATTCTATATAGTTCTAGAAACATTAACCAGATAATCAGAGAAGAAAAAGAAGTAAGAAGAGGTTAAATTATCAGTATTTGCAGATGACAAGATGCTGTACATAGAAAACACCAAAAACTTCACTAAAAGACTTCTAGATTTAATAACCAAAATCAGTTGCACAGCTGGATACAAAGTCAACACTCAAAAGCCAACCACCTTCCTGTACACAAATGACAAACTCACTGAGAGAGAAATTAGGGAAACACCTTTCCCAATGGAATCAAAAAAATGAAATACCTACAGGCTTCTATACTGAGAACTATAGTACTCTGAAAAAGTAGATTGAAGAGAATATCAGCTCATAGAAAGATATCCCTTGTTCTGTTAGTAGGAAGACCAAGATAGTGACAATGGTTATGCTTCCAAAATCATTGTACAGATTTACTACAATCCCAATCAAAATTCCAACAACAAATGGGAAACAAAGCTTTTATAAATAAGGAGAGGAAGAGGGATTAAAGAGAAGGTAGGAGAATAGAGAGGAAAAGACGCAAGGTATGTCACGTACAGGTACAAATTCCCAGTGACCAGTGTGATCATTTTGTATACCTAAAACGTGCCAATAAGACCAGGGATTTAGGTCAGCAGCTCAAGCGCTTGCCTGGTAAGCTAGAGATTGTGAGTTCAATCCCCAGTACCGAAAAAAATTAAATAAAATAGTAAAATAAAACATACCAATAAACTTAATTAATTAAAAACAGAAGGTTGTCAGGGACTGACAGGTACTGTAATACCAACAAACACTTACGACGTAGAGCGATCTAGCTTCGAAGGTGTGGGTAGGATTCGAGGAAGGGAAGAGGAGAGCATGGAATCTAGCCGGAGCTCATGCAGCTGCTGGGACCCACCAGGCAGAGGACGGCTGAAGGTGGAGCACAAGCTTTCCTCCGCGGCTGGACTGTCACAGCCTCGCCCTGGATGTCTGAAGTCATTGCTACCTTACTGTTTCTCATCTCCTGCCCTTGTGGGGACAACTTAGAGCTGACACCAGTCTCCAGTACAGTCTTTATTTAAGAAGACCTAGGGAAGAGGCAAACAGCAAAATGACAAGCGCCCCCATGCAAATTAGCACTTCAGATGTCAGCAGACAAGTTGTATGAATGTGCCTGGTGTAGGCCATTGGTTACAATCTGTTTTCCTATAATCCTAAACTGAGTCACCGCTGTGTATAGTAAACTGTATTTGCAATAATACTGGCTCCAAAGATATGTGGCCCCTACTTCAGAGAGTTTATATTTAAGTGTACAGTCTCCTAGTGTGTGCTTTACCTGATACGTTCCACAAAGGATTGTGCAAATTTTACCAAAAGTGTACAATAGAAATAATGCAAGCATGCATGCTCTTCACACTAATGTATTTCAAAAGTAACATGTAAGCAAATGGCTAATGATAATTTGATGCATATAAAAACTAAAAATGACCTTATATATTATGTGGTGCATGTTTGAAATTTGAAAAGCAAATTGAGACCCGTTGTTATTGAGAGAAATTTTGGTGTAGTTTTTCTTGGTGACAGCTTGGGAATACATCTCAGAAGCCTTAAAATATGCATATCGTTTGCCTCAGTCACTTTACTTACAGGAATTACTCCTATGGAATAATTTAACATATGCACAAAGATTTACACACAAGGACTTTTTTTGGCAGTGTTAGAGTCAAATACAAGGACCTCACATATGCCAGGCAAGTGAAAGATCGCTGAGCTACACTCTCTCCCCCATACAAGTGTCTTTAGCACAGCACTGCTTCTTAAATTATTAATTTTTTAACTTCTCATTTTGCAGCAAAAAAGATGTGAAAATAGTAAAGATTTTTCATAAAGCCTTTACCCAGCCTTCCTAACCATTAGCATTTTATATAACAATAGTACCACTGTCAGAACCAAGAAATTGTAAATATATAATTTTGTCAACTTAAAAAATAAATACATGTAAAAATCAGAAAATTAATAATGACAAAATACTGTCAATGGAGCCCCAGGTCTCCCTGAGATGCTGCCAGAATCCCACTAAGGTCCTTTTTCTGGTCCAGTCTATCATCCAGGCTCCTCCACTGAGCTTGGTATCGCATCTTCCTCTCCTCTTCCAATCTGGTGGAGCTCTCCAGCCCTTCCCTCTCAGAACTTTGACACTTTGACACTTTTGAAGAGCACTGCCTCGCTATTTTGTAGAATGTCTCCCATATTTGCATTTGACTAATTTTGCCCCATGATTTAATTCAAGTTATGCATTTTTTGGCAAGGACACCACAGAAATAACATTATGCTCTTCTCTGTGCATGCTATCCAGAGACATATGATATCAATGAGCCTCATTAGTGGTGATTTAACTTTGATTCACTTCACTTGGTGAAAATGGTGCCTGCCAGGTCTCTCCGTTGTAAAATGTTTTTCCCTTATTAGTGAGTAAATCTCAGAAAGAGATACTTTATGTGTCTTTTATATATTCCTGTTCATCTTGCCTGTTATAATTATTGCTCTGGTGTGTTAGTCATATTTTTGTCACTGAGACCCAATACCAGACACCCACAACTTAAAGGAGGAAAGGTTTATTTTAGCTCACACTTTGTAGTGGCTTTAACCCCTGGCTGGCGGTCTTGCTAGAGGGGCCATGGCAGCCAGGAAGCAGAGAGAAGAAAGGAGCCACAGACAATAACCTGTTACCAGGTTATGCTCCAGTGGCTCAGCCCTTCCAATCAGGCCCTGCCTCTGAACACAGGAGGCTTTGGGGAAACATTTTCACTCTAAACCATAAGCATGCTTTTGTTTTTGTGGCGATCTTCCTGCCTCAGCCTCCCAAAGTATGCACCACCACACCTGGCCAGATTTTTTTTTTTTTTAATTCTTTAAATTGGAGTTTTACAATTATGAAGAGCTTTTTCCTTCTCCATTGTTTTGTTTTTTATTTGGTATCCTACCGACAACCGAGTACTTTATTCCAGAGATTAAAATGTATTATGACATTGTTTTGTTGTTCAGACTGACATAGATTGGGCATTTGGATGCAGCTTTAAATTAGTGCTTGTGCACTTTCAATGTGTTTCTATCATTTTAAGTGTAGCGAACATTACCATGATTCTGTGATTTTTGTGGGTACCAGGAATCAAACTCAGGTGCTTGTGCTTGCCAGGCAGATGCTGCTCCATGAGCTATATCCCTGGCCCCCATGATTCTAAAAGTAAAGATCTTCTTCACTTTTGCTCCCACGCTAGAGATGGAACCTAGGGCCTCACACATGATGGACACCAACTCTACCACTGGACAGTGTCGCCTCCCCTAAGAACTGTTCTTTAAGGGGCACTAACATGAGAGTCACTTCGTTCCCACCCATTCCCCACCCCTTTCCCACCCATTCCCCACCCCTTTCCTCCTGTTCTTTGCATTTTCTTTCTGTATTTTGTAGGTAACTTCTCTCAACTTCTCGGTTTTTTCTATATTTTTCTTCCTTTTCCTCATAGTTTCATTCATATGCCATGCAGTTTACCTGAGCAAAGTCTACAATTTAATGTTTTTTACTATACTCATAGGGTGTTTCAGCCATCCACACAATGAATTTTAGAATGTTTTCACCTTCCTAAAAAGAAAAAAACTACCTTTTCTGGTTTTCCCCAATCTGTCCAAGCCATAGATAACCATTAATCTACTTTCCATCTCTATATGATTGTCTATTCTGGAAAATTCATATACATAGCATCTTGGTCCAGGGATTTAGCTCAGTGGCACAAGCACCTGCCTGGCAAACACAAGGTCCTGAATTTAATTCCCAGTACCAATAAAAAGAGAGAGAGGGAGAGAATCTTTTTTTGTAATCTTTTGTGTTGGACTTCTTTTACTTACCATTTTATCTTTAAGGTTCATTCATATTAGGGCATGTTACCAGTATTTTGTTGCTTTATATTACCATATAATGCCCCATTGCATATTATATTTATTTGCTTGGACTCCCATAAGAAATTAAATTGAGTGATTTTAAATAGCACAAATTCACCATGCTTGGTAGCACATGCCTATAATGCCAGCAGTTGGGAGGCTCAGGCAGAAGGATCACTGCAAATTCGAAGTCAGCCAGGGCTACAAAGTCAGTTCAAGGCCAGCCTGAGCTGCGTAGTGAGACCCTAAGTAAACATCAGTCAGCAGAGCCAGACTCCCACTGAAGAGTCTCAGAAACCCTTATCTCTTGAGCTCCTGGTAGTCAGCCCTTGGCACTCCTTAGCTTTTAGCTGTACCCTGCAGTGTCTGCGCTCAGTCATGCCAGCCTTACTCTTGCTCTGCATGATGTCCTTCCCTGTGCATTCGTTTCTGTGTTCTCTTATTAAAAGCGCATAATTGGACACAGAGCCTACTCTAACCGTGGAAGAACACCATCTTCACTTTAGCTAGTTAAATCTGCAGAGACCTTTTCCACATTCTTAGATTTCATGCGGATGTGAATTTTGAGCTTCTACCACTCAACTCACTGCATACAGATAGGCCACTCCTTTTTTTTTCTTTTCCTTTTTTAATTTTGAGACAGGGTCATGCCAAGTCACCCAGGTTGGGCTCACACTTGTGATCCTCTTGCCTTAGCTTTCCCAGAGGGTTGCCACCACACTCAGCTCTTCTGTAAGTGTTTAAATGTAGTTTTCATGGTATCAGATTTTTACACAGTATGAAAATCCCCCTCCTAGTCCTGTTCCCCACTACATATTCCGCTCCTTTCCCAGGGACTCAGCGAGAGTGTGTTCCACACACTTCATCTTACTGATTTGTATACTGTGGAGACTGCTCTATATTTTTTTATAGGTGCAAAATATCCTGTTTTTATATATGCATCATAATTTATTTAGTAATCTTCTGATGTACATCTTTGTAACTCTAGTCTCTTTCTATAACAAATATGATGGCAATACTTATAAAATGACCAAAATAATTGGAAACAACCCAAAGTCCATAAACCAAAAGTAAATTAAGTAAGATGTATACATAATGAGAATAAATTAATTGCCACTACAATCAACAATATGTATGAATATAAGAAACATGATGTTGAGCAGAGTCAAATCCAAAAGAATATAAACTGAGTTTCAGCCTACATAGGGTAGAAATGATCCTGTCAAGCCAGTCCTTCCTCAGGTAGCAGTTTTAACTGTGGCCAAAATATTATAAAACCAACTACCTGGATGCAATAAAAAACAATGAAAAGGCAAAATCTGAAGGGGAGTCTTCACTTGAAGGAGAACAGCTGTAAGTTTCCTGTTCTTCCCATGGCTTATTTCTCAGGTGACACCAAGTGGCATACCTGCAATTTGATATAAATCACACATTTCTACTGGCTTGAAGGACCGGAAGAGTTTGGGGTGACAGCATCAAGTAGATTTAGGAAACTCCAGAAAGGAAAGAACCATGTAAAAGTAATCCCAAATTCAGGACAAAGATCCTGCCCAAATTTCTGGATGGTCCCTGAAGCACGCACGTTCAGGGTAGTTCCCTAGTAGCTCAGTAAACGAAAAGAACTCCATGAAGATTTTTACCCATCGTTGCTGGGTTGCAGAATTGAAAATTTTAGGCCTATAAGTCTAAGCTTACCTGTCTACTTTTAAAAAATAAAAATCAGTTAACCCTCTGCATGAAAACATAATTAACTGGTATTTACAAGAGGTTTGATTTGTTTTGCTGTGGTTTGATTTGGTTTTGAGACAGAGTCTCACTGTATTTCAGAACAGTTTTGAACTCACTCTGTAGCCCAGATTGGCCCTAAACTTGCAGCAATCCTGCCTCAGCCTCCTGAGCACTGGGCTCACAGGCCTGAAACAATGTTTTGCTTAACCAGATTCTAAATATTTTAGGCTCACAGGCTTTCTGGCCTCTGTAGTTAACTACTCAGCAATGCAGTTTGACTGCAGAAGCATCCGTAAACAAAATGACAGCACTGCGCTCCATCAAAACTTTATTTACAGTTTCTGGCTATAGTTTGGCAACTACCTGCCCTATAACGTGTCACTTATGGTACTCCAGTTACAGCCGAAATTATGAGTCCCAGAAAATGCAAGTACTTCCCTATGACTAGCGCAGAGCCCTTGTGCGGAAAATTAATACGTGATAAAACCAGGAAGATTACCTTACAGCCAGACGGAAGTGAGATCTGAGCGCTCGGCTGAAGAGTGGGACCTTATTTGGAAGGATGTGTGAAAGTATTAGGGGATTTGGGGCGGAAAATAATATATTCAGAACAGTAGCTTAGGAGATATTCATGCTAGCATACAAATTGGACAAGAGGAAGAGAGGGCATAATCAGCTGACTAGAAGCAACAATGTAAATGTGCAAGGAGCTTGAATCAGAATGGTGGAAAGGTAAAGGAAAACGTAGAATTTATTCATTTCATCTACAGGGGTTCAGGGCCTAGTAGGCTGCAGGAACTGGTACAGTTCTGTGTCTCTACATTCAGGGCATTCAGAATAAATGAAATATAGACAGGTGTAAAGAAACAATCACCCTGCGTTATAATAAGAGCTATCATAGATGCTAAGGTGCTAAAGATCCATAAAAAAGAGGAAGCAGTTAAAACTATGGCGGAGTCTAAGAAATGCTTTATATAAGATTTAACACTAGATAAAGATTGCCAAATATAGGCAAAGAACAACGTTTTAGGCCAAAGAAACAGCATGTACAATGACATAAGCGTAGGAACTAAAGCTCGAAAGATAAGAGAGCTCAAAAGATAAAGGAGGATCATATCAGTAAAAGCGAAAAGGATATCATGGAAGATAATTTAACAGGATTTAGTGACTGTGTAACAAAGATGATCTTAATCTTGGATTTAGATGATTGGAAGAATAATAGCAAGAAATGAGAACTCAGTGGTAAAAATTATATACCTTGTAGACATGTGTCATTTGAGTAGACAAGAAATACCTAGATGGCCTTTCTGTATGTGTGTGTGGAGATTAACACTAAGATGTGCTACATCACGGGAATTCTGAGTACCAGACTCATCTTAGATTCTTAGGTTCTTAAAGCTCTCCGACAGCCTACAACTGATTTCTGATCACTGACAGTTTTTCTCAAAATTACAAGTTTAAAAGAAAAAAAAATAGTAAGCTGAGTGTTTTTCTTAACTTAGAAGAAAAATGTTTAAATATGTATAGTACCAGGCATGGTGGCACATAACTGTAATCCCAGCACTAGGGAGGCTGAGGCAGGAGGACTTCCGTGAGTTCAAGGCCAGCTGGGGCTACATAGGAGTTCAAGGCCAGCCTAAACTGTGTAACAAGACACTGTCTCAAAAAGCAAGCAAACACACACACAAATACATGTATATATATATATATATATATATATATATATATATATATATTAACATTGGTTTTCTTTTCAGTTATGCTATATGTATTTAAAGGCCCAATTCTAAATAACCAAAATAGTTCCTTTTTGTTCTAAAATACTATTTCCTAATGGGAAAAAAAAAGCTTTTGTAAATAGAGAAAGAGAAATTAAAGCGAGGATAGGGAAATAGGGGAAAAAAGAATCAAGATAGATCATGTACAATAAACTATTTTTAAAAATAACATTACTCTTATAACTTTCTTTTTTTTTTTTTTTTTTTTTTTTTGGTAACAAGAATTGAACTCAGGACTTTACACTTGTCAGGCAAGTGCTATGCCACTGAGCTATATCCCTGGCCAAACCATAAATAAATATTTTGTTTCAGGAACCTCTAGTCATCAGCTAATGCTCAAAATCTGTAACTATAGTAATGTATGACAAGGCTGTCAGTCTCTGTAGAAGACTGGTACTGGGCAGGATGCTTGAAGGTGATGTCCATCGGGTCAATCTGTAGCCTAGAAATTTTCTCAGAAAAGCATCTTCTGTTGTCTTAAAGTAATTACTTTATTCACCTGCAGATTTGTGTTTATGAGTTTTTGGTGTGTATTTATGAATTTTTGTTAATTTTTTTTTTTTTTTTTTTTTTAGTCTTTTTGAGACAGGGTCTCGCTGTGCAGTTCAGGTTGACCTTGAGCTCACTTTGTAACCCAGGCTGGTCTTGAACTTGCAACAGTCCTCCTGCCTCAGCTCCTGAGGGCTGGGATTATAGGCACGCACCACTGTACCCGGCTTTCAAACTTGCTTTTAAACAGATTTAAGAATACATCAAAAAAAAAAAAAAAAAAAAAAAAAAAAGATTGCGTAGCTGGAGGTTTAGCTCAGCGGCATAAGCGCCTGCCTTGCAAGCAGGCAGTCGTGAGTTCGATCCCCGGTACCGATAAAAAGGAAAAAGACAAAAAAAAAAAAAAAAAAAAAAAAAAGAATACATCAATACCACAACAATTTGATCCTTTCCTTGTGAGAGATGCAGAAAGATCAGTATCTCAGGTGCCTTGTATTGTAACAAATACTTCCAATAAAACTTTTTCTTTTTTTATTTTTTAAAGAGAATAAAACCAAACAAAACAGAATAAAGCCAATCAAAACAAACCAGTGTAAGTGACACAGGACTTCACAACAATATGAAATCAACAATGGTTACCGTAATGCCTCTTATTGACTTCAAAATAGCTGCTCATACCTTCAGACACAGTAAAAATCAAACAAAACAGAACAGAAAGAACCAGTAAAAACAAAGCAATGAATGCAGTAAAGGACTTCAAAGCAAGACAATGGTAAATCCAAAATGGCTACCATAATAGTATGTCTGGCTATCTTTGAAACAGCTACCCATGCCATCACATACAATTAAATCAAACAAAGCAAACCATAATAAAGGCCAGAGCCAGGGGTGTAGCTCAGCGACGGCACAAGCACCTGCCTGGCAAGCACAAGGTCACAACCTTGTAATAATAATAAAACCCAAAGTAATAATAATAATAAAACCCAACCCAACAAAACAATGAAAATGATACAGGACTTCAAAACAAGATAATATGGACAATGGCTGCCACCTTCAGAAGGAGATCTCCTGTAGATGCCACACTGCATACTGTAATCCTCTGAATAGATGATCAGAACATTGACCCTAGACATGTGAAGTCAGTGAGATACCAAACACCACAAGCATCAAATTGCATCTCACCTCAAAGCTACCATCACAGCCTGTGTTTCTCTGGATCAGCCGTTGTTTATGACCGGGGTGGGGAACACTCTTTTTGTTTCCCAGCCCGCATGCCAGAAGGGACTGAGGTCTGGCTGGCCCATGCGTGGTGCTAGCTAGTTCCCAGGGAGGGCTTGCTTCTTGGTCAGTTCTGGTTCTCTTCCATCACCAATAAATCTTTTTCTTAACCTTTATCTACCTTTGCTTTTATTAATGAACTTTTCTGTTAAAATCTGTTTCTATCTTTCTGGCAGTGCTATCTTGTGGTTAAGATCAGTATGAATTCTCTTTTTGGTTTTGGTTTTGGTTTTGGTCTTAATGAGACAGGGTCTCGCTGTGCAGTTCGGGCTGGCCTTGAACTCACTTTGTAGCTCAGGCTGGTCATAAATTTGTAATGATCCTCCTGCCTCAGCCTCCCAAGTGCTGGGATTACAGGTGTGTGCCACCCAGCCTGGTTTAGTGTGAACTCTCACTATTAAAAATTAATTTTACATATTAACACAGACCTGTTAAAAAAGACATCAGGACTCTACTAAGGAAATTCGAATGAAATATGTTAGTGGGTGAAGCTCTCTAAAGGGCAGGCTTTGAGTGAAGATGGTGGTCAAATGGCTCTTAGAGTTTTTCTAGAGTATAAATTGGTAAAGCTGTTCATGGCCCTTTAGTGACTGCAGCTCTCAAAAATTAATCTAAATATTTAAACATACAGACTAGCCAGGTGTGGTGGCAGCTCTTTGGAAGACCAAGGCACGAAGATCACTTCAGGCCAAACATTTGAGACCATCCTGGGCAACTTATTGAGACTGTTTCAAAAGAGAGAGAGAGAAAAAAAATGAGAGTATCTTCCTGTGAAGACATTAATGTCACTCTTATATGTCAAAGGCAAAATAATTAAAGCACCCTTAATAGATAAGATGTTACTTACTTGATTCCATCTTTAAAAATAATGCAGCTCTTTGTAGTATGCTAAATTAAAAATAAAGCAATTGAACTGCTCACCTGTTATCCCAGCCCTTGGGCAGCTGAGGCAGCAGGATCTCTATGAGTTCTAGGCCAGCTTAGAGTACATAGTTCAAGACTAGTTTGAACCACATACTGAGACCCTGCCTCAAAAATTTAAACCCAGTGTGGTGGTGCATGCCTGTAATCCCAGCACTCTGGAGGCTGAGGCAGGAAGATCATTGCAAGTTCGAGACCAGCCTGGGCTACAAAGTGAGCTCAAGTCTAGCCTGAACTGCATGGAAAGACCCTGTCTCAAAAGGACAAAAGAAATTTTTTTAATGAAAAAATAAACTAAGCAAGGTGTTGTGGCACACACCTGTAATCCCAGCAGTCAGATTGCCACGAGTTGAAAACCAACCCCGGCTATGTAGTGAATTCAACGCCAGCCTAAACTGTGTATTGAGACCTTGTCTCAAAATTTTTTTTTACAGAGGTTTTTTTTTTTAATTTATTTAAGGAGAAAAAGAAAAAAAAATAGAAAAAGGGTACAAGTTATACAGAATTTCAGAAAACATACACAGTAAGAAATCACTAGTTAATAGAAATTTTTAAGTAAACTCATAGTTTTGTTCACTTCATAAGAATAAACAAATCAGGATATAAAAGTTACCTGCCACTACAATCAAAGCAGAATGATTATGTCAGTCGGTAAGATAATACTATGTATTTTCCATATGTCTTATTTTCGTATTTTAAAAGTCTCACCAGTTGTTTCTAAAAGAACTACTTCTTTTAATTATAAATGCACAAATTTAGCTATCCTAAAGTAACATAGACTACTGGGTGAAGCTCTGGGGTTTCATTATACAGTGATGACTTAATTAACAAATCTCTATGAACAAAACCTTTTTACCCAAGACTGGTGCTGGTGCAGCAGGCGTGAGGAAGGATCAATTTTCTCTGAGCTAGATTGGTGGCAGCAGGGACTAATGAGGCAGGGCCTTGAAAGTGGTTCGCTCTCAGATCCGCATCCTCTGGGGCCGGCTGGAGCGGGAGCCCAGGACGCCGCTCTACTCCTGGGACAGACGCAGCCTGTTACCCAGGTGTTGAAAAAACAATTCCTGTGCCAAGACCATATGTGGCTTTTAAGAGACGCGGCAGGACTCTCGCTTTAGGCAGAGCATCCCTCGTGTGGAATGAGTGGGCTAGAAAATAGCAGAGGGAATCCCATGTGAGAGGGGCTTCGCGTGTCCTCTGTGTGCTCGCTGCTTATTCCGCTGTAAAATGAAAGGACTGGCCAGAAAACCCCCAGTGTAGCTTTCCTTTCTCTATCAGGAACATGCAGACTTTCTGTAAGGGCCAAATAGTAAATATTCTCCGCTTTGCAGGGCACATGGGCTCTGTTGCAAGGCCTCGCCTGCATCTCCAGTGTGAAAACAGCCAAGCTTAACACACATGCATGAGGCTGTGTTCCAATAAAACTTTATTTACAAAAATAGGCAGCTGGCTAGCTAGAGCCCAATGCCAGGCTGGCAACCCCAATGTAGCTAGGAATGTAATGGGGATTGCATATTAAAAGAATTCTTTGGAGATTAGGATATAATCCCAAGAAACATTGTATTTTTATACACATTTTATTTTTAAAGACCAAATATTTAATATTATTTCACTGTCAGGATTTAACACTGTGGGTAAAAGGATGAAAATAACCTATCAGGCCACAAGGTTGTTAGTTGAATCCTCGTGCCAAAAAAAAGGTACCCTCTCAGCAAACAGTTGAGAGAATTTCTCTGCAGTAGAAAAACCCCGTACCTTCCCAATTATGGAGCAAAGTGTCTGCAGCACTTACTGTTGAGTTTCTTTAACTCTTCAAAATTTTTGAGCCTAGTAAGAGAGAGCTCAAGGGCCTATTCATTTTCCGTCAGGTAATTTAGGCTAAATTGTGCCTTTCATAGTACAGTGTGGGCTCCCAACAGTTTCCCTTCCTTTTTTCTTGGGAGGAAGTGTTTCGGAAAGGGTTGTCCTGCTGCCATGCCTGGCATAGGGCTTCGGATTTCCATGTATCAGTGTGCTAAAGTGGATAGCAGGCTGTCTTCACTTTGGAGACCTCTGTTGTTCTGCCGCATCCAGCCTCAACTAGGCTAATGTTTCTGCTGCAGGGATATCAAACTTTATTTCTGTTTCCAACGATGAAAAAGCAGTTACAGGTTGGGATGATTAATTCAGGCTTATTATTACCTAAAGGAATTGCACAGTAGTGCTTTATTTGCCTAGAAAAGTCAAAACTATTCTTGCTTTCATCTAAGTACTGCTTGAAGTTTTTGTTTTTGTTTTCTTCTGACAGAGTCTCACTTTGTAGTTCAAAGCTGGCCTTGAACTCACTTTTTAGCCCAGGGCTGGGCTAAATGATCCACCTGCTTCAGCCTCCCAAATGCTGAGATTACAGGCCTGAGCTCCCATGCCCAGTCTAGGTCTTCCTTTTCTTTTGTTTTTATTTCTTTTGTTTTTGTTTTTGTGGTACTGGGGATCAAACTCACGACCTGGAGTTTACCAGGCAAGCACTTGAACCGCTAAGCTAAATCCCTGGCCTAGATTTTTATTTTCTAAATTTTTTTTTTTTGGACTGGGAATCAAACTCAAGACCTCACACTTGCCAGGTAGGCCCTGTGCCGCTGAGCTGTATCCCCGGCTATTTTCTTAATTGCAGAGCATGAATTTCCTATTGGCCCATACTCCCAGCCACAGCTGCGAGCACAGTAGAACAGACATCCCAGAACTGACAACTTGTCCACACCAAGCAGGACCCCTAGCCCTGCACAGTGGCCGCCAGAGCCCGCGAGTGCAGTCCTCAAAGGGTGGACCTACGGGGGCTGCTGAGACTCTTTGAAGGAATCTATTCTATGAAGTCAAACTATTTTTTTGGTAACTAGAAAATATTACTGTATTTGCCTTTAAGGCTCTCAATTCCTGTGGTTTTCAGAGACCACGTAATGTGTGATATTGCAACAGACTGAATTCCAAAGAAGAGATGTGAATCCAACTGTCGTCTTTTACACCAGACATTAAAGAGATGTAATAGGTTCATTAACAAACATTTCAAGTTCTCTATTCTAATTTCCAATACAGTAAACAATAATTATATTAGACATAAAAGCTACTTGGAGTCTTCAGTAATTTCTAGAGTATTACAGGAACCGAAGGTACTCCTTGTCTAGTATAAACCCTTAGTAGCAGTGGCCTGATCTCAGGGTCACTGCTATCCTTAGCACATTCCCTCATATAAGGTATCTATTAAAATGTCTCCAGAGACAACAAATGTTAATCACTTTGTGATTTTCTTTCCAGGCATCTTTCTATTGAGTTCTTATGTACATGCATACTACGTAATTTTGTATTTGTAGCTCATACTGTGTTCTTCCAAACCTTTTCTCCTGAGACACTTTGGTTGAACCTTTTTCCCTGTTCACTCTGAATTCTTATAAAATACTAAGATCTTAATGTTGGAAGGGGTATAGGGTCATCATGCCGCTTTACCAGCTCAGTTTGGGAATTGTCTCTAAAACTCTCAACCTAGCAATCCATTCATTTCAGTTTTATAAATCTTATACTGTTAGACACTTGCTTGCTAGGCAGGCGCTGCACTACTGAGCTGTACCCCTGGCTCTTTTTGTTTTGTTTTGCTTTGTCTTTTTTTTTTTTCTTTCTTTCTTTCTTTTTTTATTTTAAAGAGAAAACGAAACAGAAAACTGAAGAAGGAAACCAAAACAACAACAACAACAAAAGCAAAACAACAAACAAAAACAATAGCAACAAATATAGGATTTCAAAACAAGATGATGGGAATTTAACAATGGTTGTTATATTGAGTATTGTTCAAAATAGTTGCTCAGGTTACCAGATACAGGAATAAAACAAAGCAATATAACAGAGCAAAACATTGAATTTCAAAAACAAGACAAGTAAATCAATTGTTATAATGCATATTGTTATCTTCCAAATAAATGCTCAGACTACCAGCTTTAGGCCTGCAAAGTCAATCAAACAGTACAAGAATTAAGGTTTTTTTTTTTAATCTTTAGTTGTTGTCATCTCAGCCTGAGTTCCTCCAAATCAGTTGGCTGCTTGCTGGGAGGGTTTGTTCTTATCTCCTCGCCCTTGAGCTAGCTGGCTCATGGGAAGGTTTGGTTTGGCTTCTTGATTCTCCTCCTACCCCTCTTCTCCCCCCACTCTGTTTTGGTTTTTTTTTTTTTTTTTTTTTTTGTCTTTTCAAAACAAGGTTCTATTTGTCTTGGCTTTAAACTCACTTTGTAGCCCAGTCTGGCCTCAAACTCACAGTGACCCTCCTGCCTCAGTCTCCCAAGTGCTGGGATTACAGGCGTGTGCCACTACACCTAGGTTTGCTTTGTTTTTTGAGACAGGGTCTTGCCATGTATTCTAGACTGGCCTTGAATTCAGTATGGACCCCAGGCTGATCTTGAACTCCTGACAGTCTTCCTGCCTCAAATCTCCAAGTACTGTGATTACAGACATGTGTCATCACACCCAGCTAGAATTTTTTTTTAGTAGTACATATTTGCCATACAGAATGCTCACATGTATCATAGGGAATTTGTACCTATACATAGCTTTTTTCTTAAATCAGATTTTATTGGCATATTTTAGATGTGCATAATGGCCACAGTTATCATAGGGAAATTGTACAAGATATAATTTGTTTTTCCCCCATTCCACTCCTCTCCCTTCAGCCCTTTTACTTCCCATTTACGTAAGCTTTGTTTTCATCCTTTTTTGTTTTTTGTTTTGTTTTGGTTTTTTGAGACAGGGTTTCCCTGTGTAGTGCAGGCTGACCTTGAACTCACTTAAGTAACCTCAGCTGATCTCAGTTCACAGCAGTCCTCCTGCCTCAGCCTCCTGAGTGCTGGGATTATAGGCATGTGCCATCATGCCCAATTTTGTTCTCAATTTTTGTGTTTTTTTAAATTCCTTTTCCCTTTCCCCTCCCTCTTCCCTTGTTCCTCTTCCGATTTGAACAAATTTTCCTACTTCCCAGTATCTCTCCTCCATTTTGTTGCTTGTTAATACTTAGAGTTTCTCATACAAGAGAAACTATGTCATATTTAAACTTGTGTGTGTTGTTTATTTTACTTAAGATCTCAAAGTGCATCCATTTACCTACAAATGACCTGTCTATCCTTCTTTGTGGCTGAGTAGTGCTCTGTTGTATATAAATACCACATTCTCTTTCTCCATTCATGTGTTAGTGGGCATCTGGGCTATTTCCAAGATTTAACTGTTATAAACTGTGTTGCTGTAAATGTAAATGTTCATATGTTTCTATGATATGATGCTTTAACTCTTTCAGGAAGACTCCAAGAAGGGAAATAGCTGGCTCTAATGTTTGTTTGTTTATGACAGGGTCTTGCTATGCAGTTCAGGCTGGCCTTGAACTCACTTTGTAGCCCATTCCAGCCTCAAACTCACAGTCATTCTCCTGCCTCAGCCTCCTGAGTGCTGGGATTACAGGAATGCACCACCACGTCTAGCCTGTAGGCCTTCTTTAAAACATATTTGCACAGTTCTTTCACCTAGCACTTCTCTAAGCTCCTTTATCACATCTCTTTACCAGGGAGTCACATCTTGATCCTTGGGGGCTTAAATGTTTAATGCTGACTCAGGTGGTACAGGGCAGCCTGGTGGTGTTTCCAGCTGTGCATTACACGGGCATTAGCATTAGCTTTTCTAAGTCAGCTTCTGTGAAACTTGGGTTTCAAAATACCACCCTTATTTGTTTGCATTTTTTCCACTCTTTTCCTAATTGCTTAATTGTCCATATCCCACCAGGTACATTACTATCTTTTTTTTTTTTTAATCATATATACCCATAAGCCTCTTCTATGAAGACAGTATTTCTCCAGTTGGTCTCCAATTATTGTTCAGTGTGTTTTTGGAAGTGACTCAGTTTTCTCAGTGCCACAGATTTCTACTGTAGCATTTTGCTTTCATGCATCAGAGCAATTTCCAGCATTCTTGTTTGTTTTCATTTGCTTATTTGTTTTTTCATATATAAAGTATAATATTGACCCCAGCACCACAGAAGTAAAATACAATACTGAATAAGACAAGAGTTTCTCATTTCTTAATCTAACATGTAGTTTTTATTAGAGAGGAGATGGAAATACAGGCTTTATGAAAGGCAGAAGAGTCTTTCTTTGTTACACCTGTGTCAAAGGCTGCAAGTGCTACCACAGTCTTGTGGCCAAGCTCTGAATAATATCAGCTCACTTCATATTTGCTCTAATAGTAATTGACTTCAAAAAGGGTCACAAAATTCCCAATTACCAGCTTTAGAAACGCACCAATGAGCATCCTGCTTGACGGGACAAAAGCTTCAGTAAATGATGTTCCCACCTGTGTGGTTCATTTCAAAATATTGTTTGTCTATCGCAGTGTTGTCAGTGACAAGTGAACAAGAACTTTTAGGAGCAGTTGGCTGTCGGATAATGGCAAATTTCAAGGCTATGCAAATTGCACCAGTTCAGCCCAGCTCTTTTCTCTATTATCATATCAATTGAGTCAGTTCATAGTAGACAAAGCAAGGTTATGGGAACCACCTAGAGCATCATGCACCATTTAACACCAATGCGGCAAACCCGGACATCTGCAACTCCAATCTTATTAACAGTGGGTAGAGTGGAAGGCAATAAACAGCTTTCTTCATCATTTAATTGCAAAATAGTATTTCCTAATGTTTGCATTGTTTATCAACAGGAACTTCATCAATAATTATATAATTATGGTTGCCTAGATTACAGTGCCCTCGTGCATCTTGTCATTTATTACAGAGTAGTCTGAATTTAATCTGAATTTGAACACGTTATTCAGGGCTAATAATATAAATCCCTTGAAATGTGAGTTGCATAATGCAGATATTTCGTGTAGCAGGAGAGTGACAGTTTATGATCCTTTAGTCACTTGGGGGATTAAGATAAGGAAGCAAGCAGGAAGACTGAAAGGCATTAAAGATGAGGGCGACTCCACTAGCGGGACTCAAACATAGGCCCACTGGACATGAGAACATAGATTATGTCCCTTAGGGTTAATCATGAGTAATTAGATGTTCGCTTTGGGCCAGAGTTGGGCTGAATTAAAACAGGACAATTGTGCTGAGGTCTTCCCCTCAGTCTGTATATAAAAGCACAGAATGGCAGAAATCTACAAATACAAGGAGATAAAAGCAAGGTGGTCCAAGTTAGAAATGCCAGGCACAGAGAAAGCCTTGCTGGTCTGCCCAGCCTTTCCTGTTGCTGCTCTTGAAACCCAAGAGCGACACCACCCCTGCCCAGCCAGCGCCAGGGTGTAAGCAGGCGCCAAGCTCAGTCTTCAGGCTTTGTGGCAGCACGGTTTCTGTCCGCACATGATGCGAGATAGGGTTGGGGGGTGCAGCCTAAGCTCTGTCACTGTTACCGGTGTGGTCGGTGGGAGGGATCCTTCCAGAGAGGAAGGAAGCAAAAAGGGATCTACGGTGAGTGTGTTTCAAGCACCTAAGGTGAGGGGTGGACTGAAGCTTGTGTGTTTCATCTCACGTTTTTACTTATACACATCTTCTATTTTGGGAACAATCTAAAACCTGTCCATATAGTCACAGCTGCAATATTTTAATCTGTGCTTTGAGTCGCTTCCCCCTCCCCAGAATGAAGGGTATCAAGTTGTATGTTAAATGAGTCTGTCTGCACTGAGCTCTTTCCTCCTGACGGATCACCTTTTCCTTAAAAAAAAAAAAAAAAAAACCCTAGGATCAGCATGGTTTCCCTTCCTGATGAGTTTGAATTTCTTTCTCCCTCTAATTTTTTCCTCTTTGTCATTCTGTAGCAGCAAATGCTTCTTCACATTGGTTTGTTTTTGTTTTTTTCTTTTTTCAAGAAATGGGAAGCGGGGCATGGTGGCACACGCCTGTAATTCGAGCGCTTTGCTAGGCTGAGACAGGGGAATATTTGAAAGTTTGAGGCCAACCTAGGCTACAAAGTGAGTTCAAGGCCAGCCTGAACTGCATAGGGAGACCCGGTCTCAAAAAGACAAAAGGTAGGGGCAAGGGGGGTCTTACTAAGTTGCCCAGGCTGGTCTTGAACTCCTGGGCTCAAGAGGTCCTCTGGAACTGTGACCCCTACAGGCCACCTTGCCCACTTACACTCAGATGACTATGAAGAGTTCCTGGGGGTGAGGCCTGGGCACTGAACGCAGCGCTGTGTGCACCCTACGCATGTCCCCCACCACCGAGCTCTGCCTCCATCCCCTGTTCTCAGAACTGCTACTGAGCACACGAGTGAAGGGAGAAAAGCTGCCAGGTAAGGAATCCACGGACCGGAAGAAGATGTGGAGTTTTGCCGCCTCTTTTTGGGCCATAGGTAAATAGATGTAACAGATTTTTTTTTGGAGAGAAAGAGAGAGAGACTTATTATATAACTTGGACTGGCCTTGAACCTGGCATGGCTCCTCCCGAGGCCTCCCAAGTGCTAGGACTGCTGATGTGCCCTTCTACTACAGCCAGCAATTTTCCTAACATACTATCATTTCCTCCATTCGGGGGATGCTCACAACTAGGCTTTCAGAGTTTGTTTTTGTTTTTGTTTTTGTCTTTTTGAGACAGGGTCTCTTCATGCAGTTCAGGATGGCCTTGAGCTCACTTTGTAGCCCAGGCTGGTCTCAAACTCTCAATGATCCTCCTGCCTCAGCCTTCCTCAGTGTTAGGATTACAGGTGTGCCACCACATCGGCTTACTTTTAGAGATTTTATTTTAGCTTGACCTATAGTTATTAAACATGAATCTATAAGTTCTTTTTTAAAAACAAAGGTAAAGGTAGTTATAACCTTTACTTGGAAAAGATCTAGATCTTTTTTTCTGTGCAGAATGAGAATATAATATTCTGTGCATACACATACATATACATATACATCCCTCTTACCTGAATAACTCAGACAACATTTTTGTCGCAGTTGGCCCAGGCAAGGCTTATACTTTTTTTTTTTTAGCGGTACTGGGGATTGAACTCATGACCTTGCACTTGCTAGGCAGGCGCTTATGCTGCTGAGCTAAATCCCCAGCCCAACTCAGACAACATTTTTGTAGACTGGGAATGTGTGATAAATGTTTCTACCCACTCTGGCACAGGTATACCCCTCTTTAAAGAATTTATATGGAAACATTCAGGATCCTTTTCTAGGAGATATTTATCAAAACTGCTATGATAATAACTCTGTTCTAATGAGTCTCAGTCTCTGTGTAAGGAGTAATCGATAAAGTACAAAGTAGTATTCCATAATTCACATTAGAATGCACATGTAATTATTTTGAGATAAGGCAAACCCTATGCATTTAATTTACAGCTATAATTAAGTCAACTCATTTGATACTAATTAGGTGAGCTTAAAAGGATCATAGGTTTTGTATTTAATTATCAAAGTACAATCAGCAACTAATTTCCAAAAAGCTTTCCTATCTTGAGCTCAATACTAATGTCTGCCCACAAACAATTTTATTTTCTTAGACCTTCAGTAAATTAAAATGTACTGTGAATTATGGAGGATCTCCTTGGTGAGTAGCCTTCTTGTAATTGTATGTACATAACTTTCTATCTGAAAAAATGGATTTAGGAACACAGAAGTGTTGTGGCACTGTAATCTCACTGCTTGCCTGGCCGAAGCAGGGGTGTCTCCATGAGTTCCAGGCCAGCCTGGGCTGTGTAATGAGTTCAGGACCACTCCTGCACTACACAGCAAGACCCTGTCTGAAAAAAAAAAAAAAATGTAAGGAAAAATTAAAATATCTCCCAATAAAAGTTAAAGGAGTTCAATGCTGATAAACCCATCCTACAAGAAAAGAGAAAGGGCTAAATGGAGGCACTGACTCCTATGAAGCTGACTATACATGTAAATATAAAAGCTAAAAGTCAGATACATAGAACAGTAATTGTATGTTAACGGCCAGCTTATGGAAGAATATAATTTCTAACAATGTAAGAGAAAGCAGCGCCCTATAGGAGAGTTGTTTTGTACTGTCCAAGCTAACTTGGTATCAGCTAGAACTAGATTGTTACAAATTTAGGATGTTAATTGTAATCCCCATGGAAACCAGTAAGACAATATCTAAGAAATATACAAGTTTTCTATGTGTGTGTGAGAGAGAGACAGAGACAGAGACAGACACCAAGGATTGAAACCTAGGAGCACTAAACTATATCTTTCCCCTCCTGTTTCTGGTTTTATTTCTATTTTGGGCGCTGTTTGTTTGACATACAATTTTGCTAAACAGCCCCAGGCTGGCCTCAAACTTGCCATCTTCCTGCCTCTGCCTCATGAGGATCTGGGAACGCAGGCCTGCACCACCATGTCCAGCCACAAGTTCCCTTTATTTAAAAATAGTATATAAAAATTATCAGGAAGTGTGCTCCACTGCTGGCTTAAAAGTCCTTTAACTTCTACCATCCATCAGTATTTGTTGGGTACCTACTATAAGAGGCTGCCTGCTGGGTTTCAACAGTTATCCCCATTTTGAGCCACTAAATTGTTATCTGACAATGGCTTCCTCACCTGGGAGGATGTTGGATACAATGTCCACATCTTCTGACTTTCCAGGTGCATTTGTGCAGTGAAAGATGTGAAAGCTGTGGCCGCGATTCTCCCTGAAGGTCTTGGAGGTATCTCTGCCTCTGTCCCTCTAAGACCAGGCTGCCCGATTGCGAGGCACAGCGAGGTACTGTCACTGGGTGTGCAAGGCCTGCCGTCGCGGTCAGGGAGGTCCAGTTCTGTGCTTCTAGATTGAGCTGCACGGAACGCCAGGTCTCCAGCTTCCTCAGGAGCCGCGCTGTGTAAGACAGAGAGCACTGCGAGGCTAATGCCTGCGTGGTCCCTCAGTGCACACGGAGCAGGGGCTCACCTTGTCACAGTTATCATGACAGATGAACAGTGGCTATCTGGGCTGTGAGCTGTTTTAGTTCTTCAAGATACTCTAGCACAGCTTAGTGCATTTAAAATAGAGGGAAAGGGGCTGGGGATTTAGCTCAGCAGCACAGCACCTGCCTGGCAAGCTTGAGGTCATGAGTTCGATCCCCAATACCAAAAAATAAATAAACAACAAACAAATAAATAGAAGAGTGGGAAATTTTTTTTTTTGGCATTGCCATATTTTCTCCAAGAATTAACATGGCACTAATTAGCATGGCACTGGCTTTCTCTGTCCAGATGTAACCCCTGACGAGACATCACACGCCACACAGCTAATGCGAGGAGCGCTGCAGGACTGACTGCGGCAGCCCGGGCAGCTCAGATCTAGTTTCTGGGTTATCTGAGGAAATATAAATAGTATTGTGATCTGTGAGCAGCCCAAGTCTAGCGGTATACCATTTGCATAGGGTATAAATAGGATCTTCTGGAGCTATATGACATACTGTTCCTAAATTATCTCATCTTCCTCCGGTCTCAGAAGCAGAAATACTGATCCTTCTACCATTTGATGGAAAAACTGTAAGTTGTTTAGCATAGTAGCAAACCACAGAAAGACTTAAAACACCTAATGGTGTCTCCTTTCTCTGAGTGAAGTTAGTGACTTAAGAGTGGTGATGACTCGACTCTCGGGCGGGAAATGAGAGTGCCATTCAAGGGCAGCGGTCCTGTCTGAAGAGGACTGGCCAGCGGTCAGCAGTTTTCAGTAACAACCGTTAGCCTGTTTTAACTCAGGGTCTTGGTGTTTTTAACAGGGCCGTTCCATTCTTCTCAATCTCCTGATGGACACTGGCAAGCCAGAATTACGGAGAGTCTTTCTGTCTAATGACATCCCGTCTGTTACAGGATGGCGGCAGACACCTGCAGTCCCAGCACTTGAGAGGCTGAGGCAGGAGGATTGCTTTGAGTTCTAGGCCAGCCTGAACTACATAGTGAGACCCTCTCTCAAAAAAAACATCCCCCCAAAAAATCTCTTAGAAGAGGAAGATTTTCTAGTCCTTTTAACATTTTTGATAGACGCTTGAGCGACAGGAAGAAATCTTGCCCTTTTATCTGGGTTTTAAAATGGGGCACAGGAAGGGTAATGAGTTTTATTACATAGCTGAATTTTTTACCTGACAAAAGATAAGCATTTTTTGCTCAAATAGATCTTAATGCTGCAAACCTATTTTGTTTCTTTCTTTCTTTTCCTGCTTTCTTTCAGTCTTTTCACCATGGATCAAGGTTCTTAAAGACAGAATCCATGATGTATTGGTAAATGTTTTACAAGATCTCAGGGAAGAGGACCTAGATTTGTAGCAAGTACTTCTGCTGGGGCTGGGGATTTAGCTCAGCAGCATAACCGTCTGCCGTGCAAGCAGGCAGTCTTGAGTTCGATCCCCAGTGCCGATAAAAAGGAAAAAGACAAAAAGAAAAAAAAATACTCCTGCTGTGGCTGATTTCCTCTTACCAATGTCACATCACTTAAATTTAAAAAGAGCTTCATGTGTGCAAAATCAGTTCACATTAGCCAGTATGAGCAGGCTCCTGCGTACCACTGGACAGTTAAAAGAAATGGGTGACTGATCTGAGGAGCAACATTAGTAAATCTCAAAAACATGCTTTAAAAAGATGTGTGTTGCTAGGTGTGGTGGCACAGGCCTGTAATCCTAGCACTTGGGAGATTGAGGTAGGAGGATTACAAGTTCAAGGCCAGTGTGAACTATAGAGCAATACCTTGTCTCAAAAAAAAAAAAAAAAAGTTGCGCCTAAAAAAAAGCCAGAAGTAAAAGAACATACATGATAAGCACACATTTATTCAGATTTAGAATGGGCAATATTAAGTCTTGGTTATAGAAAGCAGAGCAGTGGCTTTTTAACTGGTTTGTCTTCTGAGGAAGAAAGGAACTGTGTGAGACAGTGAAACTGATTTTAATATTATCTGCTAGATCTTTCTTCAGTGATGGACATATCCTATATCTGCACTGTCCAGTATGATAACCAACAAGCCATATGTGACCATTAAACACTTGAAATGGGGCTAGTGCACTCAAGGAACCGAGTTTGTAATTATTCTTAGTAATAAGAAATGTAGTCATATGTGGCTACTGGCTGCTATATTAGTGCAGCTATAGCGTGGTAGGCATGGTGACGAGTACATAGGTATATACATTTGACAGAATTCATCAAACCATTCATTTCAGACTTAGGCATTTTGCAGTTTCTACATTAAACCACAAAAAGAAGATAAATAGAAAGGAATTGGTTGTAACCTTTTAAAACAAGAGGAAAAAGGTTGAATATGGCACATACACTATAATCCCAGAATTTGGGAAACTGAGGCAGGAGGAGGCAGTGCAAGGCCAGCCTGAGATACCGTGCAAATTCGAGGCTACCTAGAAGACATGGCAGGACCTTTCTCTAAAAGCCAACAAATAAAACCAAAATTCACCCAGCAAGAACATTAGTGATCAGAACAGAGAAAGACCAACTGCATTCTTTAGGCCTTGTAGTCAGAAACTCCAACTATGAATGTGAAAGTATCAGGGTATACAGCAGACAAGTGAGCCGGGGTTGTAGCTCAGCAGCGTAAGTGCCTGCCTGCCTGGCAAGCACAAGGTCTAAGTTCAATTACTGGTACCAAAAAAATATTTTAAAAAAGCAGACAGTCAAGAGAATGTGCCATCCCAAGGAGATAAGCTCACTGTCTTCCAGCAACAGGTCTGATCTCTGCAGAATAGGACAGCAGACCAGCTTCCTTCTCATTACATTCTTCTATTTTTGAAATTTCCAAATCAAGTATACTCGATTCATTTAGGAGAACTGAATGGGAGACAAATGGGAAAAAATGATTTACTTTCCAGCAGATTTTGCAAAGTATCTGATTTGTTTTCATTTGTGAGACAGAAATATTGAACAGCACTGATACAACAATTATGCTTGCAATCTCTCCTTAGGAAAAATAAAAAACAAATAGCAATTTAAAGACACTGGTAAAGACAGAACCCAATCAGAGGTATGCTGATCTCTGTAGCAATCAGCTAATGACAAACCAACCCCAAGCTTTCCATTTGCATGATGTAAGCCCCTCCCACCCTGTCACGTGAGGTCAAACTACCCAGGCAAAGGCTCCCAGCTCTTAGCTGTGTGCTGAGTCAGGGGGAGAAATGCAGTCAGCTGGCCTCTGCCAGCATGAACCCAGCTCCTGGACCACTCACAGCAATCCATCATCAAGACACTGAATTTTCTTAGTTTGGTTTTAGTTCTTTCGATGATAAATCTAAAAGACTAATAAAGTCTTTTCAGGAATTGTGTGTTTGCCTGGAGACTTTACAGAGCCTCAGCTGTGTCTAGCTAGGCTACAGCCTGACGCCAGATCCTCTCACGGGATGAATGTGTTACCCTTCCACTGTTCTCTAGCTTTTTAATGCTACGGCTTCTGCTCAAAAAGAACGGTGAGGAGCACAGCTGAACTTTAAAAGCAATGTAAAACATTGTACTTGAGAGGTGGTTTTCAAACAGGTAATTAACCATCCATTTACACATTTTAATCTACTTTTAAGTGCGAGAAAGATTGGCAAATGACTGGATAAAGAAGTGTTCAGTTTAAATTGGATAAAATGGTTGTTTACGGGATTTATCATTGTATTCTAAATAGAGAAGTGATATGCAAATTCAGTTTAGTTTATTGAATGATAAATAGTACTCATAACTTTTATTGGTGTTTGATTGTCAGGGTAGCCATTGAAATTGGCTCCATGTTTTGGGGAATTTTTACTTCCACGGTATAAATGTTTTAAAAAGCTTTTTTCTTGCAGCATAAACCTATGAAGTTACATTGTAGCATGCTCACCCTTGTAAAACAGATTGCAGTTAACATCACTGATACTTCAGCAGTGCTTTCTTGCTCTGAGATTTCTTCTACTCTGTAAAGAAGAAAGGAGCTGTTGTTCTATGGAACACAGTTTTTCCTTTATAAACTTTGTTAATATGTCCCAGGGCACCATCAGCAATTAAAAGCAGTGACAACAATCTGAGTCTGATGGCACACCCTGGTAGTCCCAGCAAAAGGAGACTGAGGCAGAAGGATCACAAGTTTAAGTCCTACCTGGAAAATTTAGCAAGACCCTGTCTCAAAATTTTAAAAAATATTTTAAAAGGCCAGGGCCGGGCATTGGTGGCACATACCTTTAATCCCAGCACTCCGAAGGCTGAGGCAGGAGGATTACCGTGAGTATGAGGCCAACATGACTACATAGTGTGATCAAAGCCAGCCTGAACTGCTTAGCAAGACCCAGTCTCAAAAAAAGCCAGGGATATAGCAGTGCAAAGGCCCTGGGTTCAGTTCACTCTGTTTCCAAAAGCGGCATCAATAGCTTCTTTAGGAATAGGGAAGAAAAACAAAAGAGAGAAGAACTTTGTGTGCATATCCACTTTGAAAACCCACGCTCTTGCACACAGTAGAGGATGTAGAATTTTAGGAAGTACATGTAAAATACCAAGACTGTCCTATATAAGGCTATTGCAATGAGTAGACTGAAATATTAAACCACTGATGTTCAGTGTCTTTTTTTATAATCATACTTCTTCCCATTCTCTCCCCCTGACTGCCCTTTCTAAGAAAGGACAGCGCCAACAGGCAGTGCACACACACTCAGCCTTACATAGCATCTTCTAGAGGTGAATCTCCCAGTGCGCTCAGGTTCATTTGTCCTTGTTTGTTACAATCCTTTAAACAGAATCTGGACCTAGGTCCATTGAGTCATAAACATGTTCTTATTTCTGAGTGAAGAAACACCAGGAAGTAATTTGCATGAAGGCATCAGTCAAATTATAGTTTCATTGTTTCTCCAGAGAGGGTTCAGCGAAGATAGATCAAAAAAGGTTTGGGGGATCATCTGTGTAAAGCAGGATTTATTCACTATTAAAATAGCACCCTAACCAGGCCTGGTGGCACATCCCTGCAATCCCAGCACTCGGGAGGCTGAGGCAAGAGGATTGCAAAGAGTTTATGGCCAGGTTGGACCTCATAGTAAATTCAAGGACAACCTGAGCTACATAATGAAACTGCATCTCAAAAAAGCAAATAAACAAATAGCATGTGTGATGGTTGATACATTATGTCAATTTGAGAAGTTTAGCAGTTTAAGAGACTCAGCAGGGAGCCAGGGTTCTTACTTTGTGTAAATATCCTGATCCTGTGCAAGAGGAGGGCAGGGAGATTTTGTGAGTCCTGCAATAGAGGGGAGTGGCCTGTGGACAGTGTAAAAAAGACCAGAGGCCTGCTGCTCTCCCCTTTTCCTCTGGCTGCTTTTGCCTGGCTACTGCCTTGAAATGTTGCCCTGGTGCCACACCAGCCTGCCTTGGAGCCAGCTGATTATGGATGGAAACCTCCCCAAATAGAGAGCTAAATAAACCTTTTCTTCCTTCATTTTGGGTGTTGGATATTTTGTCCCAGCAACTACAGAAAGGTAATCCAGACACATTTTGTTTTTCTTTTGTTTTGTTTTGGCTTTTTGAGACAGAGTTTCACTATGCAGCCCAGGCAGGCCTCAAACTCACAGCCATCCTCTTGTCTCAGTGTCCTGAGTGCCGGGAATACTGGCGTGCACCACCACACCTGGCTCCGTACCTTCTAAATTTTAAATAATTACATGATTTTCTTTCATGCAGTCACTTGACTTAAATTAAATCTTAAAGAACTCTAAAAGTCAGGGCCATTTAACACTAGCACCATTTCTTAAACTAACCTAAGCTAGAGAAATATAGTTAAGTACTTTATATTTAAGATTAGACAAAATTTATAGAGTTGATAATGTTCTAGATTTTGGGAGAGAAACAAATATGAGACAGATACCAGGATCAAGGAACGTAAAGCCTACTAAATAGTCATTCAGTAATAAATGTTCTGTTTCCCAAAAAATAAGACCTACCAGGAAAACCAGTTGTAGCATGAAGTTAGAAGAGAAATCTCTGGAAAATGAGCCTCATTGCAAATCTTTTGGAGCAAAGTCCATAGGGCTGATGTAAGGCCATGCCTCTTCTAAACTCATCCTAAAACTCGGTTTGTGGATAGGTCTTAACTTTTGGAGAAATTGTTAATTGAGGTCCTACTGTATAGAAGGTTCTGGGCTAAGCAAGCACTGGGGATAAAATGAAGTCGTGCTTTCTCCCCCATAAAGGCTCTTAATTTATGGGCCAGGGATACAGCTCAGTGGCACAGTGCCTGCCTGGCAAGTGTGAGGTTGTGAGTTCAATTCCTGGTACAAAAAAAAAAAGCCCTCATAATTTAGTTAAAAAGATCCTTGTAAATAATGACAAAGATAAATATGCCCACAGAAGCACGTGAATGTTGCATCAGAGAGGAAGTGATCTGTTCTATTGGATGACCCAGAATGACACCCAAGAGGACATGTTTTAGCTAGAATTTGGAACTAAAAAGACAAGAGCAAAGTGTGTTAGATAGCTACACATGTACACTAGGGAAATCAGTGCCACCAAAGAGCAGCCACGGTGGGAGAATGGCAAGAGATAAAGTTTGAACAGTAAGCTTAATTCATAACCTAGAGTTAAGGCTTCATCCAGTAAAGGATTATTAAGTGGTTTTTATCGTGAGAATAAAGCAATCAGATTTGTGTTTATGAAAATTGCTGTTTATTCAAGAAATATTTACTGGTTACCTGTACTGTACTGTGTATAATCTTGGATGCTGGGATCATCAAGTTATTAACTTTGTATAGACTTTCTTTTTATTTATTTATTTATTGTTTTCGGTGTTTGTTTTTGTTTGTTTATTTTAAGGCAGAGTTCCTCTTGCCTCAGCCTCCCAAGTGCTAGGATCACAGATGTGTGCCACCATGCCCACCTGCCCAGCTAGACTTTCTTATCTAGGCCTAACTCCTTTCTTGGGCATAGCTGATAAAATCAGAGTTTGGAATCTCACCCAAAATGATAACCGATAGCCAGTGACCTATGAGGTAGGCCAGCAAAGGAAATGAATTCTTTGGATAAGAGAAAGCAACAGAAACATATAAAGAAGTAGAGAAAGAACAGGATGAAATGAATGACTGTATAGTAAAACTAAAGTAATGTACTTCATTGAATGGACCTATCAAAAGTATCAGAATTCTTAAAGAAATAAATATATACCAAGAGGGACATGATAGCACACACATGTAGTCCCAGCACTCGGGAGGCTGAGGCAAGAGGATTGCTGTGAGTTCAGGGTCAGTGTAGGTACATAGTGAATTCATCGCCAGCCTAAACTACATACCAAGACCTGGTCTCAACAAAAATAAAATAAATCTATGCCAAACAAAAGGAAATAAGGTTCAAGAGCAGTAATTTCACCTATTATCATTTTCTTGGTCACTTTCTGATAGAAAATTTCATTAAAAGTAGAAGTTCATTTATTCTTTTATCTGTCTATATTCATCACTGGAAATTTTAACATTAACTTGAAATATTTGTAGAAAATGAGAAGGAAATATAAATAAACTAAGAGACTTTACTGCAAATGGTGATATAGTCAAGAAGTTCACAAGGTCGAAACGGTGTCTTCAGAAAAATAGGTTTGGGGGTGGGGGCATAGCTCAGCAGCACAAATATATGCCTGGCAAGCACAAGTCATGAGTTTGATCCCACATACTGGAAAAACAAAAACAGAAATAACAGGTTTTTGTTGTTGTTGGGCTTTCTGTTTTTGCTTGTGTTTTGTTTCAGAGACAGGGTCTCCTCTGTGCAGTTCAGGCCTTGAACTCATAGAGATCCTCCTGCCTCAGCCTGCCCTGGTATTACAAGTATGCACTACTCTGCCGGCGGAAGAAACAGTGTTAAATGAATCCCTGTATCTAAAAGTCATATTTTAAGATGAATGATGTTCTTGTCCATTTTGTCATTGCAAAAGATTTAGAGTACTTATTGTGAGCCAATTCTTCCTCTCTTTTTGTATATAGTAACTAATTTAATCTCACAAAATTCCTATTATGTATTATTCCTGTCTCCTGTTTAAACCTGAGAAGCCAGGCATGGTGGCACACACCTGGAATCCCAGCACTTGGTAGACTGAGGCAGAAGAACTGCTGTTAATATGAGGCCGGCCTGAGCTATATAGTGAGGCCGGCTCAAAAAAACAAAACAAAACAAAACCCATAAACCTGGGAAAACTGAGGCATAGAAACTTTAGCTTGGTTAACAGAAGTAAATGGCAAAGTTAAAATCTGCCCCTGTGCAGCCCGGATCATTTCCTAACCACATGTCACCCCGCCTCTGTTCTACAAATTTAGTTAAAAGTACCCAGAGGGAGGGATTTAAATGTCAGTTACCCACTGTGACTCTTCGCCATGACTGCTCAAAGTGTGAGCAGTGTTCCTTGAATGGCAACCTTGGCATCACGTTTTCCTGCTTTTCCCACATTCAGTTTGTCCAGCAGACCTTCCCTGCCATGATTTAGGCAGCTGGCAAAGTCCCGAATCCCCAGTGTCTTCACTGATAAAAATCAGGACAAGACCACCCCACATAAACAGACCCTGCCTGTCCCAGAACGTGTATAGCTGTCTTTTTCTCTCCTCTCCGTTGTCCACATCTTTAAAACCTAAGGTGGGGTTCACTCTTCTCTGTGAAATCACCTCTAGTTTACTCCTTAAGCTCACATCCTCCCTTTCCTCCTTTGGACTGCTGTAGGAGTTGCATGCAGCATGCTGTCTGATAGTTTACAAATTCCCTGACGCCTGCTAGCTTTCTCCTTGCATCTAAATTCTTAGTTCATTGAAAACACAGATCATGTCTTAATTTCTGCCATATCTCTGCTTTTTGTCTTCGTTCTTTGTTTTTGATACCAGAATCAAACTCCAGGACCTTGTGCTTGCCAGACAGGCACTTGTGTCCCTGAGCTGTATCCCTGGCCCTCCTGTCTATCTCGCATCCCCCAGGAGAACCTAACAAAGTCTGAAGAGCTCATAGCAACTGTTGAATGAATACTTATTGCCTGATTGAAGAAAATAAGCTCACAAGAAAACCTTATACTAGAGCCTGTATTAGAAAACGCGCTTCATGGGGCTGGGGATTTAGCTCAGTGGCATAAGCTCCTGCCTTGCGAGCAGGCAGTCATGAGTTCGATCCCTGGTGCCGATTTAAAAAAAAAAAAAATGAAAAATGAAAAATGAAAAAAAACAACAGAAAATGAGCTTCATATCATTGCTAATACTTAATCCATGTGGTAGCACAAGAGAGAGGTGCAGTGTTTATTGTGCTTAACAAAACTGAGTGTAAGCTGTGCTCTGACTTGCCCGGGGTTTCCTGGTCAGTCCTCACTGACCCCAGGCCAGCCTCTGTCATCACAGTTCATGTAAGGCTGCCAGAATGATTTCTCTAAATCAAAGATGAGATTGTCTTTTTAAAACATTCTCGTGGTTTCCTGTTTCTCATAGAATGAAAGTCCACGAAACTTCCACATTCACTGTTCTGCAGTTACAGGGGCCTTTACCTTTGCAGGCTAAGCTCACTATGTCCTCCACACTCAAACCCTCTATCTGGGCCTTGCCAATTCCTACCATGGAAGCCTCAACACAGGAGTCGCCTCCGCATTGAAAAAGTAACACCTGTATAAATTAACCCTCCTTCCCTCCTTCATCACCTCCTGTTTTTGTTTTTTTTTTTTTTTCCTGAGGTATCTATTAACATCTCAAATTATTTTAGTCCACTGGATGTGGTGGCACACACCTGTAGTCCCAGCACTTGGGAGGCTGAAGCCAGGAGGATTGCAGCGTTTGAGACTATCCTGGACTACATAATGAGTTCAAGGCTAGCCTGAACTGCATAGTGAGACCCTATCTCAAAAAACAAACAAAAAATATAATCAAATTATCTTATTTGTTACTTGGATGTAGCTTGTCTCCACTAAAATGTAGACCTCATAAAAGCAGGAGTTTTGTCTCCCGTATTTCCATCTCTATTCCAAGTCCCTAATAGAGTATCTGATATGTGATAGGCCTTGCTTTTTTAGGCTCTTCATAAATACCTATTGAACAGAGTAGCTGAGCCAAAACCAGACTAAAGTCATAGGCTTTTCCCTCTTAAATCAGTATGACTTCCAGTGATTTCACTTAACCTTTTCATGAGAGCTATACCTTTGGAACTAGAAAAAGAATTGGCGTTCAGGATAATGACATTAAAATATACTGTAAGATTCTCTGTTATCAAAGAAAAACTTCATTCAGTTCAATAAACTAATTAAAGCAGAGATGTCATAGTATATTAATATATTAATACATTTAGAAAGATTTCCTACTAAAAAGACTTTCTGCTTTTTTCTTTAGTTAACCAGAAAATTAAATTAACCCAGAGATCTTCATTCCCCAAAAGCCCTCGTTAATTGGGATTGTTCTATAAATCTCTATTATTAGCAGAGTTTGTCATCTGTTTCATTCCCCTGTTTACTAGGGCAGTCCGAGCAGGGTGTCTTTGCTCATGTTCTAATGCATGTGTCCCAGTGAAAAGCATTTCCTGGATTCTCATTTTTGACAGGGACGTATATTATGCTATTAGCAAAACAATTTAGTTTCCTTATGTAAGTTCCCTGTTTAAAATAAGGATGATATTACTGACTTGGCTACTATTAAGTATAATAATTTGACGTAAGATCTACTTAAAATAAAAATGTTAATGCTTTGCAACATTTGTGATAACAGGAAAATTGAAAATGGCCTAAAAATCCATCCATAAGGAATAGATTATAATACATCCATACAAAGGACTACTTCGGAAAGGACTCTGAAAGATCTCTGAAAAAAAATGCAGTTTAGAGCAGGCTGGCTAGTATGACACCTTTAAAAAAATGAAAGCATGGAATCCAGTGGTTTTAATGTGTTCACCAAATTATGCGATCATCAACATCACCTTAATCAATTTTAGGGCTTTTTTATCACCCAAGAAAGAAACTGATAGCAATCAGTAACTCCCTTCCCTCCCCGCCCTGCTCTCCCCACCACACACACATGCACCCCTGCCCCAATGACTCTCCTGCCAATCCCGCAGGCCCCCAGGCAGTGCTTATCTACCTTCTGCCCCTGCATATTTGCCTGTTCTAGACTTTTTTCCTGACTGCAGTTATAGACCCTTCAACTGACATCTCATTTGTCCCCTTTCCCCGTCAGCTCAGCTTCCAGCAGCTGCCATTCCGCTTTGTCCTTCTATGACCCACCTTCTGTAAATCCCGCCCTGGAATGACATCATGTGGCGTTTGCCTTTCTGTGCCTGACTTATTCATGGAGTGTAATGTGCACTACTTTCATCCAGTGACAGAATTTTGTACTTTTTCATGGCTGAGAAAGTATTCCATTATGTATATGTACAACTTGTTTTTTCCAGTATGAGGAATTGAAACCCAGAGACTTCACACTGTTACAGTCTCAGCCCTTTTTTATTTTTTGAGAAAGAATCTTGTGAAATTGTGGAATTGTGATCCTCCTGACTCAGCCTCCCAGTGCATGGGATGGCAAGTTTACACCACTGTGCCCAGCTACAATATATTCTGTATCTATTCATCTGTTGATGGACACCAAGACTGATTCTGTGTCTTAGCAATTGTGGATGATACTACAATAAACATCCGTGTGAACAGCATCTCTTCAAAGTACTGACTGCACTTCCTTGGGATATATAACTAGAGGCGGGCTTGCTGGGTTATTCTGTAGCTGCAGCAGCAGCACTGGGAGGCGCCTCGTACTGTGTTCTTTGCGGCTGTACTAATTTCTGTCTTCACCAGCATTGCTGAAGGGTTGCCTTTCCCCGTGTCCCCAGCAGCACCTGCTGTCTTTTGACGGCAGGCGTTCTAGCAAGGAACAGGTGACATCTTGTGCTTTTCACTTGCCTTCCATGAGTGATGTTGAGTATCCTGCCCAGAGCTTTTGGTCCTTTCTAGGTCTCTTTTGAGAAATGCCCCCTCAGACCTTTTGTACACTTTCTGGTAAACTTACTTTCCCATTACTGAGTTTCGTGTGTATTGTGGATATTTCCCTGTATCAGAGGCGTAGTTTGAAAATATTTTCTCCCATCCTGGGGCTCATCCCTTCACTCCACTGATTTGCTTCCTTTGTTGTGCAGATGCATCTAGCTTAACGTATTCTTTTTTGCTTAGTTTTGCAAAAAACTGCCCATGTTTTTGGGGAAAAAAAAATCAGTGCCCATGCCAATGTCATGGTATAACCCTCTAATGTCAAGTTATACTTTCTTTTATATAAAGAGAAAAAATAGGAATGTTAAGCTTACAAATGCAAAGAGAAATTGAAGACTGTATAAGAAAGCCGTAACCAGATAGGGAGGTAGGAGCAATAGAAACCAGCTGAATGGCAGAGGGGGAAAGAAGTTTTTAAATAGCCTACTTATTCTGAACCATATGAATATATATTACCTGTTCAGAAAGTTAAATTAAAACAAACAAGCACAACTCAAAGCAAATTGTGATTTTGGACTAAATCCTGTACTGGATGAAAGAAAATCTCTTTTAAACTAGAACAACTTACAAAATTGGAACGTCGACTACGGAGCAGATAAAATGTTGGCTAAATGTATGAACTGTACTGTGGTTACTCAACAGAATACTTTTGTTCTTAGGAAATGTACACTGAAGAAGTAAGGAGTAAAGGACAGAATCTCTACAATTTATGCTCAAAGGTTTGAAAGAATAGTAATGTATGTATCAGGCAAAACCTTAGAGCAGTATGGCAACATGTTTCAACCTGGCTGTGGTGGTGCATTCCTGTACTCCAGGACTTTGGGAAGTTGAGGCAGGAGGGTTGCAGGTTCTAGTCCCTACTGGGCACTGTAGTGAGAGCCTGTCTCAAGGGCCAGGATGATAGAGCTCAGTGAGAAGAGCCACAGTCCAGTCCCCAATACCAAAAGACAAAAAAACTGTAAATCGGTATCAGTGTTACATGGAGATTTCTTGTATTTTTCTTATAACTTTTCTGTTAGTCGAAATTCTTTCCAATCTAACCGGCATGGTGGCACACACCTGTAAACCCAGAACTCAGGGGAGGCTGAGGTAGGAGGATCACAAGTTCAAAAGCAGCGTGTACAATTTAGTGAAATCCTGTCAAGAAAATAAAATAATTTCCAAACAAAAGGTTTTTAAAAACCAAGTAAACAGACAGCTATGGTGGAACCCAGGAGGCTGCACAAAGACGCAATTCACCTGCCTTCTTGGTAAGCACTTCTCAGTCAGCCGCTCCTGTGAGCCTGCTGGTGCCTAGGCTGGGAATCAAACATCCCGACCCCTCCCTTAGCACTGCACACGGAGGTCTCAGCATCTCTTGGGAGGATGACCGTATGCAATATAGCAAATATGGGGGATCTCCTTCTATCTTCTGTTTGAAAGCAAATGTTGTTTTCACTGTTTTGTTTCAATATGATCAGTTGTTTTACTCTATTCAATATTCTCTTTCGATTGGTTTTATACTGTTGTCTTTGGTTTGATTTTGCTTTACCTGATTGAATGGACAATATTGTGACGATAACGAGATATACTGTGATACCTATTACTGTTATCCCGGTATCCTACTATGACATTCTGTACCAATTTCACTGCACTGTCTCTGTTGGCTTTGTTCTGTCTTGTTCTGTTGTATTTCCACTACCGTCAAAATTAAAAAAAAAAAAAAAAAAGTAAACATTAACATGCTCTAAATTGCTTCACTGTGTGGAATGACCAGGACACAATAACTTCTCTTGAGCATCTTAACTGTTCAGGGCTTTACACCATCATACTTATCACTTTCTGATGAAGCTTTATTACTTTTCTGTCTTTTGTCACTGAGTCAGATGGCAGCTTAATTATATGTTGATCTTGTTTGTTGGTTTGTTTGTTTTCTTTGTTTTCTTTCTTTCTTTTTTGTACCAGGGATTGAACTCACGACCTCACACTTGCCAGGCAGATGCTTGTGCCACTGAGCTAAATCCCTGGCAGGTTGTTTGTTTTGAAACAGGATCTGGATATGTAGTTCAGGGCCTTGAATGCCCTAAGTAGCCCAGGCGGGCCTCAAATTTGCATACTGCTTCAGCCTACCCAGTGCTAGGATTACGGGTTATATTTTGATCTTGAAGAACAAACTGCTGTGGATCTTCTTTTGTTAAAACTTCTCTACAATTTAGAGTCTGCATCAACAAGCCAGTGCAGAACATTGAATTAAACTACTTGGAAGTCTCTCATCCCAGCACCGGAGGAGGCTGAGGCAGAAAAGAGTAGCCAGTGTGTAGCAAGCCCAGCCCATGCTAGTTACAGATGGAGGCGCCATCTCAGAAGAAAAACAGTTTACAGAAGGGCAAGCATGTGGGGAGTATAAAGGACCGGGTTCAGTCGCACTTCTGGGGGGGTGGGGAAACTTGGCGTAAAACTTTTTGAGAATATTAGTTATTTTGAGGATGTATGTATAATACTAAAATATATAACTCAGTGGTTGCAAGGATACAGACACATTTAATCCAGTTATTTGGCATTGAGTCAACTTTTTGAAATTAAATATTGTATCTGAGAGGGCATTTGTACAAACACAACTCTGTTCTGTGATTGACTTTGTAGTAGATGCATGAAGGTGTTTTCTTTCTAGCTAGACTAACCTCTTAAGTCAGATTGGGTGCTGACCTTGTGTCATATTCAAATGAAGAGTAAATTGTTTGTTTAAGCTGTCTAGACACCATCTAAAATTGTTTGTTTGTTTGTTTGTTTTTTTGTCTTTTTCCTTTTTACCGGTACTGGGGATCAAACTCACGACTGCCTGCTTGCAAGGCAGGCACTTATGCCGCTGAGCTAAATCTCCAGCCCCCAAAATTGATCATTTTTAAGTAAGATGAATTATATTATTTTGGATGAAGTATCCTGATAAATTGTCTAATAATTGAAGTGAAACACATCTGATATCCACTGAATTGCTACTGTTTGTCACCTGTCTGCTCGGAGGTGCTCATGACTGAAGTAGGTCTTATAGAAGTCTGAAAGACAGGTGTGATGGCGCACACCTGTAAACCCAGCACTCAGGAGGCAGAGGCAGGATGATTGCCACAAGTTGGAGGCCAGCCTAGACTATGTAGTAAGTTCAAGGCCAATCTCAGCGACACAGGGGAACCCTGTCTCCCAACAAACAAAAGAGACAGAAAGCTAGTTTCTATCATGTTTGCAGTACACGATGCTTCCATCCCTTGCTGGAGTTGGTGCATGTGTGTAATGTACCACTTACGTGTGCCAACCCCCCAAGAGAAACACAGACACTGTGTCCTGCAACACATGTGCTAATAAACTCACATTGGAAGGAAAGCTCGTTTCTGCTGCTTGTTCCCACAGCTGCTAGAAGCCCATTCCACACTCAAGAAAGATAGATGGCAGTGGGTCACAGGAGGAGTGAGGGGCTTGGCTTCACCAGCTGAGCTGTGTCCGTGCTTCTCAGTGTCTCGAGAGTTCGTGAGCTTCGTCTGAACACTCTGTATGCTAAAGTGTCTAGAGGACGGTCGTGGAATAGGTCGTGTTGGTCAGTATTGTCATTTATTTATGTGGGTTTTTTTAAACAGTTCTGTGAACCAGCTCAGATCAGCACCTTTCAGAAATGTGGAAGGTACAAAAAGCGTAATTGAATTTAAACATTATTAAACACTGTGTACTCCTCCTTCAGTGACTCAGAACACATTTCAGGATCATTATTTTGAAGAGAGTTCTCATAATACAGTACTCTATCTACACAGAATTTATGGTACGTCTCCTACATACATAATATTCTTACTTATTTGTACTAGTAAGAATGACAGATGGAAAGTAATTTGACTATGTTTCAGGAAATTTAACTATCTATGACAACAAAAGATATAGTATATTGGGCCAGGGATATAGCTCAGTGACACAGGTGCCTGCCTGGCAAGCACAAGATCCCAAATTCAATTCCCAGTACCCCCCCCAAAAAAGAAAAAAGATGTAGCATATCAATGACCAGCACACACATACCCAGAAAAAACTAAAATTGCATTTATTTAGAATTTTCAGCAGTGTAGACCAGTTTAGTTTGCTCTTAAAAACAAACTTCAAGAGCTAGGCGTGGTGGTACATGCATGCCTGTAATCCCAGCACTTAGGATACCGAGGCAGGAGGATCGTTGCAAGTTTGAGACCAGCCTGGGTTACAAAATGAGCTCAAGGCCAGCCTGAACTGCATAGCGAGACCCTGTCTCAAAAAGACAAAAAAAAAAAAAAACTTCAAAATAATTTCTTCCACTATAAATTAGGTTTTATGCATAAATCAGACCTTATCTAGCCAACATTGTAGCACATTTCTGCCATCCTAGCATTCAGGGGTTGAGGCAGGAGGATCACTACAAGTTTGAGGTCAACTTTGAGTACTACATAGCAAGAGACTCTATCTTAAAAAACAAAAACAGTAACGGCGTCATTAACTTAGCTCACTTTATTTAATTCCTATTGTACGTTCATAGCTGTGAGTTCCCTTTAGAGTATGAATTGTACTTGGAAGTAGTAAAACCATATTTCTCTATAAATACTTACGGTACAGATATTTTTCCTAAGTCAGACAGTAGCCCTTTCCCAATTATTTCTAATAAAGCTTGGTTATATCTCCCTTTTGTGATCCATGTTGCCATGTATACTGTAAACTCCCTAGAAAGTTTAATCGTGTATATTTGTGCCTTAGCTGCCAATTAATCAAAATCTTACTAACCATTGTGCAGGTCCTCGTGTTGCAAAGTGTGGAAAGTTTAGTCACTAAAAGTTTAAACTAAAAGTTTAAATGGATGCTTCTGGTGTAAGTAGCTTGTATAGAGTCACTTCTTTTGTTAGTAGTCAAAGGGATCACTAAATAAACGAGTCCTCTTTATTAAGATACCTGTTTTTGCCTCTTGTTGAAAGTATTCAATTGTAGTAGGTAGCAAAAGATTAGAATGTGCTGTTTATATTTCTTGAGATTGGGTGTTCAGATTTTTTTTTTAAGGTTTCCAAGATCCCTTCTACCTCTTTCTGGTTCTTAGGAGAGACTGAACTTGGCAAGACAGCAGCCCTGTCTGTCCCCATAAGAAATACAAATTTGTGATTACAGAAATTCCACCCCCAATAAAAGAAAAAAACACTGTCCAATCACTTGCAGATGTCCTGTAAGCCAGATTTCATCACAAATAACTCCAGAACTACCATGTGCCACGCAGAAAGTATTACATTAGCTTACTCTGTAGTCAAAACAAGCCTGGCTCCAGACTGCACCAAAAGGAGCACGCCTCGTGCTGTCTCTTTTGTTCTGCCCATGCATTTGAGGTTGCTTCCCTTTGGTTAGCTGACCGTGACTCCTCTGCCAAAGAGTCACCAGATTAGCTTATTTGCTATAAGCCTACTAACATCAATAGTGTAACACCTTGGCATGAAGTACCGCAACTGAATAGCAGGGAGGTTTTTATAATTCCATTGTGACTTTCTGTAGAGGAGCACCCAAGACTCACTACTCAAAGTTTTTAAATTTATAACTTTTAGCTCTACCCAAGATTTAACTGCCATAAATGCAGTCAAGCTTGAACTTTGTTAAAGACCATGATCCATTCTATACAAGCACTCTTTTAGGTCGTAGTCTCTGGGCCGCCATTTGTGCTGCCCAAAAAAGGCACTACTGCCACTTGTAATCAAACCCAAAACATGAGCCACCTAGGAGTAGCTCTCACAAGTCACGTAGAGGGTCTGTGTGCCTAAAATCACAAAGAGTATTGCTTGCATGTGACTCTGAATGCTGGTTTCCAAGTGTTCTAATATAGAACACAAAATTTGTGACTCTCTGAATGGTGGACGTGGAAGGAGCATCCAACTTTACTCAGGGGCGCTCAGACACTGTATTGAGTGTAACAAAAAGAAGTCAGTCTGCCTTTCTTTGGCTCTAATTGCAGAAAGTGAAGTCACTGCTTTTCCTGTCTTGGATCAAGACCAGAAAGAAATTGTTGACACCAATGGAGCTGGAGATGCATTCGTTGGAGGTACAGACTCACTTATTTCCTATTTACTTATAAGTTAAACGTTTTAACCCTGCTCTGTATTGCGTAGCCAAGATTTATTAACTTAATAACTTTTAATTTCTTCTTTTAAATAATTAACTCCTAATGTTCTTTCCATCTGCCACGACCATTGTATTAGGAGGGGATTGTACTCCAGGAAAAATGTGTGTTTGGCAATGATAATTTGCTATTATGCTACACCCCAGTCATTTTCACAAGATTAATTGTATCTGTCAGAACATTGCATAAGCAAGCTGCATCAAGTACAGTAGACAGTACATTCAGAGCCCTTTGGGCCGAAATGTTAACACGTTGTTGTTCTTTAAAACAAATTGCGATGAATACCCAGCAGCATGCAAATAACTGAGGCTGATGTCTTTACATTGTATCCTTTGGTTATCCAGCTGTTTCTAACACAATGGTGGCGTTTATTCCTGCAAAGGGTTAACTTTTGGCCTACTTTAGACTCAGTGAAAACTAGCAGATTTGATAAGGACTAGATCATTTTACGAATGAATACTCAAAAATAAGATCAAGACACAGGTTTTTAGCTTGCTGACTTAGATTGATCTGAAATCCGATTCAAAGGTTCTTTTGATGAGTCTAAATTCCTTACAGTTAAAGTGCAGTTAAGCTAGGTTAGCTTTCTGCAGGAAGGTTTAGATTCCTCAAAGATAGCCCAAAGGGGTCTCCCCTGATCTCTTTCTTTCTCATAGTATCAAGCAAGGTAAAAAGGCAAATGGGGGTGGCTAGTGCTCCCTTTTCCTGGAGGATAATATGACTCATGGGAAACTTAGTTTTGTATGATAGTTTAATTTAATATTTTAATATTCCTTTGTTTTAATGATGTTTGTCAAAAAAATTTTTTTCCTGAAACCACTCATTGTTACCCCGATTTTAAATGAACTGTAACACACATGCCCTTATATTCTCTGGAAAGAGTACATACAAAAGGTAACATTCTGTTTCACTATCAAGCTTGCATTTTTTTATTTCCTTCATCTGAGCTATATCATAGGTACCTTTAGAATATTTTGCAACTAATTTTCCTATTCCTAGGCTAGCATAGTGGCACATGATGCCTATAATCCCAGCACTCAGGAGGCTGAGGCAGGAGGATCCTTGCAAGTTCGAGACCAGCCTGGGCTACAAAGTGAACTAAAGGCCAGCCTCAACTGAATAATGAGACCCTGTCTCAAAAAGACAAAAAAAAAAAAAATCCTATTCCATGCTCTTTGGAGCTATAAATCTATATAAACTAAAAATATCTTATTCACACTGGGCATGATGATACACATCTGTAATTCCAGCACTCAGGAGGCTGAGGCAGGAAGATCACTGTGAGTTCAAGGCCAACCTGGGCTACAAAGTGAGCTCAAGTCCAGCCTGAACTGTGTAGTGAAACTCTGTATATGTATTTATGTATATGTGTGTATATACATATATGTGAATATATATTTTTATTCAGAATTAAGCCATATTTTATAATACATTAAGGACAATAGTAGTTTTCTCTCCTTAACCCATCCCCTGATAATACTGGGAGTGAACCAAGGGTTTCACACATGTTAGACAAGGGCTCTACCACTGAGTTATGTCTCCAGCTCATTTTTTTTTGTTTGTTTGTTTGTTTTTTTGTACTGGGGATTGAACTCACAACCTCACACTTGCTAGGCAGGCCCTTATGCCTGGCTATTGTTTTTTTTTTAAAGTATATCAATGGGGGGGTAACAATGGTACCTACATTCTTTTTTTATTCTTTTTTTTTTTTTTTTTTTTTTTTCCTTTTTATCGGTACCGGGGATTGAACTCACAACCACCTGCTTGCAAGGCAGGTGCTTATGCCGCTGAGCTAAACCGCCAGCCCCCTCTTTTTTTTATTCTTTTAAGACAGCATTTCTAAGTTGCCCCAAGCTGGTCTTGATCTTCCTACCTCAGCGTCTCCCATAGCTGGGATTATAGGTACAGGCCAATGCACCAAGCAAGGATACAGTAGCAATTTTCTGGTTGAAAGTTGACTGAATCAAGAATCGTAGTCCAGCTGGGCATAGTGGCACATACGTATAGTCGCAGCACTTGGGAGGCTGAGGCAAGAGGATGGTTGCAAGTTCCAGACCAGCCTGGGCTACAAAATAAGCTCAAAGCCAGCCTGAGCTGCATAGCTTTCTCTAGAAAGCATTAGATTCCTCAAAGCTCAAAAAGACCAAAAAAATAAAAAGAATCATAGTCCAAAAACTTAGACACTTGACACCTGTACCCTGTGTGTACATTACTCAAGTACTTTAGGATCTGTAAAATAAATATTCTATTTCATTGACATTCAGTAGGACACAAGGACTGTCAGATATGACGGTAACCTAGTAAACTACCGAAGCTGATCCAAGGGCTCTGGGCTTCCTCAGCCTACAATAGCACATGCCTCCCTATCTGTAAAGCTGCCAGTGCTGCGCCCAGTAAGAATGCGTGGACACTGAGGGCTGGAGAGGCTGAAGAGGGCAGGAGAGCCCACTCCCAGGCACACTGCGGTTATGGAGATGAGTGAGCTCCATCAAAGCAGCTGGAGTTTTCTGTAGAGGCTCCACCTTCGTATCTGTCTCCACTTACCTAACCTCATTAGATTTATTGCTAAGGTATATAGTTAGGTAAGTACAAAAGAAATAGGCCTAGAGACAGGAGTCTACACTTTTTTTCTCTTTGGTAAAGGAATAGATAGTGAATAGTTTAATTTTTGCAACTAACATACAGGTTATACTGCTCATTTTCTTGTCTTGCTTGGATTTTTTCTTTAATTTTATAATACTTAAAATATAAAAAGTAGGAGGCTGTGGATTTAGCTCAGTGGCACAAGCACCTGCTTTGCAAGCAGGCAGTCGTGAGTTCGATCCCCAATACTGATAAAAAGGAAAAAGACAAAAAAAAAAATATATATGTATATATATATATATAGTAGATGTGGTAGTGCACACCTGAAATTCCAGCACTCAGGAGGCTAAGGCATGAGATTACCATGGGTTTAAGGCCTGGCTGGGTTACATAGTGAGTTCAAAGCCAGCCAGGACTACCTAGTGAGACCCTGTCTCAAAACAACAAAAACAAACAAACGAAGATAGGTATATACCTTTCTTTGCTTTCTAGCCGGCCACTGGCTGGATTCAGCGCACTGGCTGTAGTTTGCTGACCCCTCTGTGAGCACTGCCAGCTTCCTCACTTTATTTCCAGCGGATCCAGGTTTCACTGCACAGAGTAGAGAACATAGAAGGCAGGCCGGTAATCCCTCCAGTAGAAGCCAGTTTTCTCATTTTAAACAGACTCTGCCTAGTTCCCGGATAATCAGTCTTGAAAACCACTGGCATGCAATGAGATAAGCACACAGTTAATGGATGGATCCTCGGGCTGGTATATTTGGCACAATCTATGTGTACCCTTCATATGGTACACTAATGGCCAGGCATTTCTCGTATATTAACAATATATTCAGTGTTCAGAAAAATCCTCTCACAATTGTGGGGTTTTTTTGTTTGTTTGTTTTGGTTTTTTTACTCTATTTTGCTGATTAGCAAACTAAGCCAAAGAGCAGTTGGAAAACCTGCCCGTGGTCTCGTAGCAGAGGCAGGGTTCAAACCCAGGCAGTCTGCTCTCAAGTAAGGGAATCTCCATTTCATTACACTGCTCTCCAGACATTTGGAGAAGACTCATCATTAAAAGGGACAGAACCACAGGCCTGCCCTCCTGACAAAAGCTACTTTTTGTCACACAGAATCTTCCTGTTATCTGCGCAGACTGAAGGAAGGGGACTTTTATTATCTGAAAGAGTGCGGAGGAATCTAAGGTAGCTACTGCATAAGAGAAAGAGAAACTGAAACAACAGAATCGAAGGTCCGTGGTCTCTGGTGACTCAGAACCAGCAGCTTTTGCTAAGAAGTAGAATCGATTGCATTACAGAGATAGAGAAAGCGACATCATAAGCCTGCTTGGTTAGCATGGAATCCAAATAAGCACAGTTTTATTTGAGGGGTGCTCACTGGTACCAGGCTAAGCTCCCTACAGTAGAAATGGTCTTATTAGTTTGAAATACTTTTTAAAAAATCATTGGCTAAAACCCTCTGCTCCCATCCACACCCCTGAGAACTTCTCCACTGGAACTGGAGATGACTCCAGCTGTTAAACTCTCCTGACCCTAAACACAAATAGAGAGGCCAGGACAACTTTTAAGTTTTTTTTTTTCCTTTGCCTCACTGCCTAATTAACATATCTCTTTCTGATTGACACAGTCTATCTTTAGAGAGATAATATATTCATCCTGTTACTTTCAAGTTTTGCTGGCCTAAGAGTATTTCCTTCTTTGTGACTTTGCATATCTGTATTCCAGTCTACTTTATGGTGATTTAACTCTCAGAAGGACAGTAATTTTCTTTTCATAAATTTCAGGTTTTTGGATAAATCATCCCTCCAGCTCCCACGTGCTAATTACATAGCTGAATACCAGAGGGCCATGTGTTTCTTTCATGCAGTTCAAAGATACACGACTGTGTCAGGGATTTTCATGTGTAATTTTTAAATGAGTACCCCACATGTACATAAATTAAATTCGTAGTTCTGCCTATCTCGAGGGTTTAGTGGCAGTGACAATCCCCCTAGCCCTGACAAGCACACTTCCTTGTTCCGCTTTGGAGGTCTTAAGCACTTTGTAACCTTTGCTCTTTATCTGTCCCCGGCCAGTCCTGATGGAACCACTCTTCACGTTCTTCTCAGAAGCCCAGGTACCTTTTGAAATAGAGACAATTCTATAATCTCCGAGTATGATTTCCTAATTTCCCAGGTCAGGAGAAAATTTCTTGTGTTGTCCTGCTGTGCTTTGTCACAGCAGGCCTGCCTTTTCATTTGGAACCCTCTTTGTCACTGCCATAGTAACAAATGGAAACACTGAGAACATTTTGTGACAGGCTCTGTCATTGTTCCCAGTGAAATCTCTTCCCCTGTGTCTTCTCAGTAAATGAAACTGAGAAGAAAAATCATAACAAATAACCTGAAAGGGGCCCTAATCAATACGTTCCCACTGGGCTGTCAATACCAGCCTGTGTTAATCTAATATGAGTTCGTCGGGTGTTTTATGTGAGCTGTAAGTGTATGGACTGGACCTACAAATCACCTTCAGGCCGAGAGTGAGGGTGCCTCTGGCAGATTCGGTGCATGTGCAGTAGGTGACTCTCAAATAAAAGACTGGAGACCTCACAGAAGGATCAGCGTGCTTGAGATAACCAAACCTTCATCAAAAACGGCCAAGAGCCTTCTGCAACTCAGAAGTAACGGTAAAATCACTGTGCTGCCTCTGAGGAGTTCAGATGTTCCAAAATTCTCCTTACAGCTTTATAGGAGGAAATGTCATAAGAGATTACCATGATACACAAATGGCTACTCACAATCTCAATGTAAAGAATTATCTTATTTATCATCTAATAAAAAGAAATATTAATTTAGGTAACTCATGTTTAGAAAAGATTTTGGATTTCAAACAAAAAATCGTTCCAAGAACAAGGATTCTGCTGCTTCTATGTAACACCTGTACTTCTGAGTCACAGGAATGCTCTCATTATCCATATTTTCTGTCTTCACCATTTTCATTTGCCCCAAAACATACATTTGCAGCTCCCTCTCCTATTTTTTCCCCCCTTAAGACAGGGTCTCGCTGTGTAGTTCGGGCTGACTTTGAATTCACTATGTGGCCCAGGCCAGCCTTGAACTCACTGGAATTACAGGAATACACTACCACATCCAGTTCCTTCCTTCATTCTTGTTTTTTTGTTTGTTTGTTTGTTTGTTTGTTTTGGCTTTTTTCGTTTTTTACCAGTACCAGGGATCGAACTCACGACTGCCTACTTTTGAGGCAGGCGCTTATGCCGCTGAGCTAAATCCCCAGCCCCTTTTTATCTTTTTTTTTTTTCTTCATTCTTAATTGTAGAAAATAACTTAATGAGTGCTCAACACATTGTTCCCCACACTTCTTAATCAAAAGTCAGAACCTGCATGGACCCCTTGTCTGCGAAGGGTCACTCGGTGGGAACCACAGTGTCAGCTGCCCACTGGTGAACAACCCTGCATCAGCAGCTCCACCTGGCCGTGTCCTTCTCCTACAGGAGGACCTCTCTGTGTTTTATTTCTAAAGCAGAACTTTGCCTTGGAACCATCAAAGGAAGCATGAAATTGACTTGGTAATTAAGAATATGAAATATTCACCACAGATAGCAGATCAAGCTCATGGAAGGGAAGGGAAAAGATCTTCACACCCTGCAAAGTCACAGGCTGCCACATAACGAGCTACGCCAGTGTTACAGATCCGCAGACCAGAGGAGCTGAAGTTGGACTAGAACCAAATTTCAAGGACCCCAACCAATGATTACTTCAGTTTTTGGTAGTTAAAAGAGGTAAAGATTATCCTTCTCTAGCTGTGACTCACACGACAGAGAAAGAGAGAGGAAGAAGAAGAAAGAGGAGGAGGAGGAGGAAGGAAGGAAGAGACAGAAATCACTTCAGCTCACATGAAATACAGGATGATTTTAGGGTGAGGTCTGGAATGTCTCATAAGATACAGATGTTCCCTCTGAGATCTAATATCACAGATGACCTCCATCAAAAGCACTTGTAAATGGGTGACGGAATTCAAAGGCCCTTATCTTGTGGGAACTTGGAGAAGACAGATGATCTGAGCCATGCCACAGTATCAGACAGCAGAGCTCCAGTGTGAACCTTGGCTTTCCCATATTTGAAGATTATCGAGAGATGTTCACTTCAAGAAAAATATGCTGATATGAAAAGATTTTATTTAGTGGCAGAGGGCCAGAGGAACTGTCATAAATAACATTTCTAAAGTTCATTTTCTCAGGATTGTGACATGACAAAATACATATGCATTGGTTTCCTGACCTAGAATAGCAGGGAACCAACTGAAAATAACTTGAATCCTACATGGATGCAATTACATGGATCTGGTCAGTTTCATCGACCTTATCTGGCTGATTCTTACAATACTAGTTAGTTTCCAATACGTAACTAACCACCTCTAAACCTTAGTGACCTAAAACAAATACTCCTTCAGTTGACCTTCTAAATCTGTCAGTTGGCAGCCGCGCCAAGGATTAGCCTATGGGATTAAGTAATTTGCCCAAGATCACACTGAAAGCCAGATTCAGACCCAAAATCTGATCCAAAAGTTCTTACCCCTAGCCACCTTTTTTAACCGCCTATTATTCAGTCATCTTTTCCTCTCCAAGCACATGGAAAAGTAGCCAAAGTGGTTTCCTAACCACTGGTCTCTAGACGGGTGCCAGTGTATTGTATAACAGAGTTTTCATTATTCAGTATCAAATTAAAAATTGGTAGGAACAATAAAAGTAAGGTTTTTTGTTTTTGGTTTTGGTTTTTTTGGTCGAACTCAAGACCTTGCGCTTGCCAAGCAGGCACTTAAACCACTGAGCTAAATCCCCAAAAGTTACGTTTTTATAAAGCTAAATACATTCAATTTTAAACCTTGTTCTTGCCGGGCACGCTGGTGCATGCCTGTAATCCCAACACTCGGGAGGCTGAGGCAGGAGGATTGCTGCAAGTTCAAGATCAGCCTGGGCTACAAAGTGAATTCAAGACCAGCATAAAATGTGCAGCAAAACCCTGTCTCAGAGAAAAATAAATAAATAGTCCCAAGAAGGAACACACTAAATAGTGATGTGTATACTGGGTATACTTGGAGGTGGGTAATAAATTATCACTTTTTGACATGTGACATCAAAGCTTCATATGCCTCAATGATGTCTAAGTGCTTTTTATAATGTGCTTTTATTCGCTTAGGGAGCGAGGAGGGAGAAGGTTTTGTTGGGGTGGTGGTGGTGTTTGGTTGGTTGATTCTGGAGTTGTTTTGGCTTGGTTTTTGTCATGCTGAGGATCACACCCAGCTCCTGGAACATACTAAGCAAGTGCTCTATTGCTGGGTTACATCCCCTACCCTTCATATAATTTCTAGATAAATGAAATTACATTTGTCTAGCACTGATGAAGAGTCTAACCAACCTTGTTACCTAGCAAGAATCTTAGCCAGGTCAAATATTTCAGTAGACACAAACTTCCAAACTGCATAATAATTTGTATGAAGTACAACCTTTGATCTGTGAGACTATTTAACAGGAAAGATCTATGTAAAAGAAAAAGTAGCAATGTGCCTACCCAATTAGCAGCTAGGGTATGAACACAGACTATTGTCCCGTTAATGTTGATATTTTATAGAGTAAGATGTATTTTGTTTTTAGCCCATGAAATAAACGACAAATTAAAACCTTTTCTAAGCCAGGCACAGTCGTACAGGCCTGTAATCCCAGCTACTCAGGAGAATGAGTCAGGTTAAAAGCTAGTATGGGCCACTTACCAAGACACTGTCTCAAAATAAAAAAATTGAGGGGCTGGGGATTTAGCTCAGTGGCATAAGCGCCTACCTTGCAAGTGCATGGTCATGAGTTCAATCCCTGGTACCGGTAAAAAAAAAAAAAAATTGAAAAGGGCTGGAAATGAGCTGAGCATGGTGGCGCACACCTGTAACCTCGGACTTCGGAGGCTGAGGTAGGAGGATCATCACACGTTCAAGGCCAACCTGAACTACTTAGGGAGACCCTCCCTCAAAAGACAAAAAAAAAATCCACAAAAATGAAAAGAGAGCCAGGCATAGATAGCTCAGCAGCATAGGACCTGCCTGGCAAGTGCAAGGTCCTGAGTTCGATTCCCAGTACAAAAACATTAATTAATTTTTTAAAAAAGAGTAGGATTGGGGAATGTAGCTCAGAGATTTTAGCATTCTTAAAAAAAAAAAGTTTCTGTCATCAAATACTTTTTTTAAAATTTTATTTAAAGAAAGAAAAACAAAACAGTAAAAGGGTACAAGTAATACAGAATTTCAAAAAAAAGTAAGAAATCACTAGTTAATAGATTACATATTGTCATCTTAGAAATAGTTGTTCAAAGTTACAAAATTAAAGCATACAAAGTGGACATTCAAACAGTGAGACTGCAAACAGTTGTATTCAATGATCCAACAAAAACTTAGTAATATGGTCATCTAAACACACTTACAGTTATGTCCTCTAGAGCACTTTCTTTTCCTCTCTTTTTTACAATAACATTTACACATTTTGGGTTTTATTACTCCCACAGTTCTTATTACTTTGTTTTTTTTTTTGGAAGAGAATAAAACCAAATGTGACAAAACAAAGCAGTCAGTCAAAACAAAGGATGGACATAGTACATGATGTAAAAACAGAATACAAGGTAATCAACGATGGTTACCATAATGCCTCTTGCTACCTTAAAAAGAATTGCCTATATCATCAGGTATAATAAAATTGAACAAAACAGTACAGAACAAAACCATTCATCAAATACTTTTAACAATTTTAGAATCATAGCACAATGGAAATTGTCATTTAGAGACCAGGTTTAGCTCAGTGGCGTAAGCGCCTGACTGGCAAGTGCAAGGTTGTGAGTGTGATCCCTCGGTACCAAAAAGAAATTGTCATTTAATCAAGTGAAAATTTTTAAATTTTGAGTTAAATAGTAGCAAAATTAGTTACCTGGCAATGAATTACCTACAGCTTCACATGAACAAGTTTGCTCTCATCTTATTCTAACTGCTGCCTTTGTGCTAATGAGGAGTTTGGGGTTTGGTTGAGATTTTTGTTTTATTTTGTTTTGTTTTGGGTGCTGGGAATTGAGCCCAGCACATGCTAAGCAGGTCCTCTGACACTGAGCTACAACTTCAACCCTAGTGGGTGTTTTTAAATTAGACAGGCTTTGGTCTTAGTAGTTTTTTGTTTTGTTTGTTTTGTTTTTTCTGTTTTTGAGGCAGGGTCTCGCTGTGCAGTTCAGACTGGCCTTGAGCTCACTTTGTAGCCTAGGCTGGTCTCAAACTCACAACAATCCTCCTGCCTCAGCCTCCCCACCACCACCCCCCCCCCCCCAGTGCTGGGACTACAGGTATGAGCTACCACACCCCAGCACAAAGGTTTTGTTAATTTAAATACAGTGTCTCAAGCTATATTAGTAAAACTGAACAAGTTCTCACTGTCAGCCACCACAAGGGAATAAGCCACCCTCAATGATCTTAGCCCTGACCACACGGCCGTGTATTCCGAAAGTCGAGGCACAGTGGTGCCATTCATGCTGAGTGTGCCCTCGTGAGTGTGCCATGAGGGGCTGTGGCTCTGAACTGGCTGCTGGTCCAGGTCAAACCTGCATCCTTTGACACTGGTCACGCTGTGGTTTTCATTACGCAAACACGCGCTAGGTCAGACCTTACCTTGGCCAGCATGGTAACTTAGCTTACTGCAAAATTTAGCGTCTGCTGATTTCCACTTCCCTAAAAAATGCCTGTTCTAGCAGATGGGTCAAAAGTTCTTATATGAACTGGTTATCTCTAGTGAATAGTAGCAGTCAACAGGAAGTTAGAACAAAACAAAATTTCACAGACCGGACTGCAAGAAAATAAAAGAAAAATTGATGTCTGAGCACTTTTCAGCAAAGGGAAGCCACTAGTTTGTCACAGCTGGATAGTCTGAGCTAGCCAAGTCGAAGTGGGAATTTCCTGCCAGATGTTTGCTCTCTGAGCAACCTGTGGGCACCGACATGAGGGCCTGCGTGGCCTGATCCGACCGAGCGGTGCCCGCTGCCGCCCCTGCTAAGTAGCCACTGCTCTTGTTAAATGCAGAAACACAGAAGGCCTGATTTTGAAAGTGCAACTTCATTCTCACAGATGTGATTGTCTGAGCGAACGTTCCGTTACACTAATCCCCCAAATGATAGAGACTCAAGTCTTGTTTTAATAAAAGGAAGGTAAGCCTGAGCCACCACAGGTATTTCAAATGACTTGGATACGGTTGTTACCGTCGCGACTACCGAAATGTGTCTCTAAACATTAAAGAGCATAAAGAATCCCAAATGGCATGGAAAATACCACATATTTATATCAGCTTCCTGTTCTGGATTCACATGGGAATTAGGAAGTGAAAATTTAATTCAGAAGAGCTGTATACACACACATATACACATTTACAAAAGTAAAAGCAAAAATGTTTTATCCAATTGAAACAAACATTTTTAAGGAGAGAAAAAGACTTTCCACATGATCTCACTGTTTTTGTCATCCTGTGTAAGGGAAAATATTGACATTTACCAGACTGTTTGCTCCAGCTTTCTGATCTCCTGCAGTTTATTTTTATAACAACCTTATCGATGGGCCTCTTACCCAGCTCTCTAGGTTTAACTGAGTTGAGTCGATTTGTTACCACAGCTTCAAGTAGCTGTTACAGAACAAGCAAGACATCCTAATAAAGCTGTAAACGTGTTTACTCAAACAGAGTATTGATTTTACTTGGAGAGGGAGAAAGCTGATGCTTAGCAGTGTCAGGATGGATGGATTTCACTGCAGTTTTTCACTGTCATCTGTCATGGTGGTGGGACACTAAAGTACAGCCATCGGAGGATAATTAGAAGGACCAGAAATCCAGACCCTAAAATCACTTAGCCGCCTGGGAGTTCTGTAGCTTAATTAGCTTTTATTAAAACTTTCCCCTAGTAGTAATAGCCAAGCACATGCAACAGTGTTTTCAGGTACAGCAGGGTTGTGACTCGTTAAATATATGAATTTAATGGCTTAAGGGTTTTTAGGCTTTTTCTCAGTCTAGTAATTAGGCTACCACTAGAACACAATCAGAGCCCAAATCCAGTGTCGGAGATGGCGATCCATGCTATAGCAGCAGAAGAAATGCATGATTCTTCTGAAAAAATAACTATAACACATTAATAAAGCCATTATAAAATAACCTAACCCATGTCTTTGTGGTGAAAACATTTTTTAGCCTCATTAGTACACTTACATGTTTTTGTCTCATGATCTAGAACACAAAACTAACAGTTCCATTCTTTGTTATCTAAATTCCTGCATTAAAGAAAATTCTGAAACATTCTAGCCTGCTTTTAGTTGTCATTTTGATGGTGAAAGTTAATACATATCAAGCAAAAAATGAGTGAGAGTAAAAAATTGCTTATCATGTGCAGAAACCACATTCACATTGAGCTTGCTTATAAATCATGTAAACACTCTCCCTGTCCTCAACAGGGGTTAGAAAAAACTCAGAAAAAACAGTTGAAAAAGCTCTCACTTAGATGATAAATATAAAATCTAAAGTTATCAAAAGTGAATTTGTTATATTTCCTTTTTGTCTCTTTGGCACAGGGTCATGCACTACCATGCCCGCAGGCTTGTTTTATTTCACGTATCTTCCCATATTTATAACAATTTACTTAGTAAACTCTTGGTGCTTTCTTGCTTCCCTGCCTCGGCCTGCCTAAGTGACTGATAAAAATTACAACAGAGCTGGGCGTGGTGGTGCACACCTGTAATCCCCACTACTCGGAGGCTGAGGCAGGAAGATAACAAGTTCAGAGCTAAACTCTATAACTTTGATTTTTTTTTTTTTTTTTTTTTTTTTTGTCTTTTTCGTTTTTGTCGGTACCGGGGATCGAACTCACGACTGCCTGCTTGCAAGGCAGGCGCTTATGCCACTGAGCTAAATCCCCAGCCCCCAACTCTATAACTTTGAATGACCATGTCTCAAGTAAAATTTTATTTATTTATTTATTTATTCTTTTTTTTTTTTTTTTTTTTTTTTTTTGGTATGGGGGATTGAACTCACAGCCTCATGTTTGCCAAGCAGGCACTTGCACTGCTGAGCTAAACCCCCAGCTCAAGTAAAATTTTAAAAAGGCCAATTTTAAAGCCTGGTGTAACAGACTCTATCAAAAAGATAGCAAAAGATGTTGGGAACTTGTCTTTCAAATGCTATTGTCATGTGCTCATTTGTAGTGTAGTTCTAACCTCGAGTTAAATCTTTAAGCCTTGGAGAAGCATGTTGTAGATTTTGTTATTTAAAAGAGTACCACTGAGGAGCTGGGGATTTAGGTCAGCGGCATAAGCATCTGTCTTGCAAGGAGGTGGTTGTGAGTTCGATCCCTGGTACTGGAAAAAAAGAAAAAATAAATAAATAAAAAAGAGTACCACTAGAGCCATTTCTTTGTATTTTTTCAAAAAGTGGAAGAATTGGCTTTTCACAGTTGTAGTTAGATCTTTCCCTGTTAAAGTAATCAAAGACAGAGGAAAAGACTGGATTTATGTTCTAATATGTCATTTACCTTCTATAGGGACACTCCCCAGTCGGCACAGCACGGCAGTTGACTTCCTTCTGCCCCGTCCTCTAGAGTGACAGCCACAGTGGGAGCTGCTTGCCTGGGCAGAGGGGGTCTCAGGATGCAGTAGGCAGCTGCATGGTAGCTTTGGGCACCATCTCTTCAGAGTCACTTGGTCAAAAGCCACCAAGACCTGTTTTACCTCTGTCAGGTCAAGAAGTGCTTTTCCGGAAGGAAGACCTCATGACGTAGTGGCTAAGGCAGTGGGTCAACCGATGGGAGCTGGAGGGCTAATAAACACAGGGACACTACAGTTACAATGTGTCCACTCCAAAATTCGTGTTGCCAATGCAGTGGCATTAACGGGTAGGACCTGTAAGAAGTGAGGAGGCTGTCAGGGTTCCCCGCGTGAGTGGGGCTGGGGTCCTTTAAGAAGATGCTTTGTGCAGGGCTTGGCTGGCTGGCTCCTCTCTCAGATCACGTGCTGCCAGGCCAGGAGGATACAGCGAGTGGCCCGCACCAGGCACCAAGCTCCAGTGCCGCCATCCTGGACTTCCCGCTCACTTCAGTACACAAAACAAATTTCTCTTCTGTATCCAGTCTTAGGTATTCGGTTAACAGCAGCACAGACAAGCTAAGTCATGTACTTTGAACAAATTACTTAACTTTTCTAAGCCTCTGTTTCTTCCTCTAGAAAAATGAAGATAATAAGTACCCTGCCTCATTGGGGTTTTTATGGAAGTTAAATGAATGTTTATAAAGCACAATGCCTATCTGAGTCCTAATGCCTTAAGGATGTCCTGAGTGTAAGGTATGAGGGAAGCTCAGGACTGGACAGGTTTGCACTGAGAATGGTCACAGAGGCGATTCCGTCTGGGGACGGCCTGCAGCAGCCCCCTGCCTCCTCGTGTGTTCCTTCGAGTCCCTGTCAGCTTCCTGGCCTGTCTTTGTGCTCCACTCCAGCTCCTGAAAAGCATCACTGGGTTAGCTCTGTTCTCTCTTGTGCATTGTTTTAAGCAGGAAGAAGAGCTGTAAGTTGCTGGCCCTCGAGTAGCAGTAAAGGATGCTTCACGTGCCCGCTCCCCGGGTTGCTATGTGAAGCCATCTTTCCTAACCGGGTACGGGCAGGTGGAGTCCATGCATGCGTTTGTACACTCCGCATCCTTCTTCTGTGTGCCCGGCTTTGAAAGTGTTCCTACCGCAGGATCCGTCTACCACACAGTGTGTGGAGCATCAGAGGCACCCGAGCCGGTAGCCTTGCGGTCACTCTTGAGTCCTTTCATCCCTTCTGTCCAAACCTTCGGCGAGTTCTTTTGATTTGATTGTAAGGTTATATTTCAAATCCATTCTCTTCTGTTCCTCTGCTGTGACTTAGCTCGGGCCTGTTTTCCACTCACTGCTGCAGCCTGCTGACTGCTCTCCGGCTTTCAGCCTTCCTGGTACCTCACTCTGTTTACTGTGCAGTAGCCACAATGATCCCTCTGGAAAGACGTGGAATATTTCTCTCCCCTGTTTAGAGCTGGACTGCGGCTTCTCGTCACGCTAAGGCTGAAGTCCAAGCTCCGCTTGTAGCCTAGGAGGAGGCTCGCTGGGCCTTCCCCCCGCTTGCACCTCTGCCTGCCCACACTCGCTGGACTGCTCACCTTGTGGCCTTCCACACTTTGCCCATTCTAAGTGCAAAATTAGGACTTACAGTTGGTCTGTGGCGGGCTTCAGGGATGCTTTGAGAGCCAACCTTCAAGGACCACAGGCATGCATCACTAAAGGACTACTGAGCCTCTGCTAACAGCACTTTCCTGTCGTTCTGAGTCCTCGTTGGTGCCAGAACTAGCTGCCCCAAAGCATTGAATCACGCACCTCTTGGGCCCAGTTGTTGGTTGGTTCTCCATTGATTACACGATAAACTCTAGAATGGGTCACCCAAGACCTTCACATCCTGTCCCATCGTTGCTTCCCCCTCCAGTTCCTGAAAGAGAGCACTGGTTTTGCTCAGTTCACTTTTGTGCCACGAGTGTGACACAACTGATCTTCTATACTATCTTCCAGAATGCGCTTTATCCTGTGAACAGGGCCTATGTTTCCTCCTCCTCCTACTCCTTCTCCTTCTTCTTCAGGAGGTGGGGGGAAACAAGGTCTCACTGTATAGTTCAGGCTGGCCTTGAACTCACTAGGCAGCCCAAGCTGACCTCAAATTCATGGTGATCCTCCTGCCTCAGCCTCCCAAGTGCTGGGATTACAAGCATATATCACCATCCCTGGCAATGTTTTCGTTTGCTTGTAATTGTCCATCTTTGCAAACTGCTATTTACTCAGGTCCCAGCTCCTATCACTTTATCCAAGAAGTGTTTCTTGTTGTCTCCGAACTGAGTTATTATTCATTTTCAAAGTACCTGCCTGGCTTTCTCTCCCAAACCATGAAGTCCTCAAGGACATGTACTATATATTTTACAACTTTGAATTTTTAGATCTGTCCCAGTACCGAGAGACTCAGTAGCCATTAGCTTATGCAGTGCATTGGGGTATTTTTGATACATTTCATGTTTTTTCTTTTTTTAATTTTTTTCCTATAATAAAAGTCAAGTATTGACATGGTAGTAGCATGAATCTAGAAAACTGAGATTTCAGGTTAGCCAGTTTTAATCTATATCTTACTCTCTTTTGTGAAGCAGGTATAGATATAAATACACAAGCCTTAGAAGTCTGAGCGTTCAAGTTAACTATCCCCCTTGCCTCGCAGCGGCACATACCTGCTAACCACAGGCATATAAGGTGAACAACTTAAACCAGGTTAAGCGAGCACAGAAAAATCATTACTAAAACCTGATGTGGTGGCACGCACCTGTAATCCCAGCGCTCTGGGAGCTGGGGCAGGATTGATAAAGTAAGCCCGGCCTGGCCAGCTTAGCGGGACCCTGTCTCTACATAATAAAACTTTAAAAGGGCTGAATATACTCACTGTGAAGGCCCTGAGTTTATTCTTCAGTCTCAAAAAAGAAAAGCATCACTAAAGGGCAGACATCTAACAGGAGAACCGAAAAACTAAAATGACCGCTAAATGTCGAAGAACAGATTTTTTTCTGTTGAGAAGAAGGTGGAGAGAATAGAGTTTGGTGCTATTGCTTGCAAAATAATGTATCAGGTTTGCTTTAATTACATGGTGATGCTTCCAAGAACAAAGGTAATTACATGATAACTTATGTTACTCCTCTGGTGTTACCTCCTAATAACTATGCAATTAGCTTGTCACTGTTATCCAGTGTGAAGTTGGCTGTAACTGGAGGAAAAAGAACATTGATACTGTCCATGAAAGAGCTGAGGGAACCAGGCATGGGGGCCGAACTGCAGCAGTGAGGGGTGCAGGTGATTAAGTCGTTGCGCCTGGCCCTCAAGGGTATGGAAAATACAGCAGAGGCTGTAACTTTCTCAAAACAATGAACACCGGGCGGAGTGGTGCACACCTGCAATCCCAGCACTCGGGAGGCTGAGGCAGGCAGATCACTGTAAGTTTGAGGCCAGTCTGGGCTACATAGTGAGTTCAAGGCCAGTATAGTGAAACCCTGTCTTAGGAAAAAAAAAATACAGTGGACCTACACCCAGAGGGATGGGTTGACCAAACACCTGTCCATGAGTTTGAGTTTATAATAAATGAGTTTGAGATACAATGCATGTGCTTTTAAATTATGCATTTTGCTTTGAGACGTTTGAGTAATACTGTTTTTTTTTTTTTAATAGAAAAACTTTTTCTTACCTCCTTTTATTCACGTCTCAAATCTGCATGTGTGGATTACCTGAACTCTGACTCATTGCTGGTGAAAATACAGAATGGTACAGCCACTCTGGGAGGCAGCCTGCTGGTTTCTTAACAAAACTAAGCAGCCTACCACGTGACCCAGAAGTTGTACTCCTCGAATGACCAAAGGAGTTGAAAACTTACGTCCACCCACATATGTTTAGAGCAGTTTTACTCATAACTGATGAGATTTGGAAGCAACCAAGGTGTCCTTGGGTAGGTGAATGGATAAGCCAGACTGTGAAATATGATTCAGTCAATAAAAATGGCTGAGCTCACCCGGCATGCTGGCACACAGCTGCCTTTGGGAGGCTGAAGCAGGAGAATTATAAGTTGCAGCCCAGCTAGGGTAACTTAGCAACTAACTATTGTGGTCAGGGTGGACAAGGGAAAGGATTTAATACTGGACACAATTTATAGATTATTTTGTAGTATTCACCCTAATAGTCAAATATAAAAGAGTGCAGGAGATCTGTCCATATACTAGAGACCCAAAGAATCCAGCCAAGGGCCTGGATCTCACAGCAGTGTCCCACAAGTCTGGCTGAAGATCTAGAGCCCATGGCAGTGTCCTCCACTAGTCCAGCTGGAGGCCCAGAGCCCATGACAATGTCTCCTCCAAGTCTATGTCAAGGATCTGCACTGGGAAGGCACAAAGGCCAGTGCTGGAAGCTAGAAAGTCTGCACCAGCGGGATGAAGGATCAGTGCCAGCAGGCTGAGGGGTCTGCACTGGAGCCAGGAAGCGATGCTCAAGGTAAGGACTAGAGCACCCTCAAAGAGAACCGCAGCCATCCTCAGTGACAGCAAGGACCTGAGCTTCTCCAGTGATGAGAAGAGCCAAGTTCACCTCAGGAAAACCAGCAGGAGCTTCTCCAGGAGAATCAACAGCACACTGTCTTCCCCTACAGTTCTGCTTTTCCGCTACTGGCAACCATCCTCAGGTGGGCGCCCCACACCCAGCACCCGCCGACAGTTCAGCTGGGGTTACACGCAGACCATCCGCTAATCCACTGCAGCAACTTAATGACATTCTGTCTCAAAACAAAAACAGTTTTTAAAAAGGCTGAAATGCAGCTCAACTCAAAAGGTCCATGACTGCGTTACACACTACTAAAATAGAAGCTATCAAGCCACACAAAGAGGTGAGATACATATGTGCACGGCTGAATGACAGAAGCCAGTCTGAAAGGCCACACGCTGTGTGCTCACCTGTGACAATGTGAACCAGCTAAGCTGTGGCAACGGTAAAGAGGTCACCTGGGGTCCGGGTGAGAAGATCCAGGAAGCCCTGAGGGCTCTCAGGACAGTGAAACTGCTGTGCGATATTCTTATAGTGAATACAGGCCATTTCCCCATTTGCCACATCCCATGGAAGACACAATGCATAGCAAGCCCAAGTGTGAGCACACTAGTCACTAATAATCACCAGAGCTGGTGGTCGCATGTACCACATCACCGCGGGCGAGAACCGGAACAGGGAGCTTAAATGGGAGCTCTGCTTCCTGCTCGGCTTTGGTATAAAAACCTAAAACTGCTCCCCAAAAAACCTGCTGATTTAAAAAAATAAAATCCCAAGAGAAAACCTTCCTCCCGCCTATGTCATTTTGCCAGCACTGCAGCTTGGTGTGTCGGGCGGTCTCCAGCCCCATGTGTCCCCTGCCTGCCACCTCCGGCTTCCCATAACACTGGCTTTCCCTGACGTTGCATGGTCACCGCTGTGTCCCTTTTTAGCCGTCCCTTCCATTCACACTGGTGAATTCTCCCAGCGCTCTCCAAGGGAAGTGCTGGTCCTTGAATCTGCTCGAAATGAGCCCTGACCTGTTCGCCATACAGCTTCGAGGAAGGTTCACTGGGGAAGACGTGAGCTCAGGTTCTCAGGAAACTTCCAAATTCCCTGCCTGTGTTTCCCAAGACCAAAGAGCAGAGCACAGAAGGCAGCGAAGATCCTTGAGGATTTCCCAATAAGAATGACCAATTTCACCGCACTTACACAAATATTTATTCTGATTTACTTTGTGAAAAGCTCAATCCCAAGTGGCTACAATTATTAATAAACTCCAAAGCCATGAGAGGAAGACTGTTAGAATAAAGCATGAATTGGCTGAAATTCTTCAGTGGGTTGCTGTTAATAGCCATTTTCCGAACAGATAATGATCCTTGTATTTTTAAGATTCTATTTATTTGCTTTTTCAGATTATAAAAATAGCAGTGTTTTTATGGAATATTGAAAAGACAAAACAAAGAAGATAAAGGTCTCAACTCTAGAAAGTTATATTTGTAGACACGGTTTTTTTCATCTTTCCTATTTCAAGTACACCTGTTTCTAAATTGTATTGCCAGGATCTGAGCAAAGATGAAAAACGCGAGGCAAACGTGTGCTGTGTTTGAATAAAGTCACGACGTAGAACCAGCAGGCACAGGAGCACGCTGTACTCTCTGTGCAGCTCTTCTGTATCTCTAAAATTATTTCAAGATAAAAATTTGAAAACATTAGGAACAGGGCAGATAACTAGTTGGTCATGGAACAAAAACAGCTTTTGGGGGGAAAAAAATGAAGCTCAGTCACCACCAGGCTGATGATTCTCCAAAATAACTCCCAGAGACAGACTTAAAAGACCATAAATGAACCAAAAACATAGGCTAAATATTGGATCTTGTGGTGAAAGCCAGTCCAGCGCTCTAACAGGGAGGGCCCGGCTCCCACAAGGCCTCCAACCCGGTGATGGGCTGGAACAGAAATAATGCTCCTCAGAGACCTTTTCATGTGGAACACACAGCACATACCAACTCCCTTATTTAAGGTTTTGCTCCTTGGGCTGCTTGTTTTGTTTTGTTTTTTGATAGGGAGGACTGAGACAGGGTCTTATAATGTACCCCAGGCTGGCCTTGAACTCACGAAGCTCCTCCTGCCTCAGCCTCCTGAGTGCTAGACTGTTGGCGTGTACCACCTCATCTGACCTTGGATTGCTGTTTTTAACATTCCAGATCTCAGGGGCTGGGGATTTAGCTCAGCGGCATAAGCGCCTGCCTTGCAAGCAGGCAGTCATAAGTTCGATCCCTGGTACCGATAAAAATGAAAAAGACAAAAAAAAAAAAAAAAAAAAAGAGAGAACATTCCAGATCTCCAAGCCATGTTTACCAGCTACAGTCTGGGGCTTGAGGCAGTGTGGTTCTCCATACAGTGTTTTTATATCTTAACATCAATAACGGTTAATACCTTTTCCTGAAAGATACATCACTGGAATAATATCCCTAAAATATAAAGAACTTTTTAAACTGTGAGAGGAAGAACCAAAATCCTGCAAAAACATAAAAATTTAAAACTAAGAGGTTTGTTCTTTTTTTTCCTTTTTTTTTTTTTTTTTTTTTTTTGTCTTTTTCTTTTTTGTTGGTACCGGGGATCGAACTCACAACTACTTGCAAGGCAGGTGCTTATGCCACTGAGCTAAATCCCCAGCCCCCAAGAAGTTTATTCTTTAAACACATAAAAACGTGCAGCTTCACTCATAGTAAGAAAAATGCAAATTAGAATTACACTGAAGCCAGGTATTGTGACACACATCTGTCATCCCTGCATTCAGGGAGGCTGAGACAGAAAGGTCACAAATTAGAACCAAGCCTGGGCACTCAGTGCCTTAACAAGACCCTGTGTCCACGTAAACAATAAAAAGGGCTGGAAATGTGGCCCAGCATGACGGCCCGAGTTCAGTCTCCAGTGCCACAAAAAACAGAACACCAAACTATTTCTACCCATCAGACCAGCAAAAGCTTAAAAGATGGATATTCCACTCTGTTGGTGAGGTCTTGAAATGGGCAATCTTATATCATTAGTGGAAATACAAAATGGCTCAACCACTATAAGGGGGAATTTGCCAGTATCTAAAGAAACCTCATCTATACACGTGTGCACATGCATGCACACACACACACACTCTTTGTTTTTTTTTTTAAATTTTATTTAAGGAAAAAAAGAAAACAAAAAAAGGATACAAGTTATACAGAATTTCAGAAAAAATAAACAGTAGGAAATCACTAGTTAATAAATTACATATTGTCATATTAGAAATCATTGTTCAAGTTACAAAATTAAAGCATATAAAGTGGACTTTCAAACAGTGAGACTGTAAACAGTTCTGTTCAATGATCCAATAAAACTCAGGTTATCTATCTTATACACTTAAATATACATGCAGTTATATCCTTTAGAGCACTTTCTTTTCCTCTCTTTTGTACAATGACAATTACACATTTTGGGTTTTTTTACTCCCACAGTTCTTATTACTTTTTTTTTAAGAGAGTAAAACCAAATGTGACATAGCAGAACAGAGTCAGTCAAATCAAAAGGGTGGACATAATACATAATGTAAAAACAAAATACAAGGGGCTGGGAATTTAGTTCAGCAGCATAAGTGCCTGCCTTGCAAGCAGGCAGTCATGAGTTCAATCTCCGGTACCGATAAAAAAAAAAAAAAAAGAAAGAAAAAGACAAAAACAAAATACAAGGTGATCAACAATGGTTACCATACTGCCTCTTGCTATCTTAAAAAGAATTGCCTATATCATCAGTTATAATAAAATTGAACAAAACAGTAAAGAACAAAACCAATAAAATCAAAACATTGGAGACATTATAGGACTTCATAAGAAGATAATAGTCAACCATAATGGGCGTCATAATGAATCTTATTGTCTTCACAGTTGTTGCCTATACTTTCGAACTTGGTACTATCAAGCAAAATAGAATAGAGGAAAATCAGTCAAAACAAGATGGTGGAGCAATACAGAGTTTCAAATCAAGTTAATAGGAAATCAAAGTGGGTTACTATAATATATCCTGCTATTTTTTATTTATTTTTCCCTTAATTAAAAAGATTAAAAAGTAAATAATAAAAAAGGAGATTGAGATAAAAGGGGGCATAACAACAAAATAGCACAGGTCAAAACATAACCATTTAAGCAAAATAGTGTGACAAGATATCCCGACATGAAAGTAGTTACCATAGTGTCTCTTTCCTTGAAATCTTTGAGTATAACTTCGTATACTCTAGCATCAAACATATCAAGACAATGTAAAACCATTCAAGAGAATGACAGTATTACAGAGTATTTAGAATCAACTAACAGAAAATGAACAATGGTTTCTGTATAATCTCCTTGTCTATAAAAGTTTTTGTTTATATTATCACATATAATAAAATCCAATAAGATACAACATGTTAAGACCAATGGAGACAGAAGAACAAAAGCTTGATGGGACTTCAAAACAAGATGATATTAAATCAGCACTAGCTATTATGATGTCTTGTTTTCTCCAAAATGGCTGTTCCTACCATCTAGCCTTCTCTGCCTCATTTCTGTTGAGTTCTTTTTCTGTCATTAGTTGTCGGTTTGTCTTCTTCATTTTGCTTTCTGCTCCATTCATTGTGGCCTCTCTGCCACTTCTTCGGGAATCTTGGTATTTTTCTTTTTTAGAATATCCTGCAGTAATCTCTGTAGAGTTGAATTGGTGGTTGCAAATTCCCCTAGTTCCTCTTTATCCTGGAAGCACCTTGTTTTTCCATCAATTTCTAGGGACAGTTATGCAGGATATATCAGTCTTGGCTGGACGTTATTATCTTTCAAAGCTTGAGTTATTTCACCCCACACTCTTCGTGATTTGATGGTTTATGCCGAGAAGTCTGCTGTAATTCTGATGGGTGTTCCCTTGTAAGTGATCTGTTTCTTGTCTCTGACGGCTTTTAGCATTCTGTTCTTATATTAGATTTCTAGAATTTTGATTATTATATGCCTGGGTGTAGCTCTGTTTGGGTTGTAGGTGGCTGGGGTCCTGTATGCCTCATACATCTGAGTATCTTTACCTTTTGCTAAATTAGGGAAATTCTCCTGGATTATTTCTGTGAATAGCTTTTGTAGTTCATTTGTTTGTGTCCCTACTTCTTCTTTTATGTTCTTAAGTTATAGATCCTCTTATCATCTTCTAGTCTTTGTATTATTGCTGTTTGTTTCTTTGCTATTTTTAAGAAGTTTTTCATTTCATGCTCCCATATTACAAATCTGTCCTCCAATTCAGATAATCTATCCTTAGTTTCTTTCAAGCTGTTATGCCAGCTTTCAATAGAATTTTTAGTTTCCTGGTAATCTCTTTGAACCTGCTTCATGTATTCTATGTTTTCTCTATTTTCTCCATCAAGCAATTCTCCCCTTTTTTTCTGTTCTTCCATTCCACCATCTGTTTTTCTTAGGCAGTGCTTAGCATTTCTCTAACTATTCTACTTATATCTTGCTTTATTTTGTTAAATACTTCACTTTTGAACTCGTCTGTGAGGCTCCAGAGATATCACTTTATGTCTCTTGGTGCCGTGTCTGATATTGCATGTCTTCTGTCCTCATTCTCCTTTGCATTTACCTTTCCTGGATCAGTGTTCTCAGGATTGGGGGCCGAGGACCCTTTCTTGTTGCTCCCTGTTCCCATACTTTTTGTTCCTTCCATGCAAACGTATATAGGAGGCCCAGTTTCTTTCTTTGTCTGTTACAGTTTGTTTGAATTGCACTGGCTAGGTGTTCCCGCCCACTGCAGTGTACTAGGGAGACACAGACCTGGGCAGCCTCTGCTGGGCCCGCCCCTCCAGGTCTACCTACTGAAGGCTTCTCTGCTACGGTGCACTGCCAGGTGCTGGGACCTGGTTTGGGCTAGCCTACTGGGTCTTAGTCAGCGGCATCACCCAGGCCAAGCACTCCGCACCAATTCCGCTTGAGAGGGGAATATGTGACTAAAGTCACTACAGCATCCTATTCCAGCTAGTCTGCCCGGTCTCAGAACATCCTCTTTTGGAGCCTCCTAGTCTATGAAAGGGTCCCGGTTCCTCTCACTCTCCGCAAGTCGATGCAGGGCTCCCCACCAGTCCCACTCTCAACTCCTTTTGTTGATTCCTGCTCTCAGAGCTTTCGTGTCTCTCTCCCTGCTGTGCCGATTTGGACACAACAGCAGTGGCAGGAAATTCAAATCGCAATTTCCAGAGGTGCAGGCTCCAGCTTCCTAGCTAAGATTTTATCTGTTCCAGTTATAGCACCAGGATTGTGTTTCCAGTTGGTTTCTCTCAGCTTAGTTCATTCCTGGGTTGGCAGGGTATATCTCCCCTTGCTTAGGACGCCTCACACCGCACCATTCCTGGATACTAAGCTGGCTATCTCAGAGAGCCTCCATAGCTGCTGTTACCTATCCGCCATGTTCTCCTGCAAGTCCACACACCCTTTCAACACAGCAATTCTGCCTCTAGAAATGTGTCCCAGAGATGTCCCTTATAACAAAAAATACTTATGCTGTGGCTTTCACTGCAGCTTTATTCACATAGTACAATGATATAGCTGAGCCCACGCAGGAGGATGGAGCAAGCCATGGTGCAGCCACACACTGGGCCAGCGTGGAAAGGCACGGGAGTCTCGGGACGCCCAGGCGGGTGTGCTTGCCTCGCATGTGTGAAGCTCCCCCTGAAAATAAATAAACTGAAGAGGATCTCTGGGTGCCGACATGCAGTGACTGCCAGGAGGTATTTCTAAGTGAAGGTCCAGGCGAGTGGAGTATACTACCTTGTTTTGTCTTTAAAAAAGGAAGAAGTAAGGAAACGCACACAATCTGCCGGCCTTTACTAGACAGCTACCGACTGACACCCTGGCAGACGGTGAAACTGGTTATTCCAAGGGCTGAGGGCAGAGGGTGAGAGATAGCGACACTGCTCTGCATTTATTATTTGTAGCCTTTTTGCTTCCATAAGCATGTTAATGTTCACCATATATTTAAAAAATAACTTAAAAATTTAGCATAGAGGGGCTGGGGGTTTAGCTAAGTGGCATAAGCGCTTGCCCTGAAAGCAGGCAGTCGTGAGTTCGATCCCCAGTACCGATAAAAAGGAAAAAGACAAAAAAAAAAAAAAAAATTAGCATAGAGTGGGAGAGACAGTAAAACCCAATTTTTCTTCCGCCCTTTTAAGCCCAGTGAACCCTCTAGTGGGGTAAAGGAGAGAACTGCTCATAATGACCTGCTGAGCACAGTGTGTGACTGGGGGGCAGGAAGCCAGGCCGGAGGCTGCACGGTTATTTGGGTCAGGTTGCTTTGTTTTGCAGAATTAGGGGCAAAATGACTCTGGAGCTGTTGGAGATGTACGGTGAGGTCAGCAAGTGAGTGGTCAGCCTCAGCGCTGCTGTCGGGGAGGAGGAGCAGACAGATCACCCAGCCGGGGAGCACGAAAGCCCTCTGGGCATTGGAACTGAAAGTTAGTGGCGTCAACTCAGTTTCCAAACAGGCCCACGGCTGCATCTGTTTTTGTACACATTTACAGCTGGGACTGTGCACGTGTGCCACACCCCCTGGCCACGTTCACCGAGAGTCTCGACGTGGCCTAAGACAGTTCTTCCCTCGGTATAGTCCAGACGCACACACCCCTGCCTCCCGGGTCTGGGTCCCTACCACTCCAGGTGGAAAGGAACCCAGGGTCCTTGGAGAAATAGCTAAGCCTAAAACATGGTGTCAGAAGGTAAAGAATGCCCAGAACAAAAGTGGAAGCAGACAGGCATGGTGGCATATAGCTGTAACCCCAGCACTCAAGAGGCTGAGGCAGGAGGATTGCCTCAAATTTGAGGCCACACTGAGCCAGCCTGAACCATGTAGAGAGACCCTATCTCCAAAGAACCAAACAATAAAAAACAATAAGGTAAAGCAGGTCCAAAGACATGCGAGCCAGCCTGAAGGGGCTCCACTGGGAAATACTGGGACAGGAGAGGTACGTAAGACCTGCAAAGAGTGATAAACCATTGATACAAAGTAATCTGTGCGTCTTTATTTATAATAAATGCATATTAAAATAACAAGTAGGAGAAAGGGCAGTCCACTCCTTACAGTAGGATGCCAGGGCCAACCAGTAAGTGTGTTCTAGGACTGGGGATGCCTGCCGCACAGGCTGCTTCCGTGAAGAATCAGGGAAGGACCTGGGCATGATGATGCAGTGATCCCGGCACTCTGAGAGGCCAAGGCAGGAGGATCCCAGACTCAGGCTCAGCCTGCGCAACCTATTGATTATCAAGAAGACCTGGGGATGTAGTTGGTGTGATGACCCCGAGTTTGACCTCTGGTGCCCTCCCACAAGTACACACACAACACAGATCACTAAAGAATGCTAATCTGAGGGGATAGGGCATGTGTGTGTGCGTGCGTGCGTGTGTGTGTGTGTGTGTGTGTGTGTGTGTGTGTATGTGTGTGGCTAGGAACTGAGCCCAGGGCCTTGCACATGGCACCAGCTCTATGTCCCTGGTGCCAGGGATAAGGATTTTTGATGAGGAGCAGAATATTTGCATATTTTAAAGTGTTATTATCCACAGCCTGCTTTTAAATGCAAAGGAAAAAATTCTGTACAAATGGAGAAGTGGGACAGCATCTTGAGCATCAGAATTAATGTCACCAGCGAACAGCAAATGGACAAGATGTGCCTGTAAATGTCATAGCCTGAGAACAACACAGAATAGTTTCTGTATATATCTGTTATCCCAGCACTCTGGGAGGCTGAGGCAGGAGGATCCCAAGTTAAAGCCCAGCCCTGGCCACTTAGTAACCTAGGGAACCCTGCCACAAAATCAAAAAAATATATATAAATGACGGGAATGTACTTCATTATAAAATACCTAAATAATAATGATTGTAATTATTAAATTATATTATTAAATATTATAATTATTTACATAATATTCTGGCCAAGAAGGTATAGTCTAGACTTAATCATGAAATACTACAAACCCAAAATGAGAATGACTTTATTAAAATTGGATAAGAGATGACTGTTCTTCAAAAGTGTCCATGTCAGACTGAGGACGTAGCTCAGTGGCACAGCGCCTGCCTGGCAGGCACAAGGTCATGAGTTTTTGGTAACAGAAAAAAAAATGTCCTTGTCATAGGCAGAGCACACCTGCAGCCTCAGCATGTGGGAGGCTGAGACAGGAGGATCACCACAAGTTCAAAACCAACCTCAGCTACATCGTGAGTTGAAGGCCAGTCTGGACTACATAAAATGTCCCTGTCTCAAAAACAAAACAAAAACTAATAAAGGAATTGAGGAAATGTTCCAAATTGAAAAGAGACCAAAAGGACCTAAGCATTAAATCCTAGCAGACTAGATTCTATAGTAGAGGAGAGATTACTGTCTAGTACATCGGCGGGTGACTGACAGAATCGGGGTAGACGGGGTTACTGATGCCGACACTGGGCCCCGCTGTGTAAGGGAATCTCCTCCTCCTCCTCCTCCGGCATGCACAGAGGGACTCGGGTGAGAGCCATCAGATGGACGGATGGACGGATGGACGGATGGTTCTGAAGCAGCTGAGAGGGAAACAGTTGTGTAAGAGAATGCAGCAAATGAAGTAAAACATGTTAACAATAACTAATGTTACCTGGATAAAGGAGTCACAAGTGTGTCTTACACCATTTTTTTCCTATTACATTTGTCTGATTTTGAAATGCTTCCCAAATAAGAATGTCTTTAAAAACATACGTTAGGGGGCTGGGAATTTAGCTCAGCGGCATAAGCACCTGCCTTGCAAGCAGGTGGTTGTGAGTTCGATCTCTGGCACCAATAAAAATGAAAAAGACAAAAAAAAAATACGTTCAGCAGGCTAATAATTGGAAATTTAAATTTAATCTCTGTGTGTGTGTGTGTGTGTGTGTGTGTGTGTGTGTGTGTGTGTCTTTTTGAAACCGGGTCTCGCTATGCAGTTCAGACTGGCCTGGAGCTCACTTTGTAGCCCAGGCTGGTCTCAAACTCTCAGGCATCCTCCTGCCTCAGCCTCCCAAGTGCTGAATTACAGGCATGTGCCACCCCACCCAGCTTTACATTTAATCTTATAATGGGGAGCATTATGTTAAATGAAATAAACCAGACAAAAAAGACAAGCGTGGTATGATCTCTTATGTGAGGTCCCTCAGTAGGGCAGTTCTTACAGCAAATAGCAGAATGGTAGCTACCAGGGACTGAGGGAAAGAGGCATAGGAGCTTGTTTTGTTTTTGTTAACACAGCTTGTTTCCAAAATTTATCAAACTGAGCAATCACGACACTGCAAGGTTGAACCGCACAAAGGCAGACTGGCCAGTGACGTAGCTCAGTGGCAGGCGCCTGGCAAGCGTGAGGTCCTAAGTTCAATACCTGGGACAAAAAAAAGATAGGCAGACTGATCATTGGGACTGAAAGTCCAGAATAAATCTACTTCCGAGAACTCAACTGGTTTTTGACAAAAGTGCCAACACAATTCAATGGAGAAAGCTTCATCTTTAAACACTGTACCAGGACAACTGGATGCCATGTGTGAAAATCCACTTCAACCTTTGTCTTTATACCTTTTACAAAAATTCACTTGAAATGAATCATACAGGGTGGTCAAAATATACCATGAATTTTTGTTTTTGTTTTTGTTTTGAGACAAAGTCTCAATATGTAGCGTAGGCTGGCCTTGAACTCACTATGAGACCTAAATTAGCCTTGAACTCAGTGGCCTCCTGCCTCAGCCTCCCAAGCGCTGAGATTATAGGCATGAGCCACGGCCCAGCTGGATCTTTGTCAAATGGGATTTTTGCCTGTATTAAGATGATCTCCTGTAATCTCAGCACTCGGAAGGCTGAGGCAGGAGGATCACTGCCACTTTGAGACCAACCTGGGCTACATAAGCAAGTTTAGCGCTAGTTTGGACCACATAGAGAGACTCTGTCTCAAAAAAAAAAAAAAGAAAAACAAAAAGAAAAGGAAACCATAATTTTTCTTATTTACCTGATAAATGTTAATGTGAAATGTATTGTTGGCTATGATTTGCTAAAGCTGTCATCTTTGTAACTGTGTTCATAAGGAATATTGGTTTGTAGTTTTCTGGTTTGGTTATCAGACTAATGCTAGCCTCAGAAAATGAGATGCGCCAGGCAAGGTGGCACAAACCTATGATGCCAGCACTCGGGAGGCTGAGGCAGGAGAATCGCAGTGAGTCAGAGACCAGCCTGGGCTGCATAATGGGTTCAAGGTCAGGCAGAACTGCATAGTGAGACCGTGTCTCAAAAACAAACCAGAATGAGACGGATTCCCTTCCTTCAGAGGAGTGTGTATAGGATTGGTATTAAAAAAAGTAGAATACACCAGTGATACCAGGGGATGTGCAATTCTGTGTACCGGAAACTTTAAACTACAGAATGAGCACATCACTACGGTAGCTGCGGGCTTTGCGGCTTATCCGAAAGAGCAGGGTGTGTGTCTCTGCCTCTGTTGCCCCAAGCTGACCCCCTTCCCCACGCTGTGACCGAGCCCTGGCCCTGGAGAGATCGATACTTTCACCTGGGCCTGCTCAGCTCGGCTCCAGCGCTCGGGAAGGCCCTGGCCTGGTGACACCATCTGCTTTAACTCCACTGCTCCCTCCTCCTGTGCGGCTCCTACGCAATATTCCAAGCAGCTTGGCTTCATATATTTTGTGTTCACTTCAGTTTTTTCTGAAGGAAGAGTATCGCTTCTCGGCTAAGATCCGGTGAAGGAAGAGGAAATCTGGTTCCTTTTATTCCCTCCTGGTCAAAAGCCTTCCGTTTTACCCCATCATTGAAATGCCAAGCTGTGGGGCTGGGGATTTAGCTCAGCGGCATAAGCTCCTGCCTTGCAAGCAGGCAGTCGTGAGTTCGATCCCCGGTACCGATAAAAAGGAAAAAGACAAAAAAAAAAAAAAAAAAAAAAAAAAGAAAGAAAAGAAATGCCAAGCTGGTCCTTGGCGCTTGACCTTAGAAATCATCTCCCCGCACCTTCTGGGAGGGAAGGAAGGTGTAAGGTCCTTTGCAAGTTCGCATCTCCCGGGTGGCAGGGTTTTGCCCACACAGCAGTATCCTGGGAATGACAGCAATGCAGAAAGAGCCCTGGAAACACGGGGCAGCAGCAAGAACCTGGCAGCGGTAAAGACGCTAAGTGATATTCTGTGGCCAGCATTTCTGCCTCAAAACCCGGGGCCTTTAGCGGGCTGTGGTGATGCATGCCTGTAATCTCAGCACTCAGGAGGCTGAGGCAGGGGCTCACTGTGAGTTCGAGGCCAGCCTGGGCTGCAAAGTGAGGCCCTGCTTCAAAAAGAAAAAACTTTGTTTTTTCTTCCTTGTTGTCGTTGACCTCGTTGTGGAGACAGGCACTCATCACATAGCTCAGGCAGACCTTGAAGTCACTGAATAGCCCAGGATGCTCCAACATGCAAGCCTCCTGCCTCAGCCTCCCCAGGGCAAGGCTTACAGGCACGCATCACCATGGCCCACACACTTTAATGTCAGAGTGAAAGCGAGGCTTAGAAGGACCTGAGAGCCTCACACTGCACGGCAAGCGCTCAGGCCAGTTGGGCTCCTGAGGACAGATGGCAGGGGAAGGCTGGAGCCGCCGCGGGCGCCTCGCTGCGGTGCTGGCCCTGCGGTGCGGCCTGACCCCTGCCGTTCCGCGCTCTCACATCCCGCCCCCGTCTCTCTGCCTGTGTTCCAGGGTTCCTGTCGCAGTTGGTCTCCAACAAGCCCCTGACCGAGTGCATCCGCGCCGGCCACTACGCGGCCAACGTGATCATCCGGCGGAGCGGCTGCACCTTCCCCGAGAAGCCGGACTTCCGCTGAGCCTGAGCCAGGAGCCGGCCCGGGACAGCACCCCGTCCCCGTGCAGAGCACCCCAGTGCTCCCACGATCTGCAGTCTCTCGGCAACCGTAGTTTCTCACTGCCTCTTCAATGCCATTTAAACCGAAACGTAGAAATTTTATTTCATTTTCAATTACTCTGTAAATTCATGTGTATTTAGTAAATTGAACTGTTTTTTTACATTTCTGCTTTGAATGCAGATGCAATTTAATATAATGATTTTTTAAAGAAATTAATCCTAACACATCTATCTTTAGCTTTTTATATATAACTTTAGAAATGCGTGCATACACACATAGATAAAGGAACAACATATAATCATGATAGTCAAAATAAGATACAAAATACACATCTAACCCGGTGATTCCAAATAATCTCTTCAGTGTGCACTCAATCATATAATAAACTTTGGATAATTGAGTAATTTCCCAACTGTTAAATTGTATTACAATATTCAAATCATAAACTTCAACTTACTTACGATACTCTTTAATTTGATACAAATAAAAACTTGTCATACAGGAATTTTGTCTGTCTTTCCTTGTGCTCAATAAAACTAAGGAAGTAGAAGTAGTATTTAGGACTGGCCCTAAAGTGATGTCTAATTTACTTATGTAATTAGACGAGACCACATTGAAAAATAACATCACTGGAGATCAGTAAGTCACTCTTTCGTTTTTTGGGGGTTTTTTTGCGGAACTGGGGATTGAACTCAACCTCGTGCTTGCCAGGCAGACACTTATGCCACTGAACTAAATCCCCAGCCCTGGGGCTTTTATTTTTTTGTTTTCTTTTGATTTTGTTTTCACTTTTAAGGTAGGGATCTCACTATATTATGCAGACTGGTCTCAAATTCCTAGGCCCAAGGGATCTTCCTGCTTCAGGCTTCTGCCTGCTAGGTCTAGATTTGCCATTCTTTAGAGAAAGACAAAATGTTACAGACAAATAGCAACACGGTCCACACTACAAGGTAGTCCCAGCTACTCAGAAGGCT